>NC_064627.1:993369851-993994851 GCF_023864275.1 Schistocerca cancellata | reverse complement strand
GGACTGATGACCTTAGCAGTTAAGTCCCATAAGATTTCACACACATCTGAACATTTTTGAACTAACAGCACTAGCTTCCTGCTGTTCATGGTACGCATTGCACCACTTTCATAATATTAGGCATATTGAAGACAAGATGAAGGAGACTTCAGTTCTCTGGCTTGGATAGGTTTCAGACTCACATTTTTTACATAACTGAATTAGCGGTTCCCCTTTTCTCACCACTGCACAGTAAACCCAATATTGGAGATAAACGAATTTACTCCTTCACGTAGCTAAAGCAGTGAAATTCCATTTTTGCAGCTTGTCTGATACTGGACTTATCAGATCCACTTGGAGTTATGAACAAGTTGCACACTTAGGCTGCATTTAGATTCACAATAAAGTAACTACGATTCACTTTGGTAACGTTTTCGTAAGTTTCCATTCTTCACACTGGCAAAAATTTAGTTAGACTATGGACACTTAGGAACACACTGATAATTCTAATTACACTAGGAATCACTTCCAACCACTACACAAACACTAACAAAACGTACTCCCAATCACTAGAGAAGAAAAAAAATGTGACAGTACGCTTAGTAAAAATTTTGCTCAAACAAATATAGAAAACAACAGTGATAATGAATCTGATTTCAGTACGCTCATGCAACCGTTCGAAACAACACATAATAAATCTGATTTCAATTTGTATATTTTATGTATTTTTAAAATAAAATCTCATTGAGGCTGCAGAAATTGCTTTTGACAATGTGTTTTTTATCAAAATTTACCCATAAATCTCTTACTGCTTTTTCTAGACACGAACCGAATACGAGATAATTTATATACAATGATGGTGCAAAACTGATGTAAAGTGAATATAAGGTTCCCACTGTTCGACGTCGTTGCGTATTTTTAATAAATTGCCGATTTTTCTAAATATTAGCATACTTTTATCCCTTGTTTGCGCTAACAACACAAGAACGCTTCTAATACCAACCACAACAGACGGAATTAGAATGCAAAAGATTAGTTACCTCTTTCTTAAATGCAGTACACATGGCGTACTTGTATGATTATTATAATCAAAGAGCCGGCTGGGGTGGTCGAGCGATTCTAGGTGCTACAGTCTGGAACCGCGCGACGGCTACGGTCGCAGGTTCGAATCCTGCCTCGGGCATGGATGTGTGTGTTGTCCTTAGGTTAGTTAGGTTTAAGTAGTTCTAAGTTCTAGGGGACTGATGACCTCAGAAGTTAAGTCCCATAGTGGTCAGAGCCATTTGAACCATTTGATAATCAAAGAAATCTGTTAATTCATGACCATTACTCGTCACTTTTCTTTTTCACACAAGTCTCTTCTTCAACTAATTTTTCCAACAATTTCTTCTAATAGTCTTCAGAGGCTCAATATTGTTTTATAATGTAAATATTAGTTGTGAGATGCTTTCGGATTCCACAATGTGTCTGAATTACATCCAGTCAGTCACATCAAAATTTCTACGTGTCAGATGCAAAAAGCTTCTGTATTATTGATTAGCAGGATGATATTAAACGCATTGTAGCCCGCATTCAATTCAATCAAGCGTCAGAACGTAACAAGTAATTAAGGCTAAAATGTAATTTGTTTGGTAATAATTTCAATATGGTGATGGAGTAATTCCGTGAAAATATATACAATAACTGACACAGCGCAATTCAAAATGCATCTTTTCGTGTGATATCGGGTAACTGAGAGAGTGTGGCTAAATTTTATGCACCATTGTAAAACATGCATTGAGATTGGCGGTCGTAACTTTGAGCCTGGCGGTCGTAGCTTTGAGCAGTTGCTACGAGCTGACGCTGTTGCTATGAGGTGTAGGTTGCTTAAGTCAATGAAGTACTAGGTACTAATTTCCAACTATGAATTCCTTACCTGAAAGCATTCTGTTTATATTCCTATCACACCTACATACTTTCATCCCTAGATGTTTGGAATAACTCTGTAAGGTCATCAGTCTTCTGACTGGTTTGATGCGGCGCACCACGAAATCCTCTCCTGTGCCAACCTCTTCATCTCAGAGTAGTACGTGCAACCTACGTCCTCAATTATTTGCTGAATGTATTCCGATCTCTGTCCTCTCCTACTGTTTTACACTCTGTAGCTCCCTCTGACAACATTCCGTGATGCCTTAACACATGTCCTGCCACTCTGGCCCCTTTTGTTATCTGTGTTTTTCTTATCGTACTTTGTTAGCCGATTTTGCCCAGAACCTCCTGAGTCCTTACCTTAACGGTCCACCTAATTTTCAGTAATCTTCCTGTAGCACCACATCTCAAACGCTTTAAGTTTCTTCTTTCCCTGTTTTCCTACAATCCAAGATTCACTCCTGCTGCGCCCCAAAAGTACAGTCTCCGAAATTTCTTCTTCAGAGCCTATGTTTGCCACTAGCAGACGTCTCTTGGCCAGAAACGCCCTCATAACTTGTACTAGTCTGCTTTCTATGTCCTCCTTGGTTCGTCCATCATTGGTTACTTTGCTTCCAAAGAAGCAGAATTCCTTCACTTCATTGCTTTGTGGTCCCCAATATTAAGTTCATCGCTAATGTCATTACTGTTACTCGTCATTAGTATTGTCTCTCTTTGGCTAACTTTCAGTCGATATTCAATACTCATCAGATTGTTCATTCCATTGAACTCGCACCGTAATCTTTATTCACTTTCACTGAGGATAGCAATAACATCAGCAAATCTTATCAATGATACGTTTTCACCCTGAATTTTAATCCTACTCCTGAACCTTACTTTTATTATCGTCATTGCTTCTGCGGTGTATAAATTCCATCCCTGTCTTACACCATTACTGATCTGAGCATTTTGTTCGTGGTCCTCCATTATTTATGTAACCCTTGCTTTTTTCTGCGTACCATGTACTGCCCTTCTTTCCCTACCTCTTACACCTACTTTTTTCTGAAAAGTCGAATATTTTGCACCATTTGACGTTTCCGAACCTTTTTCGAGGCCAGACACCTTGTATAAATATAAATGTTCCTTGCTGTGGTGTATGTTTCTTCTTAAACCATATTTTAAATCTCTTGTAAAAACCTGTACACAATTCTACATGCTGCGAGCCAATTGAGCCAGCACATTACTGATCTTACAACATTAAGGATGAAACGTTAGATAGTGATTAATTTCTGAGTTAACAGCTTTCTTTAAAAAATAATTTTTGGTTGATTTATTTGGGGGAGGGGGACCAAAGAGGGAGGGAGACCAAACAGCGAGGTCATCGGTCCCACAAAAATATTGGCTGTGTCTACGTATATCTTTGCTATATCCCTAAGTAGATGCACAGCTCTTCATATCGTTCCACCTGGAATTGCGGTTACTTAATTTATGTAGATGATGTCCTTGATACGAACTTTTGCTCTACCCAACTTCCACATTTATTTTCAATATTTCACATTTTCTCAAGCATTAACGCACATTTTCAACTCTGATTCCGTTTTACGTTTAGAGAGCTTTTGTTTCTACACTTTGACATGTTTCATCTTTTTCGGCACCAAATATTCTCGAGTTGTTATAATTTCTATCTTCTTTTTTCTAGATTCAAGGAAAACATTGTATTTACTTATTGATAGCAAATCTGAAACTCTGTAGTAAAGCATGCTGAATCTGAAATGTGCAGCTTGAAAGTTAATAGGAAATCCCTGAGAAGTATAACTGGTGAATGCGAACTCTCAAAGAAAGCTTCTTGAGCCACATGTTGCTTTGTCTAGACATGAACCATAGGACTTTACTATGCATAAATACACTCGAGAAATTTTTAACTTAATGCAAATACATTGTCCTCCCGTGCAGAAAGTCGCCTTACCATGGCGAAGAGGTTTGTGCACTCTGTTACGACCCAGAGAGATACCGAGCGAGGTGGCGCAGTGGTTAGCACACTGGACTCGCATTCGGGAGGACGACGGTTCAATCCCGTCTCCAGCCATCCTGATTTAGGTTTTCCGTGATTTCCCTAAATCGCTTCAGGCAAATGCCGGGATGGTTCCTTTGAAAGGGCACGGCCGATTTCCTTCCCAATCCTTCCCTAACCCGAGCATGAGCTCCGTCTCTAATGACCTAGTTGTCGACGGGACGTTAAACACTAACCACCACCACCACCGCCCAGAGAGATATTCTGGTGGGAGGCTAAGCTCCTGGAAGGTTAAACCTGGTCAGACAAGTCTCTTGGGCGCGATTCGCACGACGAGCACCCCACAAGGAGGGGGCAGTGAAGCGGGGCTCTCTTTAGGCGCCGGGTAGCCGACCCTTCTAGAGCAGACACTCCTGATGAAAAACGTGGAATGACACCCTAAAAACCTGGAAATCAATAGCCATGGTGATGGCAGCCATCTAAAGGAGACGTCCCCTAAAGAAAAACCAACCATCTCCACATAAAAGCAAGCCAGGTGGATAAATTGAACACGAGCATGGCATACAACAGGAACAAAGCACTTGGGATAGACAGATAATTCAAACTACCTACCTGGAACAGCTACGGCTTCACCGATAGAGGAGTGGAACTGTAAAATAAACTAAATGCACAAAATATTGACTTGGTTATAATAACACCAACCAAAAAGAAATAAAGAGCTTCTACAACAATAAACAGGTACGATATGATCTACAGTGTAGTCCTACAAAACTATAGAACCTGTACTGGAGTTACTGCTCTATGGAAGAAGACTTAAATTAACAAAATATACTCTTACACCTTCATCCAAAATATACTCTTACACCTTCATCAATGAATGAATAATTGTGTTTACGATTAAGGTACCAATAAATTATATATTGGTAATTGGAGTATATGATCCAGAAGAGGGGCAGGAAGATGATTCTGAAAAATTCCACGACATTTTGCAAAGAGCCCTACATAAGATAAACGAAAATTATTATCTGACAATAGCAGCAGACATAAGCGGAAGAGTGCATGACACCTCTATGGCAAATGTTATTGGTTCTGAAAGGAAAAGTGTAATAAATGATAATGGATATAGAATGAAGAAGTCCTCGTTAAATAATGAGTTAAGAATATCAGACAATTTCTTCATGCATAAACAGATTCACAAATACACCTGGTTAGCTGGTGCATCTGCCACAATGTGACATAAAATAAAGAATAGGAAGATTTGGCCTCTAGTGCAAGACGCAAGAGTATTCGGAGGTCCAGATGCCTCCTCAGATCATTTCTTGCCAGTACCGTAAATAGAAGTACTTAAAAGAAGGAGGAAAACTTCTAAACGGAAACAAAATAATGCTGACGCAACAATTAAAGAGCATTTGTCTCAGGAAAATAGCACTTTCGTGGAAAAGGCTTGAATAGCACATGGGTTTAAATTGAAAAGTGGATAACATCAACTAGGAATGGAATAATGTAGAGGAGGCCGGGGTGGCCGAGCGGTTCTATGCGATTCAGTCTCGAACCGCGCGACTGCTACGGTCGCAGGTTCGAATTCTGCCTCGGGCATGGGTGTGTGATGACCTTATGTTAGTTAGGTTTAAGTAGTTCTAAGTCCTAGGGGACTGATGACCTCAGAAGTTAAGTCCAATAGTGCTCAGAGCCATTTTAACCATTTTTTAATAATGTAGAGGAAGCACTAGTGATAGCTCTAACAGAATCACTTGGTAAAATAAACTTTTTTTTTCAAAATGGGACTGCGATACGGGGCGATGTAATACGTGGTGTAATTAAAGATAAGAAACACGCCTACCTAAAAATGTTAAATTCCCCAAATGACCAATAAGACTAGATTATAAAGAAAAAACAAATTAAAAGCTATAGTTCGGAAAAATATACGTGTTACAGATACTACTAAACACGATATAAGAAGTAGACAAAACAAAGCATACAAAACAATGAAACATTTAAACAAATAAGATGAGGATATTCTATAAATTAACACAATATCCGAAATTAATTGGTTACAATACTACAAAACTATCTGGATAGATGAGCATGATACTCAGATGGTCCTAGCTCAAGCAGGAAAGAATGTTGACTTAAGAACAGCGGAGAAACTATTCGATGCAACAACTTCTACCAAGAACAGAAATACACTAGGAGATGATAAAATAAATACAGAACTGACAAAATATACACCAATTTACACAAAAACGAGAATCATTGATTTTAGAAATAAGTGCTGGCAAACTGGTTATCGTATGTATATCTCAAGAATTGAACATACTTCTTTTCTTATAAATTAGGCAAATCTAGGCTAGACATGAATGTAAAAACTACAGGGGTATTCGCCTTCTAAATGTATGGCATAAATTATGTGCTAGAATTTTAAAGAACGAGCATAACCTATTGCTCAAACTATGTTATAAGATGCCCAATTTGGTTTTTGCAGAGGAAGATCATGCTCGGACTGTATTTTCCCTATGACATAAGTGATAAGAAAACTCCGTGAATTCATTACAATGAAAAACCAGTCCAAAGTTGCAAATTTTACTTTTTTATTCACTCGATGACTAGTTTCGGGCCGAGACACATTTTCAAATGATCCTACAGTGCAGAAAACCGAATTTACACTCATGTCGAGTAGATTTCCCCACCATGTTATAGTTCTGGGTGGAGATTTTAATTTGCCGGATATAGACTGGGAGACTCAAGCGTTCATAAAGGGTGGCAGGGACAAAGAATCCAGCGAAATTTTTTAAGTGCTTTATCTGAAAACTACCTTGAGCAGTTAAACAGAGAACCGACTCGTGGCGATAACATATTAGACCTTCTGGTGACAAACAGGCCCGAACTATTTGAAACAGTTAACGCAGAACAGGGAATCAGCGATCATAAAGCGGTTACTACATCGATTATTTCAGCCGTAAATAAAAATATTATAAAAGGTAGGAAGATTTTTCTGTTTGGCAAATGTGACAGAAAGCAGATTTCAGAGTACTTGATGGTTCAACACAAAAGTTTTGTCTCAAGTACAGATAGTGTTGAGGATCAGTGGACAAAGTTCAGAACCATCGTACAATATGCGTTAGATGAGTATGTGCCAAGAAAGATCGTAAGAGATGGAAAAGAGTCACTGTGGTACAACAACCGAGTTAGAAAACTGCTGCGGAAGCAAAGAGAACTTCACAGCAAACATAAACATAGCCAAAGTCTTGCAGACAAACAAAAATTATGCGAAGCGAAATGTAGTGTGAGGAGGGATATACGAGAGGCGTTCAGTGAATTCGAAAGTTCTATGTACTGATATGGCAGAAAATCCTAAGAAATTTTGGTCTTATGTCAAAGCGGTAGGTGGATCAAAACAAAATGTCCAGACACTCTGTGATCAAAATGGTACTGAAACAGAGGATGACAGACTAAAGGCCGAAATACTCAATGTCTTTTTCCAAAGCTGTTTCATAGAGGAAGACTGCACTGTAATTCCTTCTCTAGATTGTCGCACAGATGACAAAATGGTAGATATCGAAATAGACGACAGAGGGATAGAGAAACAATTAAAATCGCTCAAAAGAGGAAAGGCCGCTGGACCTGATGGGATACCAGTTCGATTTTACACAGAGTACGCGAAGGAACTTGTCCCCCTTCGTGCAGCGGTGTACCGTAGAAGAGCGTAGCGTTCCAAAGGATTGGAAAAGGGCACAGGTCATCCCCGTTTTCAAGAAGGGACGTCGAACAGATGTGCAGAACTATAGACCTATATCTCTAACGTCTATCAGTTGTACAATTTTGGAAAACGTATTATGTTCGAGTATAATGACTTTTATGGAGACTAGAAATCTACTCTGTAGGATTCAGCGTGAGTTTCGAAAAAGACGATCGTGTGAAACCCAGTTCGCGCTATTCGTCCACGAGACTCTTAGGGCCATAGACACGGGTTCCCAGGTAGATGCCGTATTTCCTGACTTCCGTAAGGCGTTCGATACAGTTCCCCACAGTCGTTTAATGAACAAAGTAAGAGTATATGGACTATCAGACCAACTGTGTGATTGGATTGAAGAGTTCCTAGATAACAGAAAGCAGCATGTCATTCTCAATGGAGCGAAGTCTTCCGAAGTAAGAGTGATTTCAGGTGTGCCCAGTGGAGTGTCGTAGGGCCGTTGCTATTCACAATATACATAAATGACCTTGTGGATGACATCGGAAGTTCACTGAGGCTTTTTGCGGATATTGCTGTGGTATATCGATAGGCTGTAACAATGGAAAATTGTACTGAAATGCAGGAGGATCTGCAACGAATTGACGCATGGTGCAGGGAATGGCAACTGAATCTCAATGTAGACAAGAGTAATGTGCTGCGAATACATAGAGAGAAATATCCCTTATCATTTTGCTACAATATAGCAGGTCAGTAACTGGAAGCAGATAATTCCATAAATTATCTGGGAGTACGCATTAGGAGAGATTTAAAATGGAATGATCATATAAAGTTGATCGTCGGTAAAGCAGATGCCAGACTGAGGTTCATTGGAAGAATCCTAAGGAAATGCAATCCAAAAACAAAAGAAGTAGGTTACAGTACGCTTGTTCGCCCACTGCTTGAATACTGCTCAGCAGTGTGGGATCCGTACCAGATAGGGTTGATAGAAGAGATAGATAAGATCCAACGGAGAGCAGCGGGCTTCGTTACAGGATCATTTAGTAATCGCGAAAGCATTACAGAGATGATAGATAAACTCCAGTGGAAGACTCTGCAATAGAGATGCTCAGTAACTCGGTACGGTCTTTTGTTGCAGTTTCGTGAACATACCTTCACTGAGGTGTCAAGCAGTATTTTGCTTCCTCCTACGTATATCTCGTGAAGGACCATGAGGATAAAATCAGAGAGATTAGAGGCCACACAGAGGCGTACCGACAATCCTTCTTTCCACGAACAATACGAGACTGGAATAGAAGGGAGAACCGATAGAGGTACTCAAGGTACCCTCCGCCACACACCGTCAGGTGGCTTGCGGAGTATGGCTGTAGATGTATGTGTAGATGTACAACACAGGTACTACGATATTTTTAAGCACATGCCAGAAATACGAAACATATCGTTTCAAGACAACGTAGTGAAAAATGGTATTTCCAAATATGTGCAAAACCTTGTCAAAAGTATGCAACAAACAGCTAGAGCGCATACAAATAACTGGCGGTTTACTCCTTCCGCTGTCGTGAAGAAAACCTCGGGTAGGGGGCGCCCTATCAGAATATAGGAAACCCTTTTTATTTATTAAAATGTTCTCCAGCCATCAAGAATACAAAAATTAATACAATAACCGTACAAGTCAACAATAAAATTAATACTTTTTAAAACCTTTACCAAACACAGTGAAACACACCAGCGCCACATACGTCGCCAATTACAAAGCTGCATGCCATTTTTCTGGCAAAAATCATTAAACGAGAACAACAACACTACTATGAAAAGAAACCAAAACAATCAAAACAATAGGGGATTAAAAATCTTCATCACTTCCGACTCTCTACAAGCATACAAACTTTGCCGTAACGAACTGTACAAATTGAGTGAAGATAGAACGTTTCCTAACAGGTCCCAGGTAAAAACAGACATTAAACCACAAATCTGTCTGTTACATAGCAAAGATATGTTAATGGTTTCTTTCGATACTGTGAATTTATACACCAATATCTCAGTCGAGGAAACCCTTCCCTAATCAAGTATAACATTTTGCGTAATGCCGCGATCACCAACGGGGTGGTAATTGATTTTCTTGGTCTCCTCCGGTTCAGTCTGTCATATAATTACTTTGGTTTTGAAAATAAGATCTACCAACAGCCAGATGGCCTTGCTATGGGCAAATTCCTCTCAGACTTATTGGCTGACATTTTTATTAACAATTTAGGGAATAGAATTTTTAATCTGAATAAGGATCTCTCTCTAATGGCATCGCTTTTTATAAAAGATAAGTTAATTATATTTTCACGATCGTGGAGGGCAGTTACACGACAAGTTTGGGTTCATTTTTACTCAGTGAGTAGCATCCCAATATTAAGTACAATTTCGAATTTGAAGTGTACAGGAAATTGAGTTTTCTGGATTTGCTTATTACGAGAAGTGATGATAGCGTTGGCTTCTCAATTTTTCGGAAGCGAACGCAGTCTGATGCCACTATATGAAATGATTCTAGTCATCCCATTAGACACAAGGTAACTAACTTTGGTGCTAGGTAGCACGACTGTTGAGTTTTCCTCTAAATGAGGACGAAGTTAATGAAGAGTTAAACAATTTGAAGCAGATTGCGCTGGCTAACTGCTATAAGCAATCCCTGGTTTCCGGTTTGTACAGGAAGCATAGGCAGACGAAACTACCACAGATGAAACAACCACAGACAGATGATATACACTACTGGCCATTAAAACTGCTACACCACGAAGATGACGGACTACAGACGCGAAATTCAACCGACAGGAAGAAGATGCTGTGATATGCAAATGATTAGCTTTTCAGATCATTCACACAAGGTTGGCGCCGGTGGCGACACCTACAACGTGCTGACATGAGGAAAGTTTCCAACCGATTTCTCATACACAAACAACAGTTGACCGGCGTTGCCTGGTGAAACGTTGTGGTGATGCCTCGTGTAAGGAGGAGAAATGCATACCATCACGTTTCAGACTTTGATAATGGTCGGATTGTAGCCTATCGCGATTGCGGTTTATCGTATCGCAGCATTGCTAATCGCGTTGGTCGAGATCCAATGACTATTACCAGAATATGGAATCGTTGGGTTCAGGAGGGTAATACGGAACGCCGTGCTGGATCCCAACGGCCTCGTATTACTAGCAGCCGAGATGACAGGCATCTTATCCGCATGGCTGTAACGGATCGTGCAACCACGTCTCGATCCCTGAGTCAACAGATGGGGACGTTTGCAAGACAACAACCATGTGCACGAACAGTTCGACGACGTTTGCACCAGCATGGACTATCAGCTCGGAGACCATGACTCCGATTATCCTTGACACTGCATCACAGACAGGAGCGCCTGCGATGGTGTACTCAACGACGAACCTTGGTGCACGAATGGCAACACGTCATTTTTTCGGATAAATCCAGCTTCTGTTTACAGCATCATGGCGGTCGCAACCGTGTTTGCTGACATCGGGGTGAACGCACATTGGAAGCGTGTACTCGTCATCGCCATACTGGCGTATCACCCGGCGTGATTGTATGGGGTACCATTGGTTATACGTCTCGGTCACCTCTTGTTCGCATTGACGGCACTTTGAACAGTGGACGTTACATTTCAGATATGTTACGAACCGTGGCTCTATCCTTCATTCGATCCCTGCGAAACCATACATTTCAGCAAGTTAATGCACGACCGCATGCTGCAGGTCCTGTACGGGCCTTTCTGGATACGTAAAATAATTCGGCTGCTGCCCTGGCCAGCACATCTCCAGATCCCTCACCAACTGGAAACGTCTGGTCAATGGTGGCCGAGCAACTGGCTCGTCACAAGACGCCAGTCACTACTCTCCATGAACTGTGGTATCGTGTTGAAGCTCCATGGGCAGCTGTACCTGTACACGCCATCCAAGCTCTGTTTGACTCCATGCCCAGGCGTACCAAGGCCGTTATTACGGCCAGAGATGGTTGTTATGGGTACTGATTTCTCAGGATCTATGCACCCAAATTGCGTGAAAATGTAATCACATGTCAGTTCTAGTATAATATATTTGTCCAATAAATACCCGTTTATCATCTGCATTTCTTCACGGTGTAGCAATTTTAATGGCCAGTAGTGTAAAAACGTACTTAATGTCTTAATGTTCCTATATAGTGAACCAATCTCCGAGAAGTTAGCGCGCTCCTTCCCAAACAGGTTTAGGTTAGCATTCAGTGGGAGTGGGCAACTAAGGTACAAGTTGAAGCATAGACTCGGCAGTTTGGGAGCGGGTCAGGGGGATGGTAAATGTAATTCATCCTACGAATATAAATTGCAATGTGGATCCTGCATTTGCAAAACTACTCTTTGCAAAACTGACTTTCCATTTGGACAACAACTATAATCTCAATAATACGTATATCTATTTAGAACTGGTACTAAAACTCAATTTTATACCTCATGACCGCTGCTGTTGCACGTGGAAATGATGGTGTTCAAAGTTGTATTCTAATTTCGTCAATGTGTTTCACTTCCAAAAATTTTGTGTTAGAAAATGTTTAGTGAGAGCTCAATTCCTGTTTCTATTTTTAATGGTGGGCAGTTTAACATCGTGTCTGGGACGATCAGTAAGATGTTTTTTTAACAGAGCCAGATTTTGTTACAGTGACTAAATGCGTCAATTGAAGTAATCAGTTTTTTCAGTCTCTGAATGTACTTTGCTGCCAGTATGACACATTATTAATCATCGCTTTTCAATCGATCTGTCCAAAAGAAGTATAACGGATCCCCTATCTACACCTGAACTTAGCAAAAGGCATGGAACTGAGACAGTAACTTATTTTCTTAATTCTTTTGCTCAAATGATCAGAATAAAAGAGCTTGGACTGTTCACTGTCTTGTGTGTAAATGCACTTTTCTACACGAAGATATTCACCTAGGTTGACTGTATAAAAATTCTTATAACCGTAACTGCAAGGTTTCAGTATCTACAAAACTTCTTTAGTATGCCACCAAGGCTGTTACTGTTACGAATGCGAGAGTACTTCTTTTCTTGCAATAATCACGTACCTCCCATGAATACATGCAAATACCGAATGATTCGAAACATAAATAAGAACGACCAAAGTCATTGTACTTGTATTTCCTTTCGCTGCTTGTAAGCTGTTGTTCAATTATTTTTACATGATCGTCTGTATGCTATTTCAAATCTTTATGTTGCTTTGTACGTGAAGAACAAACTAGTAAAAAGTTATCTGAGTTTCTGCTTATGTTACTCGAAATGATGGCTGTTTGTTCGTGTTATTCACGGGTTCGGATAGCAAGACGTTCGATAGTTGTTCTCCATGTGCTGTAATGCAGGGCTTCCCAACGTGTGGTCCGCGGACCCCTTAGGGGTCCGCCGGCTCTCTCTAGGGGGTTCCCGGTCACGTTTCACCAAATCGTGTAAAATAATGAGTAAAATTATTGAATAAAAATGTGAAAATCAAATTCATCACTTTTTTTCGTGTGAAAAACATGTCTACTTTTACTTCAGGTCGTATTCCCAAGCAGCCTTTGCAGTTCCTAAGTGAAAACGCATATACGGTTTATTGCCGGAGAATGCGGCTTCTCTGACCGATTGTTTCGCAACAATACGGGGGTCGTTTGTGCGCCGACTCACGGCGCTAGATGCGCTGAAACCTTATACGCATGCGCGGAGCGATCTTTGTCGACCAAACACAGCCCTCGCTGGCACGTATGCGACCCCAGGCATCATTAGATGTTAAACTTGCTTTGTCAGTGCACTACCTATCTCATAAGTCGATTTTTGACCAGTTTATTACTGCTAATATGGATCGGTGGCTGAAGTCAGGATCATTGAAGAAGGGTGCAGTTTCTCCATCGCCTTCACCACAAGGGAAGTTTCCAGTTGAAATGAATGAGGCGGGAGGACGACCAAAGGAAGAACAATCACAAGAAGCTCTACAGCCGGATTTATTATGTGCAAACGCTGCAAGTACTCCATTGGTTGCAATATCCTGTGGAAGTGCAGTAACCAAGAAGCGTAAGTATAACGAAAGCTATTTAGAAATGGGCTTTATGGAGAAAAAGGGGGGTAAAGCTCAGTGTGTAATTTGTGCGTGAGTCCTTCCGAACAGTTCAATGGTTCCAGTTAAACTGTGCCGTCCTTTTGAAGGTACCGGTACTCACCCGGATTTCCAGGCTAAAGACTTCGATTTTTTCAAAAGGAAGAGTGCTGAACTAGTTACTTCTCAGCATTGCATGAAAACTCACGCAAAAACAATTAATCAAAATTCATTAAAGGCTTCTTTCTTGGTTAGCTATCGATTGGCAAAAACAGGCAAAGCTCATACCATTGCAGAAAATCCCAACAAGCCGTGTGTTAACTGTAGTGGACTGACAAGACAGCCAGTCCACAGTGACGGGTAACCGAAAGGCACGCGTTTACACACGCCGGCTGGCGTTAGGCCTGAAACAGGATACGTAATGAATGCTATAAAGAAAAGTACGTAGCTGCTGGAATACGTAACTTTAATCCATCATTTGTATACAGCATTCTTGATGATACAAGTGAGACTCTCTCTAGAAATGGTTAATGGCGCCTTGCTAGGTCGTAGCCATGGACTTAGCTGAAGGCTATTCTAACTATCTCTCGCCAATTGAGAGAAAGGCTTCGTCAGTGTAGTCGCTAGCAAAGTCGTCGTACAACTGTGGCGAGTGCTAGTAAGTCTCTCCAGACCTGCCGTGTGGTGGCGCTCGGTCTGCGATTACTGACAGTGGCGACGCGCGGGTCCGACATGTACTAATGGACCGCGGCCGATTTAAAGCTACCACCTAGCAAGTGTGGTGTCTGGCGGTGACACCACATTAATGATATTGTTTCTTGCATGCTAGACGTAAAGGCAGTAAAGCTTGTATCTTCGGTGCCATTATCAAATATTACTGTCAAGAGACGCATTGTTGACATGTCAATTGATGTGAAAGACACTCTTGTTTCTCGCATCCTACGCAATTCATTTTCTCTGCAGATAGACGAATCCACTGATGTTGCTGGATTAGCGATTTTATTGGCTTTTGTCCGTTATGAATATTCTGGATGCAGACCACTACCTGCCAACACAACAGGTACTGAAATATTCGGTCTGTTGGAAGATTTTTAAGGACTAACGAAGTTTCATGGTCTAATTGCATAGATGTGTGCACAGATGGTGTAAAAGCTATGACGGGTCCTACAGACGGAGCAATAACAAAAATAAAAGAAAACGCCAAGAATTGCAGCAGTAGTCATTGTGCTCTCCACAGATACGCTTTAGATACGAAACAAATGCTTGTTTCGTTCAAGAAAGCTTTAGACGAATCCATTCAAATCATTAATTACATAAAATCAAGGCCGTTGAAGTCAAGACTTTTCACAATACTGTGTGAAGATATGAGAAGCCTTCATCTTTCCCTGCTTCTCCACACAGAAGTGAGGTGGCTCTCACGTGGGAATGCACTCTCGGTTGTACGAATTAAGATTGGAAGTCTTAGCTTTCCTTCTGGAGCATAACACCAAATTAGCAGACATCATTAATGACGAAAATTGGCAGTGTATACTTGCCTTGTCAGATATTTTCTCCAAAATGAACGAAATGAATATTTCACTCCAAGGGCAAGTGAAACAAAGGTCGCTGTTGTCGAAAACGTTCGAGCATTCAAAAGGAAAATCAATATTTGGGCAGAGAGTTTCAAGGAGGGGGAGGTCGAGTGTTTTCCTCTTCTCAAGGAGGTTTTGAAAAACAAAACATTGGCACTTGGGAAGAATTCGTTTCATCAAATTCTGAAACATTTCCGAAACTTGATGTCATTGTTGGAGCATTATTTCCCAACAACTGAAGATGAGAAGCTGCAGAAATACGAATGAGTGGTCAACCCATTCACTGTATCCAAAAAGCTGAACATTCCATCATCAAATGAATATGAGTTGTTGATAGGAATTGCCACAGACCCTACCTTGAAATCAAGTTCTGACATTGACGGTTACTCACACTTTCAGATCTGTTTGGATAACAAGAAATACTACCCCATTGTTGAAAAGGCAAAACATGTACTTCTTCCGTTTGCCACAACATACATGTGTGAATCTGGATTCTCGATCGATGCTGTCCACAAAACTAAGTACCGAAGCTGCCTAGATGCGGAACCAGACATCCGTCTCCAGTTGTCAAGAATTGAACCCAACTTTTCAAAATTGTGTCAGCAGAAGCACCCTCAGCCATCACATTAGGATTCCATTATTATTCCTACAGGCTCATCTCTCGTAAAGAAGAAAGCATTTTTCTTCATAGATGCTCAGTGAACGTACCTGAACTATAACTCTGTAGGAATTTGTTTCTATCATTTACAAAATAATTATTAATTGAATGTTGTCACTGATATTTTTGTTACGAAAATTAAAATGATCTCTAGAGCTAATTTCTTTTCTTTATAATATATTTCGACCTCTCAGTTAAAAATTTTGTCTGCCTATACTTCAATAACAATTACTTGCTATTACTCTGACACTATAATGTGGCAACTGGCTGCGAGCGTAAACAAATGAGGACTTTTCACGTGCCACCTTGTAAAAGGTAAACCTCCTCTGCCAGAAATTGTTTCTTTTGAGAAAATAGGCCTTACGTTCTGTGAAATACTTTGTCTTCTTGTATAGAAATAAGAGAGTTTGTGTGGTTGTTTTCCTGATTTGTTTACAGTCGAGGCTGACTGCCACGATATAGTGTCCAAGTAGTAGTTGAAGTTGTCAGCTGTGGCTAAACTGTTGCTACGGCGCCTGCCAGTTGCCAGCTACCAACAGACAGTACACTGTTGCAACGCCTCCTACTAGCTGCCAGCTATGGACTGACAGCTGCCGTTCGGTAGATACGCAAAGACGTAAAAATAACTAGACTTTCCGAGCTGTTTACATGGACACGAATATCGATTGTGGAACTGGAAAACGGCTGTATAAAAGCAGATTTCCAGAATCGATTTTGAAGTGTTTACGTGACCAACCAAAAGCGGAACTGGGACATCGGCTTACGAAATCCGGTTTTGGAAACACATGTAAACTGGATGAATGTATTCCCACACATTGCACAACAGATGTCACAACAGTCCTTTAAAGGCAATTCCTTGGCCTCTTTCCTTTCGTGATGTGTTTGTATCCCGAATCATGGGTCTGCCTCTTTTCTTCACAGCCACGCGGAATGGCTGCGCAGCCTAAGGCGCCATGTCGTCGTGGACTGCGCGGCCGCTCCCGCCGGAGGTTCGAGTCCTCCCTCGGGCATGTGTGTGTTTGTGTGTGTGTGTGTGTGTGTGTGTGTGGTCCTTAGGTTAATAGTATGTAAGACTAGGGACTGATGAACTCAGCAGTTAAGTCCCATAGACTTTACATACATTTGAACATTTTTCTTCAGAGGTCACGAACCCCCCCGCCACACACACACACACACACACGACTGTTACGAAATATGCATGCTCCTTACACAACAGTAGCCAAACAGTGGAAGTGAACAGACCACAAGCGGCAGCTTGTAAACAGCGAACAGTTTAGACGTGACATTGATTGCTCTTGGAGGAAGGCAGCTCCAACGTGTGAAATGTCAATTACCAAGTGATTTTAATCAGGCTTAGTGAGCTGAACAAAGGGAGTAAATCCACTAGTAAGTGTCTGGATACAGTGGGAATTCAAATCGGATCGTTAGTTTCAAGTTGTTGTTTTTTTCATCTCTAAACCAAAGACTATTGATACTTTGGGGAAGGGGGGGCGGGAGGGGGGACTTTGGGAACATGGCATTTGCATTAAGAAGCTTTCAGTTCCCACGAGTTTCGCTCTGAAATTTAAAATTAGTGTGCTCTTGACTGACTAGGGGTCCGCCATGGATTTTCGACTGAAGAAGGGGTCCGCCAGCTGAAAACGTTGGGAAACCCTGCTGTAGTGGTTGGCACACGATATCACATTGTTTTTTTGGATGGTTGTTCTACTTTGCCATTGCGACGATTTATTTCACTGTTTAGAATCGTGTCGGCTAATTTTGAGTTAGCATTTACTTCGCGTTTCTGTTGTGTAGTTTTTAAATTATTTCGAAGGGTTTTGTCTAGTTTCTGTAATTGTTCTGTGTTTCGTCCAACAGTTTTATTCATGTTTAGTAGCAACTCTAAAAAAGTAGGATTATTGATTTTCGCATTCGTGTTTGCTGGATTTGCAACGACTGAGCGTGAATTTTCAGTAACTGAAGTTGGCTCGCGCACTGTTAGATTGAAAGAAACAGAAGCAAAACCCGAAGCAGCTGTCTCAGGAAGTGGTTGTTGTGAAATTTCGCAAGGCTGAGGCAACTTGTCGCCTGGCGATTTGTCTTCTGAAATTTCTTGTCCACTGTTGGAAATCTGTTCTGTAGCATTTCCAAATAAAGATCTCTTCTGCCTTGGACAGTTAATTGCATTTTCTGAAATCTCAGATAAATTACCCGTGTGTAACGGCTGTTGTGCTTCTTGTGGTTCATTAATAATTCCGTCATTATTTCGTGAAGTTGTTTGCCACCTAGTAGCACGACGAAATACTATATTACTAGCCATAATGTTGAAATGTAAAAACTGAATCACCGAACAAAATTTCTGTTTGCAGTTAAATAACCAAAAGTAATAAATTATTTTATGCAGTAGAAATAATTGCGAGAGATCTAGGTAACACTCGAATGTTTCACACGGTTTGTGGTATTGTCTCCAATGCAACGAAAGCCTCCACATGCAATATCGCTTCGTGTGTCGTAAGGTGCAATGCACACATGGTAAAAATTCAGAACTTAACTATGAGTCATGGAGGTGGGTTTTACTTTACAGGAAATCGGTTTTGAGAAATCAAACTCTGCTTCTTGAGAAAAATACACGAAACATAAAAAGTGTTAATAACAACAACATTCTCTCATTACAAAAATTACAAACATCCCTTTAATTCTTCCAAAATCTTATCCAATATAAAGAACAAGGAAGTACAATAAATCTGTTTTACTCTCCACAGTAAAGTATTCTAGGCAGCTGCTCCCAGATCCACAGAAAGCAGGTCTCATTCTTTGGAAAAGTTCAACTGCACGCTTCTATGCCTCCAATAAGAATGCCTCATCGCTACACAACTGACTGACTAGCAAGGTAAATTATTTACAGTAGCATTAAAACCTATGAGTACCTTAAATTTTTTTGACAAAATGTCGCAAAATATCGAGTAATTACAACTCTCTCCATCTGAACAGGCCTCTGAAGGCCCAACAGCGCCGACCGACCGCCATGTCATCCTCAGACGATTGATGTCATCTACATCTACATCTACAGCCATACTCCGCAAGCCACCTGTCGGTGTGTGGCGGAGGGTACCTTCAGTACCTCTATCGGTTCTCCCTTCTATTCCAGTCTCGTATTGTTCGTGGAAAGAAAGATTTTCGGTATACCTCTGTGTGGCCTCTAATCTCTCTGATTTTATCCTCATGGTCTCTTCGCGAGATATACGTAGGAGGGAGCAAAATACTGCTTGACTCCTCGGTGAAGGTATGTTCTCGAAACTTCAACAAAAGCCCGTACCGAGCTACTGAGCGTCTCTCCTACAGAGTCCTCCACTGGAGTTTATCTATCATCTCCGTAACGCTTTCGCGATTACTAAATGATCCTGTAACGAAGCGCGCTGCTCTCCGTTGGATCTTCTCTATCTCTTCTATCAACCCTATCTGGCACGGATCCCACACTTGCGATCAATATTCAAGCAGTGGGCGAACAAGTGTACTGTAACCTACTTCCTTTGTTTTCGGATTGCATTTCCTTAGAATTCTTCCAATGAATCTCAGTCTAGCATCCGCTTTATCGCCGATTAACCTTATATGATCATTCCATTTTAAATCATTCCTAATACCTACTCCCAGATAATTCACAGAATTAACTGCTTTCAGTTACTGACCTGCTATATTGTAGCTAAATGATAAAGGATCTTTCTTTCTATGTATTCGCAGCACATTACACATGTCTACATTGAGATTCAGTTGCCATTCCCTGCACCATGCGTCAATTCGTTGCAGATCCTCCTGCATTTCAGTACAATTTTCCATTGTTACAACCTCTCGATCTACCACGGCATCATCCGCAAAAAGCCTCAGTGAACTTGCGATGTTATCCACTAGGTCATTTATGTATATTGTGAACAGCAAAGGACCTACGACTCTCCCCTGCGGCACACCTGAAATCACTCTTACTTCGGAAGACTTCTCTCCACTGAGAATGTGGTTAAGCTGGATCAGCCCACCGTTCTCCGAGCCGTTGTCAGTTTTTGTGGCTGAGGGCAGTAATCGTCTAAGCAGCTCTCGCACGCCAACAGCTCTCGGCAGACCCGCACGGTCACCCACCCAAGCGCTAGTCAAGCCCGAAAGAGCTTAACATTGGTGGTCTGACGGAAACCGGTGGTACCACTGTGGCAAGGCCATCGGCGAGTAATCATAGGTCATCATTAACTCATGAATTAATGCATCGTCAAAAGTAAACCGTGAAGTGAGTGATGACGTCACTATTCAGCGATAATGAGTGATCAATTTAAAAAATTTCTGACATACAAATGTACGCTGGAATGAGGACACGATCGGCAAATAGATCTCGGGGTGGTTCGGCTCCGTATGAAAGAAGAAATAACAAGAAAACACGTGAAGTCTTCCTTCGCTATACCACGAAACAATCCACCACCCTTAATGTTCTCGAAGCGGCCGCTGAAACAGTAAAAAAATAAATTATATTCGTTACACGAGAATCGAGAAAGCTAAGGCATTTTCAAATAAATTCAATTTGTATCCAGATTACAATATAATCTGTTTAGATTCAGTACAGGACAATGCCAGTTCCGCCCGGTGTGACCGAGCGGTTCTAGGCACTTCAGTCTGGAACCGCGCGACCGCTACGGTCGCAGGTTCGAATCCTGCCTCGGGCATGGATGTGTGTGATGTCCTTAGGTTAGTTAGGTTTCAATAGTTCTAAGTTCTAGGGGACTGATGATCTGAGATGGTAAGTCCCATAGTGCTCGGAGCCACTATTCCAGTTACTGGTTCACAGCTCGATATCAGGCAGAGAAAAGCCACAGATATGCGGCAGAAAAATTCAAGATACCTACTTTCACATGTCAAAAAAACTGATAGTACGACTTCTCGTTGCTTTTAACAGTACGGTTTGCTAACTACGGCCTCTGTCCACTATAATACAGTCATTACTCCGACAAATCACAATACATTGAATTAAATGTAGAGTCACATGTGCATATTCAAGTGCCTGACATGTATCCCATACCAGAATATGTTACCTTCTGAGCGACAGATAAGCAACGTCGGGTTACAGTATACCAGTGTGGACAGCTGGCAGTCGCGGGAGGAAGCCCGATGCAGCAACCCAACCCCTGCAATGACACTGAAGACGAGTGAAGACATGTGGAGAAAATCAAATGATGAATGTTGAAATTATGTTTTGTATTGAGTCCTAGACTTGCCACGAAAGTTTTCACGTTGCAGACCGCAAAATTTTTCTTTACGTGGCTTTTAATATGTGTGTTGCGAAGTACAATAAATGTGTTTTCAGAACTGAAGAAAATAATATATTGGTGTGGTGAGTGGTGGAGATACCTGAAAGAAATTACTTAACTGGATTTTTGTTGGATTATACGAGTAAATTAGCAACTGTTGCTAGTAGTGGATTAACTTGAAAGACAGGAATTAGGAGAGCTAAGTACATTAGCCGCAACTCTGGTGGACAGACTGATTGCCGAAACGTATTTAAACTAATGTCTCTAGACTGATTTTCATATTAAATGAAAGTGCACGAGAAGCTGTTTATTTATTAGTGAATGTAATAGTAATCAAAGGTACTTCAAATTGGAAAAGCTAAAGTTTTAAACATGGCTGCGTGATCAGCGACCTTTACAAATTAAACATCAAGTGATAAAGCTTTAGTCATAATTTTTTTAAAAAAAGAATACATGGAAGGCAAGCCACTATTGGCTGCTCACATTTGTCACGCCACAGGTAGCAGCTGCCGCGTTAGAAACTGCGGGCAGGTGAAATTGCACCAAGAGTGCCATCTAGTAGATGGCACGTATAGAATAAATATCTTACTCTATACGTGACATCTACTATATGGCATTCGTTGTGTAATTTCACCTGCCCGCATTTGCTAACGCGGGCGCCGCAATCTGTTGCGACCTGTGGCTTGACATGCGTGAGCAGCCCACAGTGGCTTCATTTCCATGTATTCCTTTTTAAAAATTTTGTGACTAAAGCTTTATCCCTTGATTTTTAATTTTATATGTGACATGTAAGTGCTGTTTCTTTCTTGTACTGTTAGTCAGTACTTACACTTTTATAAAAAAAAAATATTTTTCCCATAACCCTTATACTTATTGGCCAATTTGAATATTTAATTTTCTGATGAGAGCACTCTTAGAAAAGTCGAATCCAGGTCAAAAGACTTTAAGTTTTGCGAGCGAGGGCTATATTTGTTGTAACTCTAGAAAAGGTATTTGGATTTTGTGGGGAATGTTGCTTTCACAGACAAAGACTTAATGCATGCTGGTGTGCGCTTCAAAAGTAGTGTCTTTCCATTGCTACTATCAACAGCTACCTTTAAGCGATATGATTTACAAGTTTCTTCCATGCTAGTAAAATGATAACTATTAAGGTCTCAGTGATCCACCAGTCCTAGCGTGCACTTAATAAAGAGCTCGAAGCGTGCAACTACCACAAGTGTAGCATACACTTTGCAGTATCTCGCAGAAATTTAGCAATAACCGTGAATGCGTAACATTTTCTCTAAGGCATTACATCCGATATTCAGCTGCGCACACGATTCCCTGGTCGCAAACGTCCAGTCATCAGAAATCATCTTGTAACACCATAGCTCTAATGCTCTACTGATTTATTTTGCCTTTTGTTTTATTTAATGTTACATTGTTGAGCTTCTGTAAATGTGTTTGATTGAATCGATAACACAAAATTGAATACTCCTTTCTTTGTAAAAACTCTGATGTCTTTCAGAGTGTACGAAGTGTAATCTATGAGCAAATTGTATGTTTTGTCTTTGTCATATAATCTCTTTTGTTATCTTTAAAATTAAATAATTTTATTTAAATAATTTTGTGTAGAACTACCAATATATGCAAATGTTCTGTTTTATTTAAAATATTTGTTTGCTGTTATGTAAACTGCTGACCTTCACTTAGGGTTCTTAGTTATTTTGTATGTAAAATGTGTTGTGGTTCCTCTCGGGAATGGAACAGTGTAGCGCGCGCAAATTGTGGTTGGTCTAGGTGGAAAAGGTGGAACTGTTAGTCAGTCGGTGACGAGCTACCAAACTATCAACTGCTCATATAAAAGTTGTGTATTGTGCTGGTTCCGAGAGAGGACTTTCCTGACGCTTTCCAATGCCTCGGATGGATGGATAAAGAGTTGGAACTATTCTGAAATTGGTATCTATCATCGCCACTAAGAAATGACAGAGTCCAGCAATACTACCTGCAAATCCACCTACCAACATGCAATCGCCATCATATTGCGGAATCACTGTAATGGAACACTACAGTAATGTACAGTGAAGGATCAGCTTATAGGATGTTATAGTGCACTCAAATATAAGGTAAAATTTAAATGAATTTATGTACCTACCTTGATTTTTTCCTTATCATAACACCTCTCAGGTTCCTCTTCGTTTGAACTAAAGTGATTACCGAGTGTGCTTTATTGAAAGCATATTAAAATTAATATGGCAATAGAGTGTGCTAAATTTAATATTGTTTGTTGAAAGGATCTTACAAAAATCTCAAATTTGTGTTTCACTGAAGTAAAATTTCAGAACTGCAACTGTTGAGAGTTATATGTTCATGCTTGCTAAGTACTTGTATCTCTAGTGAATTGAAGGTGTGTTTGGTTCACTCTGCTACAGTGGTCAAGATTAAGGGCCCCCCCTCCATTGAAAGTAGTTCAGATGCGGCAAGTTACTTAATTATAGAAAGTTTCAATTACTCTTGCTATTCAAGTCCTATTCTGTACAATATTGGGGTTCCTCTTGTGTACTAAAAGTGCATAATAATGTTGTAACAGGATCAACAGTTTGTCTATTGTGCTTATGCTAGGTGACAAGTAACAGAAAAACCACTTTCTATGAAAACAATAATTTCTTTATTCAAAAGACAGTGAGAAGTAACCTGTTAGTGAATTCCATTTAACTTTCATTCTAAATAGAAAAGTATTTAGCTGAGAGAGACTTAACCTATGACCAGTTCATAATTTTGCAGTGAACTACATTTAAAATTTTTTGTCAGATAGGAAAATGTTTGAAAAGTAATATTGAGCCTATGCCCAATTTACGATCCTGCAGTGAATATTAATAGTAACATTAGTGAGACCATTCAGTGTGTTTTGTTATCTGTTATATTTACGCAAATAGTTTGTTCTGATCTGGTAGCTCCAACCTTAACCTGAACATACTGTATTCCGGTGCCAGAGTTCATTGCACTCGCGTGTGGCAAAGTATAGGATGTGTTTGTCCGTTAAAGTTACTCATACTTATTTTCAGTTTTTGAATAAGAATGTCACTCATTCTCGTGCCTAATTAGGCTGGCGACCGTTTTCTTTATTCTTTGAACAGTGTAGATAGGTAAAATATTGTTTGTTACTGTTTAAATACTTACGTAATTTTGACTTTCATTTCCGATAAGCCACCCCCGATAGGTACAACACGGTCACCATAACGAAATTCCTTTCAGAGGGTAACACTGCTCTGTTGCTCTATACCATAACTGCTTGAATAAAAATAATTTCACTATACGAACTGCCTCCAATTTTAAGGTTATGGAATAACGGTAGCAGACGGTAGTGTTATACGTGGCTTTTCCGTGACATGACTAGTTGTATCGTTGGTGCGTAGTACGTAATAAACCAAATTTGGTATCTGATTGCACAAGCTACGTAAATCCAGTTGCAGTGTTATAATCCGAAACGGATTAACCGCCACCTCACAATACTGACGTCTACAATATCGTCTATACACATGGTTAACCATCGTCGATGCATCTGAATTGGCGCACCGTAATGTCAGACGCTCCTCTGCTGCTTCTGTCTGTTGCAGATCAACGAATTCAACAGCTCATTAGAAGAAAGCGACAAAAATTATTTCTACACCAATGTAATCTGCCACTCCAGGTCATTTACAATTATTGGAGGCACCACTTTCGGAATTACCCTAGTACTTTACAACACAGCACACTTCTCTATCGTTCGATGTAAAATGGCCTGTCTTAATCTCAGATTCCCCACAACAGGTAGAGAAGTAATTCCGTCGCTCTCAAGAGTAAGCTGTTCCATTCTCTTCACGGATTTGCGACGAGTATTAGCGCTGCAGCGCAGTTAAGTTTGTTACCGCGGGAGTATTGCAATTACGAAAATAGCGAATCCTGCTACGCTTGTAGGTGTTTGCACGACTTCAAAGGCGAGGACCACGGGCGGCGGGTCATTGAGAGTGGCGCTCAGTCTCTGAGCGCCCCCGTGAGCAGAGCAGGTCGCCGCCGCCGCCCTCGCAGGGCACTTCAAAGCGACACCGCCGCCCAGCAGTGCTGTTATTACCTCCTCCGATTAATCACGGGAGGAGCTTTGCGTTTCGACGGCCACCGAACCACCCTTTTTGCCCACTCTAGTTCTACTCGTTCCCTGATTGCTTCAGACAAACAGGCCAGGCACCGAAATAACGTCCGGGAACTGTCGCTCTTCTAGTTAGTTATCAGATGGCGCGCTGGCTCTAAAGGCGGCATATCTTTTCCTCCCGTAGGCGGCGTAACACTCAGTGGCACACAGACGAACAGACGAGTACGCGCCCGCAACCTGCTTTAAGACTGCCTCCGCCGAACTGGAAGCTGCTCTTTGGAAATTAACTCGTACCTAACCCGGAGCTGGAGTCTGTACGACATACGTACCGCACAGTTCACCACCCCACGTCCCTCGCAGATGTAGCGCTCATTGGCTGAGCAAAGTGTCCCTTATAACTATGTGATTCCTATGTAACGGTTGCGTTGTAGTGTAGTCGTCTCGAGTAATGAAGGAGAGTGATTGATATTTATTCGAGGCAGCCAGATGTAGTGTCATACGTGCTGAAAAATTTGCCATGTCCATTATAATTATCCGGGATGTTATGCCGTGGTCGGTTGATGAATTGTGTGTCAGTTCCCAACGTTTCGTCCCCGTCTGAAGAGGACATCTTCAAGGGGGTCTGTAGCTCGATGGAAGGTCCAACACACCCACTGGCTCGCTACTGACTGCCGCTAAATTCCGTGTCTGCGCGCTCCCGCGCCGAGGCGTGACGTCACGTGTTTTGAAAACGTCAGTGCAATTGGCCGCCTTCCGCTGCCGTCGATCGCCGTTGCTATCACCCAGTGGTGGCCGGGTGGTACACATCTTCTTCAACACCGGCATCCATATACCGTTTAATTTCACGCCCTCCTCCATTCGATTGAAATTATTAGCGTGTTTGGCAATTTCCATTGCCTCCCTGTAGAGCCTTCCGTAATATCCGCTTGTGTCCGCTAGTACTTGCGTCTCCTCGAAACGAATATGGTGGTTACGTGGCTGGAAAGCATGCTCCGCAACAGCTGATCGTTCCGTTTCTCCTCTTCTGCAATTGCCCTTGTGCTCTTCCAAACGTTTTGAAACAGTTCTTTTAGTGGTACCCATATAAACATCTCCACAGCTGCATGGGATCCTATACCCTCCAGTTTTTTTCTTATGGTTTGCGAGCGTCCTTGGCAGGCTTAAGGTATTCCTGTATCTTCCTGGTGGGCTTGTAAACGTTGGGAATTGACACAGAATTCATCAACCGACCACGGCACAACAGCCCGGAAAATTATAATGGACATGACATTTACGGCCGTGAATGTCTACATTTTAGCATGAAAAATTTGTACAAAACTCTCGTGACTTATACTCTCGAGCCACGTACAATGATGAGCGCTAATTTTATTATTTTTTTTTTTATTTTGAGCTTTTCCTCATTACATAGCCTTATCTCCAACATAATAATTTACTCGGAAATTACAATACAAAGAATAAAGTTCTTAAACTATATTTTCAAAATATTCCTCCAGGTGTTTCGATTTTGTGTGTCCTCTTCCTCTGCGGCCATTCTCCTCATTGTGTGCTGTACATTTTGGAGCCAGCTGGTCATAGGTCGTCCTCTTCTTCTTCTCCACTCCGATTCCCACTCAAGTACTAATTTTGGTATTCTGGCTTCCTCCATTCGTCGTACGTGCCCGTACCACTGTAATTTCTTCCTATCCATTACGTCATACGTTCTTCCGTTTATTTCCATTCTCCTTATTATTTCGGCGTTCCTTATCTTTTCTTTCCTGGAGATTCTTGCCGATCTTGTCCAGAAGTCCATCTCTAGAGCTTGTAATTTTTTAATGTGCTTGAGGTTAATTGTCCATGTCTCCGTTCCGTACAGAACCACACTCTCTAATACGGATTTGTACATTAATTTTTTAGTTCTGCTCATTACATTCCTGCTCCATAAGACTGAGTTAAGCATCCCAGTGACCTTCCGTCCACTACTAATTCTTTTATTGATTTCTGACTCTGAATTTCCCTCAGTTTCTAAAATGAATCCCAAATAACAGAAATTGTTTATCTTTCTGATTTTCTTCCCTTCAATGTATAGCTCATCTGAATCATTAGTCAAGTATTCTGTTTTTTGGTAATTAATCTTCAAATCCCAAGTTTTGTATGCTACTGATAGTTGATTGCACATATAGTTAGCATCCTCCCAATCTTGTGCGACGACTATTTGATCATCAGCAAACAATAAATGATGTAGGTAAACTCCATCTCTTATTTCTAATCCCATACTATTACATTTACGAGACCATGTTCCAAGGTTAGTATCTATATAGGTTTTAAATAATGATGGTGACATGGGACAGCCCTGTAAAAGGCCTTTGCTTGTTCTAAATTTCTGTGAAAGTTTATTACCAAATTTCACTTGGCAAAGTTATCTTTATACATCTTTTGTATTATTTTAATCAAGGAAGGGCTTATGTTTGCCATATGTAGTGCCCTCCAAAGTAATTTTCTTGGAACAGTATCATACCCTTTTTCTAGATCTATGAAAAGTAATCCTATATTTTTTATTTCTCCTCTACTTTTCTCCAAAATCTGTCGTAAAGTGAAAATATCGTCTACAAATGATCTCCCAGCCGTAAAACCACATTGTTCTTCCTCGGTTCTACATTTTTTTCCAGTTTGTTTTTAATTACTTTCGCAAACATTCTCATTAATGTGTTTCTAACACAATCTTATTTTTATGACTAGTATTTTATTCATCCTCAGCGACTGTAGTCATATATAATGAAACGATAAGCAACCAGTTGCATAAAGGTAACTTAATTTCTTTACCGGTATCGTGCACTTAGTGCCCTTCTTCAGAAGGCTATACCTCTTTCATTGCGAATGTCACAAATGCGATAGATGTAACCTTCTGATGAATGGCACAAAGTGCCCGAAGCCGGTAAAGAACTTAAATTTCTTTCGTGCAACTGGTTGCTTATTATTTCCTTATATTTTATGACTAGTTGCTTAAGAACGTGTTGGTCCGCTTTCCGAAAGCATTACAGCAGTGATTGTGGGTTGCATGATTTCTACAAGTCCTTCATACGTTCCAGAGGTATGTGACGTTCAGAAGGAATGGTTTGTGAGCTTGTTACTGGCGCTCGGTATCGCCCTATATGTGTTTCTCTGGTTTCAGGCGGGAATTACATCAAGCAGAAAACGATGCAGGTGCTCCACAGTAATATTCAGGCAGTCCACAGCTGTCATGATATCTTCGGTTACTACCACATGTCCCGTGGGAGCCAGGTGAATGTCTCCCATAGCATAATGCACAGAGCTGACAAAAGTTATGCATTACCTCCTAATATCGTGTTGGACATCTTTTCGCTGTGCGTAGTGCAGCAAATCGACGTGGCACGGACCGACAAGCTGTTGCAAGACCTCTGTAGATATACTGAACCATGCTGCATCTACAGTGGTCCACATCTGCGAAAGTGTTGCCGCAGAATGATCTTGTGCATGAACTGACCTCTCGTTTATGTCCCATAAATGTTCGACAGGATTCATGTCGGACCATCTGACTGGCCAAATCATTTGCTAGAATTGTCCGGAATGTTCATCAAACCAATCGCCTACATTGTCATTCATACATTCATAAAATTCCATCGTTATTTGAGAACATGAAGTCCATGAATCGCTGCATATGGTCTCCAGGTAGCCGAATACGAGGTGCGGCTAGAAAAAAACCGGACTGATGCTGGAAAAAACATTTATTTACAATTATTTACAATTTCATGTTATCTCCTTCAATGTATTCTCCTCCTCGGTCTCTACACCGCTCCATACGAATTTTCCAGTGTTCATAGCAATGCTGCAGATCATTTTCGGTAAGTCCATACATTACTTCCGTCGCTTTTTCTTTTACTGCTTCAACAGTCTCAAATCTAGTTCCTTTCAAAGCTGACTTGACTTTAGGGAAAAGAAAAAAGTCACAGGGGGCCAAATCAGGTGAGTAGGGTGGATGATCTAAGATGGGAATGTTGTGTTTTGCCAAAAACGTCTTCACTGACAACGCACTGTGAGCTGGGGCATTGTCTTGGTGAAGGATCCATGACTTTTTTCTCCACAAATCGTTCCGTTTTCTCCGTACTCGCTCACGTAGGGTAGCCAGGACGCTAATGTAGTAATGCTGATTCACTGTTTGTCCCTCTGGTACCCAATCAATGTGCACAATCCCTTTGGTGTCAAAAAAAAAAAATCATCATTGCCTTGAATTTCGATTTTGACATTCGTGCTTTTTTTTGTCGTGGAGAACCAGGAGTTTTCCAATGCATCGATTGGCGTTTAGTTTCGGGATCGTAAGTAAAAAAACCACGATTCATCGCAAGTAATAACATTTTGTAAGAAGGTGGGATCACTTTCAATGTTTTCCAGGATGTCAGAACAAATCATTCTTCGGCGTTCCTTCTGTTCAATTGTGAGACACTTTGGAACCATTTTTGAACACACTTTGTTCATGTTGAAACTTTCATGAAGAATCTGCCTAACACTTTCCTTGTCAACTCCTGTTAACTCAGACACTGCTCTGATTGTTAAACGGCGATCTTGTCGAACAAGTTTACCGATTTTTTTAAATGTTTGCATCAGTTTTTGCTGACAATGGTCTGCCAGTGCGAGTGTCATCACTGGTGTCTTCGCGGCCATCTTTAAATCGTTTAAACCACTCAAACACTTGTGTTTGCGATAAACAATCATCGCCGTACACTTGTTGTAACATTACAAACGTTTCACTTGCAGATTTTCCTAGTTTGAAACAAAATTTGATGTTAACACGCTGTTCTTTCTGTACACTCAACATTTTCCGACGCACAGACAAAACGTCAACTACTTAAAACAGACGCCACGGGCAGACTGAGTGCAGGAGGCAGATGAAACTCGAGCAGTAGGCGGAGCGAGAGTCACGTGACAGGCCACGCGTCTTTCAGCCTTATTGCATTCGTTTTATTGTTTCACCAGTACTAGTCCGGTTTTTTTCTAGCCACACCTCGTATAACCATTTACAATCAATGATCGGTTCAATTCGACAAGAGGGCCCAGTCATTCCGCGTAAGCACAGTCCACACCATTATGGAGCTACCATCAGCTTGCACAGTGCCTTGTTGAGAAGTTGTGTCCATGACTTCGTGGGGTCTGTGCCACACTCAAACCTCACCATCAGCTCTTACCAACTGAAATTTGGTATTCTCGGCTCACTCTTGACACTGCGGATTCTCGACACACTCTAGATATTGTGGATCTCGGAATACTGTATTCCCTAACGATTTTCGGAATGGAATGTCCCCTGCTTCTAGTCCAACTACCATTCTGCATTCAGAGTCTGTTAATTCCCGTCGTGCGGCCATAATAACGTCGGAAACATTTTCAGATGAATGACCTGAGGTATTGAATAGAATTGGGGAGAAGAGAAATTTGTGGCACACCTTGACTAGAAGAAGGGATCGTTTGGTAGGACATGTTCTGAGGTATCAAGGGACGCCAGTTTAGTACTGGAGGGCAGCGTGGACGGTAAAAATCGTAGAGGGAGACCAAGAGATGAATACACCAAGCTGATTCAGAAGGATGTAGTTTGCAGTAGGTACTGGGAGACTAAGAAGCTTGCACAGGATAGAGTACCATGGAGAGCTGCATCAAACCAGTCTCTGGACTGAAGACCACAACAACAACCTGAGTGCAAATGACAGCTTCGCCAGTACACTGCCGTTTTAGACCATATGTACGCGATACTACTGCCATCTTTGTGTGAGCGTATCGCTATCCCATGACTTTTGTCACCTCAGTCTATACTTTCCTTACTGCGTTACGAGCCTTCAGCGCCACTACACGACATTCTGTCTTGCGGTGGCAATAGTCGTATTGTTTTGCCTGATCACCTTACGCAGACTTTCCCTGATAGCCGGGGAGACGCAGCTGTCCCGGATCGTATCCGCCCTGCGTATTAACGACGAGAGGCGGGCCGGTAACCCTACATGTTGCTTCTAGGATGTTTCACACATCCGGCCAGGTGAATACTGGGCTGGTACCTACATCCCACCTGAGTTACGCGATTCGCAAACATTTCGAGAAAGTTTTCTCACTTACTACCTCCAACTAACCATCCCACGAGAATCACCAACCCTCGTTCCACTATGCTCTGTTACCGTAATGTCTGTTCCCCGACTACCTGTGGGAACACCGCTGGCTATCTATCAGCTATAGCCCTCCTCACGTTCTTTGCAGCTAAGGCTTTATAAGCCATGACCACACTTAATACTGTTGTTGTTGTTGTTGTGGTCTTCAGTCCTGACACTGGTTTGATGCAGCTCTCCATGCTACTCTATCCTGTGCAAGCTGCTTAATCTCCCAGTACCTACTGCAGCCTACATCCTTCTGAATCTGCTTAGTGTATTTATCTCTTGGTCTGCCTCTACGATTTTTACCCTCCACGCTGCCCTCCAATACTAAATTGGTGATCCCTCGATGTCTCAGAACATGTCCTACCAACCGATCCCTTCTTCTGGTCAAGTTGTGCCACAAGCTCCTCTTCTCCCCAATTCTAATCAATACCTCCTCATTAGTTATGTGATCTACCCACCTAATCTTCAGCATTCTTCAGTAGCACCACATTTCGAAAGCTTCTATTCTCTTCTTGTCTAAACTATTTATCGTCCACGTTTCACTTTCATACATGGCTACACTCCATACAAATACACTCAGAAACGACTTCCTGACACTTAAATCTATACTCGATGTTAACAAATTTTTCCTTTTGAGAAACACTTTCCTTGCCATTGCCAGTCTACATTTTATATCCTCTGTACTTCGACCATCATCAGTTATTTTGCTCCCCAAATAGCAAAATTCCTTTACTACTTTAAGTGTCCCATTTCCTAATCTAATACCCTCAGCATCACCCGACTTAATTCGAGTACATTCCATTAGCCTAGTTTTGCTTTTGTTGATGTTCATGATATAGCCTCCTTTCAAGACACTGTCCATTCCGTTCAACTGCTCTTCCAAGTCCTTTGCTGTCTCTGACAGAATTACAGTGTCATCGGCGAACCTCAAAGTTTTTAGTTCTTATAACATCGGGGATAGGCTACAACCCTGTCTCACGCCCTTCCCAACCATACCCTCGACTCTTATAACTGCCATCTGCTTTCTGTACAAATTGTAAATAGCCTTTCGCTCCCTATATTTTACCCCTGCCACCTTCAGAATTTGAAAGAGAGTATTCCAATCAACATTGTCGAAAGGGTTCTCTAAGTCTACAAATGCTAGAAACGTAGGTTTGCCTTTCCTTAATCTTTCTTCTAAGATAGGTCGTAGGGTCAGTATTGCCTCACGTGTTCCAACATTTCTACGGAATCCAAACTGATCTTCCCCCAGCTTGGCTTCTATCAGTTTTTCCATTCGTCTGTAAAGAATTCGCGTTAGTATTTTGCAGCTGTGACTTATTAAACTCATAGTTTGGTAATTTTCACATCTGTCAACACCTGATTTCTTTGGGATTGGAATGATTATATTCTTCTTGAAATCTGAGGGTATTTTGCCTGTCTCATATATCTTGCTCACCAGATGGTAGAGTTTTGTCAGGACTGGCTCTCCCAAGGCTGTCAGTAGTTCTAATGAAATGTTGTCTACTCCTGGGGCCTTGTTTCGACTCAGGTCTTTCAGTGCTCTGTCAAACTCTTCACGCAGTATCATATCTCCCACTTCATCTTCATCTACATCCTCCAATTCCATAATGTTGTCCTCAAGTACATCGCCCTTGTATAGACCCTCTATATACCCCTTCCACCTTTCTGCTTTCCCTTCTTTGCTTAGAACTGAGTTTCCATCTGAGCTCTTGATATTCATACAAGTGGTTCTCTTTTCTCCTAAGGTCTCTTTAATTTTCCTGTAGGCAGTATCTATCTTACCCCTAGTGAGATAAGCCTTACATCCTTACATTTTTCCTCTAGCCACCCCTGCTTAGCCATTTTGCACTTCCTGTCGATATCATATTTGAGACGTTTGTACTCCTTTTTGCCTGCTTCATGTACCGCATTTTTAAATTTTCTCCTTTCATCGATTACATTCATTATTTCTTCTGTTACCCAAGGTTTCTACTAGCCCGCGTCTTTTTACCTACTTGATCCTCTGCTGCCTTCACTACTTCATCCCTCAAAGCTACCCATTCTTCTTCTACTGTATTTCTTTCCCCCATTCCTGTCAATTGTTCCCATATGCTCTTCCTGAAACTCTCTACAACCTCTGGTTCTTTCAGTTTATCCAGGTCCCATCTCCTTAAATTCCCACCTTTTTGCAGTTTCTTCAGTTTTAATCTACAGTTCATAACTAATAGATTGTGGTCAGAGTCCACATCTGCCCCTGGAAATGTCTTGCAATTTAAAACGTGGTTCCTAAATCTCTGTCTTACCATTATATAGTCTATCTGATACCTTTTAGCATCTCCAGGGTTCTTCCATGTATACAACCTTCTTTCATGATTCTTGAACCAAGTGTTAGCTATGATTAAGTTATGCTCTGCCCAAAATTCTACCAGACGGCTTTCATTTCTTAGCCCCAATCCATATTCACCTACTATGTTTCCTTGTCTCGCTTGTCGTACTCTCGAATTCCAGTCACCCATGACTATAAAATTTTCATCTCCCTTCACTACCTGAATAATTTCTTTTATCTCATCATACATTTCATCAATTTCTTCGTCATCTGCAGAGCTAGTTGGCATATAAACTTGTACTACTCTAGTAGGCGTGGGCTTCGTGTCTTTCTTGGCCACAATAATGCGTACACTATGCTTTTTGTAGTAACTTACCCGTACGCCTATTTTTTTATTCATTATTAAACTAACTCCAGCATTACCCCTATTTCATTTTGTTAATACTAACATTTGCAATAAAATGATTATAATGCATATCATGTTCGGTGCGTTGATCTTCTAAGTAACAATGACAATGGTACAATATAAAAATATGCACGACTGTAGAGATGGTAAGAGGGCTAATTTGTTTCAACCTCCGATCAGTCGCGAAACTAAAACCACAGTGAAAATCCGACGAGCCTCTGTGCAGATGTGTTGCGCAGTGTTTCCATCAGCCCGTCAACCGTGGCGAACAGCACTTCTCAGTTCTGAGTGCACTAGTACGTAAAGATGGATAGAACAATAGTGCCTGCTGCCAAACGTGATGTGTCGTCAATGATCAATGAGATCGTAAAGCGTAAGAAATAAAATAATTTGACAGTTCTAATGTGTCCGTACTGTCATAATAAAATGTATCCAACCAAGCCCAAGATAAAAAAGAAAATACTCTTTTCAATAGGAATACAAAAGCAAAGACTTTTTATGAAAGTGAACAAATTCCGATACATGTACCGATATCCTGTGTTTCACTTGTTAAAAAGAGTAAAATAATCATTATCGCTTGTTCGGTCTCGCAGTACAGACGTGCGTATGTGTAACTGACAAATCTTATACTTTATATTTTTCTGAATAATAAGTGGGCATAATTACCAAAAAAGTCTACCACTAGTGTAGTCACCCTACGATTCCTCACATATGTTTTTTTGCTGTTTTCTGTTCTGGCAAAAAGTGTCTCAGGATGTGTAACGTACTTTGTTGGAAAGCCAGCAGACTGATCGGGTAACGCGTCTTGGGGGGTGGCGTAGACCAAAACACAGGCTGTGACGTTGTGAGTGAGATACTGGACCCGAGCCAAGAACCACCCCCGTAGTCGGATGACGTAGCTGTTGCAGCTCTTCCGAGACGAATGGAATGGACGAAGTGGTGGTGAACACAACTGACGGTGGGAACCCCCATCGATGATGGTCGTGGAGGAACCTGTATCCACTTGAAAAGGGAGAGGCACAGTCAGAGTGGTCACCGTCGTCGTGTGCAGAAAAACCGACTGCACGAAGCAAATTGGCGGCAGCGGGTCCGTCTCATCCACCACGGAGTTGGAGGTGTCGACAGAGGTATGTCCATGGCCATCAACGAAGACTACCGATAGACCTCGGTTCTGTGACCCTACTTTCTGCAGGTGAAACGAGTCGCCCTCCAGAAGCAGCAGTCTTGCCTCTGATGCATGACAAAGCATTGACTGCAGGAGGACAACTGTTGTCGCTGCTGCTGCTGCTGCCGCCTCAGGAGGCTGCTCCGACGCCGCTGCGGTGGCTGTGGTGATGGGAACGGGCGACGTGGGAGGGCGGGCGGCGAAGGCTTGCTCCGGGGACTGCAGCGTGGAAGCAGAGCGAAAGGACTGCCCATGAGCGCGTATAATGGATAGACAGGTGTTTAAAGAGGGAGTCTTTCAGCTTCAGAAGACCAGTCCATAAGGTACCGTCGAGGCATGGACAAGAATCATAACACGAACGAGTGCCCAACCATAAGACTGCTTGCAGTGGGGGTTGCCAAAGAAAAAACGACAGTCACGGGAGAGACCTTGCAGCATAACAATCCATTCCTTGTATGACTGTGCGGGAAGCTTCTGACGACAGAAGAACTTGTGACGTGCCACGACCTCGTGGACCTGAGAGTCAAAATAATCTAATGAGCTAGAAATCAGTGCCTCGTAGGAGAGAGCATGAGATTCCATATCGGGATGCAACTGTTGCAGTAGGTGACAAACTTCCGGGCCAAGATAGGCGAGGAAAAATGTGCGGCTCTGAACGTCGCCAGTGACATCATGAGCAATAAAATGTTACTCCAAACGAGCCATGTAGTTGCCCCAAGGCTCGACGAATTTGTCTAACTTGGGAAACGCAGGGAGCGCGGCACGGAGCCCCAGAAGCGGGGATATGGGAAGGGACCCCTGCATAGACACCTCAACGGGAGGGGTGGATACCACCTGTAAATGCTGAATAATGCTCGTTCGTTTGTTGCATATGGCCCAACAGCGCTATGACTCGCGTTGTGGGTTCATCAAGACCTGGAATACCGTCTGCCATAGTGGACAACAACCGAGCAATCGCGGGAAACTCGTAAACCAACTCGTCGCCACTGACGTTTCTGCGCTAGCAGGATAGAAATGCTGAAAAAACAAGTCTAAAAAATTATTAGTCACCAAAACGAAACAGTAAGACAATATCCAAAAGAACAACTGACTTGATCCCAACAGCGGATCGACACAAATACAAGATAACCAATAATAATAATAAAAAAGACACGACTCTTCACGAGGGGCGAACAGAAACAGTTCTACAGCATCACAGGTTCGTCGACTATACCAAGAGATGGGCCAGCTAGAAGAGGCGTCTGGCCGTGTCTGCCGGGGCGGCAGCTCCCTTCCGAGTGGTGCGTCGAACTGCCTTTTGCTAGCAGTGCGCCGCCTTATAAAGCCCGTTGGCTGATGTATCTGCTGGGACTACACTCCTGGAAATGGAAAAAAGAACACATTGACACCGGTGTGTCAGACCCACCATACTTGCTCCGGACACTGCGAGAGGGCTGTACAAGCAATGATCACACGCACGGCACAGCGGACACACCAGGAACCGCGGTGTTGGCCGTCGAATGGCGCTAGCTGCGCAGCATTTGTGCACCGCCGCCGTCTGTGTCAGCCACTTTGCCGTGGCATACGGAGCTCCATCGCAATCTTTAACACTGGTAGCATGCCGCGACAGCGTGGACGTGAACCGTATGTGCACTTGACGGACTTTGAGCGAGGGCGTATAGTGGGCATGCGGGAGGCCGGATGGACGTACGCCGAATTGCTCAACACGTGGGGCGTGAGGTCTCCACAGTACATCGATGTTGTCGCCAGTGGTCGGCGGAAGGTGCACGTGCCCGTCGACCTGGGACCGGACCGCAGCGACGCACGGATGCACGCCAAGACCGTAGGATCCTACGCAGTGCCGTAGGGGACCGCACCGCCACTTCCCAGCAAATTAGGGACACTGTTGCTCCTGGGGTATCGGCGAGGACCATTCGCAACCGTCTCCATGAAGCTGGGCTACGGTCCCGCACACCGTTAGGCCGTCTTCCGCTCACGCCCCAACATCGTGCAACCCGCCTCCAGTGGTGTCGCGACAGGCGTGAATGGAGGGACGAATGGAGAAGTGTCGTCTTCAGCAATGAGAGTCGCTTCTGCCTTGGTGCCAATGATGGTCGTATGCGTGTTTGGCGCCGTGCAGGTGAGCGCCACAATCAGGACTGCATACGACCGAGGCACACAGGGCCAACACCCGGCATCATGGTGTGGGGAGCGATCTCCTACACTGGCCGTACACCACTGGTGATCGTCGAGGGGACACTGAATAGTGCACGGTACATCCAAACCGTCATCAAACCCATCGTTCTACCATTCCTAGACCGGCAAGGGAACTTGCTGTTCCAACAGGACAATGCACGTCCGCATGTATCCCGTGCCACCCAACGTGCTCTAGAAGGTGTAAGTCAACTACCCTGGCCAGCAAGATCTCCGGATCTGTCCCCCATTGAGCATGTTTGGGACTGGCTGAAGCGTCGTCTCACGCGGTCTGCACGTCCAGCACGAACGCTGGTCCAACTGAGGCGTCAGGTGGAAATGGCATGGCAAGCCGTTCCACAGGACTACATCCAGCATCTCTACGATCGTCTCCATGGGAGAATAGCAGCCTGCATTGCTGCGAAAGGTGGATATACACTGTACTAGTGCCGACATTGTGCATGCTCTGTTGCCTGTGTCTGTGGCCTGTGGTTCTGTCAGTGTGATCATGTGATGTATCTGACCCCAGGAATGTGTCAATAAAGTTTCCCCTTCCTGGGACAATGAATTCACGGTGTTCTTATTTCAATTTCCAGGAGTGTATTTGCGATCACGTGTCTGGCGCAGCAAAGTAGCTCCTAGGCTAGCTGCGACCTATAGTGAGGCTGTTCTGCCGGCTCCGTGAACCGGTAGCGGTCCCTGGCGGCAGTTGGTGGAGACCTGGTCGTGTGTTGTGTTGTGGCCACGTTTAATTCTTTGTTCTGAAAACATATACGACGTAGGTTTTCCTGGTGAATTTATACCCTGTGATGCAGCCATCCCGTGATGGTTGGACGTAAAGTGGGATGCCGGTGTAGTAGGGGCTACGATGTCCGATATGTGCGGCCACTGCAGAAACAAAACACTACTTCAGAACCTGTGACCACTTGAGATACTCTATTTTACTTATTTTATTTTTACCGTAGGACATACGTTTAGTGTTTTGTCAAAATAATCCAAACCATGTTCTGAAATAGTGTTTTGTTTCTCCACTTGACAGTGCCATAAGTTCCTCCATAAAATCGTAACACAACACAAGCACATGTCACACTAACAAATGTAAACCCACCTGATGATTGAGGTTTAAACTTTTGAAGCACGTCTTGGGTACAAATAAAAAGCGACTGGTAAAAGTAAACCATTTGTTCCATCACTTATATGTATTTGCTGTTTAGTGCAAGACAAAAGAATACATTACAACCGCTTTCCAGGGGATGGGATATTTAGCTTGATGGGAGAAGGGAATGTTATAATCTTCAAATTTTTATCGTACCATATAAAAAAGTAGGAACAATATTGATACTTAAAATTTCCCCTTAATCTCTAAATTTAATAAAATTATATGTAAGTGCTAAGCAGGTACAGCCAGGTAATTATCTTAAAGAATAAAATTATAAGAATCAATAAATTAAAATTATTGCATTCCATAACTTACATTTACAGCACACTAATGCATCGAGGCTTTCTTTTACAGCATATCTGTTAATGGCATCATCAATGAAAGATTCTGTGAGATTTTTTTCTCTTTCTGCTGACACCTTCACACAGGCTTGGAGCAGATCCTGACCAATCCTATTTCTTAATTTTGTCATCCTCCTATTCATTGTGCTGAATGACTCTTTTTCACTGGAAGTGAAAACAGGAATGCACAGAACACATTCAGCAAGTGGCCTTAGTGCTTCATAGCCGATGTCGACCCTTAAGATTAAAGAAGCAACCTCAGGAGACGGTTCTTCTGATTTATCACGAGAAACATAATAAAAAGAACCAAATCTGCAATAACAGCGTCGTGTTTTTAAGTTCTAAAATCAAGCTCAGTTCTTCACAATCATTAACACTAAATTGTTGAAATATTGTAAACCTTTCAAAATATGCAGGTAGTCCTGTCATTTTCATAGCCTTGTCATAGAACCGTTGCTCGATTTCATTATCCATATCTTTCAAAACTTTCCTTACGCTTTTCGCAGTTTGTTTCTTGTCTTCCATGAATATAATACTTTAAATTTATGTTGCATCCACTTGTAGTTTAATAATTTTATTTAGTGTTTTATTTTCTCACTATTCTCATGACAATTACAAAGGTAGTCGATTTGTTATAAATGTTCGAGAGTTCCTGTTTTTGCAAAACTTTACTTAAATTTCAGTTGGCGTTTAATGTAGCGTCCAAAATTATTAAACCCACAATGAAATTGTAACTCATTATTTCTAACAAGATCCCTCCCGCCAGACTTGTTAAATCCGCACCGTCCTTGCTCATATTTTCACATGCTATCATAATGGGCTTACAGCGTAGGAAAGTAGCATGAACTGTGAGATAGGTACTCAATCAGCGGATGTCAACTGCTCCGGGTATTTTTAAAACAGGTTGGTCTAAAGCACACTGAATTTAATGAAATAGATATTGTGTACTAGAAGAAGCACGAATAAGTTTATAAATGCCCTTAACAGAACATAATGTGTGGTTTTTATAGGGCGTTTATTCACACAGTCGACAAAACATATGCTCCGCAGTCAATGTATGGCAGGCCATGCCCCCATTTCTCTGATAACCGAGTGCGGACTTAAATGACAGAACCACTACAAATAGAAACACCATCGAAAGACCATGTTACTATTTTGCCTTAAGAGAGTTTTCATTTCTTTAGTTCGCTACCCACTGCTGTAACTGTAGATTCAGTTGTAGTACTCTTCATTTCAACTTTCCTTAATTTCAAAGATGGAGACAGTGCAACACAACGAACTATCGCTTTGGTTAGAAAAACTTGTAGATTCGTCTGCCATTGAGGATAAGAATTTATCATGGAGACCAGTTTCACCTTGATTGTCTAGAACCTCACCAGTGCATTTTAATAGTTCTGAATTAGTATATTTGATTACACATATGGGCATTTCACTCTGAAATTTTGAAGATTAGTGTCATTTTTAGTACTGTCTTACGAATTAGAGGTTCAAATTTTGTTTTATGGGGGATTTCTTCCTTACTGTGGAAATACACACTTCAAATTAAAGGAGACACTGCTTGGTGATTTAAGTCTTTTTCAGTTTGATTTAGTTTTTTATCTGCGGTGACCTGGAGTGTTCAGTCCCTGTTATTAACCGTTTTCAAGTTTTGTAGTTTTTCTGACTTGGCTTGCTTTTATAGTTTCCTAGTGCTTCCAGTAGCTTTTCTAAATTTAGTGAAAGGAAAAGAAATAAACACTCCCCATATTTTTTGTAGAATTTTGATATCAATTTTTAAATGCTTCTGACACAATTTGCAAAAATCCCCAGCCCAATCGCGATTAGAGTACAACCAATTGTACCGACACTACTGTTTTTGCTGGTACTTATTCTCGCGTTCAACACTTTGTTTAGGACGGAGACTTAAGAGTGGGACAGAAGTACTACATATTTCGTTCGAAGACTGAGGAAGAGTAAGTGAAGGTTCAGTAAACAATCCACCATCGCATTCACAAAGATTTCTTTCAACAGACTCACGCTCATCTACATATTCTGCAATACATTGTCTTTTATTAGAAAAGAAAGCAAATAAAGTTAGTTGTTTCAGCATTATATTTTGGCACTAACACATTTTTTTTTTTTTTTTTTTTTTTTTTTTACATACGAAGAATTGACGAAGGCCGCTCGCGCATTGCGTATCAAATGACTCATAGCAGGCTGCAATTGACTGACTTACGGCTAAAATAGCTCCATCCCATAAGAAGTTCAGATTTATTACAACAATGGAACCAGTGGAATTACAGCAATCTAAGATTATTATTGTTGTACTACGCAGCTGACGGCCGCCTCTGTCTGTAGATAGACCCTTTTTGCTCGTAGCAGTGTATGTAGAGTTATCACAACTTGACCATATTGATTCCAAACTTCGTAAACAGCGGCTGCTGAGACAGCTGAAATTTGTCGAAACAATACAAGCTTATTAGTTATTACATTACACTAGACCAGACAACAATTTAAAGGCATTCATTATTTTAATTTTTACTGTTGTATACAAATATACATGGTGTCGAATACTCTGAGAAGTAGTAGTACTCATCGAAGCAAGAAAAATAAGTCCGATAAACTTGGATCCGGAGACGCATACTTTTCGAGACAAAAATGTGTTTGTAGGAATGGCTGCTCGCGCTTGTGTGCGGATATTAGCAAAGCCGTTGCATTGGCGCACTGTCAAATGCGTCGGCAGGGTATTATGATGACCTACTCACAGTACTGTACCTACCATTTTATGTGATCTACAGGCAGTTCTGTCATTCGAGTAATGTTGTAGCCCACATTAGTTTTCGTCTGTTTGTGTGTCTTGATGTACAGTATTATCAATCTTGGGTACATATCATGGTGTTTTACCTTCATCCAAACGGGGGGGATACCTCATGAACAATTGCTGTAACCATGTAATCTACAGCGCTTTCAGTTCCTAAGGCCACAGGATCATCATGGCAGACGGTGTTCCTATCAATGGACGTTACAAACTGTTCCACACGTCCAGTGTTCACATCCAAGATTTCATTTACCGGGATAAGAAAGGGTTAACAAGAGATGGTGTTGTGAATTTCCATAACCAGCATGTATGGGGAGATGTAAACCCGCAAGCAATTCAGGAAATGGGGCATCAACACCGACACTCAATCAATGTATGGGCAGGCGTACTTGGCGGTATATTAACGGAGTCATATGTGCTACCACAAAGGTTAATTGGAGCGCATTATCTGGACTTTCTCACTAATGTATTACCTACGTTGCTGGAAGCTGTGCTATTGCAGCAACAGATACAAATATGGTTCATATGCATGATTGCGCAAACATCTTACTTTTGCTTATGGGAACACTAGAAGGAATTGGTCTACGCCACGCCAATCAACGATGTGCGGAGACTACAGCGTCACATCTTCAATATGTGCCATCAGGTACAACAGCAACCGGGTATACATCAAAAGGTGCGTCGTTGCTTAGGGGTGCATTGTCATGAATGGACGCCAAGTTGAATACCACGTGTAAAGATATGTTTCTCGCAGCTTTTTGGAACCCATGTTTATTGGAATTATCTCAGAAAGTATACATTTCTGTACCCATTTTATTTGACTTATTTTTCTTATTTCGATGAGAATTACCGCCTCTAAAAGTATTCGATACTTTTTTTTGGACACTCTGAATATGAATTTCCCAGGTGGGGAGGGGGTATTTCTAATTCCCTCTCCAAACCACCCCAGGGCCACCCCCTCAAATCATCAGTTGTGCGTGCTGTCACTCGATGTCCTCATGCTGAAGGGTTCTGCTTGATTTCCATGCAGCCCACATAACGTGAATGTCATGAGTGACAGCGAAGTACGGCAGTGTAACAATCGAAAATTATTATTGTTGGACTGTGTGTACTGAGCAGCTGGCGGGAGCCTGTGTCTGGAGATAGACCCTTTTTTCCCGCAGCAGTGTATGTAGAGTTATCGCGACTTGACCATTATTGATTCCAAACTACGAAGTAGGACGTAGAGACGATCACAACGCCAGCAGTCAGGGAAGAAAGCGATGATCTTGGTCAGCGAGTGGATCAGGATATTCGACAAAATCGTCTACCAAGGGCAATTCTGATCAAGCGAAGAAGAATGCTGTCATCAGGCATTGTCCTTCCTCATGACAATGCTCGGCAGCCCACAATAGCTGCTGCAACGTTTTCAATGGGAAGTATGTGATCACCCACCCCGTAGCCCGGAGTTGGCTCCTTCGCATTTTAATCTCTTTACTCACTTGGAACGCTGCCTACGAGGACTGCAATTTGGCACAGACAACGAGCTGCAGACCAGCGTACAAAATTGGCAGAAAGCTCTGGCGGCTGCCTTTTATGATGAGGAACTGGAAAGATGGGACCACTATACGACAAATGTCTAAGTCGGACCAGTGATTACGTAGAGTAGTAGCAAGAAGATGTAGCTAAATGTTGCAAGTAAAACATTCTTTATTTTCAGTGAGGTATCCATTATGCGACCGATCGGATATGTGAAAATGAACCAACGTAGGATGCTGTAGCTGTGAAAGCTGTGTGCCAATGGAAAAAGTAGTCATATTTGCTTGCTGATAGTCTGAAAAAACTTTTCGTCGAGAATTTTTCTAGGATACTGCGTTTATTGCTTTCTCTACCGCTGCCGTGGTAGAAGACAGATTACAGACACAGAGAAACTATTTTTATACGTCTTCTGAATTATGCTACCACGACTGCTAATCCTTCGAGGTATATGTAAACCACCACAGCTTTCACCGCTGGTACGTTCACAGAACATTTTCAGGTGACCTCCATTATAATGTAACAGAGTCGGACATTAGTAAGAGAAACTATCATTACAAGATAAAAACACATTGAAAATCGTTCCATCACTCACAGATGTCTGAGGTTTTGCTGAGTGCTTTCGTACACATAAAGACAGATTCAGTAGCGTGTTATTTTATGCTTGGCTTCGAAGTAGAATAATGAATACCGATGCTTCTTCGCTCGCTGAACTATTATGGTTCTTATTGCCCTTTTCTTTCGTCTGAACCTAGTAATTGGTAGCTACACACCGTCCAGTCGACATGCACCTCGGACAAGAATGGTAAACATCTCTCGGCGACATTTGACTGCAATCGCAGCTTTGGACAGTCCGTTTTCGAGCACGGATTAGGAAATAAAAGCGGCTCACCAACGGTTTGCTGCTTCTACAGGAGGGCTCCCAAACCCTGTCGGTTTTGCTGTAGACAACAAGCAACGTCAGATGTTAACGTGCGCCTCTAACTGCTTGAAGCTCGATGTGGGGAGGCCCTAAGACAAGCAACTGCAAAGAATTGCGTATTAAATGTGGCTTATGATTTTTAGAATTCCTTGCTGCTTTTGAAACTCTTCGTTTTCATTCTCAGAAAGTTATATGCGAAATTTGGAAATTGATATATAAAAGTATATCAGAATTTAATAAAACGTTTTTATCGCTGTCAGTGCTAACAATATAAGAAAGGAACGAAAGCAAAACATAGTGGCAAAAAGTAAACAAACAATTATTTTAAAGTTGTGGTTTCACTTTGGACTATAGTTTTTGCAGAAATTTAACCTTTGTTAAGGTAGTAAACTAGGAATAAACAAGAAAGCAGCAAAATATAAACAATCGTCTGTCTTAAATTTGTGGTTTCACTTTGGAACCACTGAGACATATAGTTTTCAACTACACATAATTTCATGATATGTGTTCGAAAGCAACTTTGTCTCCTTCCAAGACGCAATCCCACATTTCGAACTTCCATGAACTCAATGACCAAACCAAATTTTAGTCCTAAATAAGAAGCAAAAATGGGCACAAAGTTTAATAAACTTACACCAAAAGTTCCTACTAGTCCAGTCGTTTAATTTCTAAAAGGTTGAAATGGCTCTAATCCGTATGGGACTTAACATCTGAGGTCATCAGTGCCCTAGACTTAGGACTAGTTAAACCTAACTAACCTCAGGACATCACACACATCCACGCCCGAGGCAGGATTCGAACCTGCGACCGTAGCAGCAGCGTGGTTTCAGACTGAAGCACCAGAACCCCTCGGCCACAGCGACCGGCGCTTAATTTCAAAACCACTTATAACAACAGTAGTAGAAACTCAAATTTACTTTAAGTAGCTTTAGAAATACATAGTTTCACTGTCAACGACTTCCACAGGATGATCACTGTGAAAAAAAGAACGCACATGTCAGTATCTGCAAGAATCACGTAGCACAATCTCCACGCCAACCGTTGCCTTGAACGCTATAAATGATTGCCATAATGCATTACATTCGTAGAAGTACCTCAGTGTACCGCTAGATGTCTCTATCAAGGAATAACGTCGATCGATGCAACTGTACTTTTAAAAAATAAGAGAAAAAAAGATGGTGGTTTCAGGCAGGATTGAGGGTGTGAGGGTGTGAGGTGCCATTATCTCCCCACTCCCACCCCCATAAAATCACCCCACGTCCTTGGATCCGCGCCTGAAATGTATATTCTTGTAGGACAACAATCCAAGGAGTTCCACCCAATAATATACAAACAGCAGACTCTATACACAGTTTATTAGATTGCCGATACTAAATTCTTGTAGATAACAACAAATTCATATAACTTACAAAACTTAACAAATGGTTAAAGAGTTAGCTTTAAAAACAATATCGGCGTCTTGCCACCATAAAATCAAGAACATTTTACAATAGTGCTTTTAGAGTTTACCCAAAAGACAAAATCCAATAATAAGTTAACTTGGCATTACAGTTTAAAATGATTTATATAAAAAAACTTTGAGAAAGATAATGGCGCTTGGCATCATAAAATGAAAGAAGCGCAACACACAACCAACAAATATAATAACAAAATAATAATTTGATACAACCAACGGGCGAGGGCAACTCCCACCGCAATCACAGACGAGCGAGCTCTCAACACTTCGGACCCTTCCCACTAGAAACGGTCCCCGAAATAAACTGCTGAGAGCTCCCCGACATGTCTCCCACAACTGCCCATCACTTACGCACCTTGGCACCTTGTTTATGTTCTGTTACACACGACAGATAATATTAACACAAGATAAAAGTCAAAAATAGAGTATAACATCCCGACAGCACATGGTAACCACGGCGCCGTTAACTCGGGCGCTCTTAATAAGTGCCGGAAGCCAACACACACAAATCTCAAACAATTCTCGCTTCTTAAAACGAAACAATAAAAGCCAAGATCACATGAATAGTCAAACCACAGTCTAAGAAGTGCCTTAACGACACCAACGCGACTATTCCACTAAGTTAATAATAACACAGTAAAAAAATACAGAACATACCACTAAATGCTGTTACACAACCAAATTGAGGACATCGTGTTGTTAAGGTCCCAGAGGACCACATATACCAGGCGACAGTAATTCACTACGTATATACTGTACAAAACCGCCCTTCTTAGGCGGAATTTACCTAACACATCGACTGCCAAATGTACCATACATGAACGCAACTCCGGGCAGGACTCCAGTTGAGCAAATAAATTAGTACCAACAAATATCTTAACGAGACACACACACAGCAAAAGGTTCCAACAACACCGTCCCACATCTGAAAAGTTCAGAAACCGCTGCTGGAGCTTCCAGGGGAAAATCTGAAGAGTCAACCGAGCCCACACCCTAACCTGCCAGACGACTCCAAAATTCAGCAACTAGTTGTCTCCGGGCCAGAGTATCACAGGGCCCCACCGGACCTCCACATCAGACAGGCAGGAAGAACAAGTACGCCGACTCCAATTAATCACCACCGCACGGCCAGCACAGCGGCGAGTCGCCCCCGCCTCAGACCACTCTGCTCTTATTGCGAGGCACAACAACCTTAGCGCTAGTCACTCGCAGTTCAGGCAGAGCGAACTTCACGTTCCTTACAATACCCGGAAAACCCACTACCCCCTCGCTTTCCGCCGGCCACCGCAAACACACGCCAGCGACGTCATAGCAAATCTCCACCGGAGCGCCACCCGCACCAGGACAGCGAACTACAAGGTGTTACAAAAAGTTACGGCCAGACTTTCAGGAAACATTCCTCACACACAAATAAAGAAAAGATGTTATGCGGACATGTGTCCGGAAACGCTTAAATTCCACGTTAGAGCTCATTTTTGTTTCGCCAGTATGTACTGTACTTCCTCGATTCACCGCCAGTTGGCCCAATTAAAGGAAGGTAATGTTGACTTCGGTGCTTGTGTTGACATGCGACTCATTGCTCTACAGTACTAGCATCAAGCACATCACTACGTAGCATCAACAGGTTAGTGATTATCTCGAACGTGGTTTTGCAGTCAGTGCAATGTTTACAAATGCGGAGTTGGCAGATGCCCATTTGATGCATGGATTAGCACGGTGCAATAGCCACGACGCGGTACGTTTGTATCGAGACATATTTCCAGAACGAAGGTGTCCCGACAGGAAGGCGTTCGACGCAATTGATCGGCGTCTTAGGGAGCACGGAACATTACAGCCTATGACTCGCGACTGGGGAAGACCTAGAACGACGAGGACACCTGCAATGGACGAGGCAATTCTTCGTGCAGTTGACGATAACCCTAATGTCAGCATCAGAGATGTTGCTGCTGTACAAGGTAACGTTGACCACGTCACTGTATGGAGAGTGCTACGGGAGGACCAGTTGTTTCCGTACCATATACAGCGTGTGCAGGCACTATCAGCAGCTGATTGGCCTCCACGGGTACACTTCTGCGAATGGTTCATCCAACAATGTGTCAATCCTCATTTCAGTGCAAATGTTCTCTTTACGGACGGGGGCTTCATTCCAACGTGATCAAATTGAAATTTTCACAATCAACGTGTGTGGGCTGACTAGAATCCGCACGCAACTGTGCAATCACGTCATCAACACAGATTTTCTGTGAACGTTTGGGCAGGCATTGTTGGTGATGTCTTGATTGGGCCCCATGTTCTTCCACCTACGCTCAATGGAGCACGTTATCATGATTTCATACTGGATACTCTACCTGTGCTGCTAGAACATGTGCCTTTACAAGTACGACACAACATGTGGTTCATGCACGATGGAGCTCCTGCACATTTCAGTCTAAGTGTTCGTACGCTTCTCAACAACAGATTCGGAGACCGATGGATTGGTAGAGGCGGACCAATTCCATGGCCTCCACGCTCTCCTGACCTCAACCCTCTTGACTTTCATTTGTGGGGGCATTTGAAAGCTCTTGTCTACGCAACCCCGGTACCAAATCTAGAGACTCTTCGTGCTCGTATTGTGGACGGCTGTAATACAATACGCCATTCTCCACGGCTCCATCAGCGCATTAGGGATTCCATGCGACGGAGGGTGGATGGATGTATGTATCCTCGCTAACGGAGGACATTTTGAACATTTCCTGTAACAAAGTGTTTGAAGTCACGCTGGTACGTTCTGTTGCTGTGTGTTTCCATTCCATGATTAATGTGATTTGAAGAGAAGTAATAAAATGAGTTCTAACATGGAAAGTAAGCGTTTCCGGACACATGTCCACATAACATATTTTCTTTCTTTATGTGTGAGGAATGTTTCCTCAAAGTTTGGCCGTACCTTTTTGTAACATCCTGTATAATCGATTACAGTGCACGATCTAAACAAGATTACAGGATAGCGGCGCGCTCCATATCACGCGCCTTCTCACACTGATGGACTCCTTTTCCAATTATAAAGAACTTCCTAAGTGAGTCAGTTTTGGTCATAATTCCACACTGTCGTTTTATTGTGCAGTCAACAATATGATAAGGCCAGTTATCAAGAGAAAATCTAGAATCCAGTATGCAGCGGGCGGGAGACGAGAAAAAGATCGTACACTTAATGGCTCAGCTGTCAGGACACTCCCACTAGATATGGCGTATTAGATGGTGGCGATTTTTCTCCGTTGGTTTCCTTCTTTGTTGTTGTACCGTATGCTGAGCGCTTAAACATAATGGGAGCAAGTACAGACACTGCCATCAGCAGTAGCAGCCGGGACGCGCCATCGATATCGGCCAACGAGCCGCGTATCCTGAAAGCCGCACCGCCGGCTCGTGTTTCGCATCCTCGGCGCTGGAGGTCGCGCGGGTCACACACAATGCTGGCTGCGTGGCGCCCGCAGCCTCCAGCGTCCGGGCTCCAGCCTCCGGCTCCAGGCTCACGGTTTCGGGCTGCCGCCTGTTTTCTATCCTTTGTCCGGCGCCGCATTGTGCCGGCCGCAATTTTGCGCGGAAGTGGCCCTGGCTGGCTGCCCCGCCGAGCCGATGCCGGCTGCGCTCCGGCCTCTCAGCTGCGATTCCCGCAGGCTGAATTTCTGGATTTCCGTTTCATTGGCGATGTTCTTCGAACTACCCTCTACTGAAAGAAATATATATTTCACTAACTTTCTCGTAAATCACAGGCAGCCACAATTCTTCTGAATCTGCTATCAGACCCCGTACACAATGCAGTTCTGACTCCGAAACTTCGCTGAAGCTGGGGATAGTTAAATGCACCAAGCGCTTCTTGTCACAAAACCGTTTTTTTATGCAAAGCGCAACAGTATTTCACCTGTCGGTGTGCTCTGTCGCTGTCACACGTACTGATGTTTTATTATTTCCGTTCCCGTTTCGATAGGTAACTTTTTTATTTTTCAGTATTTAGCTAGTATGTATTATGTAGTGCTGATAGCTGCGTATTGATTTTATACTAAATGCTGTACAGTTTGCTTCACATTGCATTTATATCTCTACTAGCTGAGTACCTAGCATTCTATTAGCTGCTCCCCCCCTTCTCTCTGACCATCCCCTCCTTCACCCCCTCTCTGTCCATCTCTAGCAGTCCCTCCCTCTACCCACTTCTCCAAATCCCTGTCCGTCTGCTGCTGCCCCTCTCTCAGTCCATCTCATTCTGTCCCTCTCTCTAGCCATCTGCTACTTACCCTTCGTCCATCGGCTCATTCCCCCTCATCTTCCCTTCCCCCCTCTCCCCCCTCCCCATTCCAATGAGCAGGATCTCATCCCCTCCGACGATTCTGTAGGCGAAAAAGACAATGTAGTTCTCAGTGACCACCATTCAGCTTCTGAGCAAGAGATGCCACAAGATGAAGAACGTTATATTGTAAGTGATCAGGCAAACGAAAGGTATTTCTTGGGTAAAGACAACGCCAGAAAAGGGCTGAAATTGAAGCCTACGACCAACATATATACTCGCTCGGTCACATAATTTATTCACACCTCTGCCTGGACCACGGAGCGGAATCGCTGAAACAAATTCCGAAACTGAACTGTTCCGCCTTTTCTTGATGATAATGTCATTTGACTAATAATCAGTGGAATAAATTTTTACATAGATGCCTTTAATGTCTATATATTTTTCCATGGACCGTGATTCCCGAAGACAGATAAGACAGAAATCAGAGCATTGTGGGGTTTACTGTTTCTTATGGATGAAATCATCTAGGAACAACAACCATCAAATGTGGAACAGATCCCACTTTTTCTTACGATGCTTGACTTCTGACGACGTAAGAGGCAGAAACTTGAGAAAGTAAACTGATAAAGTAGTCTCCATAAGAGAAGTGTTTGAATTGATAGTAGATAATATTCAGAAATACGTCTCCCCGAGTGAGTATCGCATTGTAGAATATATGGGCAGTTTTTAGTGTTTAAGGATAACTGTCCTACTGAAAGTCTCGGAGGCAAGGTCTCACAAAAATGGGGGCACCTCACCGAAATAAACGAGAAGTACCTTTAGTGTTACTTCCTGAACAAAGAACATAAAATTCTTCCATTTTCGGCTTATATAAGGACATGTCCCTTGTTTCGTACTATCCCAAAAGAGTAAAGCTGTCCCTATAATTTCTACTTTGCACTATGAGGATGTTATCGACAGTAACAATGAGAACGCAAAACGTCTGAGATCATAGCATTTTACAACATGACAAAGGCTGGCGCGGATCAGGTTGACCAGCTGTCTCGTAAAATGATGTAGCCCTAAATACTAGATGCTGACCTGTGGTAATGTTCTATATTCTACTAAACTTAGGTGCAATAATGTATTTTAATTTTGTAAATTGAACAGAAATGAAGATAAATTATTGAAGATAACTAGCTTCCTAACCAATCTTGTATGGGAACTTATGTCACCAAATAGAACGAAGCTGTCAAGCAGCGCAGGTTACTAAAGACATCAGAAGACGTGGTCTTTTAATGCTTGGAATAGAAGAGGCTGTAAACTGGTCGCAAGAGAGAAAGAAAGGACAAAAGGGGAAGGTGTTACGAGTGTGGTAGATAACGGCACAAATTAAGCCTGGAAGTGGTGTGTTAGGTGCGGTAAGTGGACCTGCCCTGGTCATTTGAGGGAAGTTTGTAACAATTGTTTGGGCAGTGAGGACTGAAATAATACTTTGACAAAAAGTAATATCGAAAATATTGATTTAATTGTTACATTAGTAATGCTCATATACAGCTTTTAAGACGTGTGGTTCACAAACATCATTTATTATTCATTTTATTGCAATTTATGTTGACTTCTGTTTGTTTTCATTAAAATAGGTTGTGTGTGGACGTACTGCATTCAAGTGTGCAGCTGAGTAATCAACTGAATCCTAAACTACTGTGCAAGTATGTATAGTATTCTGTTTCATCGTTGTTAAAAGAAAATTAAATATATGGTGGGTGGGAGCATTCACCCAAACGACCAACGATGTGACAAATTCCCGCTACTGCTGCACGGTTAGCCGTTTAATATTTTGTTCTTACATGTATTTTAGCGTACGCTTGTGTTGCGCAATAGTTATTTGTGATAAGAAAAACTGTACAATAATGAAGACTGTCACAAACGGGGTTGCCTTTTTACGTGTAAAATTACTCGTATAGGTAATCAAACGACAACCAGATAACTCACACATGATACCATTTGATTTCCAAACAGTATTTAATACACATATCAAAAAAAGTTTTGCATTTCCCCGATTCCTAGAACTCCTGAAGATAGACGTTGACTGTGGATATTGTATCACAGACACAGTCCCTCTGACTGTTCAGAAATGTCACTAAACCTGCCCGAAGATGTAAACAACCATGCATGAGCAGCGCATATTGGACGGAGGGGGCCCGACAGCCGATCGTTTCCAGTCATTCCATCAGGAAGGAGGAACACGGCTTGCGTTTTCTGTAGTTCAACCACGCCCAGAGGGTCAATACAATGGTTGAATCGCGTCCGCATCGTTACTTAATGCCAGGAAGGGCTCTCAACAAGGGAAGTTGGTTCAAATGGCTCTGAGCACTATGGGACTTAACATCGGAGGTCATCAGTCCCCTAGAACTTAAAACTACTTAAACCTAAGTAACCTAAGGACATCACACACATCCATGCCGAGGCAGGATTCGAACCTGCGACCGTAGCGGTCGGCTGGTTACAGACTGAAGCGCCTAGAACCGCTCGGCCACACTGGCCGGCCAACAAGGGAAATGTCCAGGTGTCTCGGAGTGAACCAAAGCGATGTTGTTCTGACATGGAGCAGATACAGAGGGAAAGGAATTGTCGATGACATGCGTAGCTCAGGCCTCCCAAAAGCTACTACTGCCGTGGATGACCGCTACCTATGGATTACTGCTCGGAGGAACTCTGACAGCAACGCCGCCATGTTGAATAATGCTTTTCGTGCAGCCTCAGGACGTCGTGTTACGACTCAAACTGTGCGCAATGTGCTGCATGATGCGCAACGTCACTCCCGACGCCCATGGTGACGTCCATCTTTCCAACGACGAAATCATGCAGCGCGGTATAGATGGACCCAACAACATTCCGCATGGACCGCTCAGGATTGGCATCACGTTTTCTTCACCGATGAGTGTCGCATATACCTTCAACCAGACAATCGTCGGAGACGAGACGTGTTGGAGGCAACCCTGTCATACTGAACGCCTTAGACACACCGTCCAGCGAGTGCAACAAGGTGGAGCTTCCCTGCTGTTTTTGGGATGGCATAGTGTGGGGCAGACGAACGCTGCTGGTGGTCATGGAAGGCACCTTAACGGCTGTACGATACGTGAATGCCATCCTCCGACCGACAGTGCAACCGTATCGGCAGCATATTGGCGAGGCACATGTCTTCAAGGACGGCAATTCGCACCCCCATCGTGCTCATCTTGTGAACTCTTCAGGCTAACGACATCGCTCGTCTAGAGTGGCCAACATGTATTCCAGACATGAACCCAACCAAACATGCTTGGGATAGATTGGAAAGGACTGTTTATGGACGACGTGAGCCCCCAACCACTCTGAGAGATCTACACCGAATCGCTGTAGAGGAGTGGGACAATCTGGACCAACAGTGCCTTGATGAGCTTGTGGATAGTATGCCACGACGAATTGAGGCATGCATCAATGCAAGGGGACGTGCTACTGGGTATTAGAGGTACCGGTATGTGCAGCAATCTTTACCACCACTTCTGAATGTCTCACTGTGTGGTGGTACAACATGCAATGTGTGGTTTTCATGAGCAATAAAAAGGGCGGAAATGATGTTTATGTTGATCTCTATTTCAATTTTCTGTGCAGGTTCCGGAACTCTCGGAGTCGGGGTGTTGTAGAAATTTTTTTTATGTGTGTAGTTTGTTTGCAGCTCGTCTGAAAGACTTACAGTTATTCTGGGTTACCACCTTTTTTGTCCTCCTTTTGTAGCATTGCATAAGCTGCACTTTACGAGTCAACTGTTCAAAATTGGTAACTAACTTTTATCTTAGGATGGGCTCCCTGACTCCTTGAATGAAGGGATATCGGGCGCGTTATTTTTGAAATGTATACTCTACGATAAAAAGTATCCGGACATACTTATCTAATGCGGAATTCACCATTAGGTGTGAAGAGAGGGGGATCCGCCATTGTAAAAGGAGTTGAGAGGTATTGCGTTGTCAGTACAATAAGTAACAACAGAATGAATGAGTAATGAGAGCTGAGTGACTTCGAACATGCACTACTATTTGAATGTCACCTTAGTGATAGACACATCGGCGACATTTCAAACCTTCTGATCCTGCCGGTCGCGACTATTCGTGATGTGAATGAGAAGTGGAAACACGAAGGAACAACCACAACTAAACCAAGATCAGAGAGATCTCATGTAGCGACGGGCAAGGACTGTTGTGTCTCTGGTGATCACAACAGTAATTCGTAGACTAGGAAGCAGGAAACAGACCAGGGTAGCTGGGCACGTTACAGAATACCAGAAGACAGTGCTATAATTGAATAATCTAACACATTTACTTATCTTTTGAGAGCAGTCGTGTTGAACGTAACAAGAATTTCTAATCTCTGAATAAAGTCTTTTGTCAATTCAGAAGCAAACTATCTTCTAGCTGAGCGGCTTCTCGCAGATCTATCTATGACGTTGGCAGCCGCTGTCCCAAGGAACTGAACTGTCGAACTGAGAAGATGCCGTGCGCTGACGAACTGGCCACGAGCGTTGTCGTCAGCGTCCTTTACGTCAGCGCTTGAGAAGCGCCGGTGTCATGTAGTCTTCCTGGACAAGGTGAGAAGGGGGGGGGGGGGGCGAAGCCCGATTTGCCTATACTGCCACGCTGACGCTACCTCTCGGAGTCCGCAGATACTGAAGTTCGCGTCGGCGGGCAACAGCGCACGACGACACAACAGGTGCCTATTGAGATTCGTGGACGGTGACTGAGAAAGTCGCATGACAAGAGCGGAAGGAATCACTCGTGAGTACCAACAAAGCCAATAGTCCAGCCAGCACAATGACAATGCAGGGATTAGGGGTATAGACACGGTGAGGGAGGGGAGGAATGAGGGGGTTCTAATGCCCCTTCCCTCACTCCCAGGATTTTTTATGTGGGTTTAAACTCACTCAAGTTAAAATATGGCTCACCATCCTCATGACATCATCCACGCCTCGTCGTTTCTTCAGAAACGCCGTGGAGTCCCCACCATCCCAATCCCCTTCTGCAGGCTGTCCTCCTCCGCGAATCCTGCCGCCTCTATCGCTCCTTCCTGCGCACTCGTGACAGGGATACACTTCAACGCCACCAGCAAATACAGTGACACATACGGAACCTTATTACAGCAAAGAAAGACCGGGACTGGCGCCAGACCTGTACACGACTCACCGGCACCCTCCCTGTCAACTCCTCCAAGTACTGGTCCGCTTTCCATCGCCTTACTGATTCCCATTCTGCACCCCATAACCCCCTTCTCCAAAACGAAAGCCCCTTCCCGACAACATCAGTAAGGCCAACCACTTCGCTTTCCACCTTTCTGATTTCTTCTCCATCCCTGATGATCCTCACTTTGATTATTCTCTTTTCCCCACCGTCATGGAATGCGACGATACCTCAGTCACTCCACTTGCTCCTGGTCTCCAGTACTTGGGGCAGTTGCACCCCTCCAACATCAATACTCCAATCACAGCACAAGACATTACACTTACCCTCTGGTCAAAACGCAACAATTCCCCTGGTCACGACTGTGTCACCTACTGACACCTTAGAGAATGCCCCTTCTCCTTCCTGACTGTCCTTGGCAATCTATATAATGTCATCCTCTCTACCGACTACTACCCCGACCTGTGGAAGGCTTCCCACGTCCTCTTATTCCTCAAACCCAACAAACCCCCTTCTGTCGCCTCTTCCTATTGTCCCATCTGCCTCACCTCTGTCTTCAGTAACGTCTTCGAATCCATCCTGTCCCATCATATCCATCAGCACCTTAACACCACCTCCTCCCCTTACCCAGTGAGGCTTCTGACCCACCTTCTCTGCCAAAGACCAACTCCTTATCCTTGTCCACCTTCTCTCCTTCCAGCTTAACTCCTGTCCCTCGACCTCCAACATTCCTACAGCTGTGTATGGTATCCTGGTCTCAACTTTAAACACCAAACCTATGCCCTGACTATCAATTTTCTCCATCTGGTCACTTCCTTCCTCTCACGTCATCCTTCCTATGTCACCCTCCATGACACCAACCCCCGTATCTTTTATAGCACTGTTGACATCCCCCAGGGCTCCGTCCCCTCCCCCTCCTCTATCTTCTCTACACTGCCAATATACCCAAGCCACCCCTTCCTGTCCATCTCCTCCAATATGCTGATGACACCGCCTTTCTGGCTCTCTATCCTGCCCTTCAACGGTCCCAATGCAACCTCCAAACCCACCTTAATCAGTTCACCATTTTGTGTAACCTGTGGTTCCTTCATATACAACCCTCCAAAACCCAGGCAATCATCACTGGCCATACCACCCACTCCTTCTGTCTCCACAGTTTCTACCTCACCATTTATGGTCGTCCCATGCAGCTCACCCCCCCCCCCACCCTGAAATACCTTGGCCTCACCCTCGATCATCACCTCACCTGGACCCCTCATCTCCTGACCATCCAGCAGCAAGCCCATTCCCGCCTCCACCTCCTGAAACTCCCATCTGGCCAGACATGGGCATTGCATCCTTCCACCATCCTCCACACCTACAAATCCCTAATCTGTCCTATCCTCTGTTATGCCAGCGTTACCTGGATCTCTGTCCCCCCCCCCCCCCTGCATTTACAAGGCCATACAAATCCTAGAACGCTACACACTCTGCCTTGCCTTCTGTATCAGCCTTCCTTCCCCCACACGACTCCTTTATGACCTCATCCCCTTCCCCCACCTCCTCCTTTTCCTCCAACATCTCTGCATCCTTTATACTGTCTGCAGGCTTGATCCCCCCACGCCCTGGTTTCCTCCTTCCCCTCCACCCTCTCCACCCATTGCTGCGCCTCTATCGTTGTATCCCTCATTCTCTCCACCTCCACACCCTCCATCTTCTTCATCAGAGCAATTTCCAGCACCTCCCCCTTCCGGATGTTGATGTCTACCCTTCCTACCAACTGTATACTGACTTTGTCCCCCCCCCCCCCACTCCCCAGCCCCCCTTTTCCTCTGCCATCATTCTCCCAGAGGGGATTTCCCTCCTTACCCCTGTCCCTGCACCCCCTCCTCAGCTGTTCTCCTCTCCCTTCCCTCCCCAGCCCTCCTTCAGCGCGCCCACCATCTCATCCCCCTTTCTCTCCCCTCCTTTTCCCTTCTCCCTTGCCCCCCCCCCCGGAAGATCCTCCCAGGTTTTTCTTCATCAGTGTGCTGCGTTAGTGTTGTGTTTCAGTGCTGTTTACAGTGTCATCTAGTAATGTGGTTTTAATTGTGTGCTCGACCTGTTTATCGTTCCGTGCTATGCTATCCGTTACATGGCTGTTTCAATCGTTCTGCAATTTTTTATGCTCTAGCCATACTTTGCCTGGTGTCTTTTAATCCAGTGTGTGTTTTTTTGTGTACAACACTTTTTTAGATTTTTACCTCCGTTTTACAGTCACCGCTTTGTATGCTTTCTATTCTTATGTTCCGCCTTTTTTGTTTCTATATTCCGCCATGATTTCTTCTTTATATTGGATTAAATGTCTCCCTTCTACTTTTTATGTCTCTTGGCGAAGAGCAGCGCTTATGCTGCTGCCAGCCCGCCCCTGATGGGGAATGCAAAATACAATAAAGGAAAAAAATATGGCAAATATTACTTGTAATGAACATGCAGTTAAATTTTGACTGCTGAACACTTACAGTGAATGTTAAAATGCAAATTTTAGCAGCAGTGACAAGTGGCACACTATCTATGTGATGTCAATGTTAAGTTCGGCTCTAATTTTTATTGGTGCATTTCGGTACACTTCGTGACACCTTCTTATGTTAACGACTGCTGCCCCCTTCAGTGGTCTAACAGCTGTAGTACTACAGTACCGCGGCGAATTTGTGTTGTGTGTCAATGGAGAAATAAATAGTGCAACGACAGTGAACACGAGCGAGTCTATGACATGCTTTCACGTGACCTTGTTACTTCCGTGTGTAATGGATACCATAGCTACTGGTTATCTCACCGCAGACATCCCTAACGTTGCGTTATTTTGTAGCAGACGGCGATATTTCCACTCTTACGTCCCTCCACAGGTTAGTGACAGAGTTCCCTTCCTGTTTTCTCCGCATCTCGCACTCCACTGAGATCAAAGCTTAACACTGACAAGTTATACCGACTCCTATCGATATCTATAGAGCGGAACTATTGCGTCTGAGATCACCAAAATATGAAATAAAGTAAAGATGGCTTTAAACAACTTCGTGGTTATCAAAAACGCGAAGGCTTGTAATGCATTAGATCTTAGAGCGTCTCATAGTATCAGTTTTAGTGATGTAGCAATATATACCAAATACGGACTTTGGACCTATTCCTAAATGCATAACAACACCTGGAGACTACATCCTTGAGTCACTGCCCTATCACTGAGTACACTTGTTTACCCGTGGACCAAACAACGAATAGAGTCTGTGAAGTTTTAAGACTTTTTGTAACACTGACAGGGAAGAAGCAAGCTGCAACACTTAGCGTGATTGAGATTGCGTTGTTTGTCCAGTTCATCTGAAGTGATACTTCAGGGTAAGTTTTTTTTTTCATTTTTATTATGCAGAGTGAAGTGTTACTAAATAATACAGTTAATTTACTACTCTTACATGACAACAAATGTAACTTTCGTATCATCCATTCAATGTTAACCACTTAACTCCGTCCGAACACGTCTGGTAAGGCCGAACGGTACTGACCAACCGCCGTGCCATTCTCAGGCGAAAGACGTCACTGGGTGCGGTTGTGGAGGGACATGTGGTCAGCACACCGGCTCTCCCGGTCATTGTCGGTGTTCGTGACCAGAGCCTCAACTTCTCAGCCAAGTTCTTCCTCAATTGGCTGAGTGCACCCCACTTTCCAACAGCGCTCGGCAGATCTGGACGATGACCCATTGCAGTGTTAGACAAGTCCGACAGCGCTTAACACCGGGTACTGGTGTTACCACTGGGTCGAGGCCGTTGTCGGTGACCATTTAAACAACTCATAGTTTCTAGTATCTTCTTAAATGCATTAAAAATAACGGTTATGCTCCAAAAGACAGACCCACTTGGAAAATACACATGTGACTTCAGAAACCAACATTGTGTTTGAGAGAAGCAGTGAAAATTGCTAAAGATGCTACAGAAGAATTGGAATTCTCGGGTCTGATACTACAAAACTTTCAGCACTGTTTTTGAGTGAGCAACTGAAATTTGTCAGCAGCTCGAGATCTCAATTTTAGCTCTCGAGGTTGGTACGATCTAAAAGAATAGACCAAACTTCTTGATGCGTGATCCTGAAGAGTACTACCGAGTGGCGGTCTTCATTCCATTTTATATTGTTTTACAACAGTGTCAAAGTTTGCAGAACATAACAAGGTGGTGTCAGGTTTCAACAGCTGAGTTATTTTTAAATAATGAAGAAAGAGGAGAGCTTTTAGTTGAATCCGACATTGAAGGTATGGAATGTGAAGTTGAAAACGTTATTGCTGAACTTTATTTGTGGAGAAAACTGAACGGAGACTTCAACCAAGAAACCCAGCTCCGTTTCTAATACTAACATCGATTAGGAGTAGGTTTATTTTATGAACTGTGTATTTGCAATTTATGAAGTGTGTATTCTGTGTTGTTTAAACTCCTTTATGTATGGCAAGAAATTTAGAGTTTTGTGATGTATATATGAAAGACGCACACTAATATGTTGAAATTTTAAATAATTGTAATATGAATACGTTTATAAAAAAGAGTTTGTTTGTTGAAAGCTGGTTCATTCTTAGGGAACTTGTATTTGTAACATGTAAACGCTGTAGGGAAGACCCTCTGCAACGAAAGTGGCATGGCGCGATGTAAAAGGTGGGTTTGGCGGTCGAACGACACGCACTATGTGGCTATCCTTAGCAAAGTACACCTCGACGGTGCTAAGAGAGGCAATTGGAATCTGCATTAGAAGGGATTTGCCTTGGATGTGGATCTGGCTATTATTTGGTATTCACGGAATAATAGAATGGCTCTAATATGTTGAAAATCCGACGCCAAGAAGAGAATTTATAGAGCATTCGCACATCAAGAGCCTTGAGTACAGTTAGCCGCCATTGCGCCTGCCACCAATCTTCGTCACTGCTTCGTAACCTTCAAACATTCAGTTAAGTAATGTATATGGCATGGATCACTTATTTTGTGTTGTTTCAATAATAATCATATAAAACATAAATTCATGTCAGGAACCATATGTTCAACACTGATCATGAACCTACGCTGGGTCCTCACCTAAGTGCTACTAAAACCGAGTACCCTCATTTAAATGAACAATTCTTGAATTCATTTGTTTAAAAGTAATTTTTTGTCTAAAGTAAAGGGACTAGTAAATAAAGTAAGAGTAACATTTGGATGCTTTGTTAATGAACTACTACAAGTGAAATTGTTAATGTAGGAAGTTTAAGTACAAAAAATTCAAAGATCAATTAATAGATAAGTGAAGTTGGATAGGCTTTTGCTAAAGTATCCTTACTTTATTACAAAATACAGTTTTTTGGCATTACAGTGCAAGATTGTGTAAATGTTATTGCAGAGAATATCTGCTTCACAGGTTATTAAAGTTCAAGCACATGTAATTTTTAATAAACAGATTTATTATATTATTGTTAGTAGAGAAATTATGCACATTTCAAAAGAAGGTGTATTTTTGGTACCCATCATGAAAGGTTCCTTTTTTGAAGTTAATTGAGCCCAGTGTTGTATTTTATTGTCTTACAAAGTAATTTAATCGAATGATTAGCTTTTAGGTTAGTCTTTACTACTGTAATAATCAAAGAGCTTTGACTAGTGAAACTATACTACTTTATGGGTCCTCATGATATTCTCCACCTATTAAGAAAAAATTGAACTATTACTGTTACTAAGGAAAACTGCTATATGTAGAGGAGCTTAAACAGTGTATTTCTGATGTTATTCATCTTTATTTGTGTTTTTCATGTCAGTCAAGATAGAAGCCCCTCATGTCCAAATTTAGTTCTGTGGTTCATGCAGTGACATTTCAGTATTTGTTTAAGTAATGCTCTTGAGTGTGTGTGTCGTTAGTATGAGCTTGGAGAAAATTTGCTCCCCATATTTTACCGGTTTATGTGTTCTTGGTAACTGCTGCTACACGCAGTACAGAGTGCACTGTGTCAGTTTGTATCCTGTTTGGTATTCACAGTGAAAACTCAACAAAAATAACTTCAATAACTAATATCTAATTTTCTCAAATATATAGTGCCAAATTAATGTGCGTAATTGGGCTGGCGACCGTTCATTTCTTAATTGATTTATGATTTTACCACTTTCGTTAACTCTCAAGATTAAAGCCCGTTTGGTTTTTCTGTAAATTCCACAAAATTCGAATTTATAGTTGGATACCACTGTCCATTAGATACACGCGTAGTGAACTTCGAAATCCTCTCACAGGGTAACAATAACGTGTTTCACAGCACGTTAGTGTTATATGTTGGCCACACCCCTGCGGTTAGTTTGGCTTCACATCGCTATCGGTACGTTCCAGAACCTCATTGACTCTTCCTGCATGTCCTGCAGTGTTCCACCCAGCGAAAGGTGGTTACTCAGGTTTTTGACAGATTTTCATATTAATGTGGCTGGACAGTGTATTTACAAGTTCTAAAAACAAATAATGGGTGCTGCTGTAGCAGTTTAATTAAGGTGACAATTGTGTTTTATCCTTTTAAAGACTAAATGGATTAGCCTTCTTGTCCATTCGTCGTTCACTGTCTATTACACAACTGGAGGTGATAGATAGCTTCACCAAGAGAAAGGAGAAACTCGATGTGTTGGTTGGGTGGTTGATTTGGGAGAAGGGACCAAACAGCGACGTCATCGGTCCCATAGAATTAGGGAAGGATGGGGAAGGAATTCGTCCACGCCCTGTCAAAGCAACCATCCCGGCGTTTGCCTGAAGCGATTTAGGAAAATCACAGAATACCTTAATCAAGAAGGCCGGATGCGGGTTTCAACCGTCGTCCTCCCGAATTCGAGCCCAGTGTGCTAACCACTGCGCCACCTCGTTCATTAAACTCCATATGTTATAATAGGGAAAATGTACATTATCTCCTTGTACTACTGTTTTAATTTTAATTATAACTCACAATTTGTTTCTTTATTCATTTGTACAGCAGCATATTTCATACGGAAGTAGACAATATTTCGCACAATAGTTCTTATATTTACCTGTTACACACTTTTCGGAAAATCTAATCCTTCCGATGGCTAATGATTTGCTCCTTTGTTCACATGCGTGCCATGTCTTGTAAAGCGCTTTATTTTCGGATCAGTTATGGTGAGAAAGAAAGCATTTGAAGTTGACTGTAGCATAATATGCAGTTTACAGACGCTAAAAACTCGATTTACGTCAACATCAATACGCGTCGGAATTTTTCTGTTATTGTGATTTCATATTCATTCATTTGTATATGTGACGGTTCAATTCCGCCAAGTCACCGAGCCATGACCATGTACTGTGTTCTTGACACCAGGCTTTCCGGGCTCTCCTGTAACCAGGGGTCAGTGGAATGCACCTTGCAGGTCTCCGGGCGAATAAACCATGTCTGCTCAGTCGTCTATAGACTGTGCTCTGGAGACAACTGTTCCAGTGGCTGCGGGAAGGTCCCGAGCAAGGCTACCTGCAGTAATTCGTGGCCGTCTGCGGTCACTGATGATGAGATATCTGTCCTCTTGTGGTGTTCCACACTGGATGTCCCGTACTGTAGCGCCGGGACAAGTTTCTTGTCTGCTGGAATCGTTGCCATAATCTTGAGATCACAATTTGTGGCATACGTAGGGCCCGTGTTACGACCTGCTGTGTTTGACCAGCCTTCAGTCGTTCTACTATTCTACCCCTCATAACGTCAACAATATGTGTTCTTTGGGCCATTTTCAATACACAGTCACCATTAGCACGTCTGAAAACGTCTGCACACTTACTCGCTGCACCGTACTCTGACATACACCAACACACCTCTGCGTAAGTGGACTGCTGCCAGCGCCACCGTGCGACGACCGCAGGTCAAATGCACCGCAATCATACCCCAAGGTGATTTAAACCCGCAAACCGCCCACCAGAGCGTTGTTTCACCATGCATCAGCATTAACCTTAATTTATGAGCATGAGTGTATGTAGGTGTGTGCGTGTGTGTTTGTGTGTGTGAGTGTGTGTAAACTGATTACGCGGTAGTTCTTACACTTATCTGAACTTGTTATCTTCAGGATTGTGTCGACGATATTTTGTAGAAAATCTGATGATACGTCTCCAGACTCATAGGTTCCACAAACCAACTTGAACAGTCGTTTCATTGCCTCTTCTGCCCAATGTTTTTATAAATTTCGATGGAATGTTATCTATTCTTATGTTTTTTTATAGCAAGTCTTACAAAGGTCTTTTAAAATCTGACTCTAATGCTGGATCTCTAATTGATCTATATCAACTCTCATTTCTTCTCCTATCACGTTATAAGACAAATACTCTTGTCCTCTATCTTCTCTCTCCTCTGCGTTTAATAGTGGACCTTTCATTGCGAATTTAAAGTTGATGTCGTTGCTTTTAATTCTGTCGAAGTTTGTTTTGACTTTTCTATGTGCTGAATTATTCCTTCCGACGACAATTTATTTTTCGATTATTTCACACTTTTCCTGTGGGGATTTCGCTTTGGTTTCCCTGTACTTCCTATTGATTTAATCTGTATGTGACTTGTATAGCTGTATTCCTTTCTTCCAGAGAATATTTATGTATTTTCTTCTTTCGTCAATCAAGTGAAGCGTTTCTTCTGTTACCCTAAGGTTCTTCGTGGTTACCTTCCTCCTAAGTATGTTTGTCTGTCCGACTTATATGATTGCCCTTTTTATAAATGTCAATTGCTCTTCAAGTGAACTAGTGTGGTATTAATTATCGTATTATTTGCAGACTAGAGTTCAAGCACGTCTCACTATTCTTTAGTATTTCACTACTCCTCTTTTTTCAACAATAACTCATCCGAATGATTCTCTAAAACTTCAGCCTACCTCCATCGTCACTAAATTATGATCTGTACCTATATCAGCTTCTGGTTACGTCTTACATTCGACTGATTTCGGAATCTGCCTCACCGTGATGTGATACAGTTGGAATGTCCCTTGTGTGCCGGTCGTTTCGAAGTATACCTCCTCCTCTTTTGGATTTCAACTAACTGCAATTTAATGCGGAACTTAATTAGTCTTTCTTTCCTCTCATTCCTGCTACCGACCCCACATTATTCCGTAGCTCATACTGCTCCTCCCTACCCTCCTACAGGTTTCCAGTCCCCATTAATTATTACTTTTATCTCCCTTTAAAAACTGTATTAACCGTCAAACGTTCTCATATACTACCTGTGTCTCTTTATCTTCTATTTTCGACGTCGGCAGGTATCCCTAAACTATTTTTGATGGTGTTGGTACGCAGTCAGTTGTGATGACAATAATCCCATCATGCTACTGTTCACAGTAACACACCCTCTTCCTTACCTTCCGAATCGTGACGAATTCTAATCACGTTACAATCATTTTCCGCTGCTGTTGATATGATTCTACACTCGCCCGAGAAGAAATTTTTATCTTCTTTCAGTTTCAGTTAACTGATATCCGCACTATATAGAGACTGAGCCCTTGCATTTCCCTTTCCATATATTCTTGCTTCTCTACCACAATCGGACTTCCGGCATTCCATGTCCTGATATTTCACCGGATAGCCTAGGTGAGATGCGAAAAAAACGAAAAATGGCCGTATTTATACAATTTTGTTTCTATTTCTGTAACTACGCTCGGCGACAGTTATTTTGAGATGCGCTGATGTAATGACTGTAACGTACTAGAAGAAGAATCAGTTGAGGGCATTCCTAGGGGACGTTCCTATGCGGCTACTGTTACAGCTTTCTCTTTTTTTCTTAAATCTATTAAAATTTGAAAAGCTCAGTAACCAGACGCGATGAAGTTCTTTCAAAAAGCCTTCTTAATGGCTCTGCAATAAACGTTCCGACTAGACGGTCCTTTGATTAATACAGATATAAGAGTGATCTCATTGACAGTAGCCTCAAAACACAGAAACAAGAGTAGGAGAAATACGACGCAGCCCTGAATGAAAAAAAAAAACAGATATTCGCAAAGAAATTCCGTAAGTTAGAGAACGTAATTACTACAATACGTCACTCTATGCAAGAAACATCCTAAAGTCTATAATTATCAAAACAACAAAAAATATTACGCACTCATATTACAGCAGAAGCTTCACTACTCTGACCTTTGAAATTTGTTTCACAGCAACCGGCAATCACAGTTTGCTAATAATTTTGTTTCTCATAGTCTGTAATCTGTCAGTAGTATCAAATCATCGGAATATTAACATCGGAATTACAAATAAATAATTTTTATAAGAGAAGTGTTCTTCCATTTGCGGCGTATTGCGAACTGCTCTGCGTTTTATAATTCCGCAAGTGTTCTGTCAGCTAATATTCATTTTTTTTATTAAGTATAGTTGGAGCAATTTGTGAGAAATAAGTTTAAAATATATATAAAATATTTCATGTGGCCCTCGGCTAATAGAATGGAATTATCCAAGCAAATACTGAAAATAATTAAAACCAAACGAGAGTATTGCTGCTAATATTTGCGAAAGGTCACAGCGAATGACCGGCTTTACTTTGAAGTACTGTTACCGCATCAAAACGCTGCTGCAGTAAAAAAATTTCAATATTTGTGTAGTTCTCTTCGTCAAATACAGAGCTACAAATCTAGGAATATTTCCCGTGTAAGAAAACTGAAAGATAATAAAAGGAAGAAGTAAAACAATAAGCAGAATTTTATATAGCTGAAATCATTCTTTATATGCAAGAGAAATTAGCTTACAATGGAGCCGAAAATTTAATAGTCACTGGGGACTGGAATTCGATAGTGGGAAAAGGAAGTGAAGGAAAAGGTGAATATGGACCGGGGGAAGGAATGAAAGAGGAAGCCGCGTTGTAGAATTTTGCACAGAGCATAATTTAATCATAGCTAACACTTGACTTGAGAATCATGAGAGAAGGATGTATACTTGGAAGAGACCTGGAGACACCGGAAGGTTTCAGATTGATTACATAACGGTTAGACAGAGATTTAGGAACCAGATTTTAAATCGTAAGAAATTTCCAGTGGCAAATGTGGACTCCGATCAGAATTCATTGGTTATGAACGGTAAATTAAAACTGAAGAAACTGCAAAAAGGCACAAATTTAAGGAGATGGGAACTCGATAAACTAAAAGAACCAGAGGTTGCCGATGACTTCAGGGGGAGCATTAGGGAACGATTGACAGGAATAGGTGAAAGGGATACAGAAGAAGAATGGGTAGCTTTGAGAGATGAATTAGTAAAGGCAGCAGAGGATCAAGTAGGTAAAAAGACGAGGGCTGGGAGAAACCGTTGAGTAACAAGAGATATTGAATGTAATCGATGAAAGGAGTAAATATAAAAATGCCATAAACAAGCAGGCGAAAGGGAATACAAACGTCTAACAAGTGAGATTGAGAGGAAGTGCAAAATGGCAAAGCAGGGATGGCTAGAGGCCAAATGTAAGGATATAGAAGCATATATCACTAGGGATAAGATAGATACTGCCTACCGGAAAATTAAAGAGACCTTTGGAGAAAAGAGTACCACCTGAATGAGTATCAAGAGCTCAGATGGAAAACCAGTCCTAAGCAAAGAAGAGATAGCAGTAAGGTGGATGGAGTATATAGAGGGTCTATACAAGGGAGATGCACTTGAGGGCAGTATTATGGAAATGGAAGAGAACGTAGAGGAAGATGGGAAGGGATATGTGATACTGCGTGAAGAATTTTACAGAGCACTGAAAGACCTAAGTATAAACAAGGCCCCGGGAGTAGACACAATTGGGTTAGAGAGCCTTGGGAGAGCAGCCTTGACGAAACACTTCCATTTGGTGAACAAGATGTACGAGACAGGCGATATATCTCCAGACTTCAAGAAGAATATAATAATCCTGTTCTGACAGGTGTGAAAATTACCGACCTATCAGTTTAATTAGTCACGGCTGCAAAATACTAACCCAACTCATTTACAGAAGAATGAAAAAACTCGTGGAAGCCGACCTCGAGGAAGATCGGTTTCGATTCCGGAGAAATGTAGGAACACGAGAGGCAATACTGATTCTAGGACTTCTCATGAAGAGAGGTTAAGGAAAGACAAACCTACCTCTATAGCATTTGTAGACTTAGACAAGGCGTTTGACAATGTTGACTAGAATACTCTCTTTCAAATTTTAACGGTCGCAGGGGTAAAATACTGTGAGCGAAAGGCAATTTATAATTTGTACAGAAACCAGATGGCAGCTATAAGAGTCGAGGGGCATGAAAGGCAAGCAGTGGTTGGGAAGGGAGTGAGACGGTGTTGTGGCCTATCCCGGGTGATATTTAATCTGTATATTGAGCAAGCTGTAAAGGAAACAAAAGAAAAACTCGGAGTAGGAATTCAAGTCCAGGAAGAAGAAATAAAAGCCTTGAGGTTTGCCGATGACATTGTAATTCTTTCAGAGAGAACAAAGGATTTGGAAGGGCAGTTGAAATTAATAGACGATGTAGAATGAACACCAACAAAAGCAAAACGAGGATAATGGAATGAAGTCGAATTAATTCAGGTGGTGCTGAGGGAATTAGACTATGAAATGAGACACTTAAAGTAGTTAATGAGAATTGCTAGTTGGGAAGCAAAATAACTAATGATGGTAGAAGTAGGGAGGATATAAAATGCAGACTGGCAACGGCAAGAAAAGCGTTTCTGAAGAAGAGTATAAATTTAAGGGGCTCCGGAACGCCCTATACTTGCAATGTTAAAATAACGCTTATAAATTACATCTTTCCTCACAAAGTATCTGAGGTAGGAAGTTGAACTTTTTACAGTTTATTTATTGGAATATGGGCTACAACTTAACACAGGGATTTTACAAAATTTTAGTTCAGTTATTAAAGATGATTTTTTTTCAATTGTAATGAAAATTCACAAACTTTTTTGTAATTTTTTATTTATATATTCAAAAATATACAGTTTTTTTGGAAAAAGGCTGTGTTAAATTATGCAGAAGGTACTGTGTAACATTTACTGAAAGTTTGAAACAAATATGTTTGGAAGATCCTTAGAAAACATGTAAGTAGTATGAGAAAATAAAAGTTTTGGGAGTAGAGCGACAAAGATTGGATTAACTTTTTAGTGCATTTCAGGTCCATAGGATGGATTATCTTCATCCTCTGCAAACTCCTCCTCCAGCTTCCTCTTGTTCCTCCTCCTGTTTACTCTTGCTTGTATTTCTAGACTCTTTACAGCCCTGTCTGCAGCCCGAAGGCGTTCCTTGTCTAAAGCAAGCATCGCTCGTACCATGTTAGAACCTATCTTCATTCCCATATTTCTAAATACCTTGCACCATACAATGTTGCCATTATTGAAAGTCGCAACAGCATCATACACACCAAAGTGAAGTGTTTCTATTCCAACAAATACTGTCTTGGGGATTCTCGACCATATGACACTATTTACACTTTCATTGGGGTTTTGAGTTTTTCCGTGAATACACTTTTTCAACAGTTCAGGTGCAGCTAAGTCTCTGAAAATAGGTTTAGCCACAACACATACTTTATCTCACATCACTAAAATGTACCTGATGAACACGGACGTTAATAATAACACCATTTGACGTTTAACAGCGCCACAGTGGGTCACGCCCATGTAGAACACATTTCAAAAAAAATTTAAAAATAGTTGTAGTCTTCGGAATTGAATAAATTATATATCTATTAAAAGGTAATAGTCTGCAGATTCAGAAAACGCAAAAAAGTAAAAATTGAACTTTTCATGATTTTGAGCCTTTCTAGAGCCCATTAAGTGTCTAGAAGTTTTTTCTGGAAGTATTTATATAGAGTGTACCCATGTATGGAAGTGAAACGTGGACGATAAATAGTTTACAGAAGTAGAGAATAGAAGCTTTTGGAATGTCGTGCTACAGAAGAATGCTGAATATTACATGGGTAGATCACGTAAGTAATGTGGAGGTACTTAATAGAATTGGGGAGAAGAGAAATTTGTGGTACAACGTGACCAAAAGAAAGGATCGGTTGGTACGACACATTCTGAGACATCAAGGGATTACCAGTTTGGTACTAGAGGGAAGTGTGTGGAGTACAAAGTGTAGAGGGAGACAAAGAGATGAATACAGTAAGCAGATTCAGAGGGATATAGGTTGCAGTAGTTACTCGGAGATGATGAGGCTTGCACAGGATAGAGGAGTATGGAAAGCTGCATCAAACCAGTCTTTAAACTGAAGACCACAACAACAAAAACATAGAAATTTCGTAGATTCATTACTATTTTCATAGACGTGATCATTATTTTATTCATTTATTTGTTTTATATTTACATTGATTTTGCCTGACAATATTTGGTCACTCCTTGTATCTGACCAGGCATCCTTAGAACTTATATATACCGTAAAGACTGAAATGTGCGTAGTACCTGAGTTACAGACAGTATTACTTATAGCTATAATATTGAATGTAATAGATATTATGGTAGCAGAAATCCTATTAAAATTGCGTTTCTCATAAGATAGTGTTGCTGTCAAACGAGAGTGTAGATATGGTAACAGAAAGGCACGGTATCAGTACCATAAGAAACAAATCTAGAGAAGAACGTGACTGGTATTGTTAAGAGCAAGAATTAGTAGTAATATTATGGTATTCTGCCTTACGGCAGGTCTTGTCATGGGTTAAGCCTCTTCCACTTTTGTCAGTCCATAGACAGTCTTTTCATTTCTGAATATTTGTCTCCTTTGATATAGTGCAGCATTTGATATCTTCTTTTTCCTCTTCCCCTTCCCCCTCCACCATTCCTTCTATTCCTATTTTCAATAAACAGTCCGTCCTTAAACAATCCAGTTCCATTTTCTCTTTCAGATGACTTTCAGCATGTTTCTTTCTTCTCCAACTCTCTTAATACTTCTTCATTCCTTACCCGGTCTTCCCGTTTCACTTTTTCCATTCTTCTCCATCTTCACAACTCTAGTGCCTCCAGTCTTCTTTCATCCTCCTTCCTCAATGTCTAAGTCTCCGAATCATATAGTGCAACGCTCCAAGTGTAAGATTTGGCAAGTCTTTTTCCTCAGATCTTTGTTTAGTGGTCCACAAAGTAATTTCTGTTTCCTTTTATTTTCCTTTTTTTGTCATTGCAATTCTTTTACTATTTTTTTGAGCAATACATATCATCCATTATTACACTTCCCAGGTAATTGAAGTTATTCAAGAAACAAGTGGCTAAAATTAGCAAAGAGCAAAAAGGAAAAAAATAAATAAACTGAAACTTATAGATATGAAGAAAACTAGAAGAGCGTAGCAGTCAGTGAACTGGACACAAGTTCCCTGTTTGACAGGATAAAACCGATGGAATATGCCGATGATAGCATAGCAAAGCTTTATTTCGTCTTGAATGGATCTAGTTTATGGTTTTGGATTAGGTACAGGTTGCTTGTTGTTAGTTCCAAAAGAACTTGCGGGAGATTTAGAGCTATTGACAGGTACAGCTAAGAAGCTGAACGTATCAGATTTTGTATTACAGTTATGAAATGGTGATAGTCATGTGATATAAGAAAAGAGATACTGAGAAACTGATGCAGAGAACAGAGCGTGTGTAAATTACATCGCGTTTTTCGTCGTATATAAACTACCGGTAAAAGGTGTTCAATCAGCTATAACATCTAAGGATTTGCGGTTAAAACCTAGTTACCATTTCTAATACTCTATCATATCCCCGTCCTTATAATAAGTCCTGATAATGCGTGTTGTGTATTTGACCGATTGTTCACATAGAGGGGCACTGATGAGTATCCACAGCAACACCGACGTGCTTTTACTTGAGACAGTTCCATTCGAATAGGCGTCATTCCTTCAGCTGTCTGTGTAGCAATTAATTTGCATTATTTTACAATACATTTGTAACCTCCCCACTATATTTGTTTCTGTACGAAATTTGACTCAACTCTACCTCCAACTCTATAAAATTCAATGTATTACCAAAACTATGTACCCACAAACTGTTATCCAACTTAAACTCGTATGCTAACCTTTGACTAAACAGAACCTAATCTGAACTTAGCTGTAACTGATCTGAATGCAACTTTTCTTTATATTAAAGGCGTAACTGAAATAAAACAATTATCTGGCCCTCACCAAAATTTCCGCTTACCTCGCGTCTTGACAACATTGTTGCAGATTTCTCGAAAGCACAACAGCAAACAGCGAGGAGGCAGCGACTAAAATAGATTTATGTTTGTAAATACGTGTTCAAACTGATGCATATGGTAATGCGTAGTGATAAATAGTGGTGTGAGGAGAGAAACTATTCCTATGTATTCACAAAGACAGAGTAGAACTTCGCATTACCTTCGCACATAACAGTGGTCTGAACAATACTATGCTTAACAACGTTAACAATGAAACTTCCTGGCAGATTAAAACTGTGTGCCCGACCGAGACTCGAACTCGGGACCTTTGCCTTTCGCGGGCAAGCGCTCTACCATCTGAGCTACCGAAGCACGACTCACGACCGGTACTCACAGCTTTACTTCTGCCAGTATCCGTCTCCTACCTTCCAAACTTTACAGAAGCTCTCCTGCGAACCTTGCAGAACTAGCACTCCTGAAAGAAAGGATACTGCGGAGACATGGCTTAGCCACAGCCTGGGGGATGTTTCCAGAATGAGATTTTCACTCTGCAGCGGAGTGTGCGCTGATATGAAACTTCCTGGCAGATTAAAACTGTGTGCCCGACCGAGACTCGAACTCGGGACCTTTGCCTTTCGCGGGCAAGCGCTCTACCATCTGAGCTACCGAAGCACGACTCACGACCGGTACTCACAGCTTTACTTCTGCCAGTATCCGTCTCCTACCTTCCAAACTTTACAGAAGCTCTCCTGCGAACCTTGCAGAACTAGCACTCCTGAAAGAAACGATACTGCGGAGACATGGCTTAGCCACAGCCTGGGGGATGTTTCCAGAATGAGATTTTCACTCTGCAGCGGAGTGTGCGCTGATATGAAACTTCCTGGCAGATTAAAACTGTGTGCCCGACCGAGACTCGAACTCGGGACCTTTGCCTTTCGCGGGCAAGCGCTCTACCATCTGAGCTACCGAAGCACGACTCACGACCGGTACTCACAGCTTTACTTCTGCCAGTATCCGTCTCCTACCTTCCAAACTTTACAGAAGCTCTCCTGCGAACCTTGCAGAACTAGCACTCCTGAAAGAAACGATACTGCGGAGACATGGCTTAGCCACAGCCTGGGGGATGTTTCCAGAATGAGATTTTCACTCTGCAGCGGAGTGTGCGCTGATATGAAACTTCCTGGCAGATTAAAACTGTGTGCCCTACCGAGACTCGAACTCGGGACCTTTGCCTTCCGCGGGCAAGCGCTCTACCATCTGAGCTACCGAAGCACGACTCACGACCGGTACTCACAGCTTTACTTCTGCCAGTATCCGTCTCCTACCTTCCAAACTTTACAGAAGCTCTCCTGCGAACCTTGCAGAACTAGCACTCCTGAAAGAAACGATACTGCGGAGACATGGCTTAGCCACAGCCTGGGGGATGTTTCCAGAATGAGATTTTCACTCTGCAGCGGAGTGTGCGCTGATATGAAACTTCCTGGCAGATTAAAACTGTGTGCCCGACCGAGACTCGAACTCGGGACCTTTGCCTTTCGCGGGCAAGCGCTCTACCATCTGAGCTACCGAAGCACGACTCACGACCGGTACTCACAGCTTTACTTCTGCCAGTATCCGTCTCCTACCTTCCAAACTTTACAGAAGCTCTCCTGCGAACCTTGCAGAACTAGCACTCCTGAAAGAAAGGATACTGCGGAGACATGGCTTAGCCACAGCCTGGGGGATGTTTCCAGAATGAGATTTTCACTCTGCAGCGGAGTGTGCGCTGATATGAAACTTCCTGGCAGATTAAAACTGTGTGCCCGACCGAGACTCGAACTCGGGACCTTTGCAGACAGCTGCCACCACCCTTCACAGAGGAATGGGGTACTTAAAACTCTAGTACATAGGGCGCGCACTATCTCTGACGCAGAGAGTCTACCCCAGGAATTGGAACATCTGAGAACTGTATTTCGAAAAAATGGGTACTCAGAGTGGCAGATTCAACGTGCTCTCCGCCCACCCACTGCAGCACAACCTGTTGAGATGGATGAAGTCACGAGGGAGGAGGTAGGCATTGCATTTATTCCATACACAGGCGCACTCTCGGGGAAAATCGCCCGCATTCTGAAGAAACACCGGGTCGGAACTGTGTTTTGTCCTCCAAATAAAACTCGTGCACTGGTGGGGAGCGCCAAAGATGACCTCGGTTTGAGGAAGGCCGGCGTGTACCAGATTCCGTGTCAATGTGGCAAGTCGTATATTGGTCAGACGATGCGTACCGTCGAGGATCGATGCCGTGAACACCAGAGGCACACTCGACTGATGTATCCGAGCAAGTCGGCGGTCGCTGAACATTGTTTGTCGGAAAATCACGCCATGGAGTATGACCGCACGAGGATTCTGGTACAGACGTCGAGATACTGGGACAGCGTTGTTAGAGAGGCCATCGAAATTCGCACCAATGACGACCTCATAAACCGGGACTGTGGCTATAATCTTAGCAAGACTTGGGAACCAGCGATAGGGTTAATCAAGAGTAAATCGAGCAGACGTATAGTTGTGACGACCACGGCGGACAGAGCTATCACACCGACGTCATATCAGACGCCGTCGCAATCTGTTCCACCGCGCGACCGTGGCGCTGGGCGCGGACGGCGGAGGGAGCGCGCCGCGGGCGGAGGGTATTTAAATCGGCCGCCGCCGCGACCAAACCCAGTTCCCTCTGAGCAGCCATAGCGTACGGATCTCCGTGCCGGCACGTTCACAGGAGCTCAGTCCGTCAGTTCACCTGATGATGGCGACATGTTTGATCGCCGAAATATTGTGCCCGTTGGACACTATAGACCGGCAGCATGCCCGTGGATATTTTGAGGCAAAGGTCCCGAGTTCGAGTCTCGGTCGGGCACACAGTTTTAATCTGCCAGGAAGTTTCATATCAGCGCACACTCCGCTGCAGAGTGAAAATCTCATTCTGGAAACATCCCCCAGGCTGTGGCTAAGCCATGTCTCCGCAGTATCCTTTCTTTCAGGAGTGCTAGTTCTGCAAGGTTCGCAGGAGAGCTTCTGTAAAGTTTGGAAGGTAGGAGACGGATACTGGCAGAAGTAAAGCTGTGAGTACCGGTCGTGAGTCGTGCTTCGGTAGCTCAGATGGTAGAGCGCTTGCCCGCGAAAGGCAAAGGTCCCGAGTTCGAGTCTCGGTCGGGCACACAGTTTTAATCTGCCAGGAAGTTTCATATCAGCGCACACTCCGCTGCAGAGTGAAAATCTCATTCTGGAAACATCCCCCAGGCTGTGGCTAAGCCATGTCTCCGCAGTATCCTTTCTTTCAGGAGTGCTAGTTCTGCAAGGTTCGCAGGAGAGCTTCTGTAAAGTTTGGAAGGTAGGAGACGGATACTGGCAGAAGTAAAGCTGTGAGTACCGGACGTGAGTCGTGCTTCGGTAGCTCAGATGGTAGAGCGCTTGCCCGCGAAAGGCAAAGGTCCCGAGTTCGAGTCTCGGTCGGGCACACAGTTTTAATCTGCCAGGAAGTTTCATATCAGCGCACACTCCGCTGCAGAGTGAAAATCTCATTCTGGAAACATCCCCCAGGCTGTGGCTAAGCCATGTCTCCGCAGTATCGTTTCTTTCAGGAGTGCTAGTTCTGCAAGGTTCGCAGGAGAGCTTCTGTAAAGTTTGGAAGGTAGGAGACGGATACTGGCAGAAGTAAAGCTGTGAGTACCGGTCGTGAGTCGTGCTTCGGTAGCTCAGATGGTAGAGCGCTTGCCCGCGAAAGGCAAAGGTCCCGAGTTCGAGTCTCGGTCGGGCACACAGTTTTAATCTGCCAGGAAGTTTCATATCAGCGCACACTCCGCTGCAGAGTGAAAATCTCATTCTGGAAACATCCCCCAGGCTGTGGCTAAGCCATGTCTCCGCAGTATCCTTTCTTTCAGGAGTGCTAGTTCTGCAAGGTTCGCAGGAGAGCTTCTGTAAAGTTTGGAAGGTAGGAGACGGATACTGGCAGAAGTAAAGCTGTGAGTACCGGTCGTGAGTCGTGCTTCGGTAGCTCAGATGGTAGAGCGCTTGCCCGCGAAAGGCAAAGGTCCCGAGTTCGAGTCTCGGTCGGGCACACACTTTTAATCTGCAAGGAAGTTTCATATCAGCGCACACTCCGCTGCAGAGTGAAAATCTCATTCTGGAAACATCCCCCAGGCTGTGGCTAAGCCATGTCTCCGCAGTATCCTTTCTTTCAGGAGTGCTAGTTCTGCAAGGTTCGCAGGAGAGCTTCTGTAAAGTTTGGAAGGTAGGAGACGGATACTGGCAGAAGTAAAGCTGTGAGTACCGGTCGTGAGTCGTGCTTCGGTAGCTCAGATGGTAGAGCGCTTGCCCGCGAAAGGCAAAGGTCCCGAGTTCGAGTCTCGGTCGGGCACACAGTTTTAATCTGCCAGGAAGTTTCATATCAGCGCACACTCCGCTGCAGAGTGAAAATCTCATTCTGGAAACATCCCCCAGGCTGTGGCTAAGCCATGTCTCCGCAGTATCGTTTCTTTCAGGAGTGCTAGTTCTTCAAGGTTCGCAGGAGAGCTTCTGTAAAGTTTGGAAGGTAGGAGACGGATACTGGCAGAAGTAAAGCTGTGAGTACCGGTCGTGAGTCGTGCTTCGGTAGCTCAGATGGTAGAGCGCTTGCCCGCGAAAGGCAAAGGTCCCGAGTTCGAGTCTCGGTCGGGCACACAGTTTTAATCTGCCAGGAAGTTTCATATCAGCGCACACTCCGCTGCAGAGTGAAAATCTCATTCTGGAAACATCCCCCAGGCTGTGGCTAAGCCATGTCTCCGCAGTATCCTTTCTTTCAGGAGTGCTAGTTCTGCAAGGTTCGCAGGAGAGCTTCTGTAAAGTTTGGAAGGTAGGAGACGGATACTGGCAGAAGTAAAGCTGTGAGTACCGGTCGTGAGTCGTGCTTCGGTAGCTCAGATGGTAGAGCGCTTGCCCGCAAAAGGCAAAGGTTCCGAGTTCGAGTCTCGGTCGGGCACACAGTTTTAATCTGCCAGGAAGTTTCATATCAGCGCACACTCCGCTGCAGAGTGAAAATCTCATTCTGGAAACATCCCCCAGGCTGTGGCTAAGCCATGTCTCCGCAGTATCGTTTCTTTCAGGAGTGCTAGTTCTGCAAGGTTCGCAGGAGAGCTTCTGTAAAGTTTGGAAGGTAGGAGACGGATACTGGCAGAAGTAAAGCTGTGAGTACCGGTCGTGAGTCGTGCTTCGGTAGCTCAGATGGTAGAGCGCTTGCCCGCGAAAGGCAAAGGTCCCGAGTTCGAGTCTCGGTCGGGCACACAGTTTTAATCTGCCAGGAAGTTTCATATCAGCGCACACTCCGCTGCAGAGTGAAAATCTCATTCTGGAAACATCCCCCAGGCTGTGGCTAAGCCATGTCTCCGCAGTATCCTTTCTTTCAGGAGTGCTAGTTCTGCAAGGTTCGCAGGAGAGCTTCTGTAAAGTTTGGAAGGTAGGAGACGGATACTGGCAGAAGTAAAGCTGTGAGTACCGGTCGTGAGTCGTGCTTCGGTAGCTCAGATGGTAGAGCGCTTGCCCGCGAAAGGCAAAGGTCCCGAGTTCGAGTCTCGGTCAGGCACACAGTTTTAATCTGCCAGGAAGTTTCATATCAGCGCACACTCCGCTGCAGAGTGAAAATCTCATTCTGGAAACATCCCCCAGGCTGTGGCTAAGCCATGTCTCCGCAGTATCGTTTCTTTCAGGAGTGCTAGTTCTTCAAGGTTCGCAGGAGAGCTTCTGTAAAGTTTGGAAGGTAGGAGACGGATACTGGCAGAAGTAAAGCTGTGAGTACCGGTCGTGAGTCGTGCTTCGGTAGCTCAGATGGTAGAGCGCTTGCCCGCGAAAGGCAAAGGTCCCGAGTTCGAGTCTCGGTCGGGCACACAGTTTTAATCTGCCAGGAAGTTTCATATCAGCGCACACTCCGCTGCAGAGTGAAAATCTCATTCTGGAAACATCCCCCAGGCTGTGGCTAAGCCATGTCTCCGCAGTATCGTTTCTTTCAGGAGTGCTAGTTCTGCAAGGTTCGCAGGAGAGCTTCTGTAAAGTTTGGAAGGTAGGAGACGGATACTGGCAGAAGTAAAGCTGTGAGTACCGGTCGTGAGTCGTGCTTCGGTAGCTCAGATGGTAGAGCGCTTGCCCGCGAAAGGCAAAGGTCCCGAGTTCGAGTCTCGGTCGGGCACACAGTTTTAATCTGCCAGGAAGTTTCATATCAGTGCACACTCCGCTGCAGAGTGAAAATCTCATTCTGGAACGTTAACAATGATTTAAAAAGGGTACAATGTTAACAGAACATTTAAATAAATATCAAACAGCTTAATCAATTAATACGTTACTGCATGACTCTAGGGAAGTGGATTGGTCGTCCTCTCATCTCTGAGCAAGTTAACTAGCTAACAATAATCATTCCTAGCTCCGCAGTGCTGCAGTCTTATCTCAAACTTCTCTTCGAAAATAATACCATTATTCAAAATTTGTATCCTTTTCGCCTTCCAATATATACATCGATTCACCCTTGCTGTCCTTTACAATCAGTCTTTCTTCATCTAACAAATACAATCACAAGTCCACACAGCTCTACTAAATACGTACATCATCTACTACACTTCAACTAAGAATGTACCAGACTGCGGAGAAGCAAAGACTGTCCCACGACAAGGCCAAAGATAGTTTAACAGTAACAGAACTTGCTGTCTCTCTCTGACGTACACTACGGTAACATACAAAAACCAAAATGACATGACCAGCTTACGAATCCACCACCTTCCCCTAGCAGAATTTCGTATGAGGGGCATTTCAGATAGGAATGGGACGAGGACAAAATTCTAAACATTATAGATAGGAATATACAAAACCTGTTACAAATACAAAGAGCAAAATAGCTTTACAATAATATGAGTTAAATCTATAAGTAAAAAATCTTTACAAAATTCAAGAACATGTGAATGATTAATAAATAGAATTTAACACTAGTAGGTTATCAGTTGCTTATTATGTCTATTAGAACGTTCTGCACAGGACTATTTTGAAAGTTTATATGTCACATTTTGTAATGAAGTAGTATTGGTAATCTATACTGTTGCAGCACACGGGAAGTAGATTAGAGATTCTATATCACACAAGGTCTACAATTCGGAAGCACAGTGACATATGGCAGTGTAATTTGCACAATCAAAATAGATATAAGAGTGTCCTTGTCACAAACGACCAAACTTTCTTTAGCTAATTGCAATAATTTCACTGTTGTGCAAAGTTATGTGGAAGCAGGCAGTGAGACTAAGCACAGGACTCAGCTGACAACCCCACAATGCACAAACAGTAAACTGCTTGACGCAGACTCTAGATCCATTGATAACTCCAAAGCCATCTTGTAGTGTCGAAGAGTTCCTTATAAAAGTCGGTTGCAGATTGTATCAGTAAAGTATTCCAACATCTGACAGAATATTTCGGTGTATAATGAGTAGACATGGTTCTTCAGCTGTGACACATCTCAGTCATTTGTGATGAATGATCAATCAGTTACAATTTGTTACATTTACAATATACATTTACCTACATTAAGGCAGGTGTAATAAGATTTTACATTGTTGTATATGCGGGATGCACATGTAGTATAATGGTAACAACAGATTTCTAAGTCTGTAACAAACTAAGAAAATATAGCATCATGGTTTTACAATAATGAATTATAGAAACATCAGAAAAGTAAATCATATGCAACAATGTACAGTAAGAGGCATGATAAGACATACAGAAAATTTTAAATCTACTGGAATGAATACGTATTCATAAAATCTGTAAAAATACATAAAAGTATAGGGAGTAAAGTAGAAAAAGATACATAAGGATAGTGATGACACACTCTGATATGGAGAACACAAACACATAATTAGGAAAAACGTGGATTAGGTAGTAACCAAGATTCACATCAAAGAATATTTTATACAGTCACTCAAACGTCAGTCTTTTATTATGCCTAATATGATCAATAATTAAGATGATATCTAGTTATATTTCAGCCTTTAGTTTATGCACCATTTAATCCTTTTGCCTATAATTTCATCAAACTTTTAACTAATACCACTGTTTACTGTACTCAGTGCTTCTTTCTGTCATACGTTTCACACATTCTCATAAGTTCATATTATTTAGCTCCACTGACCTACCTAACCATTTGTCAACTTTGCCCTACCTAGCCATTTCTCATCTTTGCTCTACCTAATCATTTCCCATATCTGCCCTACCTAATCATTTCATCTCACATTCATCTTTGTAACCATTTCTTTGCTCATGAGCTCATATATAAGTTGTACAACTTCCTTTCTTACCTTTTTCGCTTTGCTTCCTCCTCAAACATGTTTCATGAATTCTTACACTTCTTTCATGACTTAACACCCTACAGTACTACACTTGACATAATTATTATAGTAATGCCACTGCATCCTATAGTAACAATTTATACAGAGAATGTGCATTATAAAGAAACTCAATACATGACAAGTGTAAAAGGCAAATACAAACTGAAAATTCCTTAAACTAAAGCAATGAATGTTGTTGTGTCACATCATATGTATATACAAGACGATAGTCTGCAATGTCACACACGTTAGTACAAAAATATGTATGTAAAAGAATTTTACCCTATGCTATGGCAAAAATAGGAAAGCTACAATGTAAAAAAATCATCATTAATGTAGAGTATTGTACCAAGGGAGCAAGGGAGTGGATGTTGTTATGGGTGGCCAGCATCCTCTTTCTACAACAAAAATTCACACATGGATTGATATAGTTCTTTATTTACATGAACTTGAAGTATTTACTTACCTTGAATAGAGTCCATGTATAGTAGTACAAGCTCATCAGTAATAATCCTCTGTAGACAATATCAGTAATCTTGCTATAGTCACAATCTGGACGCTGTGTACTGGAGTACCCTGTGCTGAACTCTGCTGCTCTGTGAATGAATGACAGATGCCAACCTGAAGTAGTGAGTTGAGTCAGTTACTGTGAGTTAGTGAGGCCTTCCGGTCAGCGGCAGTGGCCTAAATACATGCGGTCGAGAGGGCGTTAGCGGTGGTGTGTTGCCTGTTGCTGTGTCTCTAATCTCTCTTGACTATAAATCTTCGCGCTACATCTTTGCCAACTCGTGTGCTGGCGACAGCTTACGCCAGTACAGTTAATATTCCTTACACTTCCTGCATATTGTCTCTCCATATCACACCTCACGAGTTACGAATTTCATCTTCTCTCCCAAATAATTTAAAATTTCCCAAACACCTAGACCATTATGACATCGTTTCATACATATGTAAAGTTTTTCTGTCAGACAAAGAAAAGTCAGGTTAGTTGTACAGAATTCAGTAAAAGTTAATTTGATTGCATGTAGGCTATATATAAATCAGAAAAAACAATGTCATTCATCAGTATAAACAAGAAAATCGACACTACCACAAAGACAAATCGCAAAATTTTCTGTGAGGTACCATATACTAACAGAGTGCGTCACAATACATAGTAGCAATCAATGCTGAGCCACATCTTTGGAAAATATTTTCTGTGCACAAATGGAGACAAAAATATACATTCCTCGAATTATAGGAAAGTATAACTGTTACATGTTGTGTTGTTCCGATGAGAAAATGACAGTATATGTTTAGTAAAAAGGTTAAATAATTTGCATCAGATAATTATAGACTCCACATCAAGGAAATAACTACGTAGTCGTAAGTCACATTACCTTCATTCGCTACTGTCATTCAGTCACATCGTTTCAAAAACTTACCATTTAATCTTATAAGCGCGAAATACATCCACATGGCATAAAAATTGACTATAACAAATAACAGGGTTCCTATGCCCTAACCATTACTCACTCAATTTTCTCTACATTAATCATAGCAATCATTGCCTCATTCTATTACAGAATGCATCATAAACCTCATCTGTCATCTCATGTAATTCACCAACATAAATCTCATTATTTTATTACAACATCAATTATATTCGCTGTCTTCATCTCAATATACCTTTCAAAGCTGTCTTCATCTCAATATCCTTTTCAAACAACAGTTATGTGCTCTTTTTTTCATCCACTTATTTCCACATAACACTTCATAGCTACAATAGTAAATATTACAGTTCAGTAAACACAGCATCACCCAACTCACTATATCTGATGAAATTTTCTCATATAAACAACACATTGCTGATAACCTGTGAATCCTCTCAGACTGGTTTAAAAAATAATTGTCATTACTCATTTTATTAGAAAATATTTATTCTTATTCGAAGTTCATAGCAATTTGTTTAGTGTACGCATCGTGGCAGAAAATCGCTCGATTTGTTGCGCGATAATTGAAGTTTGTTGCTCGATGTTAGTAGTCCCATTCTTGTCAAAAGTTGCGTACCTGGCGATGGGCGTCGCTCTGGCATGTGGTGCAAAAGCGTTGTTTATCGCTAGCTGTTGCTGCGCGGTGCAATGCAAGAAATATTTTATAAATAGGTGACATGTAGTTCTATCATCTGGATACCACTTCAGTAAATATAACTATTCTATATATGGTTCGATATGCGAAATGTAATGACGTCCCTTGCTCTTCTGTTCTGAATCGTTCCAGTTTCCACAACGTCGTCATGTACAATTCTACAAATCCTGTAAGGTCCCTTATATACAAGAAAGAATTTGTGACTAGGATGCTTGCTTTTACAAAATAAAGGATGAGATTTAACCAGAATTTTCTGTCCAACCTGTAGCTTTTCAGTGCGTACTTGACCCTGCTGAGATTTCTTGCTCCTTCTGCAGCCTTTTTGATGCTGTTTAGCGCTGCATCTACTACTTCCTTATGACGTAATTTTGTTGAAGCCTTAAATAGTATTAACTCCCTGATACGATTTGGTGGTTGTTGATTTTTTAGTACGAGTAACGGAGATAAAGATGTAGAATCGTGTGGGCTCCAGAAAATACTTCCATCCCAATAATCATTATTCAACTGCAAGAATTGTGCGTCATACGGTTGATGTCGGTTATCCCGCCTATAGTTGTGTTTGTGGTTGTGTTTGTTACGCGAGTTCCCTTAGTTTTGGTTTACACGCGGTACAAACGCAGTTTGCGTATCATAGTTTCTGTTGTGTCTGTTATTGATGTTTTTCGTTAAACTGTTGTTATTGTCCAATTCCAAGACCTGAAGTAAAGTTTGAAATGCTTCTAAATCATCCTTACAAATGCCGGCAAAAATTAGATGTGTCAAATGTGTAGGTAATTTTGTTAAACAAATGCGAATTAGCTCCGACGGACTGTAGGGGTTTGTTTAGTACTGATTTCTGCGTACCCTGTCTTCAAAGTACATTGCTGGGAACGAGAAGTCAGACTGTTCAAAGTTCTGTAACATTTTAATGCCATGTTTTACTCGATCTTGTGTGGCCTGTTACCAGTAGGCTGACAAAAATTCTTCATTTACGCTTTGGCAATCTCTCACTATTGAGTGCATTCTTGTTGCAGGTTCATTTTTCCAATAACCGCAGTGAAACGTCCTGCTAAACCTGCAGGACAGGACAGGTAGCTGGAATTGTGGAAAGGGGCCAAAATGAGCGGCTGTCAGTTACACTCGAACACATACAACTTTATTTATTTGACCAAATATTACAGTACGATTTCTTGAACTTAGTTATCGGCTGAATCCGCCACAATATCTTATGCCTTAAGGGCACAACCACTTTAATTTTAAAAATGGCTAAAAGCCATTAACCCAACATTCAGACTCCAAAGAGAATATTTAGAGGGCAGAAGGCCTCACGTTAAGTAAGTTCTCCAATTTGCCTGAAGGCCCAAAATCTAACACTTGAAAAGCAACAACCTTAATTTAAAGACTGCTAAAGGCCCATGATTTAAGACTCGAAGTAAAATTAAATAAAGAAACACAAGGCAGAAGGCCTTATCTTCAATTAGGCTCAATTAGGCTGAAGGCCCCAAACAGTCTTATGCTCGAAAGACAAAGATCCTTAATGTAAAAACGGCTGAAGGCCCCGTGACTTAAAACCCAAGGTAAAATAAATATAAACAACAAAGCCTTTTCTTAAATTAGGCTGAAGGCCCCAAACAATCTAATACTTGACAAGCAAGGGAGTTTAATTTTAAAACAGCTGAAGGCCCATGACTTAAAACACAACTAAAATAATTTTTAGTAAGCAGAAAGCCAAAGGCTTTATCTTTAAAAAATATATTAATCAGGCTGAAGGCCCAAACAATGTAACACTTGACAAGCAAGGTACTTTAATTTTGGTTCAAAAATTCAAATGGCTCCAAGCACTATGGGAATTAACATCTGAGGTCATCAGTCCCCTAGACTTAGAACTACCTAAACGTAACTAACCTAAGAACATCACACACATCCATGCCCGAGGCAGGATTCGAACCTGCGACCATAGCAGTGGCGTGGATCCGGACTGAAGCGCCTAGATGGGCTCGAGAACCACAGCCGGCTACTTTAATTTTAATTTTAAAATGGCTGAAGGCCCATGATTCAAAACACAACTAAAATAATTTTTAGTAGGCAGAAGGCCCAAGGCTTTTTTCTACAAACAATATTTTAATCAGGCTGAAGGCCCAAACAGTCTAACACTTGACAAGCAAGGAATTTTAATATTCAAGCGGCTGAAGGCCCGTGACTTAAAACACCACTAAAGACAATTCAACTTTAATTTAAGACCACGGCTATGAGCCATACAGATACACACAACGTTTGGTGCTAGTGCAGAATATAAGAAAAGGCAGTGCAGCTAGTGGCGCTCAGAAGTTTCGGGGGTCGAACAGAACTTGAAATACTAATGATCACTTATGGGAGACAGGCAGTCGGCCCAACCATTCTCGCTCCGACGACAACCCAATCATCAGACAGTCAACGGACGCACCAACAAGGTAACTTGCGCTCCACTGCACTAGCACACAGCCGGTCGGTGTGGCCATGCGGTTCTAGGTGCTTCAGTCTGGAACCGAGTGACCGCTACGGTCGCAGGTTCGTATCCTGCTTCGGGCATGGATGTGTGTTCTGTCCCTAGGTTAGTTAGGTTTAATTACTTCTAAGTTCTAGGCGACTGATTACCTCAGCAGTTAAGTCACAGAGCCATTTGACTAGCACACAACCGGGAGTTCAATGCAAAGAGTAAAAGGCGTGAACGCCCACAACCAAGCATACTTTAAGCTGTCAAACTACACACCGTGCTGGACAGTGACAACACGGTGAGGAAAGGACACTGCCTGAATTTACATCAACGGTCAAGGCAGGTAACCGGAACGTTAACGGCCGCAAGGCAGAAAATTCCGCTGGTGCACTTCAATTGCAAATAACCAAATACAGTTAGACCCCACCAGACATCGGCTAAGCCTTTGCCAACCCGAACACACACGCTGTTGTTCGCGGGAATGCCCCAACAGCCAACAACGATAACCAGATGGCACAATGTGAACAGTCTTGACTTGTTGATAAATTAAATCGAAACTCAACTTTCTTGTCCAGGGTCGGCGAGCCACGGACCTCGTAGCAATGGGAACAGCACCTCATACTCCGACACTGTGTAGAGACTGCCAGCGGGCCCTGCCAAACTACACCCCGTTGTGATTTCCTCACTGCTCCACGCCAAACGACCGACTGCCACACATCATCACGGAGACAGCGCTAAAATAACTGATCAGTCAACATCACAAGCTACGCACAGTTTCACGAACACTTGCACGAAGGACTAGACAATACTAATGGCAGCGACTGTCCAATAACAAGGACGAATCACGAGTCGGCACACGTAGGCAACCCATAAGCGATCGCTGGCGAACATACCCGTTGTCCGACAAGACGACCGACCGACGACGAACCAAGGTGGTCCGGCAACCGTCGGACGAGCCATGGCTGTCCGGATCTCACTGCAGCCGCCTGGAGGCAAAGCAGCAATTCAGTGGCAACAGAGATTGAAACTAGCAAAAGAGGTGGCAATATGGTAAAAAAAAGAGGATGTAAAATAAGAGATGGCGCGAACACGAGCCACGCACGGCTCACGCAGAGAAATTCGAATTTGTGTTCAAGTGGCCAATTTGGTGGTAAGGAATACAGAAACTTACCAATCCAAGCTTGAGGGTCAATTTCGTTACTGTAATTCCTGAAAACTCTGAATTTACGTACTGTCAATCGAAAGTACTGCTTCTGTGTGAACCAGATTGTTCTCTATTGCACCACGTCGATGATTCATTGTCGTATCTGGATGTGTGGTACTGTTCTCGTGGAAAATCACCTAAACGCCATTAATTTGTGTGGTCCACAATGTTTTCTGAATGTGAATGTACACTGTCAAATTCGTCCTTTCTGTCGTCGCGGTTAAGCTTTCTTTCAACACGCTCCACCTTTTTATTCATAGTGTTCCTGTAATGCTAATTTTACTGATTAATTTTCTCTTGCTTGCCTTTAAAATTTATTAAAGACTGATATTCTGCTGTGTCTGAAAACTGTACTGGTACTGTGTATTCGAATTTCTGTCTAGAAAGCCGGCCGCGGTGGTCTAGCGGTTCTGGCGCTGCAGTCCGGAACCGCGGGACTGCTACGGTCGCAGGTTCGAATCCTGCCTCGGGCATGGGTGTGTGTGATGTCCTTAGGTTAGTTAGGTTTAAGTAGTTCTAAGTTCTAGGGGACTTATGACCTAAGATGTTGAGTCCCATAGTGCTCAGAGCCAGTCTGTCTAGAATGGCTGAAAAATTTGGCATTTGAGTTGTCAGGTCATCAACTTTTTGTGATTAACTGTTCTTTTTGTTCTTGAGAATTTAGTGTCAAAGTTCCCACTTGTTAGCTAATTTCTTTTACCGTTGTGTTAAGATGTTTGTTCTGTTTATTTTTATCTGTCTAACTATCGCACTCGGAACTACAGTGTTAATTTTAGCTAACAATTCGTCCTTGTCATTAAGTTGATTTGTTTTCGTATTCTGTTTCAAGGTCACGTATTTTGGTTGCAAAACTGTTAATTATTGGTTGAAGGTCACTTTTTATTTCTTCCCTCGGTGATTTACTATTTTCTTCCTGTGATTCTCTTATTTCTTCCCTGATTTACTATGTTCTACCAGTAATTGCCTATTCTCTTCCTGTGATTTATTAAGTTCATGTTGTGTTTCATTCAGCATCTGATGAACTGAGTCTTGAAAATTTGTCACGTTCGCGCAGTGTGATTCTGTATAATTGTTCACTGAAGGTGACGTGGGTTGTGTTCGTTCAAAAGACACTGACGCAAAACCTGATACTGATGTGTCTGTTCCAGAACGAAATTTTCACTCTGCAGCGGAGTGTGCACTGATATGTCCGTTACTAGTTGGTGTAATGTTTCGGACGACTGTGGTGACTTTTGTAAGATTTCCCTAGACTGTGGCGAACTATTGCCGACCGACTCAACTTCAGGATTCACGACTTTATTACCCATCATCTGTTGTGTTTCGTTAATCTTCGCTAAACTAGTTAATAATTTTGGATCTGCGCAATTTCCTGCAGTCTCATGTAAACTAGTGTATTTGCTAATTGCTCAAGGTGGTTTATCTCATCCTTTACCTAATCGTTATTTTGCAACACTCTCTGTTATTTTGCGATATAATGAATTTTTGTATTGTTTTCTATTGTGCCAAACTTGATGAAACACTATTTCTTGAAAAATAAAACTGCTACAATGACCAAAGAAACAAAATCGTACTATCGTGCACGCAAATATTCAACAATAAAATCCATACAGAACCTGCATTATTATGCCAATTGCTTACGCAGCAAAGTAATCAATAATCGTAACACGACCAAAATTGCAGTAATTGAAACCGAATTTTAAATGAATTGCCTGAAAAGAAGTACAACATTAGTAAAATTAGCGCAGTGGTATTTTTTCTTTCGAGAAATTCAACACTATGTGACTACTTATTATCAAAATGGCCAATAAACTATGCTGGCAGAAAATTCGACAAATGTAATATTTGTTTCTGTTTGAAATTTAGCCCAACTTTACTTCCCACTCTATAAAAGTCTATGTATTACCAAAACTGTGTACCCACAAACTGTCATCCAAATTAAACTCATTTGATAACATTTGACTAAACAGGACCTAATTTGACTGAACTGTAACTGACCTGAATGCAACCTTTCTTTATATTAAAGACGTAACTGAACTAAAACAATTATCTGGCCCCAATCAGAATTTCCACTTACCTCGCGTCTTGACAACATTGTTGCAGATTTCTAGAAAGTACAGCAGCAAACAGCAGGCGGATAAGCTAGATTTCTCTTTCTAAATATATATTCAAAGTGTTGCGTATGGTAATGCGTAATGATAAACAGTGGTGTGGAGAGAGTAACTACTATTACGAAATGATATTCCAAGACAACGATTTTACAAAGAAGCATGTATTCAAAAAGAGTAAAACTAAGCGTGATCTTCACACATAACAATTGTCTGAAGAATACCGCGCTTAACAAAGTGAGCAATGATTTAAAAGGGGTACAAAGTTAACAGAGAATTTGTATAAAAATCAAACAGCTTAATCAATATGCAGTGTGGTCGTTCTCTAAGCTCTGACTTAGTTAACTAGTTGGCAATAGTCGTTCCTAGCACCGTAGTGCTGCACTCTTATCTCAAACTTCTCTCCAATAATAATAACATTTTTAAAAATGTATATCCTTTTCTCTTTCCAATATCTACATCATATTCATCCTCGCTGTCCTTTTCGATCAATCTTTCTTTATCTAACAGATACAGTCACAAGTCCACACATCACTACTAAATTCGTCCATCATCTACTGCACTTCAACTAAGCATGTATCAGACTGCGCAGAGGCAAAGACTGTGCCACGACAAGACCAAAGATTGTTTAACAGTAACTTGCTCCCTCTATCTGACGTGCACATTGATAACATACAAAAACCAAAATGACGTGACCACATTGTACATTTGGTGCATCTAACAATGTGTTTCTACACCTTGTCAGGTTCATACCGTATTGTGTCCTAATGGGACAGAAGCAGGAGACTGGAATTGAAAAACCTGCTGTAATAGTAGTCTGCATCAGGAAGACTATTCTAGTAAGCGCTGGTACCAAACGTTGGCCAGCTCCATCTACAGTGGTGCAAACATTACAGCGGATCAAGCAATCGGATGCCAATGCAAGTGTAAGATGTTTTGGAAAACCCCGAATAACATCGTACAGGGAAAATCACTTCATTTGTACATTGAGTGAACGTCCAAGAACTCGCACTGCGCCTGAAATTCGTGAAAAAGTAATCGGTATGCCAGTACCTCCACTCTTCGTCTCGTCAGTCTAACACCGTCTTGGTGAATAAGATTTAAAGGGCTGCATAGTGGCCAAAAAACCTTTATTACAAAAAGGTGAAATGTTGCAGTGGGTATAGTATAATAAAAACGAGCGTGCAGCTAGGGTCCAAGGTGTTATTCACGGGCCAGCCGGGGTGGCCGTGCGGTTCTAGGCGCTTCAGTCTGAAACCGCGTGACCGCTACGGTCGCAGGTTCGAATTCCTGCCTCGGGCATGGATGTGTGTGATGTCCTTGGGTTAGTTAGGTTTAATTACTTCTAAGTTCTAGGCGCCTGATGACCTCAGAAGTTAAGTCGCATAGTGCTCAGAGCCATTTGAACCAATGTTGTTATTCACAGAAGAATCTAAGTTTTAAGTATTTGGAAGCCATCGTCGAACTGTAACGCTATAGCTCTAATGCTGTACTGATTTATTTTGCTTTTGTTTCATTTAATGTTACATTGCTGTGCTTCTGTAAATGTGTTTGTTTGAATCGATAACAGAAAATTGTATACTCTTTTCTTTGTTAAAACTTTGATGTCGTGGTTTGATTCTATACAATGTAGTATATCTGTAATTTAAATTCTTTGATCCATTTGGAGGGAACAAAACTTACTATATATAATTGTAATTTCTGTGTGAATAATTTTTTGTAGAAATGTCAATATGTGAAAATGTTCTGTTTTATTTAACGTGTTTGGTTGCTGCTATGTAAACTGCTGATCCTCACTTAAGATTCTTAGTTATTCTGTATGTAAAAGTTGTTGTGATTCCCCTCGGGAACGGAACTGTGTAGCACGCGCAAATTGTTGTTGGCCTAGGTAGGAAAGGTGGAACAAGAGTCAGTCGGGGACGAGCTACGAGTCTGTGCACTGCCATGTAAAAGATGCTTATTCCGAGAGAGGCTTTTTCTGCTGCTTTCCAATGCCTCGGAAGAATGGATAAATAGCTGGAAATATTCTGGGATTGGTATCAATCATCGCCACCAAGAAATGACAGAGTCCAGCAATTCTACCTGCAATTCCACCTAACAACATGCAGTTGCCACCACATTGCGCAATCATTACATCGGCATACTACAATGATGTACAGTGAAGGATCAGCTTAATGGATGTGTTAGTGTGCTCAAATATAAGGTAATTTATATCTGAATTTATGTACCTACCTTGATTTTTCTCCTCATCATAACACCTCTCAGGTTCCTCTCCGTTTGAGCTAAAGTAATATCCGAGTGTCCTTACTAAAAGAATATTAAAGCCCAGTATTTTGCTCATTAATGCCTCTTCAACAAAGTAAAAAGAAAGTTAAAGTTAATGTGGCAAGAGAGTGAGTTAAAGTAAATGTTGTTTGCTGAAAATATTCCTATTAAAACTGCTTATTAAAGTGCTGTTGCCAACTTCAAAATTAAAAGTTCTTAAGACTGAGGCTTATAAAGTAAATGATCACATTGCTGTCTGTAGTAAATTCTAAAAGGTGAGTCAGTTTCTTGCAATTTTGTCAACATTGTGTTTCGCTGTAGTAAAAGTGGGAAACTGCAATAGTAGAAAATTATATGTTCATGATTGCTAAGTGTTTGCCAAGTCGTATCTTAGGAGTCCCTGGTTTGTCAGTTAGAGGTGGGACTCCGTCACCTCCAAAGGTCCGAGGCATTTTGCTCTGATTGTTGCCAGCATCATATTTAAAGTACCAGGGAAACAGGTTGCTAGCCTTACTTGCCCTGAGTCCCATTGGGTTTTACCCCTAACGGCTGAGGGACTAACCGGTGGATTTGGTAGTCTTTGCCGTATGAGCACAAAGGTGACCACGACTCAGAATATGTCCGAGATGCCCAGCCTTATTCCAAAGTAACTGGTATTCCGACTGTCGGGACCACTTACTTGGCCACTCATACGGTCTCAGAAAGGTACCAGTTAGTTGAATGTAGTCAATTACAGTCATTAGAAAAGGAATGGACAAGGTACAGGGACACAGTACTAGAAGTGGCTAAAGAATGTCTTGGAACAGTAGTGTGTAAAAGTAGGATGAAGCAAACAGCTTGGTGGAATGATACAGTCAAGGCAGCCTGTAAAAGGAAAAAGAAGGCGTATCAAAAATGGCTACATACCAGAACCCAGGTAGACAGAGAAAGTTATGTTGAAGAAAGAAACAAAGCCAAACAGATAATTGCAGCATCCAAGAAGAAATCGTGGGAAGACTTTGGAAACAGGTTGGAGACTATGGGTCAAGCTGCTGGAAAACCATTCTGGAGTGTAATTAGCAGTCTTCGAAAGGGAGGTAAGAAGGAAATGACAAGTATTTTGGACAGGTCAGGAAAACTGCTGGTGAATCCTGTGGATGCCTTGGGCAGATGGAGGGAATATTTTGAAGAGTTGCTCAATGTAGGTGAAAATGCGATCAGTAATGTTTCAGATTTCGAGGTAGAATGGGATAGGAATGATGATGGAAATAGGATCACATTTGAGGAAGTGGAAAAAATGGTCAATAGATTGCAGTGCAACAAAGCGGCTGGGGTGGATGAAATTAAGTCGGAACTCATCAAATACAGTGGAATGTCAGGTCTTAAATGGCTACACAGGATAATTGAAATGGCCTGGGAGTCGGGACAGGTTCCATCAGACTGGACAAAAGCAGTAATCACACCAATCTTTAAACATGGAAACAGAAAAGATTGTAACAACTACAGAGGTATCTCTTTAAACAGCGTTGTGGGTAAAATCTTCTCAGGTATTGTTGAAAGGAAAGTGCGAGTATTAGTTGAGGACCAATTGCATGAAAATCAGTGTGGGTTTAGGCCTCTTATAGGTTGTCAGGACCAGATCTTTAGCTTACGGCAAATAATGGAGAAGTGTTATGAGTGGAACAGGGAATTGTATCTATGCTTTATAGATCTAGAAAAGGCATATGACCGGGTTCCTAGGAGGAAGTTATTGTCTGTTATACAAGATTATGGAATAGGAGGCAAACTTTTGCAAGCAATTAAAGGTCTTTACATGGATAGTCAGGCAGCAGTTAGAGTTGACAGTAAATTGAGTTCATGGTTCAGAGTAGTTTCAGGGGTAAGACAAGGCTGCAACCTGTCTCCACTGTCGTTCATATTATTTATGGATCATATGTTGAAAACAATAGACTGGCTGGGTGAGATTAAGATATGTGAACACAAAATAAGCAGTCTTGCATATGCAGATGACTTAGTTGTGATGGCAGATTCGATTGAAAGTTTGCAAAGTAATATTTCAGAGCTAGATCAGAAATGTAAGGACTATGGTATGAAGATTAGCATCTCCAAAACGAAAGTAATGTCAGTGGGAAAAAAATATAAACGGATTGAGTGCCAAATAGGAGGAACAAAGTTAGAACAGGTGGACGGTTTCAAGTACTTAGGATGCATATTCTCACAGGATGGCAACATAGTGAAAGAACTGGAAGCAAGGTGTAGCAAAGCTAATGCAGTGAGCGCTCAGCTACGATCTACTCTCTTCTGCAAGAAGGAAGTCAGTACCAAGACTAAGTTATCTGTGCACCGTTCAATCTTTCGAGCAACTTTGTTGTATGGGAGCGAAAGCTGGGTGGATTCAGGTTACCTTATCAACAAGGTTGAGGTTACGGATATGAAAGTAGCTAGGATGATTGCAGGTACTAGTAGATGGGAACAATGGCAGGAGGGTGTCCACAATGAGGAAATCAAAGAAAAACTGGGAATGAACTCTATAGATGTAGCAGTCAGGGCGAACAGGCTTAGATGGTGGGGTCATGTTACACGCATGGGAGAAGCAAGGTTACCCAAGAGACTCATGGATTCAGCAGTAGAGGGTAGGAGGAGTCGGGGCAGACCGAGGAGAGGTATCTGGATTCGGTTAAGAATGATTTTGAAGTAATAGGTTTAACATCAGAAGAGGCACCAATGTTAGCACTGAATAGGGGATCATGGAGGAACTGTATAAGGGGGGCTATGCTCCAGACTGAACGCTGAAAGGCATAATCAGTCTTAAATGATGATGATGATGATGATGATTGCTAAGTGTTTGTCTCTCTTGTGTATTGGAAGTGCATATTAATAGTATAAGAAGATATACAGTCTGTCTATTGTGCTAATGGTAGGTAACAAGTAACGGAAAGATCTCTATTTATGAAAAGCATAATCTATTTATTAGAAAGACAGTGATAAGTAACCTGTCAGTGAATTTCAACTAACTTTCATTTTAAATAGTAAAGTATTTAACTGAGAGAGACTTAACCTATGTCCAATTTATGATCCTGGAGGGAATGTTAATGGTAATGTTATAAAGACCACTCAGTTTGTGTAAGCCCTGAAAGTAATAGTGTGTTTCGGTATCTGTTATAATTTTGCAAATAGTTGGTGCTGCTCTAACTGTTAGTTTCAATCTTACCGTATACATATGTATGTGTCAGAGTTCATTGCACTCGCGTGTGACAAAGTATAGGTTGTGTTTATTCGTTAAAATCACTAATAACTATTTTCTTGAACGAGAATGTTAATCATTCTCTTGCCTAGTTAGGCTGGCGACCGTTTTCTTTATCCGTTGAACAGTGCAGATAGGCAAAATTTTGTTTGTTACTGTTCGAATATTTACGTAATTCTGACTTTCATTTCCGATAATCCCCCTCCGTTAGGTACAACACGGTCAACATAACAAAATTCCTCTCAGAGGGTAACACTGCTCTGTTGCTTTATACCATAGTTGCTTTAACAAGATAGTTTTATTTCACGACCTGCTTCCAACTTTAAGGTTATATTATAATAGTAGCGGACAGGAGTGTTATAGAACTTTCTTCGTCGACTTCGTGGAGAACGTATGAAGAGTCAGTGTGTGATACCAACAGTGAAGCATAGTGGAGGGTAGGTCGTCATGTGGTTATCTTGTGAAAATTAATGGAAGATTTAAGAAGGAATGATATCACAGGATACCGATCCTAATTGCAATTACATCTGGCAAGAGACATATTGATAGTGGGTTTGTTTCGCAGCAGGGCAGTTATCATAAACTTTACATACGGTGTGCCATATATATGGTTCATGTCCTTATATATATAATGATAAGAGAATGGGTTAGAATTAAAGAGTATTGAAGGGACTGCTCATAAAAAGTACGGCGAGAAGAGAAGAGGTATAAAGAGATGCTCTAGCCTTTTGGTTTATACTTTGTGTCTCATATCTTGAGCCCATCTTGATTGTGCACAAGGGTCAAGGTTCAAATTTGATATGGCATGAAAGATGTTCTTAGAAGACAGCATAATGATACACCTGAATATCGGCAGCATATAAATTATAGTTTCAAAACGAGAACACAGGTTAGTTAATACATGTTTAATATAGAGGAAAAAAGGAACACTGGGAGTTTAGTTCATCTGCATACATTTCCTGTGGTTCACATATGCTACAACTTAAAAATGTGTGGAATTTGTATGTGGGTTTACAAATATTATATTTATAAATGCGTAGGTTTCTACCACTTGCGGCAAGCTTTCAAAATTACTATCTATACGCCGCAAGTAACACCACTCCAACACCTTCGAAACGTCGCTTATTTTACTACTTTAAGTGTTCTCTATAATGAGGCAGTGATACATTCAAAACTGTATAATTAAATATAAAATATCTTCTATATGACAGCATCTCGACAATATTGTAAAGTATGAGCCAGACAGTAGGGGATTTTGCTTTACTATATGACCTTCTAAACGGTAACTTCATTTCTCCATTGCGGCCAAGCCATGGCCGACAGTGTTAGCTGCCTGTAAATTCTTTCGTCCCACGGTCTAGTAACAGGAAATCAGCACCGAGGAAGGGCACCTTGGGCACGCGCCTTTCTCATGTGCCCCAGTCGTCGCTTAGCAGGCAGCGCTCTGGAAAATTCCATGCCGCCCGCACAGGTTTCTCGATCCCAACCACTCAGGGTGGAGGAAGCCGTGTGGTTCGTCGAATATACCCGGCCGCCCGTCGCCGGGCCCTCTGTCCCTCTGTCTTGTATTCTTGCTTGTCCGCAAGTCAGAGGCGCGCCCTGTAGCAGTGTAGACCTTCCCACTTCTCCCGGTGCTGCGGCACTGTGGACTTAGTTTTGGCAGACAACTTTCGTTAGGTTCGCGAACTATGTTTCACCAAACTCTACGCTCTGGCTCACCCTCACCTCCCTAGGCCCATGTGACCCCTTTTTAACATGCTTTCGCCAATAAATGGCCTTTGTCTAAATTTTGTCCTATTCATTTCGTAACGACCACCGCCTGCCCATACGCCCATGCCGTACAATATGGTTGCTGCACAAATTAAAATTGTTAAATTATTGGATTTTCATTAATTTTGATATGTTACAAGAATAAATAAATGTATCCCTACTAGACACAGATATTATCTATTTAATATTTTATCTACGGAATAGATAAAGTTCAGAAGCAATAATTTCAGTTTGTTTGCGAAACGATATAAATTATTCCCCGGCACCTTTATTTCATAATGGAGGTGGTGAAGTATTTTTGTGGCGCCATACTTCATACCTATCCATGCGAGGATGATAAGCTGCTGTTTTGTTACTAGTAATAGATTTTACCAAGCGCACAAGTATTTTAAAACTGTGTCTCGTTTTTCACAACAAGCATCATTAGAGAGTAAATGTGTTGTATAGATTTTCTTAGCGAGAATCTGCTTTTTCGTACTCAGCCAAGAGTATTCTTAATATTCAGACTACTGTAACATTATGACCAATAGGCAGTCTCTTGATTTTTTTTTCTGTTATTGTTGTCGTCACAAATTTCGTATTTATGTACACTATCACGGCGTCTGTATTTATGTACAGTATAAATTATGAGGACACAGACTTAAGATTTCCAAGCCTAGAAAGCTCTTAGTTAAAGTATGCTACCAAAAGGTGTTGACAAGGGTCAATTTACATTTATTATGCCACTATCACATGCTTTACTGCATTACTTCCTCCTGCAGATAGAATCACAGCTATTAACCCTCTTAGAGTTCTGTAAAGTAGGTATCAGAGAACTGGATGACTGATGTGATTCTTGAGTTTCTCCCGGCGTATTTGATAATCAAAATATCCACGGGTATGCTGCCGGTCTATAGTGTCCAACGGGCACAATATTTCGGCGATCAAACATGTCGCCATCATCAGGTGAACTGACGGACTGAGCTCCTGTGAACGTGCCGGCACGGAGATCCGTACGCTATGGCTGCTCAGAGGGAACTGGGTTTGGTCGCGGCGGCGGCCGATTTAAATACCCTCCGCCCGCGGCGCGCTCCCTCCGCCGTCCGCGCCCAGCGCCACGGTCGCGCGGTGGAACAGATTGCGACGGCGTCTGAGATGACGTCGGTGTGATGGCTCTGTCCGCCGTGGTCGTCACAACTATACGTCTGCTCGATTTACTCTTGATTAACCCGATCGCTGGTTCCCAAGCCTTGCTAAGATTATAGCCACAGTCCCGGTTTATGAGGTCGTCATTGGTGCGAATTTCGATGGCCTCTCTAACAACGCTGTCCCAGTATCTCGACGTCTGTACTGGGACAGCGTTGTTAGAGAGGCCATCGAAATTCGCACCAATGACGACCTCATAAACCGGGACTGTGGCTATAATCTTAGCAAGGCTTGGGAACCAGCGATCGGGTTAATCAAGAGTAAATCGAGCAGACGTATAGTTGTGACGACCACGGCGGACAGAGCCATCACACCGACGTCATCTCAGACGCCGTCGCAATCTGTTCCACCGCGCGACCGTGGCGCTGGGCGCGGACGGCGGAGGGAGCGCGCCGCGGGCGGAGGGTATTTAAATCGGCCGCCGTCGCGACCAAACCCAGTTCCCTCTGAGCAGCCATAGCGTACGGATCTCCGTGCCGGCACGTTCACAGGAGCTCAGTCCGTCAGTTCACCTGATGATGGCGACATGTTTGATCGCCGAAATATTGTGCCCGTTGGACACTATAGACCGGCAGCATACCCGTGGATATTTTGATTATGGATGACTGATAGTCATTTATAGCGAAAGGGTGATGTGGTTGGTTTATGGGGCACTCAGCTCCACAGTCATCAGTGCCTGTACAAAGTTCCAATTTTTACACAGTTCAGTCTAGCCACTGTAACGAATGATGATAACGACGATGAAATGATCAGGACAACACGAACACCCAGTCCGCAGGCAGAGAAAAGTCCCCAACCCGGCCGGGAATCGAACCTGAGACCCCGTGATCCAGGGGCAGCAATGCTACCCACTAGACCAAGAGCTGCGGACATAACGAAAGGAAAAAAACTGTCATTAAACTGCAAGTAACTAATATAGAACTTTTATGACGTATGTATTTCTTCGATTTGTAAAGGAGAACAAAATTCCAACACGTAATTGCGCACTTCATCATAAAGCAAGTTTTCTTTTTCGTGACTGATTCGTGTAGGATCAATGACAGCAGTTACGTGGGGGGCAGCTCGTGTGTTTTTGCCACAACTAAGTGGTTCAGTCAGGTGCCAACGAACCCTGAAGCAAAAGTGTCGTGGGCGGGACGTGATGTTCTGGGCATATCAGGAAATCTTCTCGCTGCTGAGTCCCTCTGACGTTACTTGTGACGATTTGCGAAGGCTTCTCGTTGGACATGCAATTACTTTGATACAGCTGCAAGATCTGTGACGCGCCATACATCAAACACCCGGAAGCCAGGACGACCTCATCATCTGTGCGTTATACAGTCTCTAGTGGATATCCCGTCAGACAACTCTGGCTACAATTTAGTTCAGCCAACGAATAGTACTCATATGAACAGGACATACAGTAAACAAAGAAGATCACCTTTCATTTCGTCCTTTTTGGTCTGTGGTTTTGAAAATCTGCTACTGTTTATGTCGCAAAACATTTAAAAATACTGTATCTGTGGCAGTCACTTTTTTTCATTAAAAACCAACGACTCACTTCGGAGTTTTAGTAGTGGTAGTAGTAGTAACTTTATTCATCCATAGATCTCTTTTTACAAGGATATAGGACATGTCAAAGTATTTACAAGTTTAGACTAATTTAAAATAAGCTAATTCCTATACACATATATTTACACACTTTTAGTTAGACATAACCATTAGATTTACTCCTGGTATACAATACATGTTTTACAAATAACTTATTAAATAATGTAATGCCACACTGTTCACTCATATCTCACTATCTGTCACTGCACACACTATACACACATTGTTTCATAACACTTCACTCGCTACACACACAAACACACATACACACGCACTCTCTCTCTCTCTCTCTCTCTCTCTCTCACACACACACACACACACACACACACAGACACACACACACACACACTGGTGATCTCTTGGACATTTTCTGTGCTGTAACTTCCACTTGCTGTCCTGAAAAACTGCGTCAGCATCCCTCCACAATGAGTGAGACGTTGAGCTCAGATAGAGGAAGAGGTGTTAGTATTGTGCTATGCATAGCTTGGGGATAAGTATTTCTAGAAAGGAGAAAAGAAGGACAAAAACATAAAGTGAAGGTGTTATGTGCAATGTTTGATGTTTTATAATCATTATTATTCTCATTATTTATTTGAACAACATTTTTTTATCAAACCCCTACTCTGTTTTATCTAAGTAATCCTTCAATGTATAAAATGTATTGCATAACAGGTACGTTTTTGCTGCCTTTTTAAATAAGTGTATATTTGCAATTTGTTTAATCTCTTTTGTTAATTTATTGTACAGTTTTATTCCTAGGTAGAAAATGCAGTTTTGAGCTTTATGTTTAGTTTTTCTTGGTAAATGTAAGTTCAGTCTATCTCTTGTTGCACAGTCATGGACAGAGTTGTTTGTGCAGTAATTACCAATGTTATTTTTTATGTGTACAACTGACTGGTAAATGTATTCACATGGAGCAGTTAAAATCCCCAGTGTTTTGAACAGATCTGTACAATGAGCTTAATTAGTATTTTTGGTTATTATTCTTATGGCTCTTTTCTGCAGTTTGAAAACTGTGTTCATATTTTGTGCGTTTGCTCCCCAAAAAAGAATGCCATAGCTAAGAATTGAGTGCACATATGAATAATATGTAACTAAAAGAAACAGCATGTAACACACTGATGATAGGATTTTAAGGGCATAACATGCTGATGACATTCTATTTGCAAGTATCTTTGTGTGTTCATACCACTTCAACTGAGAATCAATATTCATTCCTAGAAATTTTGCGTTTGTTACACTGTCTATAGAGGTGAAATCTACATTAATTTAACATTGTCATTTTTCCCTTCAAACTGAATTTCATGGCATTAGTTTTCTTCATGTTCAATGTTACTTTATTGCTTATTGACCAATCATAAACTTCCTTGAGAGTTTCATTTGCTTTCTCAGCAAGGAGTTCTCTTGTTTTCTTAGTGACTATACTACTGCTGTCATCATGAAGAGCATTTTATCCCCATGAGTAACACTAGTGTGATAAGTCATTGATGTATATCAGGAACAGTATTTATCCTAATATGCTACCTTGCAGTAACCCTATATTATTGTATTTTGGTTTTGATAAGTGTTTTACTAAATTTTTAGATCTATTTGAAGTATGTGTTATCTCTGCTCTTTGTACACTATCTGCTGGGTATGATCGAAACCAGTCATTAGCTAACCCCCTTATTCCTAATGCTTCTAATTTATTTAATAGAATCTTGTGGTCAACTGTATCAAACGCCTTAGAAATATCCAAAAATATGCCTGTGACACACTGATCTTTATCTAGAGCATCAAGTACAACTTTTGTGAATTCTACTATGGCTGATTCCATATTTTTGTCACTTCAGAAACCAAACTGTGATTCACTTAAAAGATTGTATTTATGCAAATAATTTGTTAATCTGTCTTTCATAATTGCTTCTATTATTTTTGAGAATGCTGACAGCAGGAAAATGGAGTGGTAATTTTCTATGTCTTCTGTATTGACTTTCTTAAGCAAATGTATAACTATTGCTTGTTTTAACTGGAAATGTAGATAATGTGAAGGATTCATTTATTATATTTGTTAAGGGGCTTTGTATAATCCCTATGCATTGTTTCAGTACACACATTGGTATTTCATCTAAGCCCACTGACTTTTTATTTTTTTAGTTTTTGAACAGTTTTATTGATTTCATTCTCTGTGGTTGGAAGTAATATCATTGCATTCAGTGCTGCATTACTTGACAGGTGTTACATTTGTTTTGGGGAATTTTTGCTGTAACTTCTCTGCAATACTTGAAAAATGCTCGTTCGCATAGTTTGCTAAGTGTTGTGGATCATTTATTACGTTATCCCCCTCACTTAGCAGCATGTTATTCTGCATTTGTTTGCCTTCCCCGTTTCCTTTTTTATAGCATCCCAGACTGCTTTGCTTTTATTTCCTGCATGATATATTATTTTGTCATTAAATGACTTTTGCAGCAATCAGCACCTTTCTATAGATCTTTTTGTATCTGTTACAGAAATTTAAGAATTCTGGATCACTGTGAATCGTTTTATGGAACTGAGGTGTTTAAGTGTTTGGGAGGACTTCTTAATACCTGTTGTTATCCATCTGTTTTTGTGAGATGTTGATACAGACATGAATACTTTTGGAAATGCCTTTCCAAAGTTCAATTTAAACAATGTGGAGAATTTAGAGAATTTCATATTCACATTGGTTTCCTTATACACTTCATCCCAGCTTTGTTTTTCTAGGTCTTTGGAAAAACCTTTTATTTTGATTCCTGGTGGATGTCGTTTGTAGGCTTGTAGTTTAGGGAATGATTCAATGCCTGATTTTACTGTTGTTGTTTGACAGATATGGTCCAATAGTCCGAGATCTTTTTACAGCTGCATCACATTTTTCCCTGTCCATGTTTGTGGTCACATGGTCAATTACTGATGCAGTCATTATAGTAACCCTTGTTGCACTATTGACCAGTAGAGAATTGGCAAAACTTTGAAGTATTTTTATGAAGGTGCTGCTGGATTCATTTATGATATTAGTGTTGATGTTAATGTCCCCACACAGAATTACGTTGATCTTTGTAATTGACACTATATCTAGAACTTCTGTTAATTTACTGAAAAAAGTGTCCACTCTACCACTGGGACATCTATACACACACAAAGTAATTAACTTCTTGGTGATATCAACCCTTGTTAATTCAATAGCTGATATTTCAAAGTGTTTGTCTTCACTTACTGTACTGAGCTCATGTCTTGATTTGAAATGTGTTCCTTTTCTGACATAAATGCATGATCCTCCACCCCTTGAAGTAGTTCTGCAGTAAGAGTTTGCCCTTTTATACAATGATAATATTCCATGTTGGATTTCTGTGTCTCTACACCAGTGCTCAGCAATACAAACTACTATGCAGTTCAAAGATTGGTGCTCAACTTCAAATAGTTGTATTTTATTTTTTATTGATTCCATGTTTTGATGGAGGATTGTTAAATCTATGAAATGCCCCATGTTACTCTGTCCAGTGGTTTGCTTGCTCTTTAGAAGGGGGAACCTGTTGTCTGGATTTATTCTACAAAACACCTACTTTTCCTACCTATGACAACAGTTATTTGACCATGTGTGGCCTTAGATCCACCCCCTATACTTTCATGATTAAGCTGTACTAATCTTTCCTTCCCAATCCTGTTTAGGTGTAGGCCATGCCTAATGAAACCCATCTGTTGATAGTCCCGACGGGCACCAGAGAAACATGAGCAAAGTTGACTGTCCTCAGAGCCATCCCTAACCCCACATTGATTCACCTCACAGCTCCATCAAGGTGTGGTCGATTATGACCCCAGAACAGTCCAACAAAGTGTACGTTGGTGCCATGAGTCAGGGAAGCTATCTTGCCCAGGTCACCACCTATGTCATATGCCCCATCCCTGTCCAAACTGTTTCCCATCTCACCCCTATAACTACACGGTCCTCTTTTGTAAAGTCCTTACATAAAGACCCTAGATCCTCTGTCACATGACTTAGCCCTGCATTTGGCTTCAAGATACTGGTGGCCTGGTACGTTGCCTCTAAACTTTACTATAACTGAGGGCCTACACCTCGCCCATGGCTACTACCTAGCAGCAGCACTTCCTTCTTCCTAACACTTTGTACATTCCTAGGCTACTTGGCCTTGGTTGAAGTGTGCTGCACATTTCCTGCTCCTTGTTCTACATGAGGCTCTTCTCCACTTAACTCTGGCAGTGGTAGATCCCTTTTTTGGTGGTGATGATAAAACTGTCAGATAGCGTCCTCTTTCTTCCTATCCTCCAACCAGCTGCCAGTTCCCATCCACCCACCTCAGGACATGTGCGAACCGAATGCCTGCAACGCCGTCTCGTGCAGACGCGCTCAGCCTATCAGATTCGACAGCCGATTACGTATGTTGCGAGACGGGAGACGCCAGCTGTCTATGACGACCCTTCTGTGTTGGTGCAAGCCTTGCAGGCTCCTGCAACAGTTCCTGAGGAGCCCCAACGTCTTCCAGCGCCAATGCCTCTGTTGCCCTCTCGTCGAGCCCAGGCGCGCTACAACGACAAGCCACCGGTGCGGCGGACGTTGAAGAATAGGATGTCGCATCCTCCCCCTGCCCTGTGCCGGACACAGAGGCGAGACCACCGTAAACAGAAAACGCCTAAGCGCCGTAAGAAACGGCGCATAACGACCGACGCAGCAAAACAGCCTGAGGTAGCAAAGATGGATGATGAGGTGCGTCAGCAGATAAACCGATCCGACACGGCCGATACTAACGTACCACACACTTCGTCGTCTTCTCCCGCTACCGTTGGGTCTGTGCACTGTGGGGATGCGGGATATCATCAAAGCCCTGACCCCGAGGATGCACCCACGACTATGTCTGCCTCTTGAGATCCAGTGGTATCGACGTCACTGGGATATTGGGCGCAGGAGATGCAGGATGCGTTTCACGTACCTGGCGGTACACCGATGCCGTTGACATCGTCTATGTTGACTGCGACAGACGCCTAGGCCAGTAAGACCCACACCCGTCGCTTCCTATCTCTAAGCCCTGAAGACTCTCCACGCTACGACTACAGCCCACCTGTAATGCCAAGGACAGCCCACGCGACTTGATGGAACAGGCTTACCGCCTCGCCACGATCAGTGTCAACGGCGCTACTTCTACTCTTAAAACCCGTATGCTGCGGATCTGGATGTTGTTTTCCTTGAAGAATTCCTATCAGGAAATTATGGCAACGTATCCTATTTACTGTCGGCCCGAGGGGTCGCACTCATGGTTGGTACAGTTCGTCTGGAGAACCTGCTTTCTCCTTCCGGCACCGCCAGAAGGAGAGAACGCCACACCTTATTTGCTCTTCCAGGGCAAAGACGACCGCTTGGGTGTAGGCGGAGATTTCAATTGTGTGCTCAGACCATCCGACCAGATGCCACACCATACCACCTGCCCATCACTTCAGGCCCTTGTAAAGGGCTTTGTCGGACACTTGGGTCGTACACACGGCGACCACCCCCGACAACGCGTCCGACGAAGTAGAGGTCCGTGGCGCCCCAGTGTGACCCTTCTCGATGAGGTAAATTGCAGACGCGAGGTTGAGTCCACATGGAGCAGATGCTACTGGCGATTACCCTCCTACAGTTCCGTACTTCAGTAGTGGTTACGGTGTGTCAAACCCGCCTTGTGCCTCACATTAGCCAGCAATCGAAGAGACAGAGCTGGTATACCGCGACCACTTCTACTACACAGCGCTTCACGAACTGGCTGTGCAATCGCCGTCGCCGGAACGACAATCGGCAGGACACCGCGTCAAGGCACAGTTGCTACGTATCGCCGCCGTACGTCTTGCCGGTGTGCGCTTTCGGGCGAGATAACTGTTGATGTTCATTTCATTTGATTTGATTTTGATAGGGAGGCTAAAAGAGCTTTGGTCAAACCCACCACCGCCCGCACCGAAACGGAGTTTACTGTGTGGTATCTCTCCCTGAATACAGGGTGGTCCATTGGTCATGACCGGGCCAAACACACTCCTGGAAATTGAAATAAGAACACCGTGAATTCATTGTCCCAGGAAGGGGAAACTTTATTGACACATTCCTGGGGTCAGATACATCACATGATCACACTGACAGAACCACAGGCACATAGACACAGGCAACAGAGCATGCACAATGTCGGCACTAGTACAGTGTATATCCACCTCTCGCAGCAATGCAGGCTGCTATTCTCCCATGGAGACGATCGTAGAGATGCTGGATGTAGTCCTGTGGAACGGCTTGCCATGCCATTTCCACCTGGCGCCTCAGTTGGACCAGCGTTCGTGCTGGACGTGCAGACCGCGTGAGACGACGCTTCATCCAGTCCCAAACATGCTCAATGGGGGACAGATCCGGAGATCTTGCTGGCCAGGGTAGTTGACTTACACCTTCTAGAGCACGTTGGGTGGCACGGGATACATGCGGACGTGCATTGTCCTGTTGGAACAGCAAGTTCCCTTGCCGGTCTAGGAATGGTAGAACGATGGGTTCGATGACGGTTTGGATGTACCGTGCACTATTCAGTGTCCCCTCGACGATCACCAGTGGTGTACGGCCAGTGTAGGAGATCGCTCCCCACACCGTGATGCCGGGTGTTGGCCCTGTGTGCCTCGGTCGTATGCAGTCCTGATTGTGGCGCTCACCTGCACGGCGCCAAACACGCATACGACCATCATTGGCACCAAGGCAGAAGCGACTCTCATCGCTGAAGACGACACGTCTCCATTCGTCCCTCCATTCACGCCTGTCGCGACACCACTGGAGGCGGGCTGCACGATGTTGGGGCGTGAGCGGAAGACGGCCTAACGGTGTGCGGGACCGTAGCCCAGCTTCATGGAGACGGTTGCGAATGGTCCTCGCCGATACCCCAGGAGCAACAGTGTCCCTAATTTGCTGGGAAGTGGCGGTGCGGTCCCCTACGGCACTGCGTAGGATCCTACGGTCTTGGCGTGCATCCGTGCGTCGCTGCGGTCCGGTCCCAGGTCGACGGGCACGTGCACCTTCCGCCGACCACTGGCGACAACATCGATGTACTGTGGAGACCTCACGCCCCACGTGTTGAGCAATTCGGCGGTACGTCCACCCGGCCTCCCGCATGCCCACTATACGCCCTCGCTCAAAGTCCGTCAACTGCACATACGGTTCACGTCCACGCTGTCGCGGCATGCTACCAGTGTTAAAGACTGCGATGGAGCTCCGTATGCCACGGCAAACTGGCTGACACTGACGGCGGCGGTGCACAAATGCTGCGCAGCTAGCGCCATTCGACGGCCAACACCGCGGTTCCTGGTGTGTCCGCTGTGCCGTGCGTGTGATCATTGCTTGTACAGCCCTCTCGCAGTGTCCGGAGCAAGTATGGTGGGTCTGATACACCGGTGTCAATGTGTTCTTTTTTCCATTTCCAGGAGTGTATCTCACGAAATAAGCATCAAACGAAAAAACTACAAAGAACGAAACTTGTCTAGCTTGAAGGGGGAAACCAGATGGCGCTATGGTTGGCCCGCTAGATGGCGCTGCCATAGGTCAAACGGATATCAACTGAGTTTTTTTTAAACAGTAACCCCATTTTTATTACATATTCTTGTAGTACGTAAAGAAATATGAATGTTTTAGTTGGACCGCTTTTTTCGCTTTGTGATAGATGGCGCTGTAATAGTCAAAAACATACGGTTCACAGTTTTAGACGAACAGTTGGTAACAGGTATGTTTTTTTTGAAATTAAAATGCAGAACTTAGGTACGTTTGAACATTTTATTTCGGTTGTTCCAATGTGATACATGTACCTCTGTGAACTTATTATTTCTGACGACGCATGCTGTTACAGCATGATTACCTGTAAACACACATTAATGCAATAAATGCTCAAAATGATGTCCGTCAACCTCAATGCATTTGGCAATACGTGTAACGACATTCCTCTCAACAGCGAGTAGTTCGCCTTCCGTAATGTTCGCACATGCATTGACAATGTGCTGACCCATGTTATCAGGCGTTGTCTGTCGATCACGATAGCAAATATCCTTCAACTTTCCCCACAGAAAGAAATCCGGTGACGTCAGATCCGGTGAACGTGCGGGCCATGTTATAGTGCTTCGACGACCAATCCACCTGTCATGAAATATGCTATTCAATACCGCTTCAACCGCACGCGAGCTATGTGCCGGACATCCTTCATGTTGGAAGTACATCGCCATTCTGTCATGCAGTGACACATCTTGTAGTAACATCGGTAGAACATTACGTAGGAAATGAGCATATATTGCACCATGTAGATTGCCATCGATAAAATGGGGGCCAATTATTCTTCCTCCCATAATGGCGCACCATACATTAACCCGCCAAGGTCACTGATGTTCCACTTGTCGCAGCCATCGTGGATTTTCCGTTGCCCAATAGTGCATATTATGCCGGTTTACGTTACCGCTGTTGGTGAATAACGCTTCGTCGATAAAAACAACGCGTGCAAAAAATCTGTCATCGTCCCATAATTTCTCTTGTGCCCAGTGGCAGAACTGTAGACGACGTTCAAAGACGTCGCCATGCAATTCCTGGTGCATAGAAATATGGTACGGGTGCAATCGATTTTGATGTAGCATTGGCAACACCGACGTTTTTGAAATTCCCGATTCTCGCGCAATTTGTCTGCTACTGATGTGCGGACTAGCAGCGACAGCAACTAAAACACCTACTTGGGCATCATCATTTGTTATAGGCTACAAAGCAGCATACATAGCACACGCCCGCTGGGCATTTTGATCACAACAGCCATACATCAACACGATATCGACCTTTTCCGCAATTGGTAAACGGTCCACTTTAACACAGGTAATGTATCACGAAGTAAATACCGTTCGCACTGGCACGTACTTATACGTTTGTGACTAGTACAGCGCCATCACAAAGCGAAAAAAGTGGTTCAACTAAAGCATTCATATTTCTTTACGTACTACACGAATATGTAATCAAAATCGGTTCTTATTGGAAAAAAAACACTTGATATCTGTTTGACCTATGGATGCGCCATCTAGCTGAGCTGGCCAACCATAGCGCCTTCTGGTTTCCCCCTTCAAGCTAGACAAGTTTCGTTCTTTGTAGTTTTTAGTTTTTTCGTTTGACGCTTATTTCGTGAGATATTTGGCCCGGTCACGATCAATGGACCACCCTGTATATATTAAAGCCAACCAGTGCCCTTCAGTAGTGCAAGAAGTCCCTTTACCAGTTTTTTGTTAGATACAAGTTTTTCAGGTCTAGTTGTCCCGAAGATGCTTTTGCTCTCCAATGCCGTGCATTCCAAGATTAGGTGTGATGAAATTTCTTCACCCTCATCACAGATGCTACACTTAGGGTCTTCTTCCGTTATGTCTATTGTGTGTAGGTGTTTCTTGAAATTCCCATGGCCGGTCATCAGTCCAGTCATGAGTTTAATCTCTTTCCTGTTCAATCCCAGGATTACAGAGCTTCTTTTAAAACACGGCTTAGGCATCATTACCTTACTATGTTTTTGTTTATGAACCTTGGTAAATATTCTACGTGCTGTTTCCTAAGCCAATTCCATAGTTCTAGTTTCATCATAGCGTTGGTTCCGGTCCAGTAAATGTTGTCGTTGCCCCCATCCTGGCCAATCTGTCAGCTTGTTCATTGCCACAGATCCCTGAGTGGCCAGGGACCGACAGTAAGTTTACCCTATTGCTTTCCCCTAGTTCCACCAGAGCCCTCTGGCATTCTACAACAATCTTAGAGCTCGTTGCAGGAACTGCCAGTTTTTTCAGGGCATCTGAATAGATGTAGATGCTATGGTCCTTGTAGCACCTATACATGTTCTCCTCCACACATGCCCTGATTGCAGTAATTTCAGCTTGGAAAAACGAGGCCTGTTTTCCTAGAAAGATGATGCCCTCCAGCCATGGCTGAACCCTGTACACACCTGCCCCAATGCCTTGGTCTGATTTCGACCCATCGGTGAACCAAACATTGTCCTCCGTATGGTGTCGAACTGTTTTTACCCACTGCTCCCTGCTTCCAATTATTATACTGTAAGGCTTGTTGAAGCAGTTGGGAGTTATTATATAGTCTGCCGGCATTTCCCCAGCCTTTCCTATATTTACCTCACTCACTATCTTAGTGTGTGATTCTGGATATCCCAATGAGATCTAGTTTTAAGTCTATGTGCCCCAGCTGCTGCCTCCATCTTGACCCAAATGTCTAATGGAGGCATGTCCAGTATGGCTTCCATCCCAGCGGTTGGTGTGCTGCTAATTCCGCCCATTATGGCTAAGCAGGCCAGTCTCTGCAACTTAGCAATCTCATTTGCTGCAACCTGCTGTTCCACCTTCTTCTACCACACTATGGCCCTGTAGGAAATCCTAGGTCTAACCACCGTGGTGTATAACCAGTGCGTACCTCTGGGGCTTAGGCCCCCGTTTTTACCACAAGCCCTTCTGGTACTCACTAGAATACCTTTCGCCTTGGAGCAGATTCTCTTAATCTTACATTTTACATCCGAGGTTACCCCTAGATATTTCACAATCCCCTTCACAGGCAGAGTTTCATCGAAGAGCTTTAGATTCCAACTTGAGTGTTGGATCTGCCTCTTTGTGAATGGCACCACAACAGTCTTCTTAGGATTAACCCTTAGATAATGCTTAATGCATCAGTTTCGCACAATGTCCAATGCACCTTGAGCCATATTTCTAACTGTGTCAGTAAATTTGTGAAGTATTACTATACCAAGGTCATCTGCATATCCTTGACAAAACCATTGTCTGGAATTTAATTCCGCAATGAGTTCGTTCACAACTAGATTCAACAATGAAGGGGACAGACCTCCGCCTAGTGGGCAGCCTCCAGTGGTGTTAATTACCATCTTTTCATTCGTCATGGTAGTCTCTACCTTCCTTCTACTAAGCATGGCCCTGGTCCAGCTACATATAGTGGTCCCTAGGTCATGCACCTCTGCTGCCCCTACCATGAAATCGAAGGTCATGTTACTGAAGCCCCTCAATATCCAGGAAGATGCAGAGGGTTATTTCTTGGAAGTGAATTTCTTTCTCCACCCTCCCAATGAGTTGATGGAGAGCTGTCTCTCATGTTTTACCTGGTTGTATACATGTTGGTTTGAATGTAGAGGGGTCCTAATTAGCGTCCTCTCCCCAACGTATACATTAACCAGTTTTTCCAATGTTTTGAGAATGAAGGAGAACAGACTGGTTGGTCTCATATCCTCGTCCTTGGTATGATCAATTATCCCTGGCTTTGGAATGAAGACAACCTTCACTGCCCTCCAAGCATTGGGAATGATTCCTATTGCTAGGCTAACCCTGAATAACCTGCATAGGACTCTTATGAGATTCTCTCCTGGCTGTTGCAGGAGAGCTCGAAAGATCCCATCTGGGCCAGGTGACTAGAACAGCTGGAATGTTCCCACTGCCCATTGGATTTTATTGAAATCCACACACTCCTTGGCTGATTCCCAGTCCTCATTTCGAGTGCCTGAGAACCATTGTCTCTCCAGGATCACATTCTGGTCTGTGTTGTCTGGCAGAGCATATGAAGGAAAGTAGGTTTTGAGGAGCAGTTCCAGCGTCTCATGTGCTGTCTTTGTATATTCCCCATCCTCCTGGATTGGTTGGTACTCTAGTGAGTATTCTGTGAAGTCTGACTTGAGCAGCTGTGCTCTCCACTTCCTCGCAGTATGCCTTCCAGGGTGTCTCCTTTGCTTGTCTAATTGCAAGGTTGTAGTTGACAAGGGTCTCACGATATTTTGCCCGTTGTCCTTTACATCTCGCAAGATTAACCAGTCTTCGTACCTTTTTCTTTGCATTTCCCAGTTATTATTCCACCAAGGCACACTCCTATTTGTGCACTTCTTGGTGATTGTGCAGTTGAGCGAATATGAAGTCACTATGGCAGAGTAACAGCCTCTGCTACTTCCTCAAACTCTACTGGATCCTTACTGAGGTTTTAATTTCTGATAAGCTTAAGTCAAGGTTCCTCCTATATGTCTCCCAGTCTGTTTTCCTGGGATTTGTATGGGTCATGGTCTGTCCAATTTCAGCCTTGAATTTAATGTGCATGTGGTCCAATGAGGATGGTTCTAACGCCACATGTCATTGTTTGACATAGCTGCCCATCATCATGGAACCGAAGGTTATGTCAGTTACTGCTTCCCTGCTATTCCTGAATGTAGTAGGCTCATTGCTCCTATTCAGGACCTCCAAGTTGTTAGCTAAGAGAAATTCAAGAAGATAGTCACCTCTGTTGTTGGTGTCCTTGCTGCCCAACACTAATTTGTGGGCACTGGCGTCACATACCACCAACAGTTGATCACCTTTCCAATGGCAAGCTTCTATCAGTCTCCTCACCTCCAAAGGAGGAGGAGAGCTGTAAGGAAAGTATTACCACGTGATACCTTCCTCACATTGCAGCATTCTGATGGTCACTAGGTCTCTGGAGCAGAAATTCATCATTGGCCCGAAAGAAATTCCATTTCTTACATAGATACGTGTTCTGGAGTTTGTTACATTTTTATCATGAATCAGCTTACCTCCAGTGCCACCGAGGCCCAATACACCCCCTTTATATAAGTAGGATTCTCGTATCAGGGCCACGTCCACTTCTTTTTGCCTCCCCAGGTAGCGGCTCAGGGCAGCAGAGGCCCCTTTACTGTGCTGCAGACCAATCTGCAGCACCTCCAGTCTCCATCTTGCCACCATCATTGCCTTTTTGGTATTTGATAACCCTGACAGTGGCCTGCGAGAACCCTAAAAATAATTTCAGGTCTTGTTCCACCTTCAGGGACCTCTCTCTGACCTCCACCACCAGGGTTCGTCCTTCTGATACAACCTTCTGGTTCATTACTCTCCAATCCTCTGCAGAGACTTTTGGGTTCTGCACCCCTATCTTTTCGAACAGAATCTTAGGCGAGAGATCCTTAAGGATCTTTGGTACTCATAGGGATACCTTTGCGGCCTTAAGAAGCTCTGCTGCTGTCTTAACCAGCAGCTTTGCATCCTCCCACGGGGATATCATGGACACTTTGTCCTTAAGCCATTCCTCCATGTGTACCCCCCTCACAGACAAAAATGAGGGTCCTGGACCAGTGTCGCCCCCAATCCTTTCAAAGAGGGCAACCTGTACAAGTTCCTCCTGCTGTGAGGTGATGGCTACCAGTGGATAGCTTAAATGTGGTTTCAGTCTTTGTCGGCGTATTCCACTGATGAATTCTTCTCAGGCCATCAGCTGAGTGGTGGCGTCGTCTTGTCGCAACGTTTGAATGAGTTTCGTACCCACCATCTTCTGGCGAAGTGCCGGGATGCTGTGTTCTGCATACCGATATAGCTGCTTGACCGTCGTCCGCTACTGTAGGCCGGCCAATCACTTTCCTCCGGAAGGGGGTACCTCGTCGGTGGTGTTGGGGGGAGGGTGGGGGGGGGGGCGGACCGTCGTCGAGACCCGGTGGCTATCCAGTCTGTCTACGGACGCCGCTGCCTTCATATCGGAGCGTTCCTGACTTATTTTGTCAATTGTGGGATTCCACACTGCACTGAGGTGAAACCCGCTACCCCTGTTTACTAAATTCTTGTGCAGACGTATCTCCACTGCCTCTTTGAAGATCGAGTCCCAGAAACGGTTGGCGCTGCACAGCTTCTTCGTTTTTTCGAATTTGAAGGTCTGTCCCTCGATAATGCTGTGTTTTGCTACCGAGGACTTGTTTGCCTGTCCTCGTCGTACGTTCCTGATGTGTTCAGTACAGCGCTGGGAGGTACATCGTTGTATCTGCCCGATACATTCCATCCCACATTCGCACTCAATATTGTAAATGCCCCGCGTCTGCAGCCCCAGTCAGTCTTTGGTTGAGTCAAGTACATCTTTGACTTTTTTCGGTGCGCGTAAGATGGTCGTTATTCCGTGCTTCTTTAATATTCTTGCGATCTTGGCTGTTGCCGGTCCAGCAAACGGCATAAACGCCACACGCTTTGCTTCGTCTTCTTTTGGTTTCTCCTCCCGCCTCTTGTCTGCACGCAAGGGGTGTAGCCATTCTTACGGAAGGTTTCCAGCAGAAGTGCTAACTCACGCGGCAAACTCTCGCTGCCACAGATCGACCTGGCTTTTAGTACCAAGGTGTTCAGTACTGAGTTACGTTGTGCTGGATGGTGGCAGCTCCGAGCATTGAGATATAAGTCCGTGTGCGTCTTCTTGCTGTAGATAGAGTATCCCAACGTACTGTCCGGATATTTCTTGATCAAAAATTATCCATGAAGGGAATGCAGCCATTCTCTTCTACCTCCATGGTGAATTTGATGCCGTCATGTATGCCATTGAGATGGCGTAGGAACTCTTGTAGTTTTTCCTTGCCATTGCACCACACTACGAAAGTGTCGTCTACGTATCTGTAGAACACCTTTGGGTGATGTCGGACGGTGTTCAGTGCCACATCTTCACAGTGCTCCATGAACAAGTTGGCAATACCTGGGGCCTGTGGGAACCCATGGCAACACCGTCTGTTTGTTCATAGAATTTCCCACCACATTTGAAGTACATTGTGGTTAACACGAGACGAAAGATTCTGAGTGTGTCCTCATTGAAGTGATCTTCGAGTAGAGCTAGGGAATCATCCAGCGGCACCCAGGTGAAAAGAGAAGTGACATCAAAGCTGACTAGTAGATCCTTCTCGTACAGGCATAACCCTTGGAGTACCTTAACAAATTCTGTCGAGTTCTTGACTTGGTGAGGGCAGTGACCCACGAGTGGTTTTAACAGCTGTGCTAGGTGCTTCGCTACAACATAGTCAGAGAATTTATGGTGCTCAATATGGGACATAGCGGAACATCCTCCTTATGTATCTTCGGGAGTCCAAAGATCGGAAGGCAGCGGCGTCCGCAGACAGATTGGACAGCCACCGGGTCTCGACGCCGGTCCGCCCCCGCCCCCTCCCCCAACACCACTGACGCGGTACCCCCTTCCGGAGGAACGTGATTGGCCGGCCTATAGTAGCGGACGATGGCCAAGCAGCTATATAGATATGCAGAACACAGCACCCCGACACTTCGCCAGAAGATGATGGGTACGAAACATTGATACGTTGCGACAAGACGAGGCCACCACTCGGCTGATAACCTGAGAGGAGTTCGTCAATGGAAAGCCTTCCTGGATAACAGCCATCTTAAAAACCGAGACTTCAGTACTATAGGTCTGTTTCCCTATTTCTTGCCTCAGCTTTTTCTGGGCTCACATATCCAGGGAGGAGGGAGGATTAGATTCCTCCCCTATCCTGTTGCTGCCTGTCATCGACGTTGTGGAGGTCTGCGTAACCCCTTCAACCTGAGAGAGTTTTTTTCTTGGGGGTCTTAGGCTCAAGCCCTTTTAATCCCCTCCACTTGTCTTTGGGAAGCCATTCTTTCCCTTCCTTCTGTCTCTGTTCTCTGAGGAGTTTCTTCCTATTGGCCCCAGTCAAGGCTTTAATCTTGATCTGGTCCAACTTCTCAGTTACAGTTCCCACTTCTGGCTCAGGTCAAGGCCCTGATTAAGTAGTGGGAATGCCTTCCATCGTTCCTAACCCTGATGTTTGGGTATCTGGGGTCTCATTTTGCCCCTCAGTTTGTTTTAATTTATTGTCTTTAGTCTCGTCCATCTTGGTCCCATGATATTTGGGGACACCACGAATACACCACGCGGTGTAAGGCTACTCAGGGAGGTCGCCCAGTATCCCTGAGGCTACATTTGCTACACATCTTCCCATGTGCCACTCACCCCTTGGCATCGATCACATCACGGGAAGATGGGATGTTGTGGGACACCCTTAGTCTGATCCATCAGCTAAGGCCTTTCCAGCAGTGGGTCCTCTACGTTTGGTGTAGCCCCCAGCTTCACTCGGATACGCAAGCCTCTCCACCCACACTGACAGTGCTTCGTCAAGGTGGTGTTCCCCAGAGAGGACTGATGATGTTACTGGAGAACGACTTTCCCTCCACCATGCGAGCTAACATCCCATAAATGTTTGGGCTTACATGAAGTTCCTCTGCATCGAAACGTCTTGGCTCAAACTCGTGTAGGGGTTGAACTGCATGTGTCGCATTACACGCCCTAAATTAGACACTTCTGACCCTTTGGTTAAATTGTTTGGCTGATGGAAAGTTTGCGAAATACGAAATTCATATAACATTTAATAACAGTAATAATAATATTGGGAACTAAATTAACCACCCTTAAATGATGAAGGCCATACAGTAGCAATTTGGTTAGAATAATGTTTATTCAGAAAGCAAACTAATAGCGAAAGTGGTCGTATTTAGAGTTACCGTTACACTCGAGCGCATATCCATTTGACACAGTTCGATCATTCACAATCTCATCGCGAAACGCGAGTCCGATACTCCACCTCGACATTTACACGAAAAGTCAGAGTTCACACCAGGCGCGCGGCTGCTCACTGCTCAGCGACTAAGTCCCGCGATACCACACAAGGCGAAATTTTCTAAGTCGTTTCGCTTCCTAGCTGCCTAAAGACTGACGGTCCGCTTTCTCGTCTGCATCCGAACTGTTCACTTTGGCGTATACAGTCGAACTGCCCTCTGCTCGTCCCCAGCCGCGTTTCCCGCGCGCCGAACATCGCTCAACTGAATGGGGCAGTTCCTTTTCCTGAAGCCGCCCATCTGATGGTCTACAACTTATTCTGCATTTTTTTAAACATATTTACATAACCAAAGCTTGACCACTTTCACGTTCTAAATAAAGTAACAATAATATCTATTACATAATGAACATTAAATTATTTTACATAAAACCAATACAATTTCCTTCTTAGCTTTGAATGCCTCGGCCAGTAGCCTTACACTCATGTGATTTCTGATAAATAAATAAAGAACAAATGTAACTATTATACACTAACCTTACAACAAATATTCTATTACCTAATGATTCAATAAGGTGTCATGCTGTCATCGTCCAATGTGTTTTGTGTGGAGGAAAGGATAATCTGATGCTTAACTGTAAATACTGATAATTTAAATTTACTGTATCTTTGAAACAAATAAAGTTACAGAATTGATATTTACAACGTTTGTCATTTTAATGATGCGCTTCTATACGAAATGTCGATCGTTAAGATAGACCAAAGCGTTCAGATTTTAGCATTCAGATCTTTCTTACAAAACTTGTTAATTTCACTTTAACAGTAAATACTAAACTATTATAGACATGATCAGTATTCAAAATGTATTGGGATCACCATGAATATTTATGAAGGATAGTAGATTAATCTAACTGTGGCTTAATTCCCTGAATTACTACAGAATTAAATAGTTTTCATAAATGTTTCCCTTTATAGCTGACCTTAGGTCCGCCGTATTTAACAATGCCACGTCTGCTCGACCGCAAAGGACTTCTACCGGGCTTCCCTATGACGTAGGTTCTCGTCTGTCACACTCGCACACTACGGGGCCTAGGCCTCATTCAGCACAGTAGACGGTTTCCCCATTTAGTGCTGAAGTGTTCGTTTCACAGTTCCTGAAGGCTGACCTTTCGGCCATATACTTAAATGAGAGAGGAATGCTTGTTGACTCACAACCATAGGAGAAGGTGCAAGAGGCAGCTCATTACGGAGTCGAGACGGAGGATGGACGACGAGCTGAAATGCAAATGGACGTCGTCCGAGCGTTCACACAGTCATATACACTTCTCTATGAGCGAGAGTACAACATGGATGTAGGAGTCAGGGAAGTCATATCTGACCCACCGGTCTCTCGGAACCCACAATACGATGCTACCCTCTTGTCGGAGGTGGCTTTGGAAGAATTACGAGAGGCTATGTAGCGCGGTGCTACCAACAAAACGCCAGGCTCTGACGGATTCCCTCTTGAATTTTACAAAAGGTTTTTGGTGTTATGGGCTCAGTGTGGGTCAGGACGTACAGAGAACTCCGGACCCAGATTTTCAAGTACGATCTGAATTCACTGAGAGTCTCTTGATTCCAGTGCCCAAACCACGAGGAGGCTATCGCCCACTTGATTTTCGACCGCTGTCAATGCTTAACACCGACTACAAACTGTTGACACGCATTCTCCGTGAGAGGCTCAAATCTACTGTAATGGCGGCCGTTCACACTGATCAAACCTACCTCGGAGGCAACACTAATGTGTTTACGACTTTGAGCACCTATACAGACGCCGCTTGCGACGTTTCGCGCGGTTCCCCACGTCAGAGCTTTAAGTCCTCCCTCGGCCATGGGTACCTGTGTTGTCCTTAGCGTAATTTATTTTAGGTTAGATTAAGTAGTGTGTAGCCCTAGGGACAGATGACCTCAGAAGTTTACTCCCATAGGAACTTACCACAAAGTTCCAAAGTTACCTATACAGAAGTGGTGGCGCTGATGCAAACATGCCGCCTCCACGTCGATCTTGTTGCGCCGGATTTTGATCATGCTTTCGATCGCGTCGAACATGGTTCCCCACGTGCAGTTATGGAACACATCGTTATCCCACACATGATGACATCTGTTGTGCTTCGTTTGATCCATGGGCCGGCTACGAGGATTATGGTAAACGCCTATCGGTCCGCCCCCCTCCGTGTCAACAGGTCCGTAAGACAGGGCTGTCCTCTTTCTGGTACGTTATTCACCACTGCCGTCGAACCAGCTCTTCACGGACTGCAGAGACGCTTGGAAGGTCTTAGCCTCCGCTCCGTGATCTTTCGGTGTGGTTCATACGCCGACGATGTGATGTTCTTAGGAAGGACTGAGAACAAAATACGAACGGCGCTTTCCTGGCTCCAACAGTATGGGGTGGTGACAGGCAGCACGATCAACCTCCGGAAATCACGCTACGTGGAGATGGGACGAGGCGTGCCTGCAGGACGGGATGTACCCTGAAAATGGCCCCAATGATCAAATGTTTAGCGTTATCGCTCCATCGGCAGATACAAGGAGCGGCGGCATTTACGTATCGTAACGTCTTACGACAACTCCGCATACAGGGTCGTATCAACAAATTCAGATCGCTGGACGTTTTGCAATGCGCTCAAGCGTCAATTTATACATGGCATCTCAACTTAACCATTACGCCAAAGTATTACCGATGACAGACACAATGGTTTCCAGGATACAGGTAGTGTTTGGACATGTGGTGAACGCTGGTGCAGCTTTTAAGATCCGTTTTGTTACTCTTACTTCACCCTTCCACAAAGGAGATCTTGAACTCACGTTAAACACATAGTGTATGCGTTGTACCTTCACCCAATGCGGCGACTCTGGCTTTCACCAACCGACAGTCTTCCTGGAATCTTGGTAGCAGAGATGGCCCCACACACGCTGTGCCCACCGTTACCTGTTGGACATTTATCGTCCTCGCTATCACATATTAGTAGGTTCTTCGTGGAGCACAGCTATTTGTTGGGAGTCATACCGGAGACACGGAGCCAGCCAGAGTGGCCGAGCGGTTCTAGGCGCTACAGTTTGGAACCGCGTGACCGCTACGGTCGCAGGTTCGAATCCTGCTTCGGGCATGGATGTGTGTGATGTCCTTATGTTAGTTAGGAATAAGTAGTTCTAAGTTCTAGAGGACTGATGACCTCAGAAGTTAAGTCCCATAGTGCTCAGAGACATTTCTTTGCAGACACGGAAACCGACAGCAAAGATTTATTATACCGTTCTCCAACGCTGGAATACGGCTAACGACACTGCACGACGCCAACCCATTGTCGAATGGACGCGGGTTTGGCGAGCCATCCAAGCGCCCTTTCTGTCAATTTTAGTGCGGTCGACGTGGTATGTGGTCACTAAAAAAAAAGTTTCTGACCCCACGAAGGCTGTATGCCATTCACCTAACTGACGACCCCATGTGCCCCCGTCGCGCGACGGTAGACACGGACGAACACAGACTGAACTGTCGCCCCGCACGCGAGGGCTGGAAACTGATCAGCCAGGTACTGGCTTCCCTGCTATGCCACCCCTATGTTTCGAATGTGCCCCTGGACCTCTTTCATCCCGACGCCGTCTATTGCCCGGTGACCCGGATGAATGCGGTCAATTGGGTACAAGGAATAGCGGTACGCTACATGTACCGCGACGGCAAAAAGGAATTCCTCGACCCGTGGCATTACATGATCGACGAGTTCCTGGCCTTAACGAACAGAAAGCAGTACCGGAAACTTTTTGCTAACATTCATGTACCCACCGTCCAGATGGGGTGTGCCGGGTGTGAGAAGAAAGTGACCTGCAGACATTATGTTTCCACGATTCCCGTACGGTAACACAAACAATCTCTGACTATGTGCAGAGGCCCCGGACACTCCGACGGTTGATGACCGGTGACGCCCAATGCAATGACGACCGCCTCTTACTAGCCGCCCGCTTCAATACGGCGATCCCAGCGAGAAAGATGGCCCTTTTTAGTTCATTTCATCGGCATAATTTTTGGTGTATGTCTCGCTTGTTTTTGTTTCTTATTATATAAATGGCTGAAAGCACTATGGGACTTAACATCTGAGGTCATCAGTGCCCTAGACTTAGAAATACTCAAACCTAACTAACCAAAGGACATCACACACATCCATGCCCAAGGCAGGATTCGAACCTGCGACCGTAGCAGCAGCGCGATTCTAGACTGAAGCGCAGAGAACCGCTCGGCCACACCCGGCCGGCAATTATTATATAAAAAAAAGAAACAGAAAAAAATGTGATGATGCGCTTGCCTATCGCTGACTGTGCAACTCAGAAAAAAAAAACAAGGGCAAAGCGACCACTCGCGATATATGATTTCGGGGCGATGCATTTGTTCTCAGTTTATTGTTCGTTTCCGTATACAAGAGATAGAAGAAATGCAGTAATCATTTTTGCCATGGAACAAACAAAACCTCTATTTTTTTCTTCAACTAAAAGGAAACAGCAACAAAAAGAACAAAAAAATGAGAAACAAAAACGTATAGAAAACTGGTAACGTTCCCGCATAGTGAAAGGAAATGCTGTGTTAACTCTCGTTCCTCATCTCACAAGAACCCTCAACATTTAGTCTGCTTTTTACGTCTTCTCTTACCAGTCTATAAGCTTGCAGATCGAAAACAGTTAGGGAAATCTTATTTCATCGTTTAAGATTTATCGCAGAAGAATACGTACAATAGGGATTGCTCTCCAGCCAAACTCCTGAATAGGTTCCCTTTGTGAAATCAGCACAGAGTGGGAGGGCGTTCTGCTACAGTAGCAACACTAATTGCAGTTTCCTACGTCGCTTTTCGTATATTGCGACTACGAGGCGCCTCAATTGTTGAAAAAGATGCCAACTACGATAGGCATACCTCTGGGATGTAGTTATTAACACAAAACATACAGTTTCCGCCACTAGATGCATAAGAAATATTTTGAGGACTCACACCGGTATATGCTTTACTATCGTTTTCTTTTTTCTTAATGCCAACCGTTATTTTCTGTTTATGAAGTTATTACGCATCGGTTCAAATTCCCGTCTGATCATCGTGATGATTATGTAACTTTTCCGTCATTTCCTTAAATCGACTTTTTTGACACATGTTGCATATGTGTCTTTCCGTATTCCAAGATCTCTTTTTCTGAGTAACGAGTACAGCTATCGATTTGAAATTTATTTTAAATACAAATGTCTAAGATCCCTTGGCGGTGTACAGAATTTAAGGTTATAGTTCAAGGCAATCAAAAGACACAGCGATATTAGTCACATATTTTGAAACTCGCAAACTCACATTTTATAGATGAAGTATGTGGAGCGACAATGGTCCTGGTGGTCAAATGGTAAGGCCCGTGCCTGGAAGCTGGGAAGTCTGGAGGTCGTTTCTTGGTCAGCACACCAATTTTCTGAGACTTCGTTTTAACCTAGCCTTCATCTTTCAACAATGTAAGGAGTCCACTTTAAACTGTAGATTCCCAGTGCCAGTCTGAATAACTGGCATAGGTTAAGGACACGCAAGTCGCTGAAGTTGCGTCCAGTAAAAGGACTTGCAATATGGCATTGAGACACATGAAATTATTATTATTATTATTATTTCTTTCTTTTCTCAGACGTTATGCCTGGTCAAAAATGGAAAGTGACGCGAACCTTGATCAAGCGTGACTTCCTTTTAACTGTACGGTATATGTTATATTGCATTTATGAACTTTCAGGTGATTGAACATGTATCAATAATTACGGATTTCTGTAGTTGTATATATAAGTTTGGATGTAGCTGTATTGCATTGATGTACTGGTGGATATTGTGTGGTATGACTCCTGTAGTTGATAGTATAATTGGTATAATGTCAACTTTATCCTGATGCCACATGTCCTTGACTTCCTCAGCCAGTTGGATGTATTTTTCAATTTTTTCTCCTGTTTTCTTCTGTATATTTGTTGTATTGGGTATGGATATTTCGATTAGTTGTGTTAATTTCTTCTTTTTATTGGTGAGTATGATGTCAGGTTTGTTATGTGGTGTTGTTTTATCTGTTACAATGGTTCTGTTCCAGTATAATTTGTATTCATCATTCTCCAGTACATTTTGTGGTGCATACTTGCATGTGGGAACGTGTTGTTTTATTAGTTTATGTTGTGTGGCAAGTTGTTGATGTATTATTTTTGCTACATTGTCATGTCTTCTGGGGTATTCTGTATTTGCTAGTATTGTACATCCGCTTGTGATGTGATCTACTGTTTCTATTTGTTGTATGCAAAGTCTGCATTTATCTGTTGTGGTATTGGGATCTTTAATAATATGCTTGCTGTAATATCTGGTGTTTATTGTTTGATCCTGTATTGCACTCATGGATCCTTCCGTCTCATTGTATATATTGCATTTTTTTAGCCATGTGTTGGATGCGTCTTGATCGATGTGTGGCTGTGTTAGATGATATGGGTGCTTGCCATGTAGTGTTTTCTTTTTCCAATTTACTTTCTTCGTATCTGTTGATGTTATGTGATCTAGAGGGTTGTAGAGCCGGCCGCGGTGGTCTAGCGGTTCTGGCGCTGCAGTCCGGAACCGCGGGACTGCTACGGTCGCAGGTTCGAATCCTGCCTCGGGCATGGGTGTGTGTGATGTCCTTAGGTTAGATAGGTTTAAGTAGTTCTAAGTTCTAGGGGACTTATGACCTAAGATGTTGAGTCCCATAGTGCTCAGAGCCATTTGAACCACTTAGAGGGTTGTAGAAGAGGTTATGAAATTACAGTGGTGTAGCCGATGTATTTATATGAGTGATTGCTTTGTGTATTTTGCTAGTTTCTGCTCGTTCTAGGATGAATCTTCTTAAATTGTCTACCTGTCCATAATGTAGGTTTTTTATGTCGATAAAACCCCTTCCTCCTTCCTTTCTGCTTAATGTGAATCTTTCTGTTGCTGAATGTATGTGATGTATTCTATATTTGTGGCATTGTGATCGTGTAAGTGTATTGAGTGCTTCTAGGTCTGTGTTACTCCATTTCACTACTCCAAATGAGTAGATCAATATTGGTATAGCATAAGTATTTATAGCTTTTGTCTTGTTTCTTGCTGTCAATTCTGTTTTCAGTATTTTTGTTAGTCTTTGTCTATATTTTTCTTTTAGTTCTTCTTTAATATTTGTATTATCTATTCCTATTTTTTGTCTGTATCGTAGATATTTATAGGCATCTGTTTTTTCCATCGCTTCTATGCAGTCGCTGTGGTTATCCAATATGTAATCTTCTTGTTTACTGTGTTTTCCCTTGACTATGCTATTTTTCTTACATTTGTCTGTTCTAAAAGCTATATTTATATCATTGCTGAATACTTCTGTTATCTTTAGTAATTGATTGTGTTGTTGATTTGTTGCTGCCAGTAGTTTTAGATAATCCACGTATAGCAAATGTGTGTTTTTGTGTAGGTATGTTCCAGTAATATTGTATCCATAATTTGTATTATTTAGCATGTTGGATAGTGGGTTCAGAGCAAGGCAGAACCAGAAAGGACTTAACGAGTCTCCATAGTATATTCCACGCTTAATCTGTATTGGCCGTGATGTGATATTATTTTAATTTGTTTGGATATTAAGTGTGGTTTTCCAATTTTTCATTACTATCTTTAGGAACTGTATCAATTTAGGATCTACTTTGTATATTTCCAATATTTGTAGTAACCATGAGTTGGGTACACTATCAAAAGTTTTTTGGTAATCAATGTATGTGTAGTGTAGTGACCTTTGTTTAGTTTTAGCTTGATATGTCACCTCTCCATCTGTTATCAGTTGCTCTTTACATCCTTGTGCTCCTTTGCAACAGCCTTTTTGTTCTTCATTTATAATTTGGTTCTGTGTAGTATGTGTCATTAATGTGTGTGTAATGACTGAAGTTAATATTTTGTATATTGTTGGTAGGCATGTTATGGGGCGATATTTAGCTGGGTTTGCTGTGTCTGCCTGATCTTTAGGTTTCAGATAAGTTATTCCATGTGTAAGTGTATCAGGAAATGTGTATGGGTCTGCAATGTAACTGTTAAATAATTTAGTTAGATGTGAATGTGTTCAGGTGAACTTCTTTAGCCAGAAATTTGCTATTTTATCTTTTCCAGGGGCTTTCCAATTGTGAGTAGAATTAATTGCTTGGGTGAATTCATGTTGCAAAATTATCACTTCAGGCATTTGTGGTGTCATCTTGTATGTATCTGTTTCTGTTTGTATCCACCGTGCATGCCTGTTATGTTGTACCGGGTTGCTCCAGAAGGGTTCCATGTCTGTTATGTTTGTTGGATTGTCTATTTTAATGTGTGTGTTATCTATTGTCTGGTAAAATTTCTTTTGGTTTGTGTTGAATGTTTGGTTTTGTTTCCTTCTATTTTCACTTTTTTTGTATCTTCTAAGTCGTTTGGCCAATGCTTGTAATTTCTGCTTCTTTTCATCTAATTGCTCTGTCGCTTGTTGTTGTGAGATTTTACCTAACCTTTTTCGTTTTTTTTTTTCTGACATTTCATTTCTTATAAATTGTTAGCTGTCCGATGTCTTTTCTCAGTTTTTCTATTCTGATCTGTAGCCTGTGTTGCCATGCTGGTTTTGTGGGTTTCTTCTGTGTGTTGGTTGGTTCTGATCTCTGCCTAGTGTGTATATTTAGTGTAGTGAGTGCTCCTATATAAACCAGTAGTTGTAACTCTTCCATAGTTGTATTTTCATTTATTTTGTTGTGTATGATTGTGTTGATAGTTTTTATTGTTGTTTCGACTTGTAGGTTATTTGGCGGTCTATGCAAGAATGGTCTAATGTCTGTATTTGTGTCTTTGTATTCTATATATGTCAGCTGAAATTTTTATTCTATATCTAACATGTGTGTCACTTTGTGTTCTGTTTGTGCTTGTTCTGGTGGCTGTCTTAAGATTTCGTTTTCCTCCGATTGTTTAATCGATGCGTGTTGTTCTTTGTTTGTTTGCTCTGGGATGTTTGAGTCCATTACTGTATTTTCTTCTTCTTCTGATTGCACATTATTTTGTTCCAGTATTTGTTGTACTTGTTGTTTGATGTTTTCTAATTCTGACTGGGGTATCCTGTTATTTTTTATTATGACACGGATCTGATCAGCTAGACGTTGTTCTGTTAAAAATTTTAATTCTGGGTATCTGGTAATAAATGCTGTGTATACTTGTGATCTGTATCCAGTTGTGTTGGTTCCTAGATTTGTTGCTTAGTAATAACAGTACATGAGGTGTCGATTAATTTCATCTGACCATCTCATCCTCTGCCTTTGTTTTCCTTCTAGGGTGGTTGCAGGAAGCATATCCTGCAAAACACCTCTATTTGGATTTAAATCATTTTCCAGTAGGCTAGCAGTGTCGTTACCATTGTGGGCGGGCATAGGGTTCAAGCGTCGTCCCCGACCATGACGGCGCTTGTCCGAGGCTTCTTTAGTTCTGTCCTGAACCAAGTAATCACACTAAAAGGGGGGTTAGCCCTATTAGTGGTTTGTTCTTTTCGTCGCCTTTTACGACTGGCAGAACATACCGAAGGCCTATTCTTTTCCCGGGCCTCCACGGGGTTTATTATTATTATTATTTTTATTATTATTACGAATATGTATAAACGAAAGTCTGAACGGAGTCCTCAGAATTCGAATCCTACTCGCATCTGTCCCGTTTTTTAGGTAAATTTTGCCCTGATGGATTACATTCATTAATACGCTTCTCGTAATGTGTTGCATGAGTAAATGTCACTATGGCCTTACCTAGGTAATTAATCATATTAAATGCTGTTTAAAACGAAAATATCAGAGTGTGATCAATATCTGGCCTTTGTGTTTACAGTCCACTGTATTTATAAGTAGACCATAAGTACATAAATTAGCACCCTATCAACATTGAAAAGCCACACTTACAGCAGGGATTTTGTCATCCTACAATGTTGACAGTTCGTTCAGGTCGCTGTTATGTGATTTCGTTTCAGTGTTTAAACAATCAGGACATAAACACACATTGAGTAGATAGCTAGTGAATTCGATGTGGACGAACATGGAAATAAATGTATCGAGCAAGCTGTAGTCAACATCCAGATAATGAGAATGCTCTTTCTGTGACAAGCTTCGTTCTTTACCACACAATCAGGACCTAATCATCTATGTAGGTTGTTGGCCTGTTGGAATGATTCTAGCTACGTCTGCCTCCAGGTCCGATCGCACGGAAAAACTCTCTCCACCTCTGGCACCCGCTAGTTGAATAATGTAGGGACGCATCTTGGTTTCAGACCACATTAAACATAACGTCACTTCGCTATCTACTTCAGACGACTAGGTGTGTGTTGGGGCATGACAGAAGCGGTAGTTACACCAGGTAGAAACTATGTCATGAGTTTGCTTTCTTACGTCAGTTTATTGTTATTATTATTATTATTATTAATGAACGAGTCGTCATGTAAGGTCAACGGGCACTTATTTCTTATTGTATCCGAAGCTGAGATATCGAAAATATTGATGTTGGTTTGAGGTTCGAACTCACATCTCTCCTTTCGCTGGGTTTGACACCTTTGAGACGATGCAATTGTTCAAAAATGTTCAGATGTGTGTGAAATCTTATGGGACTTTACTGCTAAGGTCATCAGTCCCTAAGCTTACACACTACTTAACCTAAATTATCCTAAGGACAAACACACACATCCATGCCCGAGGGAGGACTCGAACTTCGTCCAGGACCAACCGCACAGTCCATGACTGCAGCGCCTTAGACCACTCGGCTAATCCACGCGGCAGACGATGCAATTCCATCGTTTTATTGATATCCGAGGATTCCGAACTTCTCAAGTTCTCCATGAGTCCTGTGTCTCGGTTCAAATCCTGATCTGCCACAAAAGTTTCCGTGGTGTCATTTCAGCTTGTAGCATGGCCACAGCAAACTACACGCGACGAATGATTGTGACCTTTAACACCTCCCCATGCGTTTTCAACAATAATGGTTTGTACCGGTTTCGACTCCCAGTCCGACATAGATCTTTTCGTCATATCATTCCAGATTCAAACATGCCATTGTTAGTTACTGGAGTAAAGAATTCGACTGTCAACGTCTCTTCGTGTCTAGTCAACGACAATGATAAGTCCAGGTATCGACTCCGTCAGCACTGAACTTCAAGTCATGTTTCTTTCCAGTTCAGACATGTGCACATCTCGCTACTGGTAAAAAAACTGCTTTTAATGTCTATTCGTGACTAGACTCTTCGTGTCTAGTCAACGACAATGATAAGTCCAGGTATCGAAAGCTGATTAAAAAGTGCGTAGCTAACATAGGATGGAGGCTAAAGATTAATGTGCAACTGAAAGCTACAAGGAGTACGGGAGGGATGTCCCCTTTCTGTTCAGTGATTGCCACAGCAACAGAACCTTTATTCAGTAAATTCCATAGTTACTAAAAGGTCATAAGATACTTAATATATGGGAAGCTTACGCAGAGGACATGCGATGTTCCATTCCAGGGAAGAGGTTAACAAAATTAGACCAGTAATAAAAAAGTATGTAGATGTAACCGGAGCAAACCTCAGTTCCAACAAATCAAAAATAATTCTCCAAAGTTCCCAAACCGACTACATGGACCAAACCTGGTCACAGCGCACGAAGAAGATTGAACGTCTAGGGATCACGTTGACTCAGAATCCGAAGGATATGATCAAATTGAATGGAAAATGAAACTTTCTGCGCTAAGGCATACGATCAAAGAGCACCGCGTGCGGAATTTTAACCCAATGCAGTCAGACATCTTTCTCCATACGTATGTATTTACAAGAGTATTTTTACGTGGCTGCGATTTTTGCCGTTACAGCTATAACAGCAAAAAATATATATATATAGATCTCGATTGTCTTTAAAGTCAGGAGGACTCAAAGGCGGTCCGCAGCTCGTGGTCGTGCGGTAGCGTTCTCGCTTCCTGCGCCCGGGTTCTCGGGTTCGATTCCCGGCGGGGTCAGGGATTTTTCTCTGCCTCGTGATGACTGGGTGTTGTGTGATGTCCTTAGGTTAGTTAGGTTTAAGTAGTTCTAAGTTCTAGGGGACTGATGACCATAGATGTCAAGTCCCAGTGCTCAGAACCATTTGAACTCAAAGGCGTACGGACTAGGAATCAAACACACAGAATCACATTTCACAGAAATCTTCAGTAAGAGCACAGCTAGAATATTGCAAGACAAGCGGTCAAGCATTACAAAAAATTTTTGAAGTCTTAGATCCCAACGACATGAGTCCACCAACGAAAATCGACGACTTCATCACGACAGTGGAATACTTTCGGCGACATTTCACGGAAATCAGTCACATACCAAACAGCCCAAAAAAGCTTAATACCAGGCAGATTTATAGGCTTATCACCAAGTCACAGATTGGCAATCATATCGAAAAGAAATATCCTCACAGAAACTGGAAATTCATATGGAACAATATTAACAATCCCACGCTAAGTTCTAACGTGACTGCATTATGGTATGACGTAGTTAATGAGGTAGTTCCCATAGTTTAAAATCTGTATAACATAAAGCGAATCCTTACTACGAAAAGCGTCACCTCGCCGCCAAATTGGCACACACTTTCATATGCAGTGGTCGCAACCACATATGGAAGTGAACCAGATAAAAATGATCCGTAATTAATCGGACATCAGAGACATCGATAATGGTCGAAGATATTACAAATCCCGACTGGAAATTATACGCTACTGCGAAGATGAACATAATAACAGGCTCTTCGGTCAGTTTCTTTACTAAATGATGACAAAAGAAGAGCCAGCAATGTTAGGTTGTATAACTTATATGTTGGATGGTTGCCGTCGTATAGTTAAACATCCGAAATACCAAGAATAGTTTCGGAGATTTTTATTTGTTGTGTTATCACAAGAGCCGGCCAGAGTGGCCGACCGGTTCTAGGCGCTACAGTCTGGAACCGCGCGACCGCTACAGTCGCAGGTTCGAATCCTGCCTCGGGCATGGATGTGTGTGATGTCCTTAGGTTAGTTAGGTTTAAGTAGTTCTACGTTCTAGGGGACTTATGACCTCAGCAGTTGAGTCCCATAGTGCTCAGAGACATTTTTTTTCGTTATCACAAGACGGAAAAAAAAGGTTTAATATTACTTACCTCAACAAGAATGGGTTCTTTCGCTTCCATGATTATTGAGTGAGGAACTTCACTACACAGACTCATAATAAATGTGTCAATTTTGCTTCTTAAAGCAAGCAATTTTGCTTATTTAAACAGCAAGAAGTATAATTTATATTATTCTTGGTTATCTGAATGCCATACGGCCTCAAATAATGATCGTAAAGAATGGATTACAGGGAACGCATTATTAATGCATTTATTATTCATTTACAATAAAAAATATTTTAATAAAAAAAACAAAAATAAAATATAAAAGTGGGATGAATCGATGCCATGGTGAACGGGTGTTCACCGATATTCGAGTTGTGTTCGCACCAAACCCCTAAACCCCTTTTTCATTCCTTTTTCTTTTAGTTAAAGCATAAGATTGAATCAAATTCACACCTCTTCAGTGCGGTATCTTGGTTTTTTTCTGCTTACTGTTACTGTTACGTTTATTTAAACATTAAGACACAACATGAACTTCCTACAGACGTTAACGACGACTTTGATCCGTCCATGACACAAAGCCAATCGAAAATAATAATGGATACAGTAACATCATCTGTATCTAATAATGCGCAAAAAGCACAATAGGTAGGCTACATTAGATTTCACATTACGCTACGCGCAATAATTCCGTTCTGTACGTTTAGCGTCCTGGATTATTTTCACAGATCCGGTACGTACATGTACGTGAAACGTTCACTTCAGAGAAGATGCTTAAACCGACCACCTTGCGTTTGCAGACACTTCGCCACTCTCTGGATCATACTTCGCTGGACCCTACTACGCAACACATCTGAATCCACCATTGCCGAAGCCGTATGCACGCGAGTTATTATGGGTGGAGTACTACAAAGTTGTTCCTTTCAGTGTAACCACAAATAAAAATCTAGTGGATTAAGGAGTGGGGAATGTGGAGGCCAGAACATTGGAGCTCCACGCTTCACTCAAACAGTTAAGTACATTTACTCCAAAATGTGGCAGTGCACCAATCATCATCATTTCATCCCCATCGACGCGCAAGTCGTCGAAGTGGCGTCGAATTGAAAGACCCGGCGAACGGTCTACCTGACGGGAGGCCCTGGTCACACGGCATTATTATTATTATTATTATCATGCTGAAATCATAAATGTCGCCGAACGACGAGTAGAACGTTCTCTAATGAGTCAGACTAAATATTTCAAAGAAACGTAAGATACAAGGGCGTATACAACTTGTTCCGCAATAGTGAGGGCCCAAAAGCACTCCTCCCACGATTCCAGCCAACAGGCTTACGCCAAAACGTGCCTGAAAGCCACGTTCAGGAGTGACATGTGAGTTGCCTTACGACCAATAACGGCTTCTCTGGAGGTTGCAAATACTATCACGAGCGAAGCTGGATTCGTCAGATAGTATCACGTTATTCATAAAATGTTCGTTATCTTCCGCTTGGTGCAAAAGCCACTCATAAAACTGTACTCGTCCAATGCGGTCTCCTGGGCGCTGATGTTAAATTTATATGTTATGGCATGGATGCGGTTCTTCATTGTTTAACACTTCAACAACCAGTCTTTGAGATATCTGGAACTGCCTAGCAATACACCGGTACTTTCCCGACGTGTTTGGAGACTCGCGTCCCGTTTGTGGAGTACGTCTAGTCCTTAGCCGCGCGGGGTAGCCGCCTGGTCTCAGTCGTATTGTCACGGTCCGCGCGGCTCCCTCCGTCGGATGTTCGAGGCCTCCCTCCGGCGTGGGTGTGTGTGTCGTCCTTAGCGTAAGTTAGTTTAAGTTAGATTAAGTAGTGCGTAAGCTTGGGGACCGATGACCTCAGCAGTTTGGTCCCATAAGACCTTACCACAAATTTCCATTTCCAGTCCTTAGACGATCTCTGTCCATTATTTGTGGACAGAAGATTACGGGTTTCCTTAAGGCGTTGTTTCATGCGACATAAAGCATTGTTATTGGAATATCGACTTTGAGGGTAGCGTGCAGCGTACACACGAGCATCAGCAGTAATTTGTTTATCGGATGCACCCGCACGCCAAAAGATATGGACGTACTCATCGTTTGTGTACTCAATCAGGAAGCCGTCCCTCATGAATTTGACAGCATGTTTTATGAAACTTCCTGGCATATTGAAACTGTGAGCCGGACCGAGAAGCGAATATCCGTGTCAGCCAGCATTCATTCCTGCATGTATTGCAAACACGCCAATGGCACCCATACAAGTTACAGCTGCAACATCATTTCTCGGAGGATGACCTCGATCGGTGGGTGCAGTTTGCAGAATGGGCTCTGGATCAGTGAAACAGGAATCCATACGACAGGTATTGTTCAGTGACTAAGATAATTATTATGAGCAAGGAGGAGTAAACAAACAAAATCATTGTTATGGGTCAGATGCAATCCTATTAGTGGGTGGCTACCTGTAAAGGTGCTGGTGGTGAAAGAGTGATGATTTGGTATGAGATTTGTAGTACAAGAATTGGGGTTCAGCGTTTGTTGATGGAACATTTAATGGGGAGAGCTATCTTAACATGCTCCATGAATATGTGCTGCCATCGCTGTTGAATCTGCAGGGTGATTTCCAAACCTTCTTCCAACAAGATGGTGCTCTATGCTACATAAGTCAGACAGTTCTTGGATGAACATTTTGAAGGTCACTGGTTAGGTTGGAGGGGCCCTATCTAATGGCCACCATGGTCCCCTAATCTTACATCTCGTGACTTTTATCTTTGGGGACATTTGAAATCATTTGTGTACGTGATAAACACCAACAATGTAGCCCACCTTTGTCGGCGTATTGAGGAGGTGTGTACCTCTGTTGAGCAGTAGATCCTGCGACCTGTGCAGCAGGACTGGCAAAAAAGTTGTGTGTCGAGCGCAACGGACGTCATATTGGGCGTACACTGTAATGCCGACTCTGCGACTCTGACAAGTGTGCTAAACCTCAACAGATCCTAATTCCTACACAAATAAAGATATCTTAAATTCCACGTGTGTATTCCTGAGAAAAAGGCAGTTCAAAATTATGTGCCACATGATCCACTTCAACATCTGAAACATGTAACGCAAATGCGATATGGCGGATGTCAAGATGGCGGCCACTGTCGCCAAAGCTTCTGTAAGTTGCGCCCCCACCTACAGACACCCTATAGCCGACTCCATTAAGATTCCTCACATCGTTAGACTTTTATAAGGCTGTATATAGACTTTTGTCTCATCCTGCATATTGTGATTTTTAAGGCTTAACAATCATTTATGAGCACTGCATATATGGCCATGCGCACATAAATTCTTTATTTCTGTCAAAATGTGCTACATTTTTTCCACTAATACGACAACTTGGCATAAGGTTCAAACTCACAGTGAACACGTTTTGTTAAAATCATGTTTAAGGTATGTAAATGTACAGTTTCCATTTCCGTTTGTTGTAATGTCAAACAAAAAGCTTTTTCTCAAATATTACGCCAAAAATCATGATAGGATGTATTCTATGTACATGTGCTGTCTTTTAGACCACAAGATAACATTAAAGTCTGTCGAAACCGTTTTTCGAAGACAAAGAAGTATTTATACAATCTTGTATGTAGAAAGTTTTTACCAAGAGATTTACTCTCAGGTTTGCCTCATATTGATCTACTTTAGACCTGTCGTGCATATTCTACTGCAGCGTTGTTGTAAACAGTTCAAAGCAAGCATAAGCAGCTTACTCTGCAAGGCTGTGACGTAGTGCTCACACTACTGTACCATTCAAAACCTCAGGCATAAAATCCTCGAAAGATTCCGCCCTACTGGTCCATTCACTTACTACATAAGCACGTTTCCTCTTTCTTCTCCTATGCTCACACTGCTTCTGGGAAGGCGACGCTACCACAGGCCGTAGCCAATCTCCGTCCCTTAGTAACACATACGTCTGCACCGTTTCTTCCATAACATCTGCAACACAACTATCAAAATCAATACTTCTTGTACATTCTCTGTGGCACCTATAATACCATCATCGTCCGCAGTTCTAGTCTGCACGACACAGAAAACAGTGCAAATGCACGTCCCTCTACGTCTGACCCAGGCTCCACGGCCTTTAAATAACACCCATTATCATCCAGTGCGGTAGGTGCTGTTGCACTTAAATAACCTATGTCACTATCCACACGCTTATTCACTCCCATACAGCACTCAATCTCTTCATCTGACATAACAGCTACTTCAGTCTCCACAATTCCACACCTTATCTGAGATGGTACTTGTATATTACTCTCCTTAATGGCAACAACTCAGGACTCCGCGCATCAAGGAAATTCTTCGGAATCTGCATAACGTCAGTATTACCTTCACAGTTTTCCAATGTGCCCATTCATGAGATCGTCCTATTCCTCCCAGGATCAATAGGTTTAACTATATCGGTGGTAGTTCGACGTACTGTGAAAACCGATAAGCTATTTCTTTATTTTCCTCTTTGCATTCCTTGGGAAGAAGTCACTAATTTTCCACAAATAGTTTATTGAAAAAAATAGTATGCTCGACTGCTCCGACGAACCAAACACAATTAACACTCAAAAATGTCTGAGAGACTGAAAGCCTTTGTTCAACAACTCAAAGTCTCGAACCTGATCGAGTATTTACAAAGTTCTATTGCTGCACACGGAAATCAAGTACATCAAGAGTTTACTTTTAGTACGGGCACAGTGCGCAATGGAAAAACAGATTATAGTCAGGGTTCTACCAAAGTCTGTGAGCCAGGTTGCGACATCCATCCACGGAGACTGGACCATATCGACAGAGCTGCAGAGGCCAGGCGAAGTCCGTCGATGGAGCAGCTGTTCGACAGGAGGCAGCGGACTCGTAGTGGAGAACATTGCCGTCTGTAGCTCTGGTTCGACATGAACTCTGCGCTGCAGTGAACGGGCCAGAATACTGCAGCGCGGCAGGATATCGCAGGAACTATTTTGAATCTCTGTTGGTCCTTATGGCCAGGGAACATCGGCTGGTACGTACTTTTCAATTTAATAAATAACGTGCTTTGTTTCTACGGAGCTCTTGATCGTATGCTGTCTATTGTTGATCTTTTTAATGAATTTGCATGTTACCTAGTAAATCTGTGATGTTAAATAGTTTTATGACTAACAAATAGCAGGCCACGGTGGCCGAGCGGTTCTAGGCGCCCAGTCCGGAACCGCGCGACTGCTATGGTCGCAGGTTCGAATCCTGCCTCGGGCATGGATGTGTGTGATGTCCTTAGATTAGTTACGTTTAAGTAGTTCTAAGTTCCAGGGGACTGATGACCATAGATGTTAAGTCCCATAGTGCTCAGAGCCATTTGAATCATTTTTGAACTAACAAATATGTACACATGTCTTAGTCTATTGTGCTGGATATACACAGTGGTTTGGTTTAATGCTACTAACAAATATATACACATGTTTTAGTCTGTTGTGCTGGATGTACACATAGATTTGATTTAATGCCAATACTTTCATGATTTTTAAGCTTAAGCGATATTATGAATACCTGTCACTTCTTGTAAACTTGATTTGTACACATTATATTAATACTTGTATGCTCTTTTATTACGCATGGTCCTGAAGATTGCAAAATGAATTGCCGAAACTGGCTGCTTTCGAAATAAAATAAAATATCTTAAAGTGTACTGCTATTGGTAAAGTTTATTGAATTGAAAAGTAATTGTTTTGGGTCACGTGGGTCTCTGATGCAAATAGGTCACTCCGGTCCGCGACTCCTGGTTCGCTGCCAGGGCCGCCTGGTGGAACTGCAGCAAAACCGGTTTCTGGTGCAAAATTACATTTAGGAAACCCGAGACGTTGTTGCGCCAGACGGGTTGCCGGCGGTGCAGGCGGAACGCCACAACATGTCACCTTGTTTCTCCACATCTCCTCTTCAAATCCTCCTCATACTCCGGAGAGTGTCGGTTAGCTATTTCCTTCATCTACATCTACATACATACTCCGCAATCCACCATACGGTGCGTGGTGGAGGGTACCTCGTACCACAACTAGCATCTTCTCTCCCTGTTCCACTCCCAAACAGAACGGAGGAAAAATGACTGCCTATATGCCTCTGTACGAGCCCTAATCTCTCTTATCTTATCTTTGTGGTCCCTCCCCGAAATATAAATCGCCGGCAGTAAAATTGTACTGCAGTCAGCCTCAAATGCTGGTTCTCTTAATTTCCTCAGTAGCGATTCACGAAAAGAACGCCTGCTTTCCTCCAGAGACTCCCACCCGAGTTCCCGAAGCATTTCCGTAACACTCGCGTGATGATCAAATCTACCAGTAACAAATCTAGCAGCCCGCCTCTGAATTGCTTCTATGTCCTCCCTCAATCCGACCTGATACGGATCCCAAACACTCGAGCAGTACTCAAGAATAGGTCGTATTAGTGTTTTATAAGCGGTCTCCTTTACAGATGAACCACATCTTCCCAAAATTCTACCAATCGACCGAAGACGACTATCCGCCTTCCCCACAACTCCCATTACATGCTTGTCCCACTTCATATCGCTCTACAATGTTACGCCCAAATATTTAATCGACGTGACTGTGTCAAGCGCTGCACTACTAATGGAGTATTCAAACACTACTGGATTCTTTTTCCTATTCATCTGCAGTAATTTACAGTTATCTATATTTAGAGTTAGCTGTCATTCTTTACACCAATCACAAATCCTGTGCAAGTCATCTTGTATCCTCCTACAGTCACTCAACGACGACACCTTCGTGTACACCACAGCATCATCAGCAAACAGCCGCACATTGCTATCCACCCTATCCAAAAGATCATTTATGTAGATAGAAAACAACAGCGGACCTACCACACTTCCCTGGGGCACTCCAGATGATACCCTCACCTCCGATGAACACTCACCATCGAGGACAACGTACTGGGTTCTATTACTTAAGAAGTCTTCGAGCCACTCGCATTTTTTGGAACCAATCCCATTTGCTCGTACCTTAGTTAGGAGTCTGCAGTGGGGCACCGAGTCAAACGCTTTCCGGAAGTCAAGGAATATGGCATCCGTCTGATACCCTTCATCCAAGGTTCGCAAGATATCATGTGAAAAAAGGGCGAGTTGCGTTTCGTAGGAGCGATGCCTTCTAAAGCCGTGCTGATGCATGGACGGCAACTTCTCTGTCTCAAGAAAATTCATTATATTCGAACTGAGAATATGTTCGAGAATCCTGCAACAAACCGATGTTAAGGATATTGGTCTGTAATTTTGAGGATCCGTCCTTCTACCCTTCTTATATACAGGCGTCACCTACGCTTTTTTCCAGTCGCTCGGGACTTTACGTTGGGCAAGAGATTCATGATAAATGCAAGCTAAGTAAGGAGCCAATGCAGTAGAGTACTCTCTGTAAAACCGAATTAGAATCCCTTCAGGACCTGGCGATTTATTTATTTTCAACCCATTCAGCTGCTTCACAACCCCAGGGATGTCTATCACTATGTACTCCATACGGGAATCTGTACGAGACTCAAACGGCGGTATGTTTGTACGATCCTCCTGCGTGAAATATTTCTCAAATGCTAAATTTAAAATTTCAGCTTTCGTTTTGCTGTCCTCCATTGCCAGGCCAGACTGATCAGTGAGTGACTGGATGAAAGCCTTCGACCCTCTTACCGATTTTACGTAAGACCAGAATTTCCTTGGGTTTTCAGCAAGATCTTTTGCTAAGGTATGACGGTGGTAGTGGTTGTATGCATGAACCATTTCCAGTCTCTTGGACAACTTTACACTGTCTGCTCGCATCCTATCTACTTTGTCCATTACAATTTTCAATACCTCCCATATGGTATTCCCACAACTTTGAATACCTCCCTCATGGAAGCCCCTGGGATATTGAAAAATCCTCGCCCTATGGTACTGACCACATCATGATTACCCATTGTCAGTTTGACAAACACAACGGACAAACATTATACATAATACACTCCTGGAAATGGAAAAAAGAACACATTGACACCGGTGTGTCAGACCTACCATACTTGCTCCGGACACTGCGAGAGGGCTGTACAAGCAATGATCACACGCACGGCACAGCGGACACACCAGGAACCGCGGTGTTGGCCGTCAAATGGCGCTAGCTGCGCAGCATTTGTGCACCGCCGCCGTCAGTGTCAGCCAGTTTGCCGTGGCATACGGAGCTCCATCGCAGTCTTTAACACTGGTAGCATGCCGCGACAGCGTGGACGTGAACCGTATGTGCAGTTGACGGACTTTGAGCGAGGGCGTATAGTGGGCATGCGGGAGGCCGGGTGGACGTACCGCCGAATTGCTCAACACGTGGGGCGTGAGGTCTCCACAGTACATCGATGTTGTCGCCAGTGGTCGGCGGAAGGTGCACGTGCCCGTCGACCTGGGACCGGACCGCAGCGACGCACGGATGCACGCCAATACCGTAGGATCCTACGCAGTGCCGTAGGGGACCACACCGCCACTTCCCAGCAAATTAGGGACACTGTTGCTCCTGGGGTATCGGCGAGGACCATTCGCAACCGTCTCCATGAAGCTGGGCTACGGTCCCGCACACCGATAGGCCGTCTTCCGCTCACGCCCCAACATCGTGCAGCCCGCCTCCAGTGGTGTCGCGACAGGCGTGAATGGAGGGACGAATGGAGACGTGTCGTCTTCAGCGATGAGAGTCGCTTCTGCCTTGGTGCCAATGATGGTCGTATGCGTGTTTGGCGCCGTGCAGGTGAGCGCCACAATCAGGACTGCATACGACCGATGCACACAGGGCCAACACCCGGCATCATGGTGTGGGCAGCGATCTCCTACACTGGCCGTACACCACTGGTGATCGTCGAGGGGACACTGAATAGTGCACGGTACATCCAAACCGTCATCGAACCCATCGTTCTACCATTCCTAGACCGGCAAGGGAACTTGCTGTTCCAACAGGACAATGCACGTCCGCATGTATCCCGTGCCACCCAACGTGCTCTAGAAGGTGTAAGTCAACTACCCTGGCCAGCAAGATCTCCGGATCTGTCCCCCATTGAGCATGTTTGGGACTGGATGAAGCGTCGTCTCACGCGGTCTGCACGTCCAGCACGAACGCTGGTCCAACTGAGGCGCCAGGTGGAAATGGCATGGCAAGCCGTTCCACAGGACTACATCCAGCATCTCTACGATCGTCTCCATGGGAGAATAGCAGCCTGCATTGCTGCGAAAGGTGGATATACACTGTACTAGTGCCGACATTGTGCATGCTCTGTTGCCTGTGTCTATGTGCCTGTGGTTCTGTCAGTGTGATCATGTGATGTATCTGACCCCAGGAATGTGTCAATAAAGTTTCCCTTGCCTGGGACAATGAATTCACGGTGTTCTTATTTCAATTTCCAGGAGTGTACTATCATAACTGTTCTTACTGTAACTTAACTACTCTGCCAGAGTGGCTGCTCAATTTTATTATTTAATGAAGTGAAAGCAGTGAATATGCGTTGACAATATTCAAGTTTACCTCTGCATCCTTACACGTTATTAACACCTTATACACTCCTAGACAACGATCCATACCCCTTGTTCGTCATAACACATACTGCTAAACTAACATTCTTATTTGCACACCTGCAGAACTGATTGTGACTACCCGTTACAAACTGAACTTACTGATACAATTACACTTTTTTGCGAATGACCAAATAACTCTCTATGATACTCACAGTAAAACAAGAACTCAAACAAGACTGCATTCACTTCACCGCTTGTTAACGAAGCTGCGACCCGCAGCAGTTGAATCGTCTTCTTCATACATGGATAGCCTGTAGGTATTTTGGATCCATTTTGTGTCATCAACTGAAATGTCCTCGGGTGAGTAGCCATTTCTGTGCAGGGCTGGGATGCAGCGAAGAATCTTGGTGAGGGTGCAGGGCAGTGGTAGCTCATAAAAACAATATTCGAAAGTTAAACATTTTTCCTGAGACTCGTAGCGTTGCAGCGCGGTGGTCACTCCCCCTACAGCGCTATGTGTGGTTGACTAGTAGCGCGCTGCGGTGATCAACTGTCGGCCAAGAAACCATCCACGATTTCTGTGACCAGCAGTAGTGACGCCCAGAAGTCTGTTCAGCAACGCCCTCCAGTCAACGATAAGACTGCGTTTTCCAGCCTGACCAGCCTCGCAATGCCTAAACTGCCTTGCTGCTGCAGCCGACATGGCGATGTCATGGCACCCGTCAGCTGTATACGGGTTCTTCAACTATTGCGACTGAACTAACATTTTTCGCACAAACTCCCAAAACATTGCAATGATACTACATAAATTACAATATTTCTTAGATAGTATCCACGAAAACTACGCATTTGTTTCGTTAGTTTTATGTTACATATGACTAAATTAATCCTATAATGGCAATGTACACTGATTCGCCAAAGAAACTGGCATAGGCATGCGTAGTCAAATACAGATATACCTAAAGAGAGCAGAATACGACGCCGTGGTCGGCAACGGCTATATAACACATCAAGTATCTAGAGCAGTTGTTGGATCGGTTACTGCTGCTAAAATGGAATGTTATCGAGATTTAAATGAGTTTGAACGTGTTGTTATAGTTGGCGCACGAGTGATGGGACACAGCATCACCGAGACAGCGATGAAGTGGGCATTTTCCTGTACTACCATTTCACAAGTGTACCGTTAATATCGACAGGAATTGCAAAATGGCTAAGCAGGGATGGCTAGGGGACAAATGTAAGGATGTAGAGGCTTATCTCACTAGAGGTAAGATAGATACTGCCTACAGGAAAATTAAAGACACCTTCGGAGAAAAGAGAACCACTTGCATGAATATCAACAGCTCTGATGGAAACCCCCGTTCTAGGCAAAGAAGGGAAAGCAGAAAAGTGGAACGAGTATATAGAGGGTCTATACAAGGGCGATGTACTTGAGGACAGTATTATGGAAATGGAAGAGGATGTAGATGAAGATGAAATGGGAGATATGATACTGCGTGAAGAGTTTGACAGAGCACTGAAAGACCTGAGTCTAAACAAGGCCCCGCGAGTAGACAACATTCTATTAGAACTACTGACAGCCTTGGGAGAGCCAGTCCTGACAAAACTCTACCATCTGGTGAGCAAAATGTATGAGACAGGCGAAATACCCTCAGACTTCAAGAAGAATATAATAATTCCAATCCCAAAGAAAGCAGGTGTTGACAGATGTGAAAATTACCGAACTATCAGTTTAATAAGCCACGGCTGCCAAATACTAACACGAATTATTTACAGACGAATGGAAAAACTAGTAGAAGCCGACCTCGGGGAAGATCAGTTTGGATTCCGTAGAAATATTGGAACACGTGAGGCAATACTGGCCCTACGACATATCTTAGAAGATAGATTAAGGAAAGGAAACCTACGTTTCTAGCATTTGAAGACTTAGAGAAAGCCTTTGGCAATGTTGATTGGAATACTCTCTTTCAAAGTCTGAAGGTGGCAGGGGTCAAATACAGGGAGCGAAAGGCTATTTACAATTTGTACAGAATCCAGATAGCAGTTATAAGAGACATGAAAGAGAAGCAGTAGTTCGGAAGGGAGTGAGACAGGGTTGTAGCCTCTCCCCGATGTTATTCAATCTCTATATTGAGCAAACAGTAAAGGAAACAAAAGAAAAATTCGGAGTAGGTGTTACAATCCATGGAGAAGAAATAAAAACTTTGAGGTTCGCCGATGACATTGTAATTCTGTCAGACACAGAAAAGAACTTGGAAGAGCAGTTGAACGGAATGGACAGTGTCTTGAAAGGAGGATATAAGATGAACATCAACAGAAGCAAAACTAGGATAATGGAATGTAGTCGAATTAAGTCGGGTGATGCTGAGGGAATTAGATTAGGAAATGAGACACTTAAAGTAGTAAAGGAGTTTTACTATTTGGGGAGCAAAATAACTGATGATGGTGGAAATAGAGAGGATAAAATGTAGACTGGCAATGGCAAGGAAAGCGTTTCTGAAGAAGAGAAATTTGTTAACATCGCATCGAGTATAGATTTAAGCGTCAGGAAGTCGTTTCTGAAAGTATTTGTATGGAGTGTAGCCATGTATGGAAGTGAAACATGGACGCTAAATAGTTTAGACAAGAAGAGAATGGAAGCTTCTGAAATGTGGTGCTACAGAAGACCGCTGCAGATTAGATGGGTAGATCACATAACTAATGAGGAGGTATTGAACAGAATTGGGGAGAAGAGGAGTTTGTGGCACAACTTGACTAGAAGAATGGATCGGTTGGTAGGACATGTTGTGAGGCATCAAGGGATCACCAGTTTAGTATTGGAGGGCAGTGTGGAGGATAAAAATCGTAGAGGGAGACCAAGAGATGAATACACTAAGCAGATTCAGAAGGATGTAGGTTGCAGTAGGTACTGGGAGATGAAGAAGCTTGCACAGGATAGAGTAGCATGGAGAGCTGCATCAGGACTGAAGACCCCGTTAATATCAGGAATCCGGTAAAACATAAAGTCTCCGACATCGCTTCGGTCGGAAAAAGATCCTGCAGGAACGGGACCAACGACGACTGAAGAGAACCGTTCAACGTGACAGAAGTGCAAACCTTCCGCAGATTGCTACAGATTTCAATGCTGGGCCATCAACAAATGTCAGCATGCGAACATTCAACTTAACATCGTGGCTATAGGCTTTCGGAGCCGAGGGCCCACTCGTGTACCCTTGATGACTGCACGACACGAAGTTTTACGCTTCACCTTATCCCGTCAGCACCGACATTGGATTGTTGATGACTGGAAACATGTTGCTTTGTCCGAAGAGTCTCATTTCAGATTGTATCGAGTGGATGAACGTGTACGGATATGGAGACAATCTCGTGAATCCATGGACCCTGCGTGTCAGCAGGGGACTATTCAAGTCGGTGGAGGCTCTGTAATGATGTGGGACGAGTGCAGTTGAAGTGATAAGGAACTCCTGATACGTCTAGATACGACTCTGACGTGACACGTACGTAAGCGTCCTGTCTGAACACCTGCATCCATTCAGACATTAGTCGAGTCCATGCCACATTGTGTTGCGTCAGGTCTGCGTGCTCGCGGTGGCCCTACACGATACAGGTGTACCAGTTTCTTTGACTCTTCAGTGTAGACAGTATCGACGAACTCAATGCATATGTTTCATTAGTTTTATGATACGTACGACTACATTAGTCCTGTAATGACAATATACGACTAATGACATACTCTGAAACCGAATTTGGGAATCCATGTCGTAGAGGATCTGCATGGGGGATGGGAGGTGTATACGGAAGGCGAGGTGGAGTGCATGGTGCCCGAGGATCTGGAGCGACTTATAGAATTTGAGGGGGTGGGGGGGAGAGGGTGGATATCCAGGCGGGACTGGCATAACAGATGATGGGAAAGATTAAGCATTTGTAGGTGTGGAGGATGGTAGTGGAGGTGCATGTGAAGGTCTCTTTTGTAAGTTTTTCTTGAATAACTATAAAACTCTCAATAGCATCTTTGGTGTGACGTCACATGTGCTGGACAGCTGTTGAAGTGTTCGTCAATATTTTATAATGTTTTAATGTTCAGTTACTTAATTTAAAATTGTTGGATGTGACGTCCGCCAGTTACGCAAAACACCGTTTTTTCTCAGTACCCAAACATGTTTCAGCACCACTGTGCCATCATAGTGGGTTTCCGTTCTTATTTATTCCTTACACTTAATGTGCATGATTTTTTTCCAGATCACTTGTGTATTATTAATTTAAAGTTTATTTGTGTTAGCCGGCCGGTGTGGCCGTGCGGTTCTAGGCGCTTTAGTCTGGAACCGCGTGACCGCTACGGCCGCGGGTTCGAATCCTGTCTCGGGCATGGATGTGTGTGATGTCCTTAGGTTAGTTAGGTTTAAGTAGTTCTAAGTTCTAGGGGAATGATGACGTCAGAAGTTAAGTCCCATAGTTCTCAGAGCCATTTGTGTTCATATTCGCTATAAAAGTAATTTATTGGTGGAATTTCATTAATCTCAGTCTTTCTTCCTGTGTTATTGACTCGAGTGGTCTGTTATTTGTGAGTGTGCTTACGTCGTTCGTCTAAGCCTCACGCCTCAGTAGTATGTTTACATTTTGCGGCGTGTTGCAGCTATAGCGGTTGTAAATCTAAGTACTGACAAACTTATTTGGCATTGTTATACAGTTATTAAATTTAATAGTTTTCAGCGGTGTTTCGTGCTGTTTATGGCGAAATAACGATCTAAGAAAATTTTGGAAACGTTCACTTGCTATGTTTTTTAGAATTTTCTGTGCATTGAAGTCGTTTAGTAAATTTCATGCTGCAGTTTTCAGTTGACGTTTCTTATTGTTTCTAGTGAAATATTTTAGGAAAATTTTCATTCAGTGTTTTAACTTCGTTGAGTGTTCTAGTGGTCTTTTGAATTTTGGTTTTAGCTAATCATTTTGTTATGTTTTGTTGGCATTGGTATTAGCTGTGGTATTAATACAAGCAGTTGCTTTCTTAGTAGACAGAGAACTTCGATACCGCTATTATTAGTTCTATAAATAGTTCTATTGGTGTAAGTGAACTTTGGTAATGTAGACATATAGTTTTTTTCAGTAACTGTAAAATTTTACCTTGAGTGAGAAGTGTGGGCTCTGCAATAAGTTTGTGAGTAGTGGGTTATGGTGTGGGATTTGTTCAAAGTATTTTCGTTGGGAGGAATGCACTGGGGAAGCCAATGGGCATTCTAGCGAGATCCTCTCCTGGGAATGCAGAACCTGTAGCAGAAATAAGTTGATAGACGAGCGGGGGTGTAAGTTCCATGCCCTTAAGTGCAGTTACAACGCACAAAGGAGGAACTAGATAGGTTGAGGAGGGTGAAGGTGGTGGGGAATGGGAACCGGCAGTCGGCAAGAAAGCAGCAAGGAAGAAGAGGTATTCAGACAGTTATACTTTGCGTATATGCAATAGATTTGACCAATTATCAGTGTTGAATGGAGCCTCGTGTAGCTGTAGATGTAGGAAACATGCGGCAGTCCTCAAAAGTTAGGGGGCTTATGTCAGCTGCAAAGCCTAACAGAAAGAAGGTTCTGCTGCTAGGTAGTTCGCACAGTAGAGGTGTGGCCAGCAGTTTCAGGAAGTGTTGGGAGTGAGTAACACATCACCAGCATTGTGAAGCCTAGTCCAGGGTTGGCTCAAGTGACTGACAGCATAGGGGAGTTATATAGGAATTTTACGAATGAGGATCAGATAGTGACAGTGGGTGGAGCAGGGAACAGTCTTGATATGGACGGGGAATATGATTTAGGTGATAAGGTAACTACTAAAACTGGTGGCACTAATGTGCATTTCATGCAGCTGTTTCAGCGTCATGATTGGCCTCATCTTAATGTGGATGTTAGGCCCATTAACATGGAGCTGGGAAGGGCGCTGATGACAGAGGGCATGGGTCATATCTCGGTGGTGCCAGTTGGGACAACTATAGATTGGGCTTCACTAGGCATGGCCTGTACCTCAATAGGTATGGGAAGGGAAGGCTGACAAAGTTTATAGGTGAGAGTGTAGTGGATGGTGGCGGTGGTGGTGGTGGGGTCACTCACGGAAAATTTCCTGTAGTAGTTGGTAGTTGGTGCTAGAGCTGCACCCTTTTTAGACTAAAGTCAGCTGATAGATATACCTGCTAAAAGGAAGTCCCTCTAGCTAAGGGCTCACCTTCAGAGGATGTACCGTAATGTTTCCAAGTAGAGAAGGATTTAACATATTTCATCAAAATATAAGAGGTATTAGAGATAATGTTAGTGAACTTCTTATAGATGTTGACTCTGAAATTATTAGTATATCAGAGCATCACTTAAATAATTTTACAATTCAGAGGCTTCCTTTACATGAATACAGATTAGCTGGCTGTTACTCAACGAATTCCTTGTGGGGAGAGGGAGTGGCTATGTATGTAAAAAAAAGTATTCCATTTCAGTCTATAGACGTATCATGGCACTGCCCTGAATAGATATTTGAATGTTGTGCAGGGGCTGTTGAATTTAGTGAAACTTAACTTCTGATTGTTCTTGTTTATAGGTCCAGTAACTCTGACTTCAGAGCATTTCTGTTCAAGTTAGAGAGCGTTCTTGATTCACTTTGTAGGAAGTACCAGAAATTTGTTACATGTGGTGACTACAGTATAAATTCAGTATATGATGGTGCAAGAAAAAGGAAGTTTGTAGATCTCATAAATTCATGTGATCTGATTCAGATAATGTTTTTGCCAACTAAAGTGCAGGGGAACAGTAGCACAGCCATAGACAATATTTTTATTCATTCTTCATTACTGGATGGGCATTCTGTTAGTAAAAGGGTGAATGGCCTTTCAGACCATGATGCACAAATTTTAACACTAATAGGCTTTAGTACTCAAACCAATGTCATATTTAATTACAAACTATGTAGGGAAGTTAATCCAACATCAATAGAGTCTTTTTATACATTGTCAAGGATCAAGAGTGGCAGGATATTTACAGTGCCCATAGCACAGATGATAAATATAATGCTTTCCTTAACAAATTTCTAATGTTGTTTGAGAATAGCTTCCCAGTATAGGCAGCCCAGGTGGCTGACTAGTCAGATAAGAATATCATGTAGAACAAAGCGGGAATTATATCAAAATGTGAGAAGTAGTCACAATCAAGCTACAGAAACCCATTACAAACAGTACTGTAAGGTGCTTAAAAAAGTTATTAGGAAGGCAAAGAGTATGTGGTATGCAAGTAGAATAGCTAATTCACAGGATAAATTAGAGTCATATGGTCAGTTGTGAAGGAAGTGTCTGAACAGCAGCACAAGGTCGACAATATAAAGGTAGTTCGCAGTAAAAATAATTGTTACTGGTGAATCAGATAAATGAACAGTATTTAACGATAATTTTCTGAGCATTGCTCGTGAATTAAATAAAAATTTAATTTTTTCATGGAATCACATAACTTTCTTGGTAAATGACTTTCTCAGATTGATATCTGAAATACTCCTGTGATACAGACAAGTAGGAGACTGAGTCAATAATTAAATCACTAAAGACTAATGACTCTCATGGATATGATGCAGTGCCTAGCAGAATATTAAGTACTGTGTGGCATATGTTAGCTGTGTATGTAGACATATTTGTAATTTCTCCTCTAAGAATGGTCAGTTTCCTGAATGATTAAAGCACTCACTAGAAAAGCCGCTTCATAAAAAGGGAGAAAGGTGTAATGTAGACAATTATAGACCTCTTTCTACGCCATTTGTGTTTGCTAAAGTTTTCAAAAGACTGTGTTTGTAAGGATAATTGATCATTTTACTTAACAAAATTAGCTATCAAATGTGCAGTTCGGTTTTAGAAGTGATTTAACTACTGAAAATGCTATATTCTCTTGTCTCTATGATTTACTGGATGGGTTAAACGAAAGGTTTCGGACGCTAGGCACCATTTTCGGTTTGTCTAAGGAGTCTGATTGTGCTGATTGCAAAATATTGCTCCAGAAGTTGGACAATTACAGGATATGGGGAGTAGCTCACAATTGGTTCACCTCTTACTTTGGCAACAGACAGCAAAAGGTCATTATTCACGATTTTGAGAATGGCTGTGATGCGGGGTCTGAGTGGGGTTCAGTCTAATGGGGAGGGGGGAGGGGGTGCCCCACAGTCTAATGGGGGGGGGGTGCCCCAGGGATCAGTGTTGGGACCACTCTTGTTCCTTATTTATATAAATGATATGATCTCTGGTATTATGGGTAACTCTAAAATATTTATGTTTGCCGATGACACTAGCTTGGTAGTAAAAGAAGATGTGTGCAATATTGGCTCGGTTTCAAATAGTGCAGTTCATGACCTAAGTTCATGGCTTGTAAAAATAAACTAATGCTAAATCACTGTAAGAGTTTTTACAGTTTCTAACACACACTTCAACAAAACCTGACGTTTTAATTTCACATAATGGGAATATGATTAGTGAAACTGTGAGAGGTGGCATGAGCCCCCTCTCATATTTCTATCTTACGATTCTCCTCTCTAATTGCATGCTGTGGAAAGTTGCTATTCCTTCACACGCGGACTTCCCACGCAGCGTCTTTCGTCACCCGGGTGGTCCAGTGACAGGCGGGCTCTGTTGACTTAGAAAGGGTAAGCCGACAGGTGTGAGGGAGTCGAGTGAATGCTTTCCAGACGCCGACATTGTCAAGAGGCACACCCACAGGGCCTGAAGTAGCGGCTGGGCTAGAGGTTCCGTTACTTTGCAGAAACTTAGCGAAAACACTTTCTGGCGGGCTACCAGCGAGGCGTGGGAATGACTTGTGTACCCAGGCAGCTGTGGCGGGAAAATTCCCACGCTTTCTGCAAAATAGTAACTGTGATTGGCTTGCTCAGGGCATAGCTCCGTGACGTAGCAAGATCGGCGCAGAAATTGGCGCCAAGAATCTCCATTGGTGGAATGGTAGCGTTCCGGCAATGGAGTGGAATTTTCCGCCGGTTTTCGAGTTGCTGATTGGAACGTTTAACCACGGCCACTGTCGTGGGGGCGGGAATGTTCTGTGTTCGGTTTTGTACGGGTGCTCTTGTGGGGAGTCGGCTCTCGCCTTTCGGTCGAGGACGTCGAAGCAACCAGCCAACGGCTCCAGTACGCCAGATTGTGTCCTCGCAGTCAAGAAGACAGTTTGGTAATGTATGTCCGCAGCACCGGCAGATAGGGATTTTCCTAGGTGATAATCAGAGCTCAGCAGAGCGCGCCTGTTCGTCTTTTTTCTAACTTTGTTCTGTCTTGGGTAGCAGCAATTAATGTTGGGTTGGCTATGTGTTTTCTCTAAGATTTGAGTTGCAAGGAATTGGCTGCACATACCACTTCGTCATAATCCTCACAATCTAGTTTAGGGACAACTTCACATTCACAGCGTTTGTTTTAGTATCCAATTTGAGCCAATGTGATGTATTGTAAATGTTTCATGTGTTTTTGTTTATTATTTTCTGTTTAGTCTTAATAAATCATATTGTTATTTTGGACAGAACTTTCATTCTGTTAATCGGTAGGGCAACCCCATCATTCCTCACTATGTTAATGAAACCTTCGTTTATTTAACTTATTTATCAAATTAAATTATTGCAGGTGCCAAACTCTCTTCTACTCCACTGGCAGGGTTGGTTAGAGTCAGTTCGCGTATTTTTTTTATCCTTGTGCAACAGCAAAAGTTGGAGTTAGAATAGGGGGGGCTTAGAGCATCATGTACATATGTAGATTCTAGAAGAATTGAGTGTTAAATACACTGCTAGCCCCGGCACCTCGCAACTGAACAGTTACAATTTCAACATGTTCAGATAGATAGTAAACTGTCGTGGGAAGCCCATGTTCAGGATCTTGTTCAAAGACTTAATGCGCCATTGTTACTATTCAAATGGTATCTGAAGTGAGTGATCGTTCGACACGAAAATTAGTCTAGTTTGCTTATTTTCATTCGCCTATGTCGCGTGGTATTATATTTTTGGGTAACGCTTCCCATGATAAAAGTATATTTTTGGCTTGGAAACGGGTAGTTAGGGCAATAAGTGGTGTAAGTTCGCGAACCTCTTGTAGACCCCTGTTCACGAGTCTGGGTATTTTGACAATGGCCTCTCAATATATATATTCCTTACTTTCATTTCTTGTTAACAATATTAGCTTACAGTGAACACATGGTGTGTCGTGGGGCGATCACTCTGTTTTTAAAATAATTGAAAAGCCACGATCGCTTCAATCGTTTATTAGATGACCGGTTTCAGCACTCTGAAGGTGCCATCATCAGATCTGTGAAGGTATAACACAACAGATTTGAGGGAGGGCTTACATGAGTTAACTATATACATTACAAAAAATGGCTCTGAGTACTATGGGACTTAACATCTATGGTCATCAGTCCCCTAGAACTTAGAACTACTTAAACCTAACTAACCTAAGGACAGCACACAACACCCAGCCATCACGAGGCAGAGAAAATCCCTGACCCCGCCGGGAATCGAACCCGGGAACCCGGGCGTGGGAAGCGAGAACGCTACCACACGACCACGAGATGCGGGCTATATACATTACAATTATTACAGAACCACGTACCTGAAACGTGGATTTACATTTATAAAACCATATGGACATCATGGCATATGAGGAAACTGCTCTCATGGTCGTTCTTTCCATAAAATATAAAACTGAAGTCACCAGATAAAACTACCACTGCTCGCCTAACAGCAGGTAAGCCTGCGCGGAATAGGGCAGTGATGATGTCGACCGGTGTTAGGCGAGCAGTGATAGTTTTGTCTGGTGACTTCAGTTTTATATTTTATTGAAACAACGACCATGAGAGCAGTTTTTTATTATTTTTATTGGTTGTGACAATGACTTTATCAGATGGTCTGCCTCATATGCCATGATGTCCATACGGTTTTATAAATGTTAATCCACGTTTCAGGTATGTGGTTCTGTAATAATTGTAATGTATATAGTTAACTCATGTAAGCCCCCCCCCCTCAAATCTGTTGTGTTATACCTTCACAGATATGATGATGGCACCTTCAGAGTGCTGAAACCGGTCATCTAATAAACGATTGAAGCGATCGTGGCTTTTCAATTATTTTAATATCAGCTTATTCCCAAGAATAAGCAGCTTTCACTCAGTTAATACTCGGCATAAATCAAACCTGCATTTGCTTCGGACTTACTTAACACTTGTGCACAGAGGTGTACAGTATACTGCTGCGTCCATTTTCAATAAGTTACCACTCTAATTCAAAAATCTTAGGAGTAATCCACGTGCTTTCAAATCGAAACTGAAGAGTATCATCATGGGTCACTCCTATTCTGTCGAGGAGCTCCTTGAAATATTAGGCTGATTCTTGTTGTATTGTTGAATGCTTTTACTTTAACGTAAGGACTGACTTTTTCAGGTTTATAAACATTTATTTTTATCTGTTATTACTTTTATGTTGTAATTTCATGTACTGATACGTTACATGACCTTGCAGATTTGCTCAACAATTTGGTCCTAAGGAACTTGACGTACAAATAAAAAATAAATAGACTGTGGCCTCCAGCGAGAACGTCTTCCAGAAAAAAAAATCTGCATTTAATTTCCTACGAAATGATTTCTTTTCTGTAGGGCTAGAAGTTCACGCGTGGCGATTGACACAACATCAAAATATAGCGCGTGCTTTCTGATGGCCAGTTCAGAATTGCGGGTTGCGTGAAATAACATTGGTAGAGGCAGCTGACTCACCCTGGATACGAAGAACATGGTATCGATGACTGTGAACTTGGAATAAAAATCTGGTATCGATACTCAGAAGTCACAGCTTATCAAAAGGCATGAAAATTGCATTCCAGCAGGCAGTAAGGACAAATTCGCTTGGATTCAGCTATTTAAAGTCAAATCTCGATCTTAATTTACTTCTATAGAAGAAAATTTAATTGAATTCTTCCGTGACGCTACACTGAGGAGAAAATTTGAAGGTATGGAGTTAATGATTTTGGAATGATGGTAAAAGATCAATATCTGCTTCTCAGTTGTAAAGTTCGACGTACATTAATTGCATTTCAGTACCCTATTTCCGGGAAATGTATTAAATATAATTAGTAACAGGAAATAATGGTAGCTTCATCCATTTCTATGTTGAGATCTGTGAAGTTGTGAACTAAACAAACAGTTCATCTTGCCTTTAATACCATTAATTTTATTAAAGCTATTCATTTAGTTGGTTGTGTATTTCAAATAGATTTTTTATTTGTCATTATGTTTTAGAACTAGCCTAACCGCATCAAAGAATGCACTTCTAGCACGTTAAATTGACCAATGTTTCGACTTAGCAGCAAAAAAGATCTGATATGTGAAGCGCGCAGAGAACGAAAAAAGTTTGACAACCACTGCTCTACACAGATAGGTACATTTCTCTCTCCGATGAGTGACTCAGTGAAGAATTCGTCGCCTCGGCTACTAAAACTCATCCAGCTCATCTAAAATCTGCCCGCTGTCCTGCAAATGCTTGCACCGCCTTATAGGACTACAGTTATACTGATGTTGAAAATACACCGCAACATTAGTCATTCTCATTTTATGTTAGATACATATACATCTAGTAACTATCGTAGCCTGTGACCTCTGTCCACTTGGATATCTGATGTTCGAAATAAATCCGAAACGCGTCAAGTGAGCAATTTGAAAAATAAAGTCCTCTTTCACCGGCTGTATGACTTTTTTGAAGTGGCCTATTCAGTTCTAATATAGTACTACACAACAATACAACCATGGTCGCTTACATCCATCGAGAGCTCATGTCTCAACTGTATTAATCACTGATGATAAGGCCCCCATAAGAATAGTCATTAACGGATTTCGCTACAAAACTGCACAATGCAAATTCGTGCCCAGAACAATACCAAACTGATATTGTCCTGTCATCTGCGTCGCCACGTGTAATCTCCCCCTTACTAATCGTCCTACCCTGCTTGCAATATAAAATGTGACCGTGGATCGCGTGTATGCCTAATGGATTTTTACTAATTGGATGAGGCTGTCTCTCCCGAAGAAGTAATACCGATAAATAGGAGGAAGGTGTACAACCGACCCTTCTAATGGAAAAAGTCTACTAAAAAAGTAAAAAGTAATTAAACCGAACAGGGCTATAATTTGGAAAGAAAGAAAGTTATTTTGTGCATTCCCTCACGAACAACGCTAGACAGAAAAAGGGTACCATGGTCATGAATCCAAAAGTTACACTAATGAACGGGAAAGAAAAGACATGTATTATTAAACACTGACGTGGCAACTGGAGGTTGTAACTTTTTTTATCACTAATTTTAGGTGAGTATGTAATGATAAAGAAAACTGAGAAGTCACTCTTACATTATGTTTGGCATTAAATTTTGAAAAAGGCAATCGCGTAATGATTTGAAAATATGCACTTAAAGTGTATGTTAGTATTGAACTGTGTTACGTGAACAATGACTTTCAGTGACCTCAACATAACGTCATCAAAGAAATTTAGAAAAAAAAGCAAGCACTTTTTACTTTGCAGTTACTTATTTTGCAGATTGGATTTCATATTATTGTCTGAACAACTGAGCCTTTTTTACTGACTTGAACAGAATTAAATACTAGAATACGTACCAAACCAAACAGCCACGTGCTCCAAGCTATATGTAAAACAAATAAAACTTCTGCACTCTTAATTTGTGCATTTCTTTGGATCTAGATTTGGATTTTTCCAGTGATTGATTCTCAAACTTGAAAAATGAAATTGCTTTACTTCAGTCATATACTGAAGCCTCTGTTGTACAACAGTTAATGGATGAGGCTAAAATCCTTAAAAGTGAAATTATTTATTAATAAACTAGCTGTAACAATTCAGTTTGTTTCTTATGACACTCAGTTAGCATATAAGGAAAAAAAGGAACAAGGACCCTGCTTGGTGACAATGTCTGGGGGCAATGACGACACAATCGCCCTGAATTTAACTGATTATTATTTAAATAAACTTCATCAATCAAATCACATTCAGTTGTGCTCCTGGGTTATCCGTTAATACTTTCTACCAATAAACAGTCTTACATCAATGCTGTGCATATGACGAAACTCGGAGCCGTCAACGGAACTGTGTTGCTGGAACTGCTGCTGTTGTTGAAGACGGTAGCATCTTGTGGAGCCACAGCTAATTACAGGAACGGACAATCGTAATTAATACAGCCTCTTCCGCCCGTCCACTTTCCGTACTCCTGCTACTAGACATCTGGCCGGCGCTCGTACATGATGGCGCCAAAAATGGTACTCTCTACTGCGAGAGCGTTAACACCACACTTCCGCACACTAACAAGCGCTGGAACCCGTCTCTCTCTCTCTCTCTCTCTCTCTTTCTCTCTCTGTCTCTCTCTCTCTCTCTCTCTCCGCGCAACAACTCCCTGCCCAAAGTTTTTACAACGCACAAGCACTACTATTATCGTTGCTAGACGATGCAAAAAAACAATTCCTTTGGCTCATTCCCAGAGCTTATAAGTTGTAAAATAAAGGAGTTCTCTGTTGTACTTGATCTAGTATTGGTGTATGCGTCAAGCTCGAACTGATTTCTAATAGACATGATTGTTATCAATTAAAGTTAGAGAATAGTAACGGGCACTGCTGTATAAACATGAGTACAAAGAAATACTGATGTGCATTTCAACAAGTGTGGCTGTGATTCGCATTCTGAATTCAGAAAAGTGTTTAGGTGAACTGATGGGACGATTTCCTACGTGTCTGAATGCAGAACTGGTATAGGACGTTTTTAACACAGAGTTGGAAGCCTGTTTTATTGAAAGTCACAAACTGTTTATTTCGTGAAACTGTTATTTGGTGGTTTTTATGACTTCTGAAAATAACAGCTATAGACGATATCGCCTATTGACATTGAGTACGTAGTTACATTTCGGCTGATTCATGGCTTGATTTGATATTCTTAGGTGGCACTTACAAAAGGGATTTGCCCAGGCCCCTTACTTGTTTGGCATTTCCCTAGGCCCTAGGGCGATGACTTGTACATGGTGCGCATAGGTTCCAGTGGGCCAATAGGCTGATCAAATGTCTGCCATCCAAGTACCGTCTCAACGACAGGAGGACCGTCACGTTTGTTTCTATAACGTTTCTATAAGGTTTTTGTGACACGTCTACCTAATATTCCGTAATAAATGGAAAAAAGGCATCTAATCCGAAGATCAGTGTTTACTGATACAACATAGTTACAAGCCGGTTTTTTATCGCACGAGAGTTTATGTACAACAGTGACCGAAATGTAAAAAAAAAAATGGTAACAACATAAATATTCATTGTAGTTAACCGTACATTTGTATACCGCCGGCCGGTGTGGCCGTGCGGTTAAAGGCGCTTCAGTCTGGAACCGCGTGACCACTACGGTCGCAGGTTCGAATCCTGCCTCGGGCATGGATGTGTGTGATGTCCTTAGGTTAGCTGGGTTTAAGTAGTTCTAAGTTCTAGGGGACTTATGACCACAGCAGTTGAGTCCCATAGTGCTCAGAGCCATTTGAACCTTTTTTTTTTTTTTTTTTGTATACCAAAAACTGTTTGAATGAATTTAGATTGCGGAATAAAAACAGTTGCTAGCTCCAAGCCAAGCATAAGTTAAATTTGTAAATCACTCTAATGACTTCGAAATCACCCAAATACTGGGTAAGAATGATAAGACTTTAATTTGGATAGCCACAATTGCTACTTAGACTCTCCGGTGTATAATAGGGTTTTCGAGACACGTACGATGTTAATTATAATTATGAAAACAAATAATATGCAACGATTAACAATACTTGGCAGAAATTGTACTGCATAATGTAACTCACGGGAATGCTGCCTGTTTCGATGTTTCCATAATGGTGAACAAATTTAATTGCTGTTCTTTATTGATTGCTTGTCAAACGGTGCCGTAACAACTTTCATTCATGACAAGAACTGTTTATCAATACTAATGTCACGTAGACGCACGCACATAATATCGTTTACAGAAGACAACATAAAATCACACAATTACTTAGAGTACAACAGAGCCAACATACTTCAGTGACTGAAGTATGAATCGCATTTAAATCACTTTCAGTTTGAACTGATGTTCTGCCGTAGAAGAGTAACTACTGCTTTCTTTTACAATAATTACTTGATTGAAAATCAGCAGTAAATTTAACTGAGTCTGTTTACTGTTAACTATTTCTTTCACTCATGACTTTCTCAGAAGTTAAGGTGAAGAGGATGCGGCCCGGCTAATGCTTAGCGACTTGGGACAATAACTTCCTCTCCAAAAGTTTCTGCTTTGACTAAACACATTCGAATTTTCGAAAAAAAGTGACTATTACGCCGACGTGCCTATGACACAGCTATAAAAATACTGGTTGGGTCTTTGCAATGAGTTGCTTGTCGTGTGATGTAATGCTTATTATGAAATTCATTATTGGTAATAAGCTTTTCTTGATCAGCGACCAGCTTGAACCATTATGCGCCACGCAGTGTTCTTCATTAGTTACAAAAGCTGTCTGTCTCCTTAGCGTAGCGTTAGTGTTAGCGTTACCGCCTACCACGCAGGGGGCCAGGGTTCGATTCCCGTCATGGGACTGGGTGTTGTATGTCCATCATTTTCATCATCAATGACTCGCAAGTCGCCGATGTGGCGTCACCTAAAAAAGGACTTGCAATACGGCGGCCGAACTCCCCCGAATGGGGCCTCCCGGCAAACAATGACATACGACCGTTTCATTTAATTAAAAAAGCTTCTCGCAACCATTTACTATGCCCACACACCTCCTTTCTCACTTTTATTTTGCCTGGCTACATATTATACACACCATTTCCACCACAGTCTCCATTTGGCATTTGAGTGCCAATACAGACACTGAATCACGCTACAGATGCTTCGCAACTCACCTCTGCCCTCTCTTCTACGATTGTGCGCGCTCGTGCCAATGATGTTATTGTTGCATGAAATACATTCTTTGTGTTTGGTGCAATTAAAATTTCCCTCTCGTAGCCAGAGCGTTTGCTATAATGATTTAACTTATTTTTTCGACATACATTACATTTCTACAAAAGCTAATTACTGACAAAATTCGTAAATACGTATAGGTTTTAATCCCATGAAATCAGGCAGCTTAAAAATACGTGAGGCACTGAATTGTAGTGTTAATTGACACTCGAGTTTCCATATTCTCAAGAGGAACAGCCGTCACTAAAGCGAGACGCGATTGATCTACAATGCAGAACTTGAAGTTGCTCTACGTTTTTGCCCCCCCCCCCCTCCCCATGATAATACGAGCTTTAAGATCCCCCTTCCACCGTACCAGATCCTAGCTGACTACAGCCTCTCCCCGGTTAGGCTGCGAGCGCTTCGCTTGTGCTCAACGACTCTCTCTTCCGGTTCCGATTATCGCCGCAAGAAGTGTCCAAGTTGGGAACGGCAGCCTTCGGAGCCGAAAGTACTGCCTGTCGCCCTCGCTTCTCCCTTCTCCCGTAAGCCTCATTCCAACTTGCGGAGACATGACTCCAGACAGTGAGATAACGAGGGTTCTGCCCCCGCGCGGCTATTGCCTGCGGATGCCCCCCCCCCCCCCATCCTTACGCATCTTCACGTAGAGATGTCTTCACAAGATCTCGTTCTCAGAACCACATATCTACAGAAGCAACTATAGTCCGTCACCCTACATTTGAATGAAATGTAATATTTCGCTTCCTATTTTGCTTTAAAAATTGTATAGTACAAACAGTTTGAAAAACGTTAGTCAAATTTCACAAGATAATATCTTCTACATACACTACTGGCTATTAAGATTGCGACACCAAGAAGAAATTCAGATGATAAACGGGTATTCATTAGACAAATATATTATACTAGAACTGAAATGTGATTACATTTTCACGCAATTTGGGTGCATAGATCCTGAGAAATCAGAACCCAGAACAACCACCTCTAGCCGTAATGACGGCCTTGATACGCCTGGGCATTGAGTCAAACAAAGCTTGGATGGAAAAACAGACATAATGTCTTATGGGATAACAGCAATCAGTGATTTTATAATGTTACTTAAAATCCGTCTTGATTGCAAAAAAAAATTTTTTTTTATTATTCACTTTTTATTATTTCGGTTCATTCAGAACCATCTTCAGATCTGATATTTCAGTTACAGGAGTAACCCGTCCAAATCCAGCACAGGATGTGACGTAGCATGTGAAAGTTGCTGGATTTGGACGGGTTACTCCTGTAACTGAAATATCAGATCTGAAGATGGTTCTGAATGAACCGAAACCGGTCATATGAATAATAAAAAAAAATTGTTTGCAATCAAGACGGATTTTAAGTAACATTATAAAGCTTGGATGGCTTGTACAGGTGCAGCTGCCCATACAGCTTCAACACGATACCACACTTCATTAAGGGTAGTGACTGGCGTATTGTGACGAGCCATTTGCTCGGCCACCATTGACCAGACGTTTTCAATTGGTGAGAGATATGGAGAATGTGCTGGCCAGGGCAGCAGTCGAACATTTTCTATATCCAGAAAGGCCTTTACAGGACCTGCAACATGCAGTCGTGCATTATCCTGCTGAAATGTAGGGTTTCGCAGGGATTGAATGAAGGGTAGAGCCACGGGTCGTAACACATCCGAAATGTAACGTCCACTGTTCAAAGGGCCATCAATGCGAACAAGAGGTGACCGAGACGTGTAACCAACGGCACCCCATACCATCACGCCGGATGATACGCCAGTATGGCGATGACGAATACACGCTTCCAATGTGCGTTCACCGCGATGTCGCCAAACACGGAAGCAACCATCATGATGCCGTAAACAGAACCTGGATTCATCCGAAAAAATGACGTTTTTCCATTCGTGTACCCAGGTTCGTCGTTGAGTACACCGTCGCAGGCGCTCCTGTCTGTGATGCAGCGTCAAGGGTAACCGCAGCCATGGTCTCCGAGCTGATAGTCATGCTTCTGGAAACGTCGTCGAACTGTTCGTGCAGATGGTCGCTGTCTTTCAAACGTCCCCATCTGTTGACACAGGGTTCGAGACGTGGCTGCACGATCCGTTACAGCCATGCGAATAAGATGCCTGTCATCTCGACTGTTAGTGATACGAGGCCGTTGGGATCTAGCACGGCGTTCCGTATTACCCTCCTGAACCCACCGATTCTATATTCTGCTAACAGTCATTGGATCTCGACCAACGCGAGCAGCAACCTCGCGATACGATAAACCGCAATCGCGATAGGCTACAATCTGACCTTTATCGAAGTCGCAAACGTGATGGTACGCATTTCTTCTCCTTACACGAGGCATCACAACAACGTTTCACCAGGCAACGCCTGTTAAATGTTGTTTGTGTATGTGAACTCGGTTGGAAACTTTCCTCATGTCAGCACGTCGAAGGTGTCGCCACTGGCGCCAACCTTGTGTGAATGCTCTGAAAAGGTAATCATTTGCATATCACAGCATCTTCTTTCTGTCGATTAAATTTCGCGTCTGTAACACGTCATCTTCGTCATCTTCATGGTGTGGCAATTTTAATGGTCAGTAGTGTATGTTGGACAGAATTCCACAATATTTCCGTAGAGGACATTGTATGACTATGTGATATACTGTTTGTCGCTGGTGTCCGCAGTCACACTTGGCAGTTTGAGCGATTCCCCACTTGTGCTTCAAGTCTTAGCATCTTTCGTGCTTGGTGTATATGCTATTTATGGTGATTCACAACAACCTAGGTCGGTGGAATCAGGGAGGTGCTCGTGTAGGATCGGCAGTGAGACCTTCAGAGTCAGGACTTGCTACGAATTACTTATCCCGCCATGCTCTTTCCGGCTGGAATCCTTCAGAAGTGAGCCTTCTGCCAAGTCTCAAGGAGGGTTTCCTAGACTTCAGCCGTTGCCTTTGAGTGGCATCACCGTACTGGTGTAATGGCAGCTCGGGATTTCTGGAACATTTCTCCCGTTCCCATTCGAACGCAGCTTGACGTCGCGTGTTCGGTGGTTCGATATCACAGTGGGTGTGGGTTTTATTGTGCCAGATATATTTCTCATGGCCACATTCAGCTGTGTATCAACGGTGTCTTATGAACGCTATGTATTGTTTCTAGTTCTCATTTTTGAGGTTGTTTCAAATGTTCAAATGTGTGTGAAATCTTATGGGACTTAACAACTAAGGTCATCAGTCCCTAAACTTACACACTACTTAACCTAAATTATCCTAAGGACAAACACACACACCCATGCCCGAAGAAGGACTCGAACCTCCGCCGGGACCAGCCACACAGGCCATGACTGAGGCTGTTTCAGTTAGCTGTTTTCTATATAATCGGGAGCGATTCAAGATCACGCCGAGATATTTTCGGAATGGGTTATATGAGAGCAGCTGATTCCTGAATGCAATTTGCGGTTTATAGACAGTGTCTCTTACTGAGATGGAAAGTGGAATAGTAGAATAGCCTCAAAGTGGTGTAACCTGGGCAACGCAACTAAGTTACGGCTGACCAGTCCATAGATACAGGCTGCTGGAACTCTGGCGATTCATAATTGCCTCAGAATATTCCAGCGTTAGAAGATACGTAGCAATGAACCAAAACACTTCTCAACATAAAAACTTGACAAACGACTTATGGAATACCCATCGGCTCTTCCAACTAAACATAGAGGGAATAAGCAAGGCAAAATGTGATTATCTCACTCAGATATTGACTGAAAATAAGATGGATGTCAGTTAACTACAGGAAACTCACTGCTCAGATGAAACCCAGCTTCATTCAAGTTGCTGTATGTCAGCTGCTGCTAAACGTGACTCAGACTATGGATCTCCAACATACATAAAAAATGACCTTCAAGAGGTAACAGCCGCCTAAATAAAAACGGGAAATAGCATCTATACCATCAGTCTGAAAGTAGCCAACACAGAGACTGTGATCACCACAACCGTGGGTAAAGAAGCTCCTGAAAATATCCAACATTCGGGTGTAGTAACTAGAGACTTCAACAGCCGTAACACACAATGGGTCTACAGAACGACGAACGAAGATGGTGTGAAAGTATCGGAATGGGTTGAAACGGAATGTCTTTTCTTTTTATTCTACGAGAAGGACAAAAGGACGTTCAACTCAGCTACCTGGCCTCAAGACTACAACCCAGACCTCTGTTTTGTTAACAATTGACAACGAAGGATTAGTACAACGAAAAACTAGTCGAAGTTCCATATTTCATTTTTCTTGTTCGCTGGGCGACTAGTTTCGAGTTGGAGTCCATTTCAGTAAAATCCTCCATGGTGAGCGACCGCATCATCTATATCTATACATAAAGTTCCAACGTGACTTTGGTATAGACCTCACTATTGGCATTTGGAGTCCAATATTCATCAAAAGAAGTCGGCGTTGGCTTCTAGGAAAATCACTGAGCACCTTCCTGCTTCTCTGGGAGGGTAACCCTTTGCTCGAACTTCCAGCATGCTGAAATAGCTATAGGTCAGCCACTTCTATTAATCAGGACAACGAAAAACCAGTCGAAGTTGCAAATTACACTTTTTTTATTCACTCGATGACTAGTTTGGCACCGGGACCCATTTTCATATCAACTTAACATAATCAAAAATGGTATTTGCGAAAATGCAAAAACCATGTTAAAATGTGCAAACGAACAGTTACAGCGCATACAGATAGCTTCCATATTTTTGTGAAATCGTGTGGCTTTGTTGCAAATAAGAACATTGTAGCCCTACGCTTAAACTAAAATTTACCTCTAAATTTACCATCTACATTCAAAATATTTCATTTACCGTACACTACTGGCCTTTAAAATTGCTACACCACGAAGATGACGTGCTACAGATGCAAAATTTAGCCGACAGGAAGAAGACGCTGTGATATGCAAATGATTAGCTTTTAAGAGCATTCACACAAGGTTGCCACCAGTGGCGACACCTACAACGTACTGACATGAGGAAAGTTTCCAACCGATTTCTCATACACAAACAGCAGTTGACCGGCGTTACCTGGTGAAACGTTGTTGTGATGTCTCCTGTAAGGAGGAGAAATGCGTACCATCACGTTTCCGACTTTGATAAAGGTCAGATTGTAGCCTATCGCGATTGCGGTTTACCGTATCGCGACATTGCTGCTCGCGTTGGTCGATATACAATGGCTGTTAGCAGAATATGGAATCGGTGGGTTCAGGAGTGTAATACGGAACGCAGTGCTGGATCCCAATGGCCTCGTATCACTAGCAGTCGAGATGACAGGCATCGTATCCGCATGGCTGTAACGGATCGTGCAGCCACGTCTCGATCCCTGAGTCAACAGATGGGAAGTTTGCAAGACAACAACCATCTGCACGAACAGTTCGACAACGTTTGCAGCAGCATGGACTGTGAGCTCGGAGACCATAGCTGCGGTTACCCTTGACGCTGCATCACACTCAAGACCGCCTGCGATGGTGTACTCAACGACGAACCTGGGTGCACGAATGGCAAAACGTCATTTTTTCGTGTGAATCCAGGTTATGTTTACAGCATCGTGATGGTCGCATCTATGCACCCAAATTGCATGAAAATGTAGTCACATGTCAGTTCTAGTATAATATATGTGTCCAATGAATACCCGCTTATCATCTTTATTTCTTCTTGGTGTAGCAACTTTAATGGTCAGTAGTGTACTTGATGTAGGATGCTGTCTCCTGGATGGAAACTTTAAATGTTCACCTACAACCCATTGCCAGCAAATATTTAAAAAACTTTCCTTTCTATTCAGTCTTAAACTTGGATTATTTACTCTTTTTATAAAAATTGCCTTTTTAATGTGTAATTCATTCAAGTGTTCCAAATTTTATTCTACTCGCACGGGTAATGAGCTGATTTCGCCCCTCGTTGACGCACTTTATCCGGATAACTCTGGAGGTACGCCGGTGGTGTCATCGGTGGGGACAAAAGCCGCGAAGCACGAAGATTTTAGTAAGTGGATGTATGGCGTACAGAGCGAGTTGGCCGGGGGCGCGAGAGGTTTGGAAATCTGGATGGTAAAAGAGAGAAAGAATCGGCTACTATGAAGGCGCCGAATCTGGTTTTGACTTTTGGTTATCGCCTGTCCTGCGAAGATGTATCCGCGTGTGGGCATGACATTTTGGGAAATACACCAGCGCCTTGGAGGTTATTTGGCCGGTTCGATGATAGTGAAGGTGGTCCGTTCTCTTCCAGGCTTAAATAGTGCATGGACGGTGTCCATTCTGACCAAGTTCAATAACTTCCGTGGATGCCCTCACTTCTCGCTATTCCCCTTCCACCACTCATAATTGATAGCCGGTATTTAAAACTCATTTGCTTATAATCTGACCAGTGAATTCTGGCTAACTGTACCTGCCTGTTCGGCGAGTGGGTTCATAATTAATAACTGCTGTTTAAAAATTATTTGCTCATTTGATCAGTGAATTATGGTTAACTCTAGCTGCCTGTTCAATAACTGTTAATTGTTTCTAAAATTCTGTACTTTACTGTCTACTGAATGACAATGAGTTCGTAATGAATAGCAAGCAGCTTTTTAAAAATCATTTGCTTCAAATTTGATTAGGGAATTTTGGTTAACCGTAGTTAACTATAGTTTTTTTATAAATAAGTCATTTGCTACCAGTCACGATTTTCTTTATTTTATTTTTTGCACAACGCGTTTCGGAAAATGATTCCTATTTTCAAGAGCGATTTTTGTGTTTGTTATGTCATTCCTATGTGATGTTGTCGATGTGTGAGATTCTACTTCATTTCGTTGACTTTACTGCAATATATAAGAAAACACGCGATTTTTAGTTGGTTGTCGATCTTTTTGTGAAGTTAGTGGCGAAATTTAGAAGAATTTGTACTCCTTATGGTCAATTTGCGCAGAGTCTCACACACACTAAACATCACACACAACTTGTTGTACACTTTTAAACATCGAAAACATTTTACATAAACTGAACAGTTACATAGATGTTCCTACACGTAGTCAACAGGGATGACATTAGGATCTTCCACAGAGTATGATAAGCTTTTGTACAGAGGTTATTTACCTTAAAAATTTGGATCATAATTTACTTATGTCTATTTAACAATTGTGCTTATTTCTATGTGTTACTATTTTTATTTAAGTATGCTATCGAAACATCTGAAGAAATTCACTGATTCACTTTCAAGTTTTTTGTTTAATATTTTATTTTCATATTTTCTGTAATGTGAGTATATCTCCAGTTCTTCTAATAAATCCATTTTATGTCCTTTATTTAGTCGGTGGAGTACTTTGATATTTTGCTCTATTTTTCCAAATTGGTGTCCTGTATTATGTACTTGTGTTGCTATGGCTGATGTAATATGTTTGTTGTGTGTGTAGGCTTTTATGTGCTCTGTGTACCAGGTGTTGAAATTTCGGCCTGTTTGTCCTAGGTACAACATGAAGCATTCCTGGCATGTGACCTTGTATATTCCAGAGTCTGAGTATGGATCATGCTTGCACTTTATATTGTGTATTAGTTGTTGTTGTAGTTTATTAGCTGGCCGGTGTGGCGGTGTGGCTCTAGCGCTTCAGACTGGAACTGCGTGACCGCTACGGTCGCAGGTTCGAATCCTGCCTAGGGCATGGATGTGTATGATGTCCTTAGGTTAGTTAGGTTTAAGTAGTTCTAAGTTCTAGGGGACTGATGACCGCAGATGTTAAGTCCCATAGTGCTCAGAGCCATTTGAACCATTATTTTGTAGTTCGTTAGATGTAGAAAACCCTATTTTTACTTTGTGATTTTTGAAAATATTTGCAATCTTCTGTGATACATTGCCAATGTATGGGATACTGAATATACACTTGTTTTTCTCTTTTTCTTCTGTGATGCAGTTTGTACCTGGGTATTTCTTCACTTTGTCTAAGATTGTGTCAACCATGGAAGCATTGTACCTGTTGGTAACTGCAATCTTTTTCACTGTGTTTATTTCTTGTTGCATGTTTTCTTGGTTCAATGGTATTTTAGTTGCCCTCTGTAGCATTGACATGTATGCTGCCTGTTTATAGATATTTGGGTGACATGAGGTTTCAGGGATTGTGGTGTCAGTCACTGAGTTTTTCCTATGAGTTTTGAATTTGCATGTCTTGTTGTGTCTTCTAATATTTTGGACCAGAAAGTTGATGCTTTCATTTTGCTCATGTTCCACTGTAAATTTGTTTTTCTCATGTAGATTACTGAAGTAATTTAGAATGTCTGTGATGTCTTTGGTATCCCCTTTCACTAACAGTAGTGTGTTATCTACATATCTCCTATAAAATTCAATTTTCTTTAGGCTAGGTTCATGGCTGTTAAGTAATTTTTGTTCTAACTTATTTATGCATATGTCAGCTATGGTATCAGATATATATGACCCCCTTGCTAGGCCATCTGGTTGTTTATATATGTTGCCATTAAAAGTGAAGTAGTTGTAACTTAGGGTTAGCTGAAGGAGTTCCATAAATTCAACAATTTCTTTGTATGAAATTTTCTTGTGTTTCATAAGGTTCTTTTGTGTTACTGTTACAGATTATTGTATGTGTATGTTTGAGTAAAGGTTGGTGAGGTCAAGTGATGTAAACTGAGCATCTTGGGGGAGCTTTCTGGTTTTTAGTTCCTTGGCTAGTATCATGCTGTTTTTTATGGAATATGTTGCTTCATATGTATAATTTTTCATCAGTATGTTATTCAGTTTTTGTGATAGTTTGTGTGCTGGACTGTTTATAGAGTTGACCACAGGATGTATAGGATTTCCATCCTTGAGTAGTTTTGGTTGTGCTCTTGGCTGTGGTGCTTTTGGATTAATGCATGTAAGGTATTTCTTTTCAGTTTCTGTCAATAGGAAATGTGTATTCTTTAGTTGTTCCTTAATTTTATTTTGAAATTGTTTGGTTGGATCTTTTCAGTGTGCTGAATATTATTAGCATCAAAAAATTCAGAACCATATATAATGGATCAAATCAGATCTGTAGTTAACTACTCAGTGAGTGTTAATTGTTTTCAAACTTCTGTACCTTTGCTGTCTACTGAGTGACAATGTGTTCATAGTTAATGAGAACTGTTGAAAGGTCATTTAGTTAAAACAAATTGGTTGGTTAAATCTGCTAACTGCAGTTGACTGTTTTTAAAATTCTGTACTTTTGGTGTATATTTCATACCTGGCGGCTCATAGTAGCAGCTGATTAAAAGTCATTTTTTCTAGAGTCTTCTTAGTCACTTTTACTGTCTATTGTTTTTAATACTCGTTTGACTTTAATAAATCCAAGGTATGCATTAAATATAATTGAAGCAGTTACGTGGAGACCCTATCCCTTCCATTAGAGTGGCCTGATCCCAAATCATCTCACCCGAATTCCTAGTTGTCAGAAAATATTGTCTTATTGACTTAATCTAAGAGTTCCCTAATCAGAAATGGATGAAATTTATTTTATCTGCACTTTATGTATATTGTATTACCATTAACACCATTACTGTTCGATCTAAGTAATGTATCCTTGATGCCATACGAAATAAAATGAAAAAAATTAAAGTCACCTGACTCTGTTTCTGTTTGTATGTAATGTATAATCTAAGGAGCTACTGTAGGGATTTTAATTACCATTTTCACAAATAGATAGAATGATTGATGAGAAAGGTTTGTGTATCAACAGATTACACAGTCCAGTCACATTAATGTGACCATATGTAAAAAGTCTGAATAACCACCTTGTGTAGCACAGGACCTGTATAAGACGAAGACAGTCGATGAGGTTCTGGAAGGTACCGGCAGCTATGTGGAGCCATGCCGATTCCAGCGCTGTGGCCAGTTGCGCTACGTCACTCGATTGAGGACCCATGGTGCCAACAGCCCGATCGAGGTGGCTCACGGATTCTTGACTGGGTTTTAATCCTGGACTTTAGTGGCCAGGGGGCATGGTAGACTCATCAACCATGTACACTGTGATTTGTGTGGTATGTTGCATTGTCCTGCTGGCAGATGCCATCATGTGGAGGAAAAATAAATTTCATGTTGGGGTGAACATGGTCCCCAAGGATAGATGCATATTTTTATTGATCCATTGTACCTTCCAGATCACCCAGGGAATGCCCTCCGGCTGAGGATTGTTGTTTGCTTTCATGCGTTTGACAACGTACACACAAACAGCCTTCTGTCAGTAGGAGCTTATAACACTCCTGTCTGCTACTGCTATACCATAACCTCGAAACTGGAGGCAGTTTGCAAACAGAATTATTTTGTTGGAGTAATAATGGTATAAAGCAACAGAACAGTGTTACCCTCTGAGAGGAATTTTGCTAGGTTGACCGTGTTGTACCTAACGGAAATGGCTTATCGGAAATTAAAGTCAGAATTACGTAAATATTCGAACAGTAACAAACAAAATTTTGCCTATCTGCACTGTTCAACGGATAAAGAAAACGGTCGCCAGCCTAACTAGGCAAGAGAATGATTAACATTCTCGTTCGAGAAAATAGTTATTAGTAACTTCAATGGGTAAACACAACCTATACTTCGTCACACGCGAGTGCAGTGAACTCTGACACATAAATATGTTTACGGTAAGATTCAAACTAACAGTTAGAGCAGCAGAAACTATTTGCAAAATTATAAGAGATACCGAAACACACTATTACTTTCAGGGCTTAAAGAAATTATGGTTTTTATAGTTAGTGGTCTTTCCGTTACTTGTTACCGAGCACTAACACAATAGGCAAACTGTGGATCCTTTTATACTATTAATATGCACTTCTAACATACAAGAGAGACAAACACTTAGCAGACATGAGTATATAACGTTTCACAACTGCAGCTTTCCACTTTTACTACAGTGAGACACAAAATTAACATATATGTAAGATACTGACTCACCTTCAGCGATTTACAACAGGCAGTAATGTGATCATTTACTAAGCAAAACTTTATAAGCCTCAGTCTTAAGAACTTTTAAATCGAAGTTGGCAACAACACATTAATAAGCAGTTTTACTAGGAAAATTATTTTCAGCAAGCATCATTAACTTTAACTCACTCTCTTGCCACATTAACTTTAACTTTCTCTTTACTATGTTCAAGAGGCATTAATTAAAAAAAACTGGTCTTTAATGTTCTTTCAGTAGGGACACTCGGTAATCACTTTAGCTCAAAAGCCGGCCGCGGTGGCCGTGCGGTTCTGGCGCTGCAGTCCGGAACCGCGGGACTGCTACGGTCGCAGGTTCAAATCCTGCCTCGGGCATGGGTGTGTGTGATGTCCTTAGGTTAGTTAGGTTTAAGTAGTTCTAAGTTCTAGGGGACTTATGACCTAAGATGTTGAGTCCTATAGTGCTCAGAGCCATTTGAACCATTTTTTTTTAGCTCAAACGGAGAGGAACCTAAGAGGTGTTATGATGAGGAGAAAAATCAAGGTAGGTACATAAATTCAGATATAAATTACCTTATATTTGAGCACACTAACACATCCATTAAGCTGATCCTTCACTGTACATCATTGTAGTATTCCGATGCAATGATTGCGCAATGTGGTGGCAACTGCATGTTGGTAGGTGGAATTGCAGGTAGAATTGCTGGACTCTGTCATTTCTTGGTGACGATGATAGATACAAATTCCAGAATAGTTCCAGCGATTTATCCATCCATCCGAGGCATTGGAAAGTAGCAGAAAAAGCCTCTCTCGGAACCAGCACAATATGCATCTTTTACACGGCAGTGCACAGTTTGGTAGCTTGTCCCCGACTCGTAGCTTGTCACCGACGTTCCCGAGGGGAACCACTACATCATTTACATACAAACTAACTAAGAACCCTAAGTGAAGGTCAGCAGTTTACATAACAGCAAACAAACACATTAAATAAAACAGAACATTTGCACATGTTGACATTTCTACAAAATTATTCACACAAAATTACAATTATATACAGTAAGTTTTGTTCCCTCCAAAGGGGACAAAGAATTTAAATGACAGATATACTACACTGCATAGAATCAAACCAGGACATCAAAGTTTTAACAAAGAAAGGAGTACACAATTTTGTTATCGTTCAATTAAACAATATTTACAGAAGCTTAACGATGTAATATTAAATGAAACAAAAGCAAAATAAGTCAGTAGAGCATTAGAGCTATGGTGTTACAAGCTTCAAACATGATTGATCTGAAAGGACCAACTGTCACCACTCAGGACACGCCCAGGTGCTGTACGGGCGTGCAGATTCCACCCAGCCGTCGTCGCCGATGATGTTGTCAGACAAGCGATTTGTAGCAAAATTGCGTGTTTATGATATATCGTCTCTTATGTGACTGCACTCGTGATTTCCTGTCAGGCAGGTCACAGTTCGTAGTAATTGATCGAAAATCATCGAGTAAAACAAGTGATTTCTGTCGTTCCGCAAGGTTGAGTTATATGTGCACTACTATTCCTCGTTGTTGTTGTTGTTGTTGTTGTTGTCTTCATTCCTGAGACTGGTTTGATGCAGCTCTCCATGCTACTCTATCCTGTGCAAGCTTCTTCATCTCCCAGTACTTACTGCAACCTACATCCTTCTGAATCTGCTTAGTGTATTCATCTCTTGGTCTCCCTCTACGAATTTTACCCTCCACGCTGCCCTCCAATACTAAATTTGTGAACCCTTGATGCCTCAGAACATCTCCTACCAACCGGTCCCTTCTTCTTGTCAAGTTGTGCCACAAACTCTTCTTCTCCCCAATTCTATTCAATACCTCCTCATTAGTTATGTGATCTACCCATCTAATCTTCAGCATTCTTCTGTAGCACCACATTTCGAAAGCTTCTATTCTCTTCCTGTCCAAACTATTTATTGTCCATGTTTCACTTCCATACATGGCTACACTCCATACAAATACTTCCAGAAACGACTTCCTGACACTTAAATCTATACTCGATGTTAACAAATTTCTCTTCTTCAGAAACGCTTTCTTTGCCATTGCCAGTCTACATTTTTTATCCTCTCTACTTCGACCGTCATCAGTTATTTAGCTCCCCAAATAGCAAAACTCCTTTACTACTTTAAGTGTCTCATTTCCTAATCTAATTCCCTCAGCATCACAAGACTTAATTCGACTACATTCCACTATCCTCGTTTAGCTTTGGTTGATGTTCATCTTATATCCTCCTTTCAAGACACCGTCCATTCTGTTCAACTGCTCTTCCAAGTTCTTTGCTGTCTCTGACAGATTTACAATGTCATCGGCGAACCTCAAAGTTTTAATTTCTTCTCCATGGATTTTAATTCCTACTCCGAATTTTTCTTTTGTTTCCTTTACTGCTTGCTCAATATACAGATTGAATAACACCGGGTATAGGCTACAACTCTGTCTCACTCCCTTCCCACCCATTGCTTCCCTTTCATGCCCCTCGACTCTTATAACTGCCATCTGGTTTCTGTACAAATTGTAAATAGCCTTTCGCTCCCTGTATTTGACACCTGCCTCCTTTAGAATTTGAAAGAGAGTATTCCAGTCAACATTGTCAAAGGCTTTCTTTATGTCTACAAATGCTAGAAATGTAGATCTGCCTTTTCTTAATCTATTTTCTAAGATAAGTCGTAGGGTCAGTATTGCCTCACGTGCTCCAACATTTCTGCGGAATCCAAACTGATCTTCGCCGAGGTCGGCTTCTACCAGTTTTTCCATTCGTCTGTAAAGAATTCGCGTTAGTATTTTGCAGCTGTGACTTATTAAACTGATAGTTCGGTAATTTTCACATCTGTCAACACCTGCTTTCTTTGGAATTGGAATTATTATATTCTTCTTGAAGTCTGAGGGTATTTCGCCTGTCTCATACATCTTGCTCACCAGACGGTATAGTTTTGTCAGGACTGGCTCTCCCAAGGCTATCAGTGGTTCCAATGGAATGTTGTCTACTCCCGGGGCCTTGTTCCGACTCAGGTCTTTCAGTGCTCTGTCAATCTCTTCACGCAGTATTATATCTCCCATTTCATCTTCATCTACATCCTCTTCCATTTCCATAATATTGTCCTCAAGTACATCGCCCTTGTATAGACCCTCTATATACTCCTTCCACCTTTCTGCTTTCCCTTCTTTGCTTAGAACTGGGTTTCCATCTGAGTTCTTGATATTCATACAAGTGGTTCTCTTTTCTCCAAAGGTCTCTTTAATTTTCCTGTAGGCTTTATCTATCTTACCCCTAGTGAGATAAGCCTCTATATCCTTACATTTGTCCTCTAGCCATCACTGCTTAGCCATTTTGCACTTCCTGTCGATCTCATTTTTGAGATGTTTGTATTCCTTTTTGCCTGTTTCATTTACTGCATTTTTATATTTTCTCCTTTCATCAATTAAATTCAATATTTCTTCTGTTACCCAAGGATTTCTACTAGCCCTCGTCTTTTTACCTACTTGATCCTCTGCTGCCTTCACTACTTCATCCCTCAGGGCTACCCATTCTTCTTCTACTGTATTTCTTTCCCCCATTCCTGTCAGTTGTTCCCTTATGCTCTCCCTGAGCCTCTGTACAACCTCTGCTTTAGTCAGTTTGTCCAGGTCCCATCTCCTTAAATTCCCACCTTTTTGTAGTTTCTTCCTTATCTATATAAAAGAGTTAGGAGACAATCTGAGCGGCAGTCTGAGGTTGTTTGCATACGATACTGTCGTTTATCGTCTAGTAAACTCATCCGAAGATCAAAATAAATTGCCAAACGATTTACAAAATATATCTGAATGGTACGAAAATTGGCAGTAAACGCTATATGACGAAAAGTGTGGGATCGTCAACATGAGTGCTAAAAGGAATCCGTTAAATTTCGGTACTACAATAAATCAGTCTAATTTATAAGCCATAAATTCAACTAAATACCTTGGAATTACCATTAGGAACAATTTAAATTGAAAAGAACACGTAGAAAATGTTGTCTAGAAGGCAAACCAAAGACTGCGTTTTTCTGGCAGAGCACTTGGAAAATGTAAAAGGTCTACCAAAGAGACTGCCTGCCCTAAGACGTCCGACCTCTTTTGGAGTACTGCTGTGAGCTCTGGGATCCTCACCAGACAGGATTAACGGAGTACATGGAGAAAGTTCAACGAAGAGCAGCACGTTTTGTATTATCGCGAAATAGGAGAGACAGTGTCACGGACATGATACAGGATTTGTGATGGACACCATTAAAACAAACGCGTTTTTCGTTGCGGCGGAATCTTCTTACGAAATTCCAGTAACCAAATTTCTCTTCTGAATGCGAAAATATTTTGTTGATTCAGACCTACATAGGGAGAAACGATCATCGTAATAAGATAAAGGGAATCAGAGCTCGCAGGGAAAGATATAGGTGTTCGTTTTTTGTGCGCACTGTACGAGATTGGAAAGATAGAGAATTATTGTGAAGGTGGTTTGATGAACCCTCTGCCAGACACTTAAGTGTGATATGCAGAATATCCATGTAAGCCGGCGGAGTGGCCGTGCGGTTCTAGACGCTACAGTCTGGAACCGAGCTACCGCTACGGTCGCTGGTTCGAATCCTGCCTCGGGCGTGGATGTGTGTGATGTCCTTAGGTTAGTTAGGTTTAATTAGTTCTAAGTTCTAGGCTACAGATGGCCTCAGAAGCTAAGTCGCATAGTGCTCAGAGCCATTTGAACCATTTGAGCCATATCCATGTAGATGTAAATATACAGGGTTATTACAAATGATTGAAGCGATTTCACAGCTCTACAATAACTTTATTATTTGAGATATTTTCACAATGCTTTGCACACACATACAAAAACTCAAAACGTGTTTTTAGGCATTCACAAATGTTCGATATGTGCCCCTTTAGTGATTCGGCAGACATCAAGCCGATAATCAAGTTCCTCCCACACTCAGCGCAGCATGTCCCCATCAATGAGTTCGAAAGCATCGTTGATGCGAGCTCGCAGTTCTGGCACGTTTCTTGGTAGAAGAGGTTTAAACACGGAATATTTCACATAACCCCACAGAAAGAAATCTCATGGGTTTAAGTCGGAAGAGCGTGGAGGCCATGACATGAATTGCTGATCATGATCTCCACCACGACCTATCCATCGGTTTTCCAATCTCCTGTTTAAGAAATGCCGAACATCATGATGGAAGTCCGGTGGAGCACCATGCTGTTGAAAGATGAAGTCGGCGCTGTCGGTCTCCAGTTGCGGCATGAGCCAATTTTCCAGCATGTCCAGATACACGTGTCCTGTAACGTTTTTTTCCGCAGAAGAAAAAGGGGCCGTAAACTTTAAACCGTGAGATTGCACAAAACACGTTAAGTTTTGGTGAATTGCAAATTTGCTGCACAAATGCGTGAGGATTCTCTATCGCCCAGATTCGCACATTGTGTCTGTTCACTTCACCATTAAGAAAAAATGTTGCTTCATCACTGAAAACAAGTTTCGCACTGAACGCATCCTCTTCCATGAGCTGTTGCAACCGCTCCGAAAATTCAAAGCCTTTTCGTAAGATTTTCCAAACCGTCGGCTGTGGTACGTTTAGCTCCCTGCTTGCTTTATTAGTCGACTTCCGCGGGCTACGCGTGAAACTTGCCCGCACGCGTTCAACCGTTTCTTCGCTCACTGCAGGCCGACTGGTTGATTTCCCCTTAACAGAGGCATCCAGAAGCTTTAAACTACGCATACCATCGCCGAATGGAGTTAGCAGTTGGTGGATCTTTGTTGAACTTCGTCCTGAAGTGTCGTTGCACTGTTATGACTGACTGATGTGAGTGCATTTCAAGCACGACATACGCTTTCTCGGCTCCTGTCGCCATTTTGTCTCACTGCGCTCTCGAGCGCTCTGGAAGCAGAAACCTGAAGTGCGGCTTCAGCCGAACAAAACTTTATGAATTTTTGTACGTATCTGTAGTGTGTCGTGACCATATGTCAATGAATGGAGCTACAGTGAATTTATGAAATCGCTTCAATCATTTGTAATAGCCCTGTAGGTGTGGATGAACATCAGTCAGCATGGGTGCACGAACCAGGTGGCTGCTGCGGAGGCCCACACACAAGAACATTCACTGAACGGTCGTTGAGCAGACGCTGTTGTTAGTCCCTTGTGTCATCTTGGCGGTCAGTTGCTCAGTAGTTGCACGTCTGTCCGCCCCCACACATCTCCACAACCGTCGTTCACCCCTGTCCTCTACGGCCCGCGTTGCGTTGCAGGTGTCTCGGCGCCAGTTTCGGGTAGAGCCATTTTGCCATTCTTAACCACGGCGGCACCCGAACAGTTTACAATCTTAACCTTTTCGGAAATGCTTCCGCCTTTGAATCGAAAGCCAATGCTCAAGCGCATACGGATGTCAGATATATCGCTCCGTTTCTGCATTATGAACACAAGTGCACTGTTTTCCATGTTCTATGCGACTAACTTTATGTACCCTCCAACTGCCATCTGTGAGTGGTTACTGTACGTTGACATCGAACATAAGTGGTGGTCGAATTAATGTGACTGGACCGTGTCCCTCTAAATAATGATGACTGTAATACATGTGTAATTATCTGCTCCGTATTTAACTGACATTTGAATTGACATCTCGTGACAGTTATAGAACCTACGAGCTGTAAATAAAAAGAAAAAAACTGAAGCAGACAGCCGCCGCAACTCGAGAAAGCACCAAAACTTAACCGGGCTCTCTATTGGTCCTCATACCCTAATGGTAAAGTAGTGCCTGGGAAGAAACAGGTCGTGGGATCGAATCGCGATCAGACCACTGATTTTTCAGTCTACCTTATAACCTAGCATTGAACCCTCAGTTATTTGGAAATTCCCGAGAAACACTACGTGATTGGGATTTCAGGTTAACCTGTAGCCCCCTTCGTATGTTGAATGGTGCGGGGTACAGAAACGCTAATCGCCAAAGTGGCGTCCCATAGAAAAATTTCCATCAGACCACTGAGCCACGCAACTGTTTACCAGATTTGTACATCTACATTTATTTTCTTCTTAAAAAAATTATAAATTAAAAGTCCCCCCATGTGTTTTTCTGTCTATGTGTGAACGCTAACCTCAGGAACTACAGTAGGGATTTTGATACTGTTTCCTGTAATAGACAGACTTATTTACACTAGACAAGTCGTCCTGCCATAGATACGTGCGAAGATTGGGCGGGTAGCCAGTATGTAATAAAACTACTAGCGTTTCGGCAGCTGTTGCAGATATGTCATCAGGGTGAGCAGACTAAGGCTTTTCGAGCAGCAACCGAAATGCTGGTAGTTTTAGTATATTTTTGACACCTTTCAGAAGGATATTACTGATGTACTTACGATGATCCAGCATAGATTTGTAACGCCGGAAATGCATATCCTCCTATTTCCATCTATTGCACTGCAAATTTTTTTCCTTATTTGGTCACCTGAAGATGTGACATTTCTGTCTCTTTATATATTGTAATTGTTTTACTGTTTCTATATATATATATTTATGCACTTATGTTGGTTTGTTTTGTGAATATTATTTGTATTTATATGCTGGGTCTGGCCTAGGGAAAACTATGCTATCGAACGAATACATCGATAGGTCGTGTGGAGAACCAAAGTGTTTAGGATCTTTGGTAGGGAAATCTGTCGCGTGGAGCGCGGGCAGAGGGGGAGTCTGGCTGGGGTGGTGCAGTGGAGCAGGTGTGTTGTGTGAAGCTCCCGCGAGTTGCCGCGCTTTCGGGGTTAGGCAGCATGTAATTGTGCTCGACTTGCGATGATAGTTTCTGACACGGTGTCGCGGACGGGAAGCATTAGCTGGCGCACATCAAGAGCCCGTTTCGCCTGGTGACCGTGTCGAGAAGAAGGCGCGCCAACATCCAGCTTCTGCAACAGCGACGACAATGAGTGACTGTCGCCACCTCCTCGATCGACGGCTTCAAACCTTCAATCAACCAACAAGGAAGACTGGAAGCACGTAAAGTTTTAGAACTGTATGGCAGACCTCAGCTTTTCAAACTTTTAAAATTGTTGCATCACAAAATTACAGCAACTTAGCATGAACCTTTGTTGCTCATTGTCCCAATTGCATTGCCAAGCAGGGTCCCTTCCTTTTCCGAAATGAACCCGAGTGTCGTTGAAATTCAAACGCTAACATTAAAGTAATATAATTCGATTTTACTACTTTAATTTCAAAGTTCAGTTAAGGCATTCATAGCTGGCTACAATATTTAGATTACACAAGCACACATTAAGAGTGCGAGTTTTGTTACCGTATTTTAGCTTACCTGTGAGTGCAGCTCAGCTTGGTACGTACTAAATTTTACTATTGTTAACTGTTCAGAATCATTTAATTCAAGTTCAAAGTTAAATCTCTTATTTCTAAATTGCGTAGATTCAAGTAGCTTTTGAAATGATTGTTGAGGTAGTCCAAGACTAACCGTATTTTACTGAATTTCGATGTGCTTCAGAAAGAAAGCTCACTATTAACTTCAGTCACTAAATTAACTTTAGATTTTCCGGCTTTATTAATTCTTTTGCTAAATTAAGTCAGAGTGTAGCGAAATTTATTACTTCTGACAAACTTTCAGTTTTCACACTACACGTGTCAACCTTCAGTTGCCACACTTCTAGTGCTAATTATATGTATAATAAACTTCCTTTTTCAGTTACTATAGTAATTGTCCTTAGGACTGGCGACCGGAATTACCCTCAGATCTCAAATATCTAATTACCACTAGTTAATTGTTAACGTAACGGCCGCACATTTACTTTCTTTATTAACTTTACCCCTTTTCAAAATTAATTTCCACCAGTTTATTTAGCATTTTTCCTTTCATTTAGATGTAACCCTTTCCTCCCTCTTGACCGACAAATTAACTTCGGTGACGATTGCTTTTCCCAAATTTCCATTAGGTACACGCGGTTTAATTTTTCACTGTCATTAAGGTCGATAAGTGAGGGGGAGGTTACACGTGGCGACCTGGTGGCAGGACAATCTTCAGATTTGAGGTTGTTCTGGACACGAATTTTGCATTGTGCAAATCTCGTAACGAAGTACTGGTGGCGAAATGGTCGATACGTCAGCGAGAATATTATGTAAGTAGGCTGTTTATGTTTTCTTATCGGCAACGTTACGTGGCGCTCGGTATGAAAATCACTGGCTGTGCTGTGTGCAGTCTGTGGCTAGTTTGCATTGTTGTCTGCCATTGTAGTGTTGCACAGCTGGATGTTAACAGCGCATAGCGTTGGGCAGTTGGAGGTGAGCCGCCAGCAGTGGTGGATGTGGGAAGTGAGATGGCGGATTTTTGAGAATGGATAATCTGGAGGTGTGTCCATCAGAAACAGTACATTTGTATGAATGGATGTCATGAACTGCTATATATATTATCACTATTAAGGTAAATACATTGTTTGTTCTCTATTAAAATCTTTGATTTGCTAACTATGCCTATCAGTAGTTAGTGCCTTCCGTAGTTGGAATCTTTTGTTTAGCTGGCAGTAGTGGCGCTCGGTGTACTGCAGTAGTTCGAGTAACGAAGTTTTTTGTGAGGTAAGTGATTTGTGAAAGGTATAGGTTAATGTTAGTCAGGGCCATTGTTTTGTAGGGATTATTGAAAGTCAGATTGCGTTGGGCTAAAAATATTGTGTGTCAGTTTAAGCACAGTCTTGTATAATTGTTCAAAGGGGACGTTTCAATTAGTGTGAGGAATCCTAATTAGATTTGAGATTTGGCATTTATACTGAAAATTATAAAAATGAGTGAAGGCAACAATTGCCAAAATTTGGCAGGTTTGGATACGGAACAATCGGTCGAACAGTGGGAAACGCGCACCGCGGTACCCATTGTTCAGGGGCAGGCGGCTAGCATGAAAGACGCGACCGCCGAAACGCAACAAAGAGCAGAAATGGAAATCCAAACTTTAGAAAATGTTTCGGAATCGGAAGTGAAAATCAAATCTGAATCCCTTGATGACGAATATGAGGGGACAATTAAAGAGGAAGCCGCCACGGAAGTAAAACCGGTAGTTTCCGGGAATGTAACTGATTTATTGAATGTTTTGATTAACGAAATCAAGAGTCAATCGGCAGAAATTAAAGCTGTGTCTGACAAGCAAGAATCTCAGGCTGCCAAGCAAGAAGCTCAGGCTCCTAAGCAAGAATCTCAGGCTACCAAGCAAGAAACTCAGTATGAAAAAATTGAACGAAAGCTAGACAATCAGAACAAAGCTATTAATGTTGTTAACAACAATTTTGGAGTTGTTAACACAAAAGTTGATAAAATCAAAGAAGATATTGTTGTGATTAATACCGAAATCGGTAATCTTAAACAGGAAGTGATAGGCGTTCAGGCGGAAATTGCGAGCATAAATATTCGTTTTTATTCCGAAATTAGCAGAATCGAGAAATGTGTAGGAGAAGCAGTTGCTCCGATCATCGAGAATAAGGTGACGGAACAAATTCAATTAGTGAAAAAAGAGGATCAAAAGAAGGTGGAAACTTTAAAGGCTTTAGTATCCGAAGTAGATACCAAAGTGACGAAGCAGGCTAATACCTGCGAAGAGAAAAAAAGGGAAGTAGAAACGCTTGTGACAACCACTTGCCAAGTAATTACGAGAGTGTCGGAATTAGAAAAGAAACTTGACGAAAAACAGAGCTATGTGCCAATCTCTGCACATAGTTCGGAATTGTTGACGAAAGAGGAGCGGTTCGACCCCTTGAAAAAAGGCGGTATACACGCGACGGATTTCATTACGAATTGTGAAAGAGTTTTACCCAGATCATGGACTAATGAGAGAAAAATTAATGCGGTTATTGATGTGCTGGCTGGTGATGCCAAGCGTTGGGGCTTAAACCTCAACATTAAGAACCTGACTTTTGACGAATTTAAAAATTTGTTTCTGGCTGAATACTGGTCAGAGCAAAAACAGCAAAGTGTCTAGCGCGAATTTGTCGTATCGAGGCCTTTCGATACGAATTCGCGCGGTCCGATGAAGGAGTTTCGTGAGGGCTGGATCCGCAAGTTGGAATATTTGCGTGATCGCCGCACGGAATCCGAAATAGTCTGGGAACTCTACAGGATGCTTCCAGATGACACAAAACGCTACGTAGGAAGCAATTACAGGACAATCAATGATTTCCTGGAAAGAGTTGAGGACGAGGACAATTGGCGCAATAATCGCGACAGTGGTAGAGGCCGTGGTAACAACAACGGGAACCACAACAACGATAACCATGGGAATAATGCATACCGCAACCATGGCAGCATTAACAATAGTGCTTCGGGCCGTAATGACAATCGGTACAATGCAAATAATAACAGGAATGACGGAAACCAGTATCATTCTAGCGTGATACAGGCTTCGCAGAATAGTAATAACGCCAGAGGGTGTGATCAGCCGCCTCAGCAGCATCCAGGGAGAGTATCTGCTGGGACGAGACAGGGAAACCATTAGCCGCGCCGGTGAGGGGCCGACCGGGCGTGGAGAAATTTTGGAGGCCCAATAACAAGAGAAAACCCAGGTGTCGTCGTTATGAAAATTCCGTATGGAATAATCAACGGCGGGAGAGTGTGCCAGTGTTAAGAGAAAGAAGTGCGCCCACAAGTAGTAGATCAGCTGTATACACGGCAGTAGAAAATACATTCACTGTCAGCTGTATACACGGCAGTAGAAAATACATTCACTGTCAGTGAGAACAATTTAAGTAGTGTTCCGGAAATCGATTATAAAGTGGCAGCTGTAATACTCACAGCGGAAATGGAGATTGAGTTTAAGAATGATTCGCAATTGTTGAGAGAAGGTCGGATGTCGGATAACACGTCCGTCATTGAGCGAGGGGATGCAGAGAGGGATGAGGTCTGGTTAAGGCAGTTCGGTCGCTTATACGACGAATTAAGAGATTATAGGGGCCTGTACGAGAGAAGTGTTTATGGGGAGCGCGGGCAGGATTTGCCGCGTCTCGTCCCACAGAAAGATAGTATTTGTGAAGTGATAGAAAGTTCTGGCCCTAACCAGCAGACTTTACTAGAAATAGTTGATGTTAATGGAGAGCACGAGCAAGATTCGTCGTGTTTCGTCCCGCAAGAGTTGGATGTTGAAGTAGTAACGGAAATTTCTGGCCCTGGCCGGCAGACTTTACCGAAAGTTATAGTGGTAGAAGTAGCCGACCCATCCGACGCAAAACTCCAGTTAAAACATTGCGAAAGTATTAAGGAGAAAGAGTACGAGAATTTTAGTGATAGCCGGACACGATTGGTAGAAAAGCACGCAGATTACAGCGTGTATGAGGTTAGAGCTGACGTTATACGGTCAGACGGTAGCAGTGTGGGTTGCGCAGATCCAGAGGAAGTAATTGCAGATACTACTGGGCACATTCCTCCAGGTAGATTGGCAGATGAGATCAATCTGGCCAAAGTGGAATCAACGAAGGTGACAATTAGTGAATTGATAGCAAAGCAACACTCACTAGTTGACGAGTTACAGGAAAAGGTTTCGGTATAGGAGGCGAAGCTACAGACCAAGCCTCAGGACAAACGTGTTGAAATTAAAACTGTATGTGAACAGAGGCTGAAAAAGCCGCCAGATAAGCCGGATTTAGGATCAAAGCCAGATGGTTTTTTTTGGAATGACCTGGATATAGACGAGGATTTACTGTGGGAAAATAAAGAAACAGTCGAGGACAAGTGTAGACAGATAGTAGTGTCTGTTAATATGCACGACCTACAACTAAACGTGTTGATTGACACCAGTGCAGAATTGAGTGCTGTATCTGGGAAAATATTTGAGTTACTGAAAGACAGACCCGGCATCGTAGTTATGCCAGTAACAGGAGTGAAAATTATCGGTGCTCCTGGGAAGGCCAGTAAACCGGTCACAAAACAGATTTTTGTCAACTTCGAGATATGTGGGGCACGATTTGAACAAGAGTTTGTCGTCGTGCCAGACTTAAGTACGGAAGTAATTATCGGGTTAGATTGGCTATTAAAGTACCGTGCAGTGATTAATTGCGAAAGCAAAACTGTGACATGTACGTCACAAGATAAAGCAATAGTAGTTAGTTTTGACGAGGCAGGAGACGGTGTGCATAGGCAATACCAGCCTATACACATTGTTAACTGGCCGGATGGTATTGATGTAGGTATGAATTTGAACTACTGTAATGTGAGGAATCTCGGCATTGACAATAGTGTAGAAAGTGAATTGGAAAGTATTGTAGACGGTGTGTCAAACGTAACACACGAACAAAAAGGAGGCCTGTATGGAGTGATAATGAGGAATAAGAGTGTGTTTTCAGACAAACCGGAACTTGTGGAAGGATATAAATGCAAGTTGCATGTAATTCCGCACAAACCATTCTTCGTGAGACCGTATGCTATACCGCTGTCCAAAAAGGAAGCAGTGCAACTGGAGATAGATAAGATGATCGAATGGGGAGTGATTGAAAGAAGTACGAGTCCATACAATAACGGTTTGGTCATTGTAGCAAAACGGGATGGTAGTGTGCGTATTGTGATTGACGCACGCACGTTGAATAGGGTCGTTCAACGCGAAACAGACAGACCAGAGAATATGGAGGAGATTTTGCAACGTTTTCATGACGTTAAGTTCATAACAAGCCTCGATCTGACGGCTAGTTACTGGCAAGTAGAACTCGAAGAAGAATCCAGGCCATACACCGCCTTCTTGTTCGCGGGCAGGTGTTATCAGTATAGAGTACTGCCGTTTGGACTTAATATATCTGTGTCCGTATTCATCAGGGCCCTAGATAAAGTGCTAGGACCGGCTTTGAGTTCAAGATTAACTGTATATGTTGACGACCTATTGTTGGCCAATGCCACGTGGCATGACCATTGTGACCTGTTAGATGAAGTTTTTAGAGCATTGCGCCATGGCGGAATGACTCTAAAGCTAAAGAAATGCGAATTTGTGAAGCAGGAACTGAAATTTTTAGGGAATGTAATTACCACTGCTGGTATTACGAAAGACCCAGAGAAACTAGAGGCAATAAGGAATTGTCCTTCACCCAAGTCCAGGAAACAGTTAAAAAGTTTTCTAGGGCTCACAGGATTTTACCGTAAATTTGTAAAAGGACAAGTGTTTAATGATGAAAATTTGAATAACCTCTTACGCAAAAATGTTCCGTTTGTGTGGACTGACGGGTGTGAGGCCGCTTTCGAGAGATTAAAAGACGAGTTGTTAAGATCTAACATGCTATTTCATCCTGATTTATCGCTACCCTTCCATCTGGGAACGGATTCGTCAGATTATGGGGTGGGAATAGAACTGTTCCAAGAAGTTGGTAAAGGAGAGGATAAGGAACACCGGACGATAGCGTTCGCGAGCCGAACTTTATCAAAAAGTGAGCGAAACTACACGATTTCTGAGAAAGAGTGTCTCGCAATCGTGTGGGGATTCAAAAAGTTCAAGGGTTACCTATGGGACCGTAAGGTGATTATTCATACGGACCATAAGGCGCTCACTTATCTGAAGGATTGTAAACTACTTCACGAAAGACTGACTAGGTGGTCGCTGTATTTACAGCAATTTAAATATGACATCTGTTACGTAAAAGGGACCGACAATTGCGTAGCGGATGCGCTGTCGCGGTTGCCCGAGTCTAATCAAGATATATTGAAAGATGAGTCAGATGGAGTGGTCAAATTATACTATTTTAAAGAAGTTGAAGGACGCAAATTAATAGTGAACATCTGTAAGAATCTACGTCGTCATCAGAACGAGGATGGTTGTTTAAATATGGTGAAAACCCGATATGACGAAAGGAGTCCAGAAGGAGAGAAATTAAGGAAGTATTACAAGATATACGATCATATCTTGTACATACGTAAGGATGAAGATAGTAATATTTGGCGGGTATGCTACCCCACCAAATACGTCACGGAAATAATAGACTACTACCATTTGGCGTATGGTCACTGTGGACCAAAGAAATGTACGGAAAAGCTGAGTGAAGTAGCGCTTTTTAACAACATGTTAAAACGCCTTACTGACAGAGTGAAAACTTGCGATTTATGTCAGAAGGTGAAGGTTACCAACTGTACGAGTCGTGGTCCTATGCAAAGTATAAGGCCTAACGACACCTTTGAATTACTGTGCGTGGACTTGCCCAAGTCATCAGGAAACTTTGCCTACATTTTAGTAGTGCTAGAAGCTTTTTCCAAGTTCATCAAACTATACCCGATTAGGAAAGCTACAGCCAAAGCGGTCTGTAGCAAGCTTGTGAACTATTATTTTGTTCATATTGGTAAGCCCAAGGCGATTCTATCAGGCAATGGGGCACAATTTACTTCTAAGTTGTGGAATGAAGGCATGGAAAGTAATGGGGTCGAGGTGATCCATATTTCAGCTTATTGTTCGGCTGGGAATCCCGCTGAGAGGTATATGCGCGAGCTAGGCCGACTTTGCCGTACCTATTGCCATCACAACCATAGGGCATGGGGCAAATATGTAGCAGTATTTGAGAGAATTATGAACACCTTGAGACATGAATCGACGGGATTTTCTCCAGAGGAAATCCTGTTGGATGACAGAAGTAAAAGTTTAGTGGAAGAGATAATCAAATTCCCTCCACGGATTGACATTAGTATTGGTGTGAAAAAAGATCGATTGCGAGAATTAATGCAGCTAAAAGCCGATGCTCGCATACGTCGTCATGACGCTAAAGCGCGTTTTGCTAAGTTTGCAATCGGAGACTTAGTACTTGTAAAAGCTCATGAGAAATCGAGCGAGATAGACCATGAAATCTCTAAATTTAAGTTTGTTTATAATGGACCATATAAAGTCATTGGTATACCTCACACAAATGCTTATTGCTTAGAGTATCCAAGCCCTGGAAAACTATTAGGTATACGGAACATTGTAGACTTGAAATTGTACCAACCTAGGATTGATTAATACCACAGAAGGGTAATTTGTACAGTATGTAAATATAGAGTGTAAGATTTAAGTTTTGCTAGATTGCCATGCTTTTTCCTGACCAAGAGGACATTAAAGAAGTTGTAATTAATAAGTAACTAATTTTACTAAATGATTTAAGAGGAATTGATTAATAATCAATTGAAAAATCCAAGCTGCTATTTTAAGTTTTCAGCTGAGTCACAGTAGATTAAGGAATGTAAATATGATTTTGTAACTAGCTGTAAGATTTCATAAATATGTGATTTACTAGTCATTGCCGATGTACTTATACAATGTTTTAAGTTTCAGGCTTGTACATGTGTGATGATGGACAGTGTTGAGTTATCCACTGTGATAGTATTAATGGACTCCTTGAGATTACTCGGGAGTGAGTTTTTCCGAAAGAATTCAGTGAAACGGACGTTCTGGAAATGCCGTTACACAGGCGAGTGAGATCAAGCGTGCCGCACAGGCGGGCGCAACAATACTGGCCAGGCGGAGCCGCTGTCAGCTCTTGTGCCGCTGTCGGTATTCTTTGTACTTGCGAATACGGAAGGCGGAAGGCGGAGTTGTTTTTCTTCCCGGACAGCTGATGTGAAAGAATTCTGCTGTCAACATTTATGTTTTTGTCAATCTGCTGTATATTATTTTCTTGTTTAGCGTTAAGTGGACTCTCATGGCGACAGTATTAATTATGAAAAGGCTATATAAAATGTGTATTCTATGTAATTAATTATTAATTTGCGTATTTTGATCTACCTGTTTTTATGACCATGTACTCTGATTATTTGTGTTTGTGATTGTGTTTTTGTCGATCTGATGTATATTATTTTATTGTTTAGCGTTAAGTGGACTCTCATGGCGAGAGTATTAATTATGAAAAGGTTATATAAAATGTGTATTCTATGTAATTAATTATTAATTTGCGTATTTTGATTTACCTGTTTTTATGACCATGTACTCTGATTAATTTTGTAAATAGTATTCCATTTCTTGATACTAATATGAATTTTTCTGATTTTAGAATAGCTAAACCACTTTCTATGTTTTCTATGAATTTCAATATATTGTCAACCTGTTTTGTTTAGTGTAAGATGACAGAGTGGCATAAGGTTAGGAGTGTCTCCACTCAATTATTACGGTCTAAAAATTGATTTATGGTTAATTAGATGAATGCTAAATTTTGTTGATGTTTTGAGCATATGCATTTCCGCTGTTTCTTTTTTGGGACATTTTCTGAGTCTGTTTAGGTTACACGAACATCCTCGGACAATGTGGGGCATGTGTAACGCCGGAAATGCATGTCCTCCTATTTCCATCAATTGCACTGCATATTTTTTTTCCTTATTTTGTCACCTGAAGATGTGACATTTCTGTCTCTTTATATATTGTAATTGTTTTACTGTTTCTATATATATATTTTTATGCATTTATGTTGGTTTGTTTTGTGAATATTATTGTATTTATACGCTGGGTCTGGCCTAGGGAAAACTATGCTATCGAACGAATACATCGATAGGTCGTGTGGAGAACCAAAGTGTTTAGGATCTTTGGCAGGGAAATCTGTCGTGTGGAGCGCGGGCAGAGGGGGAGTCTGGCTGGGGTGGTGCAGTGGAGCAGGTGTGTCGTGTGAAGCTCCCGCGAATTGCCGCGCTTTCGGGGTTTGGTAGCATGTAATTGCGCTCGACTTGCGATATAGTTTCTGACACGGTGTCGCGGACGGGAAGCATTAGCTGGCGCACATCAAGAGCCCGTTTCACCTGGTGACCGTGTCAAGAAGAAGGCGCGCCAACATCCAGCTTCTGCAACAGCGACGACAATGAGTGACTGTCGCCACCTCCTCGATCGACGGCTTCAAACCTTCAATCAACCAACAAGGAAGACTGGAAACACGTAAAGTTTTAGAACTGTATGGCAGACCTCAGCTTTTCAAACTTTTAAAATTGTTGCATCACAAAATTACAGCAACTTAGCATGAACCTTTGTTGCTCATTGTCCCAATTGCATTGCCAAGCAGGGTCCCTTCCTTTTCTGAAATGAACCCGAGTGTCGTTGAAATTCAAACGCTAACATTAAAGTAATATAATTCGATTTCACTACTTTAATTTCAAAGTTCAGTTAAGGCATTCATAGCTGGCTACAATATTTAGATTACACAAGCACACATTAAGAGTGCGAGTTTTGTTACTGTATTTTAGCTTACCTGTGAGTGCAGTTCAGCTTGGTACGTACTAAATTTTACTATTGTTAACTGTTCAGAATCATTTAATTCAAGTTCAAAGTTAAATCTCTTATTTCTAAATTGCGTAGATTCAAGTAGCTTTTGAAATGATTGTTGAGGTAGTCCAAGACTAACCGTATTTTACTGAATTTCGATGTGCTTCAGAAAGAAAGCTCACTATTAACTTCAGTCACTAAATTAACTTTAGATTTTCCGGTTTTATTAATTCTTTTGCTAAATTAAGTCAGAGTGTAGCGAAATTTATTACTTCTGACAAACTTTCAGTTTTCACACTACACGTGTCAACCTTCAGTTGCCACACTTCTAGTGCTAATTATATGTGTAATAACCTTCCTTTTTCAGTTACTATAGTAATTGTCCTTAGGACTGGCGACTGGAATTTCCCTCAGATCTCAAATATCTAATTACCGCTAGTTAATTGTTAACGTAACAGCCGCACATTTACTTTCTTTATTAACTTTACCCCTTTTCAAAATTAATTTCCACCAGTTTATTTAGCATTTTTCCTTTCATTTAGATGTAACCCTTTCCTCCCTCTTGACCGACAAATTAACTTCGGTGACGATTGCTTTTCCCAAATTTCCATTAGGTACACGCGGTTTAATTTTTCACTGTCATTAAGGTCGATAAGTGAGGGGGAGGTTACAGATTGTATGTCAAAATTCAGAATTTGCATCTGTGTTTGTTGTGTGCCTAATATGCGACGAAACTAAATCTACCGCAGGTAATAGAAACAGCAAATAGCAATACAAAGAGCCTATTTCATTTTTGCATGCCTATTTATTAATTTTAATCCAAATATTGCACCAGCCGGTATTCTGAAATTGAGAATTCTGAGGAGAATTTAAGAAAACTTGGAAGATACGCTGAGAGAAGATCAGTTTGGATTCAGGAGGGGAGTAGGAAAATGAGAACAATTCTGCCACTGAGGCTTATTATGTAAAAGCAAATATGGAAGAACAAACCAACTTCTATTGCCTTTGTAGTCCTGGAAAAGGTATCTGATTATGTTTTCCTGGCAAGAGGTGTTCAGAGCGCTGAACAAAGCAGGTCTCAAATACAAATACGTTAAGGTGACCCACAGCTTCAGTAAGAACGAAGTGGCTGTGATTAAGAATTTTCATCAGTAACAAAACGAAAACATTACAAAAGATCTAAGAGAAGAATGTCCTCTTTCTCATCTACTTTCAATGTTTACATACTGAAAGCTACAGACAAAGCTCGTGAACTGCTGAGGTGGGAAACAAAATTAATAGGCAAAACACAGGCATGCTGAGTTGCGTAAATGATATTACTCTGGCTACAGACGCGAAAGTAGATCTAGAGAAGGTTCCCAGCACAATGGAAACGATTTTCTGTAATCAGTATAGTATCAGAATAAACAATCGAAAGACTAAAGTAATAATGCGCAGCTCCGAAGAAGAATATGAACCTTTAAGAATAAGCACTGAAAGAGAGAAACTAGAAATGACAGAGGAATTTATCTACTTGGAAAGCAGGATTATAGATGATGGTAGAAGATAGAAATAAACTGTGAGCAGAATGCAACAATCCAAAATTGATTTAATTTAAGAAATAATTTACACACCATCAGCCTGGAAATAAGAAAAAGACTAATGAAAGCGTTTGTTTGGAGTGCGGCCCTCTACCGGTGTGAAACATGGACAATAGGAAAACAAGAGAAAATACAGCTAGAAGCCTTGGAGGTTTGGTGCCACACAAGGATGATGATCAACTGGAGAGACAGAGTTACCAACGAACAGGCGCTGAGAAGAGTACAGGAAACCAGTTCGCTGTGGAGGCACATCCAAAGATGGAGAGAAAAACTCGTAGGACACACATTTAGACACAATAACATAGCTGGAAGACTACGAGAAGGAGCTAGTTAGGGAATGAATCGACGGGAATGACCAAGGATGTCATACATGCAACAGGTAATGAATCATGTGGGATGAACTACATACACGGAAATGAAAAGGAAGACAGACAGAACACTACTGAAATCCAACCTCAGGGATGAAAACAAAATAGAGAAGCGTATTATGTCAAATGTTTACCACATCTCTTTGAGTTCTAAATAGCTGAGTATAGAGTGAGATTGTACTGGTACATAACGATGTGCTAAGACAGAGCGCTCAGTTATTGTTCACATTTCTGATAGCACCATTCAATAAGCGACATTCTGCCCTTCCTCTTAGGGCAGATTTTTTCCTTTGGTTCTATTGTTTTCTGATACTAGTCCGTTTATTTGGTTGCTACATACAATATTGGAAGGGATTTTTTTTCTTTTGGAATAAACATTATACGACGTACATGCTTTCAGTGACACGATAATACAGGATAAATTAGGAACAGAGTACCAGGCCACATGTATTGTGTAGACAGGTGCTTAGGTTAACCGGGTTACAAAGATAAAGGCTTTTGGCAAAGAGCATCAGGTTATTGTAGTAGGCGGAGAAGGCAACAGACTGCCTAAGGATAGAAATTAGAGCATTACTGGTACCTGAATGAAATAGAAGTAACAACTACACACATTATTGCGAGTTTTGTTGCGGACCGACAGTGCCATGACCAACCCTGGGTTGGCACTGCTGTGATCCGTGTGTGCAGTTGAGCAGGTTGTTGCTGACTGAAACGAAATCTCATAACAGTGAAGTACCTTTTGCTACAATTGGAAGATGAGGATGTCCTATCTGGCTGAGCTTCTTGCAGAATATGTACAGGGGGGGGGGGGTCACCATCACACAAAGCAAGGACCCTGCGTTTAATGGTGTGAGAGAGGCACCTTTTTAGGTCAGAATCAGGATTCAAACACTCTGTTTTGAAAGAAGTCAAAACACAGAAGAGCCCCATAAAATGACTAAGAATGGACAGAAAAATAAGGTTAGCTTATTTCATAAAAATATTAAGGAATTGTGTAATAAGGTACAAGAGCGTCTTGTTTGTTTGGAAAATTTAGAGAGCTCTGGAAAGGTAGACATCCTGCGACTATCTGAGCACCATAAACCAAAGGATTAGGTAAGTTAGATATAAAAGATTATACGCTAGTAATATACTCCTGCAGAACTAAAATGGGAAAAGGAGGAGTTTTTACATAAGTTAAGACCGAACAAAAGTTCAAAAACACTGAGACAAGTAGACTTTGCAATGATCAGCACGTAGTTCACTTTTAATTGTAACGATATGTGGATCCCCACTGGGCAATTTTGAATTGTTTATGAGGAATCTGGATTCCTTACTAAGCTATCTACCAGACAGCAGCAACCAGTCAGTAGTCTTTATTATCTTCAATGATACAGATTTTATGATGGCTTCTGATAGGAAAAATGATCTGTAAACCTTATTCGGATAGTACAATTTGATCACGGTAATAAATTTTATGTCATGAAAAATAAAGATGGTAGAACCCTAACTGATAAGGCCAAAGCAAGGAAATAACTGCTTACCCAGTAACAAGTGCTCTCTCTAACCATGATGTACAGTTAATTGGGATGGATAAGATAGTGCCTTACAGTGGGAATTTGTTAGAATAATTAATGAGTCCAGGACAAACGTTTTTAAGAGTAGTTTACAAGGGACGAGGCGGGTGAAACTTATAATGATCCAAATTCTGTCATAAAATTTAATCTGTTCTATGATAAATTCATCTCATTATTCGAAAATAATTTTCCACAAAAGCTAATCAGAAAGGATATTAACAACCCAAATAAAAGGTTTTAAAATATCTTGTGAAAGGAAAAGGGAGACGTACATCACCAAAAACAAGTGAAGATCCTGCAGTAGGTGCACAATACGAAAACTACTCAGAATTACTATAGAAAGTTGTTAAAAATCAAAGAAAGTGACATAATGAAAGAAATCAGTAATTCCGACAACAGACTTGAGACTACATGGAATTCAATGAAACGAGAGACAAGACAACCAGCCACAGAACACTGTTGAACTGTGTGTGAGGCTATAAATGATGATTCATAGGTAGCAAATATATTTAATAATCATTTCTTATATATAGTAGAAAGTATAGGGACAAAGAGTTCAAGTAAAAAATCACAGCAGTATGTTTAAAAAAGCAACTCAAAGTTCAGTCATGTATCAACGACTACTCCTTCTGAGATTAAGAAAATTGTATACTGTAGCAAAAATAAAAACTCATGTGGTTTTTATGGTGTTTCCCACTGAGTACTAAAAGTTTATTGTCATGTAATAGACTCAGTCTTATCTGAAACATGTAATTCATCACTAACTAAAGGCATTTTTTCCAGTGAGATATGCCTTGTCCAACCTATCCCTAAGAAAAGTGACAGAAGAGATTTCAATAACAACCGAGCTGTTTCACTGCTGACATATTTTGCCAAAATTTTTGAGATGATGATGTGTTGTGGAATAGTATGTCACTTCAACAAAAATAATATCCTCATAAAATCACAGTTCGGATTTCAAAAGAGTTGCTCCACTCAGAAAACCATATACATGTTCACTCATCAAATTTTACGAGCATTAAATAATGAAATAGTACCAGTTGGTATTTTCTGCGACCTTTGTAAGGCATTTGACGGAGTGAATCACAGCATTCTCCTAGAAAAATTGAACTTTCGTGGGATTGACGGTACAGTCAACGAATGGCTGATGTCATTTCTAACCAAACGAATGCTGAAAGTTGTCCTCTGTAACTCAACCAGTGTGTTCCGGGACATTATGGTAAACAATGTTCTTAAGACTACCATTGACTGGTTTTCTGCGAATGATCCCACCCCAAAATTTAAAAAGGACAACATATTCAGTTCTGCACATCTAGGGTTGTAGGCCAATGCTAAGTGTAATACGTGGTGCGGAAATTATAAATAGTGTGGTAGGTTCAAAATTCTTAGGTGTCCGCACTCATGACAATTTAAAGTGGAAAAAGCATATTTTGGAACTCCTAAAACAACTTATTTCAGCTCATTTGCACTTCGATTCTTTGCAAATCTTAAGAGAAAGAAATCAGTACCGGTAAGCTGACATATTTTACATATTTTCATTCAGTAATGGCATATTGAATAATGTTCTGCCGAGTGTTGTAAAATGTCTGACTGACAGCAAAGCAAAATTTGAAAACAAACTGAAAAAGTTTCTGACAACTCTTTCTATTCCGTAGAAGATTTTGTATCAGTGTGATGTGTAAAATATGATGGGGAGGAATTACTAACTCCCATTGGTGTACTAAAAGAACAGAAAAAGTAGCCATATTTACAAATTAATTTGGGATGTGAATGTAAAATGACTCGTTCTACACAATTGAGATTTATTGTTAAAATGATCCATAGAACATGAAATTAACTAACTAACTAACTGATAAAAGATTGCGCAAAATATCCGCTTCAAGGACAGCAACGTCGCTTGCCAATAGTGAAATCCGACCCAACAACAGCTTCCCGAGTTACAGTGCTTCTACTGCCAGAGTGCGGCTTCGGCTCGGACTCGACCTTTTGTCGGACGGTGAGTGGGCAGCATACGTGTAGGTGCTATATCAAGAGTGTTTACTACGAGACTGTAAACAAGCTTGGTTAGCACAGAAGACGCGTAGTTGTTGGGTAGTCCGGAAGAAAGCCACTGAGGGGAGCTTATCCACTCAGTCATAAGCGAATATGGAAAAGAACTAACCATCCCCGGTCAATTGCTCTGCAACGGACGCCGTGTTTCGTAACCCACGTTACATCAACATTTCCAGGTAAGAAAAATTATTGTCTCCGGAAAATGTGCTAGTATTAGTTTGTCGTATATTTTTAAGCCATCTGCACTGAAACAAACAAGGCACAAACCTTTATTTTTCTTACTTTGTTCTGCGTATTGACTTTTGGCCTGCCTCGGGATTATTTCAGCAGGCCGTGACTGTCTGCTCTACAGCATATCTACAAATTGGAGCTAATTTCCTTTTTATAACGCGAAGATTATACAAAGATACAATTTTTACTTTCAAGCAGATAGTAGAAAAATATAAAAAATTTAACGTGGAGGCTCATATTCCTTTACAAAGTGTCAGAGCCTTTTAGTTAATTATCAAGAACTGAGCTCTAGGGGGTTATGGAAAAGACGGACTACATCAGGCACCTGTACGAAGCACTGAATTGACTCTTTCAAAGACCATAAGATGTGAGTGATATTACACATTTTTTTACAACTAACAAGACAAGGTTTTTGTGAATCACCTACACTTTTTAATATGTGGGCAATTCCTCGAGGGACAGGAGGCACGCAACAACAACGGCGTTTTATTTGAATTCTGCCGGGATTCTAAATGTTATTTTCTGGGTCAGTAACATGACTTTTGTTAAGTTGTTGTATTTTGACCGATTTCATTCTGTCTTCCATCTCTTGCCATTGTATACTACTGTTTTCGTGTCTACGTAGCACCTAGCTCAATGCCACCTTTCATCTTTTAGGGATGTCTAGTCTTTATATGCCTCTACAATTATTCTCCGCTATCACTCTCTTCGCAGTTACAGATAACTCTTCGTTATCACCAGTATGTTCCCTCTTCCTCTAAGATTTATCACTATATTTCATTCATTTCTAGTACCTTTTCATTTGGTACCTCCTCTGTCGTTTCAGTTTTCAACATTTCAAATGCTACCTTCGTGTTTCATACGCTTTACATCCATACAAACCTATCTCACCCACATCTCCACTTTGAGGGGCTCCTGTCTCAATTCGTGTCAATATCTGATATTAGCTGAGCTCTGTTACCGGAGAAAGCGCTCTTCGTCTACATCGATCTACTCCCGATATCTTCCTTGCTTCACCATCTGGTGCTGTTACCTTTTCCAGGTAAAACATTTCTCCCGCAACGTCTACTACAGTGCCACTCTGATTTTTTGTGTCAGGCACACTACTGTTCTTGTTTCCGCAGCTCAATATCACTTTCAATCTATGAAACCTCTGTAGGGTGGTAGGGAGCGCACGAGTTGTGTAACTTTCCTTAGCTTAGCCTCCAACTGTTTTATCCCTTCCATTCTTACCTTTTTATTTTTATGTGCGCCACGAAGAACCAAAAGGGGTGACAGTTCACAATGCCTGGAGCGACCGTGACGTCGAATATGGAAATAGCTGTCTACGATCTTTCGTGATAATTTTGGAGACATCGTATTCGATTTCGTTGTTGTTAGTTGAAGCTAGTATTTGTTGAGTTTTATGTTATAACTTATATCCTATGAATATGTAGTGTTTCAGAGCACCAGCAAATTGACAGTCTCTCGAAAATGCGTCATTACTGTTACAATTTGTTGTAATAAACTGACAAAAACGTTATAGTGGTGGTTAAATAATTTTGATAGTGGATGATTTGGTATTAAAACTTGCGTGTTATGAAACTATGTGGTTCCGAGCCAACAGCGTTTGAAAGATTTATGAAATTGTAATTGTGTTTTTAAAATCCAAGGCCTTCAGCCGTTTTAAAAGTAAGTTTTTTTTCAATTTGGCCAGTCTTACATTGTCTGAAGATAAAGGTTGGGCCTCCTGCCTGTTGAAAATTTATTGTAGTGTTTTAAAGCATCGGCCTTCAGCGGCTTTTACTTTTAAGGATCTTACTTATCAAGTACTACCTTTTGCAAGATAAAGCTGTGGGCTTTATGCTTGTTGAAAATTTATTGTAGTGTATTGTTTTTAAAAGCATCGGCCTTCAGCAGCTTTAAGTTTTAAGGATCCTGCTTATCAAGTATTACATTCTTTCAAGATAAAGCGTGGGCCTTCTGCCTGTTGAAAATTTATCATAGTTGTATTGCTCTTAAAATGATGGGCCTTCAGCCGCTTTAAAGTTTTGGATTCTTACTTATCAAGTCTTACATCGCTTGGCCTTAAATACTATTTAAGGTTAAAACCTAGAGCCTTCTGTCTCAAAAAATATATATTTATACCAGTTGTATTTAATTCATGGGCCTTCAGCCATTTTAGAATTAAAGACGTTTTCTGTCCATAGTCAAGCTCAGAAGTTGCACTGTAATGTTTCGACAACTAAATAAAGTGTTATGTTTGCAGTGTAACTGACGGCCGCTCATTCTGGCCCCCTTCCACAATTCCTAATACTTGTCCTGTCCTACGGGTTTAGCAGGGCGTGTCAGCGAGGTTGGATTATCGATGCATATTTCCTTGGATAAGAATATTCCATTGGCCATAGAGTAGCCGGTACCGTTAAGAAAAGTACTACAAAGAAAATTAAAGAACAGTTCTCTGTACTTGGGACTGCGGACAACAGCACAACGACGTTTGTTAAGGAAGTGCCGAAAATCAAGGACATTGTTCTCGCTATCAGCACAATCCACATCACGGACTTCGTCTTTGTTTGTGGGAAGTGTCAAAAGTCTGGATAAAGGGGCAGATGAGGAGGTATCTGATAAATTGTATGGGTAATTAGGACCAACATCTACTTCACCATGTCGGTTCGGTCGAACTCAAGTAGCATCAGCCGATGTGGGGATGCTTCCCCTCAACCACATTCGGTGTCCTTTTCCGCTGAATAAAGTCGTAGATCGCCTTCGTGGACATCAAGTGCATTTACAGTAGCACTTAGAGGAAAAAAGCGGTAGTAAAAGAAGAGGAGTTGGGCTTCTGAAACATGGATAGGGGCTGAGAGAGAGCGTAGTACAAGAATCCCCAGCAATAGCCTGGTAAGGCACGTAGTACAAGGATGCCACAGCACCATTTGAGAGCTAAGGAAAAGGGCTACCGCTATGTCAGGAATATGATATGCGCCTAAACCGCCCCCACATCGTGGGAGGGTCAGGGTCTTGTACTTCATCTTTAACGGCAAGCCGTGGAAAACATATGAACCCAATACCGCTAGCATACGGGAGACCATCGACAGTGAGATAGAAAGTATCTGTGCGACATGGGAGATACATGACGCCAAAAATATGTTAACATATTGTGTCCACAGCAGAAGATTGTGGGCTCGAAAGCGATGATCTAGGAACCCAGCTCTAACTTGGGACAGTAGGCGCCGGCAGTTGAGAGCAATCGTGCGTGGCAAATCGCTTGCGGAATCAAGTCCTAAGCATTGGATAGTAGCAGCTACATGCAATGGAGCAGCGCCTATAGCCATGGCGCTCGATTTGTCGCCAAGGCAACTATCAGAAGCTTCGCCGTAGTTGATAACCCATGTCCGTGACTCCCTTACTTCAGCACCACTACGAAGAACGATGACGAGATCGTCTGCCCAAGTAGTGCAGCTGAATACATGGCCAGCTGAATACATGGATATCACAGACAGGCGTTGACGGAGGCAGCAGAGCAGCAGTTCCATAGGGAAAACATACTACAGTGCAGAGAGCGGGCAGCCTTGACGCACCAGGCAGTGGATCAAGATGGGAGATTTTGTACGTTCATGATTTTGGCGGGAGGTATTTGGGACAGCAGCCGTCTACTATAGGGAGAAAATGAAACACCTACAGCCGTCCTACATCAAAATAAAATAAAATCGTAAGGACGGCTGTAGGTACACTGGATGTAGCGCCACGGAGGGGCGCGTACGACATCCACGATAGTACCAAGGTACCCGTATAGACTTGGCCACTGTTTCTATGTTTCGATACAGTGTATCGATACGTGGAACTGTTTCAGTGTTTCGGAACGGTTGTGGTTCACTGTTTCGAAACAGTGGTGTTTCATTCCGCCCCTGTTTCGGATAACCGCACCAGATTCGATCTCGAGCCAGACACAGAAACTGTATCGTTGTTTCAAAATAAGGCTGTTTCAGTCCACCTGCGCTTGGAACGGACTAATTGTATCGAAACAGTGATGTTTCATTCCGCTCTGTGTCGTACGAGATTCGGGCTCGGCACAGATACTGAAACACAACGTAACACTTCATTGAAACACTTTCAAGAGTGTCGAATTCTTTTTGACAAGCAATAGAATGAAGCTTAAGATATCCGAAAATAAAGCTTCGTTTCTAGCTGACTGTCCTATTACGAAATGGCGTAACATCTGCTTTATAAACACTAACCAAACAATGAAACAACGCATACTATTCCCATTCAAAATAATAAATATGTGAAAATCATTCGATTAAATTACACTTTTTTTATAACATACGCTTCTCTTTTCATGTACAGTAATCGTATTAAGAAACGCAAGTAAGCCTACAACATTTTGAATAAAAAAGGCTTAGAGTGACAGTTATTAGACACATACATAAATTTGATCTAGGTATAGTTGCAAGCAATCTGTTTACACTATCAGTGATATGTCAATGGTGAACGGGAAGGGCTGGGAAGCATGGTGACTTCATAGTAAAGGTTCGAAACACCTTGAAAGACAAAATTTTTTTCTGTTATATTTTGTTATTTATTCGAATTATTTGGCGTTATTTGTGAGTCTATAGTCACTGTGCCTATTATCCACAATGATTCCCTTTGTGTGCATGGAAATTAGCAGGATGGGTATATTACCCATACTAACGGAATGTGGGAATCCCAGTAGCATATCCGTTGTTTCTGCAGTTTGCTCCTACCTCCAATTCCGTTCGTGGTGGTTCTTCTGTCTTCAGCTATGGCTGTCCTCAGCCAATTGAAAAGTATGAGTCACACAACACGAAAGCAGCGCATTTGCTGCAGGAAATACGAAACTGCCAAGACGCCCAGGTGATAGTTTCATACTTTCTGCGAAATGATTAGCGCTCTCGCACCTCACTTGTGTTTATATGGACATACTTATACAGTAGACATTCAAGATGATTAAATGTGTATGTTTATTAGATTACAAAACACAAACTGTTTCACTGTTTCGAAACAGCGTATCGAAACATTACATTGTACTGTTTCATTTGTTTCGAAACAGTTATGTGTGTCAGTTTGCCCATCTCTATACCCGTATTGGAGCACCCCTTCCAAGTAGTCGTCATCGATCCAATCAAAAGCCTGGATAAAGTCAAGAGCTGCCAAAGTCCAGGCACACGATGGGCGTGAGCAAGAGCTATTACGCCTCGTGACACAGAGCAATGCAGACGTTACTGGTATCGTAAAAAGAGGTCTAATCAGGGAAAACCATGTACCTTTCCTCTAAGCCGTGCAGCCAACAGCCGAGTAAAGATATTCATGTCGCTGTTGAGCAACATCAAGTGGTGATAATTGCATATACGATATATACCCCAAGCCTTTTGGATGGGAGTGAAAAAACCGTCGAGGATCTGCAGGGTAGGCGACATAAGGTCTCGATGAATTTCGGTCCAGTAAAGTTCAAGTGGGAAGTTGTCAGGGCTGGGCGACCTGTTCGTAGAACTCACCTGGTTAGCATCATGGACTTCGTCCTCCATGACATCTGCTAGCAGACCCATCACAGCATCCCCAGGAACGGAGCCAAAGGAGAGTAAGGTGACCGTTTGAATGTTGGCAGGATGGTGATGTTGTGCAGTGTACAGAACAAGATGGCACATATCCGTTGATGATCCTTGCACTACCAAACGTGAGAGCCATACCTCATGCATCCGAGAGATAGGCAACTGCATCAGCGAGGATGGTGTCATGTAAGAGGGTCATAACCCCACTACGAGTAGGGGAAGATGCATGGTGGACGTGTGCAGTAAAGCCATGAGGAGCACATAAAGCTGCAACATGCACCTTCTGAAGGATGACAGCGTCATCACTGATTGACGCCAGTTTATGGTGCCAGAGAATGGTACTGGCATTGACTGTGGCTGTGCCGTCAGTACGGAAAGCTCCCATTGCCAAATGAGCGGGTCATACAATCATGGAGGAACCACGAAGAGCTCTCCACTACGCGCCCACGGAAGGGCATATCACTGTGACAGGGAGGGAGTCGATCCCACAATGGGAGTTCCATCGCCACTTACAGCCCCAGAGCATCCATCCTCAGTATCGACATCTTCCACCCAGGAGACAGACATCTCACCACCTCGATTCCGTGAAACACTCTGAGGTGCGCTCACAGGTAGCGTCAGACACAGAAAGGGGTGCAACCGCTTCAGATGGAGACGGGAAAACGTTAATACTCATGGGGGATGCTGAACATATACGGTGGCAGGGAGAGACGTCACATCGACCGGTTCCAAGTCGTCGGAGGATAGTGCATCAACAGCACACATCTAATGGAGGCAGTCATCAGAAGGGGTACAGTGCTGTCTGTTCCATTTACTCACTGTCCATTGCTTCCTAACATGCTGTTCGGTATCGGACGGTGCACGGCTGTCGTCCAATATGTGACCAGATGACAGGAAAGTGAAGGTCGGTACAGCTCCATGATCAGTAGCCATGGGTCAGGACAGGCTTCTTGCTGTTGCTGATGGCCATCTTCCGTTGGCACTTCCGCCAGTGATTGTAGGGGAGACAGGCAAAACGTCCATCGTGTAGCTGAAAGTATTCGACGCCGGTGCAGACTGATTCGGAGTGGGCGCAGCAAACAGTCCCGCGGCGGATGCACACGATAGAGGTAACTCAGTGGGCGCCGCAGGGAGAGTGACATCTCCGATCAGAGTGTGAACCAGTCTGCGATCGAGACATTCTGAACGGCCTTCCTGGACACAAAATTAAAAAGAGGATAGCTGGCCACCATACACGACGACAGCCCTGCAGCCAGCAATAACGAAGTAACAAGGCACTTTGTTTCCGCAGTTCAGTTTTTATCTAATGGACACCATTGAAGAGACGGTTTCGGACGTCTTCCACGTTTCAGCAACGTGTTTTACGATGTTTCCGTAAGGTTTAAAGGCAGTTACCACAATTTCCGACGGCTCTTCAAGCGGGAGTTTGAAAGCCTGCAAAGTTCGGAGGGCGAAGGGCGAAACCGGCATGATCAACCGCCACCTCCCTGTATGGTCGTCAGAGTATCGGAACTTGAGATCGTGAGCATGGCGCCACAGAACGTGATATATACAGTGCTACTGATGATCGAAAAATGGATCCCGACAACATTTCATTCCGTATAAATCGTTGGACTTCATAAGAATTTAGCCTTGCTCGATCCAAAGGAAAACACAATTTGGTTGGTGCTTAGCCATGGAGGAAAAAAGAGAAGGGATGTAGCACTACAGACTTAAGCTGTACGCTGCATTGAAGCCAGCGGGCCATTTCAAGTTGCCCAAAACATTAGCAGATTGCTGTTTACGAGTGCTTCTTGTTCGTTATTTCTGTCGCGTGGGCGCAATAACTTGCGACGGATTTTTTACGTGCGTGCGTGCAATGCACCAATTGCGACGGATTATACGTTGCTGCTGCTGCTATGCAATTTCATTTATAATTTTTGTTCACCTACCTCTTTACAGCGGTAGATCTTTGCACGTAAACTCCTGACTGCAGCTACTTACAAGATCACAGAAAAGCAGTGTTGAGGAAACTGTAACCTCATAGCTACATGCTGGAGGCCGCTATAAGTAAAATTTGCTGAAAATTTTCATGTACTTTAAAGAAATGATTCGGAAAGGGGATGTCACTCAAACTTTAAACATGAAGTTCAAATTTATATCTTCAACAGATCTTTATTGCCGTTAAGCAAGATCATCAGCCCACATTTACGAAAATTACTAAAGTTTCTGCTCACAGTTATCACCATACCTAAAACAGCCAGAACTTTTACCTTCCCAAATTCCGAAACCAATTACTTGTAGCACAGTCAATGATCGGCCAATTACTTCTGCACACGATATTCAGTGGTTGTCTTTAGTAAAAGTTTATGCTCGCCATAAAATACTCAGTAAGAATATACTCAGTACCGCCACGCTATATAATTCAAAGTTCACTCGCGATTTTCGTCGGAACAAATTATCACAACACTCTATAGTTTTCATAAACAGTTTCTGGTCACTACCAGATACCATTAACACTGGACCATAACGCGGAAGTCATCCCAAGACTTCATCTTACACGTAATGCGAAAAGTCACATCCAGCATAACCGCCTCCAATCAAAGCTAGCTCGCGACTCCCCTGTCACTCTCCCACACTCAAAACTATATCTCCTCGCTAGGCGGCCAACCGTCTCGCTTCTCATTGGCTGTCAGCACTTACGAGCAATGAGAACTCTTTTCTCGGGCGCGGCTCGCGCCAAAATCTAGCAAGCACCAACCACTTCTCTAGGCACATTGATGTCATCAAATTAAGTAACACAAAACTCTCTAATTAAATAAACAAAACAAAATGGACTATAAGCTTTACATCTGGAAATTTATTATGTATTCGCGAATGTTCTAGCTGTCTTATACATAAGCATACATACTTGGACATCCGACATTCACTAGTAGGGGAACCACTAGTGGATTCGTTCCCACGTTACAGGGTTGGAACACTTGCCAGTTCCTGTAGAGAATTACATGAATGACTTTTAATAATGCCGAACGTCCAACATACTCTCACGCACGCATTCTCATTCACATGCACCCTAACACACAATACACATATTTACTTAGAATTCTTGAAATTATTATTATAGAAAAGCCACAGAGGTTTTCTGTAACTAAAACCTTTCCAAATTTATATATGAACACTGAAAGTGTAATCAGATCATCGTACATAGTCACTGAAGGTGAACTATTACATCACTGTATTTATTTAAATTCTTGACTGTCGGAAAATTACGTTTTTTTTTTTTTTGGAATTTTACTAACTTCCAAAATACAACTATTTTTGATCTCAGACTTTATCATATTGTTTGTTTTCACAACAGAAGGATGTACATCAAATATGACGTTCCTCAGGTTCTTCTTTTATTAGTTATTAATATTTTTAGTTTCATATAATGTAAGTGGCCTGCCAGCGCTACTCCACTGCTTTCACACTCGCAGCTGCAACAGATGGTCGTGACGTCAGTCTGCAGTACACAACTCGCCCGTTACTGACCGTATAATACTCTACCGGCTTACATTGCAGCCCACGTACATTCTGAAGTAAAGCTTTTAATAGACAAATGGGCGATCGTGCACTAGTTGCGACGCCACACACCTCCTGAGGAACTAAAATTTTTAATTTCTTAACAAATTTTTGTTTCTTCATATTGTTCTATTAAAGATTTACTTTAACCGTTATTATTTGTCATTTCTGGTTCTGTATATATTTCATTCATCGATATCTAGGGCTGATAACCCACAATCACTTAACTCTAGACATATATGATTAATCATCAATACTAAAATAAAAAAGTTACAATCTTCATACGTTTCTTTTTTTTTTTTTACAAGTTGCTGAAAAAGAAACAAACCTACAATACACTCTTTTTACATCACACGCACACTAACAACGTAATCACTTTGGTGAGCGTCACCTTTGAACACTTACACTTTTCACTTCTGCTAGCATTCGTCCAACTTGATCCTGCTTCGGAGGTCCATATAAGTCTCGTGCTACTACAACCTTACGCCAGCGCACCTGAAAAATTCAGCTGGTTTCAGTTTCCATCCTTATATGCTATGTCTTAACCTAACACAATAACCCTCTCAAAATTATTTTAATCATAGTTTTCATGGCTCTTACTGAATAACTCTACTTTTCCGAGTCATCATGCAAAATTTTCTTTCCAATATTTCCATTTACAAATACCCCTTTTTTAGTTAAAAGTGAACTAACTTTCCTACAAGCAGTACCAAAGTGGCACATTTACTATTAATTTTACTTCAATTTTTTTCATCGCAATGAATCAAACAAGTTACTGTTACATATAAATATATACAAATTATTTCTGACAAATAGTACACAAATACACTTCAAATTTCAGCCAGTGCTTATGGCTCTCCAAATCCAGTACACCACGTAACCTTACAAAACACAAAATTATTCATATATATACAATTTTTCTCCAGGCAATCTTCTGCAGTCCTGTACAAGAAAAACAACATCCGAAAACACATATAAATACTGCACATTCCTTAAACTACTAATCTTAAAGTTGTTCTATTGACTTCTGGGGCTCTTGAATGGTTCAGATTCATATATGTGTTCCTCTTGACTAAAGTCAACTTAGGGTTTCTCAAGCCAGCCTTTTGCCGCTCTGTTACAATAATCTCCAACTCAGGTTTCACAAAATTCAACATCAAGTTTCTCTAGTCACATTCAGTATTTGTTACATAGTCATATCCATACTACACTCACTCAGGTTAGTAATGGTTAATAATGTCTCACTTCTCTCATTTGCACATCCACCTGTTTCTAAGCTTTGATCCCGTTTTTGCTTGCTTACATTACCTCACTCCGTTTACAAACATAGCCGCTCCTTCTTTTACCAACATTGAGCAGGCAACACCTTGCCTCTCACTCCTTTGTTCATTATTATTTAGCAGGCAACACTTTTACTGCTCTGTTACACATTACCATCGTTTTACAGCCAGCCTTGCTGGTCTGTAATTATTTTCTCACATACATTCTTATTGAAATATTTTCTCATTACCTTACACAAATATTCTTCTTACAACATAATACCATTATTTTACAGACAGCCTTGCTGCTCTGTATCATACCTTAACCTCCCTTACCAAAACAACCTCCTGAGGTTCTCACGCCATTTATTCACATACTTAATACTACGATTGAGCAGGCAACACCTAGCCTCTCACTCCTTTACTGACATTATGCAGGCAACACCCTGCCTCTCTTCCCAAAACAACCTCCTGGTACTCTCTCTAACGCTAGATAGTGAAGAAAGAAAGAAGATAGTAAAAAGTTCCGAATGAAATAAGGGGAAGGTTGACAATACGAAATGAAAGGAAATAGTATTGTCATACGACTCGAGACCAAGTGTTCGTCACGCACTTTGCCCTGCAAAGAGTGCAAAGCCCTCTGAGGTATATCTTAATTCCTGTAATTTGTCATCAGTCCTTTCTCTGGCGCTATCCAGCTCAGACGGACCCACTTCTTTACCTCCACCGTACTCATTGCAGCCTTCCATCAGTTTTGTGGTCTTGCAAATACGGATTGGAAAGTCATTCAGTTCTGTATCGCCACATGGTCTCTTACCTATGAAGGGTATTGTTATAAGGTTACCATCAATTCTAATCATTACATCATTTGTCCCGAAATTTACCCATCCTTCATGTTTACTAAGAAAATCAGCACCCACCAGCATGTCTACGCTTAGTCCACTTATTACTAAGAAGTTCTGCTTAATTACTACCCCCTTTACAACTATGGGTAGGAATACTTCTTGCTTTACCACCTTCTTGGTTTTTCCTGTTGCTACAATTATATTTAAGCCACTTACTGGCATCTTTACTACTTGTTTATTATCTGGAAGTCCATTCACAAAATTTTGTGACACAGCACACACCTCTGATCCTGTATCTATTAAACACTTTACCTTTTCATTTAATACACTTAACTCTATTATTGGCTGTCCTAAGTACTCTTTTTTTAATTTCAGGTTTTACTTCGTCTAATAAATCCTGCACCGTTTCCCTTCTGTCAAAACCTGTCTTCTGGGTGGATATCACATTCACGCTTACAGGGTCTCCCTCATGCTTAATATTATCCTTATTATTACTGGCAGCTCCTACCAGTCTGTCCACTAGTGCTAAATCGAAACATCTCTCTAGTGTTTCTCTTCTTTTACTCACCTCTGTTTCTGCGACCCTAACCCAGGTGTCGTCAGCAATATATATATATATATATATATATATATATATATATATATATATATATCCTCCACTTCTTCCTTCTTCTCTTCTTCTTCACGACCCTTAACTACTTCAAATAACCTATTAAGCACATCCTTGACCTCTGCTTAATTTCTGTTTCCACCACTGTCAGACAGATCCTCATCTGTTTCCTCATCTGTTTCACCTCCTGATTCAAAACCTTATTATCAGTACTTACTTCTTCGACAAGCGTGTTCTTTTTCTTATTGTTAATATTACTGTGTCACGTTAACTCTACTTTAATTAATTCTGCTGTCTCTTGTTGCTCCCCATTATTCTTCCCTTCTTTCGTAGCAACTATATTAATGCTAGGTGGTTTTACTGGTGCCTTTCTTATGGATGGTTTTGCCAGCGGGTTTAACTGGGAATGCCGTTGACTACGAACGCTAGCATAATCGTAGACAGCTACATGTTTTCCGACCGCGGTGCGCCACCGCTAACTGACGCCTTCGCCAGCTGGTTGCGTCACCTCCTGACATCAGTCGGCCGTCTCCGTACTGCCCCCGGCCACTGACCCGATTATCATATGTCCTGCCTCTCCCTCGTGACCTACCGCGATATCCGCCTCCTCTCTGCACACTCATTCTGCTTATGTTTGCATCAGTGCGACTGTCATTCTGCCTAACAGGAGGGCGATGCTCTCTGCTCGCGCTTTCCTCCTCTTTGAGTACTGATTCAACGCATCCTAGATATTGTACAAATTTATCTACATTGTCTCTAGGTGCAGATATAATTTTATTCTTCCAATTCCAAGGTAACTTATTTTCTGCCCCCAAAATGATTTGCTCCGTTTCTACTTTATTATTAAGATAGGATAGAGTAGTTACCCACCTTTGTACAAATCTTTTTATTCGCTCTTTCTTGGGGTCGTATTTTTCCCCAGACCAGAAACAGTTAAGTACATCCATTTGCTTTCGCTTACCCCAGTACTCCTCAAAGAAAGCGTTTTTAAATTCCTGTAATTTAGTATATTTTTCTGAGGCCATGTTCCCCCAGATTCTTGCCTCGCCCATTAAGTTTGAAGTAATAAATCCGATCTCATGCTTATCACTCCACACCTTAGGCAAGATATCCTGAAAGTCATTCCAAAACTCACGTTGATGTACACTTTTATTGGGATCAAACTTGAGAAACTGTCGATGGGTGACATAAGCAATCTCAGTGGATTCTACTATTCCACTAGACATAATGCTACCACAATTGTTAGTAACACACTGTTCTACTTTTGTTAGCTGACAGTCATGCTCACACAATTGCTCATTCATACTTTCACTGAATTGATTAATATGAGTTTCCAAGCCAGTGACTTTATTTATTACCTGAGCCCCAAGTTTGTCACACTTATCTTTATTTTCCTTCAATTTACATTCTAAGGCAGCGTAATTTATTTCACTATAATTTTCTACCCCTCTGATATATTCACGAGCCTTGACTATTTCTGTATTTACATGCACTTTAAATTGCTGGTGGTAATCAGTAACTTGTTCGATTTGTGTAGTTAATTCACTTTTTACTTGAACAAAAGTTTGCATACATTCCTGTTTAACCTGATTTATTTCAGTTTTTACATTATTACTAAGCACTGCCATGTCGTGCTTCCAACAATCTCTTAGATCTGAAATTTTTGGATCCAGCTTAGATTATATTTCCTCACCCATATTACTCATTTTTTACTCTAACCCACTCATTTTTGAATCTATCTCAGAACCCATTTTTGTCATATCAGAACCTAATTTGGTCATATTAGCTTCCATCTCCTCACTTAATGAGGTACCCATTTTGGTCATTTTAGCTTCCATCTCATCACTTAATGAGGTACCCATTTTCGTCATATTGCAATCCATTTTCGTCATATTAGCATCTAAACCATTCAATTTTGCCAGTAGACTCATTAACATACCTGCCACACTATCTTCCGCCCCATCATTTACTGATACAATGTCTCGATTAATATTAGCTACTGCCACAGGTAGATCTCAAACACTGGGATCTGATACATTCTGTTCCACCTCCGATCCATAATTAACACTTAATGACTCTGTCAAACTACTACTGAAATTGGGTTGGGACACATCCAAGCTACAGTTCATGGGATCAAAAATCTCTTCCCCTTGTTCTTTCTCCCTATCTACCCTCAGTTCGTCCTCTACATTTGTTTGCTTACACTCAGCCATTTTATTCAGTTTTTTTTCACACACACACACAGAAAGTTTTAAAAAGCACACTACTTAACTTTGCGCTTTCCAAAATACAACTATTTTTGATCTCAGACTTTGTCATATTGTTTTGTTTTTTTTTTTCACAACAGAAGGATGTACATCAAATATGACGTTCCTCAGGTTATTCCTTTATTAGTTATTAATATTTTTAGTTTCGTATAATGTAAGTGGCCTGCCAGCGCTACTCCACTGCTTTCACACTCGCAGCTGCAACAGATGGTCATGACGTCAGTCTGTAGTACACAACTCGTCCGTTACTGACCGTATGACACTCTACCGACTTACATTGCAGCCCACATACATTCTGAAGTAAAGCTTTTAATAGACAAATGGGCGATCTCGCACTACTTGCGACGCCACAAACTGTTTTAAATACTAAAAAGTATATAGCTTATGTAAATAACATAGCGTCAGTAAGACAATTTCGAACATTTTTCTGTTCTTGAATAGGTATTTGCTATAGAAATACAACACAGTCAAGGTGGCGTCACGGGGAAGCGTCACTGCGGTGAGTTGTGGGGGAATGAATGCGATGAACCTAATGTTTTGGGCTAGTTAATATCTCTGACATCAGCTTCAGGTTTGTGACGTAATGCCACTTCCCCTCTATTTTTTAACTCCATGTGCTCAGGAATAGGAAAACGCCATGATGGTCGACGAATGAGGAGACGCGAAGGCAAACTTCTATGCGGAAGTAAACAAACGTATGCTTGCTCACAAGCAGCACAACAGGCGCGATGCAAACAAGACGTGCTCGCCTCACAACTGCTGAAGGCTGACTGCCGCTAGACCACCAGGCGTGACTATTAATTGGAAACATATACTATATGCGTCTAGGACATACAAAAGGATCAGATGGATACAAGAAAAGGATACAAAGTGTTTGCATTTATCGCGAACCTGTCACCCACAACAAAGACCCTAGTGAGTGGAAAAAGCGCAGGTGACTCTTGTATACAAGAAGGGTAAAAGAACAGATCCAGAAGATTACAGTCCAACATCCTTAACATCAGTTTTCTGCAGAATCCTTGAACATATTCTTAGTTCGAATATAATAAAGCTTTTTGAGACGGAAAAGCTTCTGTCCACGAATCAGCATGGTTTTAGAAAACATCACTCGTGCGGAACTTAGCTTGACCTTCTCTCACATGATGTACTGCAAATTATTTCAACATTTCCAAAAAACACTTGACACAGTGTCCCACTTCAGACTGTACACGAAGGTAAGAGCATACGGAGCAGATGCCCAGATGTGTGAGTGTCTTGAAGACTTCTTAAGCGCTGCAGTCATGGACTGTGCGGCCGGTCCCGGCGGAGGTTCGAGTCCTCCCTCGAGCATGGGTGTGTGTGGTTGTCCTTAGGATAATTTAGGTTAAGTAGTGTGTAAGCTTAGGGACTGATGACCTTTGCAGTTAAGTCCCATCAGATTTCACACACATTTGAACATTTTTGACTTCTCAAGTAATAGAACCTATTATGTTGTCCACGACAGCGAGTGTTCATCCAGGAAGAAGGGTATCGTCACGAGTGCCCAGGTTAGGCTGAAGGGGCCGCTATTATTTTCTGTATACAGTAATGAACTGGCACACTGGGCGAGCAGCCACTTCCGGCTGTTTGCTGGTGATACTGTGGTGAACGGGAAGATGCCGTCGTTCAGTGACTGTAGGAGGACACATGATGATTTAGGTCAAATTTCTAGTTGGTGTGATGAATGTAGCTCTAGCTCTAAGAATGTATGTTAAGGCGGATGAGTAGGAGAAAAGTCCATAAAGTTCGAATACAGCATTATTAGTGTGCTGCTCGACGGAAACACATCGGTTAAATATATACAGGTGTAACGTTGTAAAGCGACATGAAATGCAACGAACATGTAGGTGAATGGTCAACTCCGGTTTATTGGGAGAATTTTGGGAAAGTGTAGTTCATCTGGAGGGGGACCGCATATAGGACCCCAATACGACCCGACGGCCAGTGTGGCCATGCGGTTCTAGGCGCTTCAGTCTGGAACCGCATGGCCGCTATGGTCGCAGGTTCGAATCCTGCCTCGGGCATGGATGTGTGTGATGTCCTTAGGTTAGTTATGTTTAAGTAGTTCTAAGTTCTAGGGGACTGATGACCACAGATGTTAAGTCCCATAGTGCTCAGAGACCAATACAACCCATTTTTGAGTACTGTTCGGATGTTTGAGAGCCGGGACTTGTTGGATTAAAGGAAGACATTGAAGAAATTCAGAGGCAGGCTACTAGATTTGTTACCGGTTCGAACAACGCACAAGTATTGTGGAGATGTTTCGGGAACTCAAATGGGAATCCCTGGAGGGAAGACGACGCTCTTTTCGAGGACCACTATCCACAAAATTTAGAGATCGGCATTTGAAGCTGACTGGACAATGATTCTACTGCCACCATCGTACATTTCACGTAAGGACCACAAAGGTAGGATAAGAGAGGTTAGGGCTCATAAGGAGGAATATAGTCAGTCGTTTCTCCCTGGTTCTATTTGCTACTGGAACAGCAAAGGAAATACTAGTAGTGGTACAGGGTCCCCTCTGCCAAGGGCCATATGGTGGTTTGAGGAGTATGTATGTAGATGTAGAACGTGACTGTAAGAAACATAACAATATAATTGTAAATAAATAATTAAATGACCTACCAGGAATCACTGCATATTTCTTGTCAAAATATGTATAGTTAAATAAGTTTGCTGCATATTACTTGCTACTGAAGATGTTTGGCATTAAATAGACGAAACATATTTGGTACAAACAAACGAAACATTCAGTTGCTAAATACAGAATTTTTCTTATCTGTATGATAAAACATTATTAATATATTTCTCATTGACCGACTGGCAAAATGTGCTATTAAGTAGCAATTTCTGCGTTTTTATGAACAATAAAAAAAACACAACTTTGCGATAATTTCACAAATTTTGTCGTACAGAAATTGTCTTCAGTGCTATCAAGGAATCTCTGAACAAAATTGTGCTGTGTGTAGGATTTGATTTTAAAAGGAGCCATAATAATTGAGCCCTCATGTGCAAATGACATGATACACTATCAAAACAGACATACTGCGTCAGCTTTTTACAAGAAAGTGATGCATATGAATTATAGAGGCCAGTGGTTCATTCAGATAGAGTTCGAGTTCATCTATATTATAGCTGTATAGGGGAAGGTGGAATAAAGTGGCCACTCTAAGGTAAACTGGATTTACACTAAGCCATCATTATTGATAGAGGTTTCACGCTTACGTATTTTTACTCTACATATTATTATAAGGTATCACATTAAATATTTTCAAGGGAAAAAGAAACACACACGAATGATACTCACTTTTCCGAAGACTTACGTAGTGTCCAGTTTCACTGCCTAAGGCGGTAATGTGGCCAGTGCGTGGACGCTTTTCTATACTTTTACCATAATGTAATATTTTGTTGTGCTCTGCTGTATGAAATGTTATTCTCCGTAGGTCAGTCACTGTAAATCCGTAAAATCACTTTTCCATTTCAGAAATATAATTGAGGATTTTCTCACAGCACTTTACTTTTCAGCGTGTTACGTTAAACATTAAATTGGATTGCTGCTGTATAGCAAGACATTTTATTATTATTCACTAACTCAATCACATTACCCATCACAACAGGACCCCATGGTTGTTCCTCTGATTTATGGTCATATTTCCAAGACATCTTGGTGTTCTACTACCTAAAACTATAGCAAGTGGATTTTTGTTCTGCACCAAATGTAATGGAACAGAAATGGTTTCAAATATAATTCATTTATCATTTAAAATCCTGTCAAGAAGATAGTATTGTGAATTATAGCTTTGTATATAAAATTATTTAGAAGTGAATCTCTAATATGGTGCATGATAAATGGAAGCGACTTTCGTTGGGGTTAAACAGAGTAAGAATCCTAAATAATTCTTTCCTACATATGGCGGGGCCATTTTTTCAGATCGGACGACGTACTGACATTAATGGTTCACAGATGACACTATCACACAGAAAGAAACAACAAAGAAACATTTGTAAGCCAAAACATGTTGTTGAAACATTGATATTGTAAAAAAAAGTGTTACTCTTGGTATAAGCGATGTAACAAGAATAATGTAAATGATTTACCTTACATCAGTCGACTGAAAATGAGAACTCTTATTAAAAAAAATATGAAAACGCAGGTGGTGGACAACAGACTGTGACAGAGCACTTGATTCACTATTCAAGCTTGGAAGATTTGGCACAGTCCTCTAACACCCGAGAATTGGCAGAACTTTTTGGAAACACACAAGAAAACATCCAAAACCATCAGATAAATTATAAGCATGTATCATCAAAACGATTAGAGGAAATTGATAGTGATTTCAAAAGAAACAACGCGAGAAACTTTCATAGGACATTTAGGGAAGAACTAGCAACCTTCAAGCCACCCACTCTTTGTTTTCAGCGCCCTGATTTAACACTTGAGACGAACACAAAGGCCAACTGTGAAATCCTGAAACAGCATTTCGAGAAGTTACACAACTGTGAACCACTTGCAGATAAACATGAAATCCATATTGCGACCCTAAACCAGGATTCAACTCCACCTACGGGTGAGGAGACACGAAACATTGTATCACATCTGAAAAACAACAAAGCACCAGGGGAGGACGGTGTAATTGCAGCAATGCCCAAGATTGGAGGTGAACTCTTGATTGACAGACTAAAAGCTATCATTGTAAATATATGGGAAAGTTGAGTCATACCAGCAGATTGGAAAACTGCTTTGATTCACCCTCTACACAAAAAGGGCGACAAGACCGATCTCAACAACTATAGAGGCATTTGACTCCTACCAGTCGCTTACAAAGTTCTCTCACGTGCTCTTCTCACCAGATTAGAACAACAGACAGAACACATGAACCGTGAATATCAGGCAGGCTTCCGCCCACATCGATCCTGCGCAGAACAGATCTGGAACCTGAAGATGATACTGCAACACCGTCAGTCGAACCGCAGAGTAGTCAGCATCGTAGACTTCAAGAAAGCATATGACTCGATTCATCACACCACTCTCGTGAATATGGTGTAGATAACAAAACTACTTTATTAATTGAGCATACTTTAACAGAAAGTAAAATTCATGGAATTCAAATTAGGACAGGAGTGAGACAGGGTGATGGGTTGTCCCCACTCCTTTCTAACCTGGTACTGGACAAAGTTACCAAGACGTGAGAGAAATAACTATCTGTAATAAATATGGGAACAAAGGACAAACTAATCAACATAAAATTCCTACCTTTTGCTGATGACTTAACAATAATTACGCGGACTCCCGCTTCATGAGGTTGCCATCAAAACCGGAGTCCAGATTTCTTACGAGAAAACAATTCATGGACTCCAAAAGTTCAAATCTGAAACCACTTGCAACAAAATATGGTGATATCAAACAAGTAAACTACTTCAAGTACTTGGATGAAATGATCACCAACACTGGCGACGAAAACGTAGCTCACAAACTTCACCACTGTAATATAGCCACTCTTCCAGAAGCGCTCTACGCAACTGAAACATCGTCATTAACCACCAACATCAAGGACATTGAGAAAATACAAAGGCAAGTGCTCAGGAAAATATTTGGACCCAAGATTCAAGATGGTATCTGGGTGCGGGAAAGCTCTGAAGAATTGTACTCAAGGACTGAACATTTCACGTCAGTTACACGGAAAAGACGATTGAAATTCTACGGACATTTAGCAAGAAAGGACGCCTCTAAAATGACGAAGAAAATCTTCTGTATCATCAGAGGAACTTGCCTAACCAGTGCACACAGGCTAACAGAAACCCAAAATGACCTCACGGAACTCAGTATTGACCCACTAGAAACCACACAGACTGTGTACAGACAGAAAATCAACTCTCATAAGTTCACAGCCAAAAACCCGTCTCTCAAATTTCCCGACAGCAATAATGGTAATCCATCCATGGTGTTTCCCGATTGCAGTGATATGATGGCGACTTCTTGCGACGATATTTCGGCCTACAACTTTTCATCCATGTTCAGATGGTGGTTTTGCACTGAAGACTATTAGCTCACATGGCTAACTTTACACTAAAAACTCGCGCGAAGTGGCATGAGCAAAGACAGCCACTATATTGCCAACCACTGTCGAGTTTCGCGCCCTCTACCAATGTTACTCCATCTACGTCGCACAGGCGCGTGCGTAGTGGTGATACTACATTCGCGTTCTCTGTAGGAAATGCGGAGCTGCGTATTTAAAATTCAGATGTCACATTAATAATATTAACTATCGCTAGATGTGTCACTAGTCATCAAATGTTTTCTTTCTGCAGATATTAAGGAAATCGACCGGTTCCACGCCTTACCCAGCTAAAAGCCGCCATCACTATTAATAAGATTTTCCGCCAAACGTATTTCCACCGATTCCTTAATAATTGAATCCCAGAAGAATAACGTCGAAAGCAAGAGTAATCCATAGAATGTTCTGTGGAAACCTAGTGCTGGGCAATTGCTAACTTACTGGGCTGCCAAAGGCGACTGTAGGGATCACGCTTAACATAGTTTTCATGTACTGTGTGTGTCGTCTGACTACTGTAGGCTTTGCCACACTGACAAAGTATTCTGTAGATTCGAGCCCTCCGCAATCCTAGATCGTACGGTCCCGAACCGAAAAGAGAATACGTTTTTGTAGCTGACTGGAAGATTATTTTGCCATAATTTTTTCTTTCTATTCCACGCAATTTCGACGAAATATTGCATATATGTGCAAGGAACGCCCTGGATGTGAACCGCTCATTCTTCTCTTGCTCATATGGATGGTCACATTTCTTCCTCCTAACGGCCACACTGATTTTATATGGAGAATACCCATTTTCTTTGAACACAGACTGTAGGTATTCCACCCCTTTTCAGGTCTGTCTCTGTCAGACGCAGTATTTGTCCAGTGTACCAAATTTCGAAGGAACACCCATAATTTACGTCGGATGGTGGCAGCTAGATATCTGCAAAACCAGGTATGTTTGTGTGGCCTTACAGTAGACGGAATCCCCCAAAGATCCAGCCACTTTCCAATTGATCAAGACGTCAGGAAACGGCAGAAAGTTACCCATCTCCATTTCCACCGTAAATTGGATATTCGCGTGGAATGAATTCAGGTGCTGCAGAAAACGTGACAGATGTCCTTCACAGTGGGGCAACACTACAAAAGTATCATCCATATATCGCCAAGACTTTTGGTTGAAATTATGCTGAATCAAATGCCCTCTCCTCAAAGTCTTCCATAAAAAAGTTTGCTACCAGAGGGGAGAGACTACTACCCATTGCAACATTCAGTTTGCTCGAAATAGTCACTGTGCAATAAAAAGTAGGTTCAGGAAAGGGCATGGTGAAATAGGGCAGTTATATCAGCTTCGAAGTTACTGCTGATGAGTCAATCCGAATCCTTGAGAGGAACCCTAGTGAAGAGTGAGATGACATTGACACTTACTAAAAAGTCACTAGATATAAAACAGGGTTTCAGCCCCATATATCACAAATTTTCAAAAATCGTAACATCTCTCTATAGTTCACAAAAAATAATCGAAGAACTGTCAAAACATATAAAAAACTTTATTTTAACAAAAAGACAGTTTTTAATAACAAAAATGGCCATCACACGTAATTGAATGAAGTTCCCCTTTTCATTCATTTTTATTGTGTTTTCATGCTTTATATGAATATTTTAATCATTTTAAACATATTCATCATATTTCAAGTTTTTCCATTTTTTTCAAAATTGTTGTTTGTTCACCAATGATTCCCCTGTCATATTCTGAAAATTTTAAGAAAAATCCATGAAATTTCAAGAATAAAACAAAGTGTAAAAAGATCTAAAAATCAAAAATAAAAATTCTATATTATGAAAAACATTATAATCACCTTGAATATTATTTGGATTCAGCCAACCATCGCCAATACTTGTTATTGTCTTCATCTTTATATGTAATAATTAAATTACTTTTACTTTTCTCACTCACAGAAAAAGAATAAATTGATAGCTCTCAATCATGGCCATTTATTAAGATTAAAATTATTAACTCATTTCTAAAATAACTCTCACAGCAGCACCATTGAAATCAATCAGTTGTCATTTTCATCAGTAGTATTTATTTCGGAATTGTGAATTTTATTATGAATTGCAATAAATGAAGCGTGATTTGATTCATAAATATCGCTATATAATTCAACATTAGCTTTAAAAGAAGCAATAAAATTAGTTTCATGACGAAAATTATTATTTTTATAAAATTAAATCAGTGAAATTAAAATTACCATTAACTAATTCAAATGGAAAACTTTTCAGAATATTATTTGCAGTAATTTTTTCATTAGTTGGAATAATTTGATTATTAAGTCCTAGTAGACTTCCAGTAATATCTTTAATGTCCTTGTATAACTTAACATCACTCTCTATAATAACTCAATTTAAATTTTCATCTAATTTAATGTATATATTATGTTTTTTTATGAGAAACAATTTTTCTAAACACATTTAACTATATTCACCAACAGGTATTTCTGTTGTTTAGAATCATAATATCGTTTATTATTTTTGATATAACATTTAGAGTTAAAAATGTTGAATACAAAACCTACTAATGCAACATTTTAACAACTCTCTTTTATTAGTACACCTAATCTTTTTTGAGAGCTAAGTAATTAACACTTAAAATAAAATAATTGATTCATTTATTAAAATAAATGTGTACTACTTAAATGAGTAACAAAACAGACTGGGATCTAAAAATAAGATTTCGAGAGAAAAGAATCTAAAGTGGAGGTGGTAAACTTTTGTCCACTTCAATTTGTTGCATGATAATTGTTCCAAGCAGTTGTGGGAAACAACATAAGTGATCAATAAATATATTTTAGCTCTAGAATGGTTAAACTTGGATAAAATGAGTTATGAATCTGAAAGTTTAGTTCATCAAAAGTATTAAAATCTTACGAAATGGTAAACAAGAATTGAAGAAAAACCAAAGAAAAGTTGTTTTCATTGAAAATAATGATGCAATTTTACCATTGGATGAATGTAGAGGTAATTCCTTTGTCTTATTTGATGATTTCATTCTGGAAAATCCGAATACACTTAGAGAATAATTTACTGGATGTAGACGTAAAGGAAATATTATTCATTTATCTCAAACGTAATCAAAACTAAGTGAACACTTAGTCTGAAATAGTCTAAATTTTTTTTTATTTTAAAACAAGGAGATACAAATTTAAATCGTATTTATTTGTGTCTGCTGCTGGAGATCTACATTTTGGCGATTTTGGAGAAAAATGTAGCAATAATTAAATTTTTAATAATTTCAAGGTTCACCATATAAATCTTAATCAAATGCTCTTTAAAATATTTTAAAAATCTGTTAATATACTTTAATTTTTATTTGTAAGCCTGTATGTTGAAGATGAATGATTAAATAATTATTTTTTTTTGAAAATAAATGTTAAATGTAATACAAAATTAAACATATATTTGAAATACAAACATAAATGTAAATGGAATCTATTGGTTTTTAAAGATGTTTCACATGAACACATGTATTAAACAAATAAATTATTATTGTTTTTATAATAATTACATGTTCACAAAATGTGATTCAAAGTTTATTTCATTGAAACCAGTTATTGTTCAACAACTGAAACGAACAAGAAACGAGTTGAACAATTAAAAGTATTAATAAAAAAATGGAAGAATCAATTCAGAACAGACAATGAGAAATTTAAAAAAGATAAATGTGGTATTGATGCAAGTGAAAAAATAGAAGAAGGAATCATAGGTTTAGTTGAATATATCTGGAAATCAATTGAAAAAATAGAGACATTGAAATACAGGTTGTTCCTTATCGTCATAAACATTCAGAATATTTGAAGATATGTCACCAAATAGTTAGACTTTAAGTGAGTCATCTATATAAGAGAATAAATTAAATGGTGAACAACAACCAACTGCTAAAGCACTTAGAATGTGTTAAATTTTAATAAAATAAATATACATGATATAATGTTGAAATATATTAACAATAGTAAAGATGTTTTTGAATTAAAACTTGGCACAATGTTTGAGTATGTTGGTAAAATAAGAGTCAAATTTGATGAACGCAAAACAATTATTGACAAAAGAGAATATTAAGATACAGTGGATTAATGAATCTTTTAACCAAATACATATTACTGTATATGATATAAATCCAAAATTTTATCGATTTATCAGATTCTGAAAACACATAATTTTGACTCAGGAGCATTTTATTCTGAAATTACTCCAAATAAAATAAAAACATGAAAGATATTAAACATAGTAATTTGACAAAAGGCATTGTTGAAGTTTATCTTCAAAATTAAGACAAAGTGGTGAACATTCATCAGATTATTCAGATGAAAAACAGGTGAAGAATTAGAGAAAAAATATAGAAAAACCAGTTGAATATGTTTGGATAAATAACATTAGAGATATTGTTGACAGATTAGCTGTAACTAATAGTGAAGAATTAGCTGTAATTTTCATAATGGAAAAGTTGGTGTATCAAAAATGTTAACTGGTAATTTTAATGATTTTATTATTAATACTCCTATATGTACATCTTGTTGTATTAGATTTTCAACAATTTGTCACATAAATTATGGAGAAATGGAATATACAGTTAAGGATTACTTAAGACATTCATTAATAAATTATCATTTAAAATTCATCTACCTAGATGTAATAATTGTGATTCAGGAACAATATTGGAAGAACGATTGGCTAGTGGCGATCAAAGCATAAGTAAATTAGATAACACACATAAAAACACGTTATTCTTTACAGAATAATTGTATCTGGACATAAGAATACAATAAATTCAGAATTTGCAAAAGAAAAAAATATATCCTGAAGATTCATCATTTGGAGAAAAATTAGCTGAAACAGCAGTAAGAGGAATAATGAATAGAAAACAAATGTAGCACTAAAACTAGAAAATGACGATAATAGTGGGAGAGTAAAGGTTGTCACTGTTTTCCATCATAATTCATTAAGAAAATGTTATTAAATTTTTATAAAGTTTTAATCTCTTTAAATAAATAACATCAGCTTCGATTATAATGTGGTGCTGAGTAGCACTAAAGCTAAAACCATTAAAATGTAACTAAATAATGAACAATTATAGACTATATAAAACTTCTAACTAATGCTTAAAAAGAAACAGAGACAAAAAATTGGAGAAAATATCCTTATAGCATGATATACAACTGTTATAAAAAAAGCTATAGAATGTTTAACGAAATTGAAAAAAGAGGCACTCCTAACAAAATATAATATGTTCACAAATTTATTGGTTTATTACAACCAGCAGCTATGGTTAAATCAATGAACTACAAACAAAAAATATTGAAGAATTAGAAAATCAGGAAAGATGTGGTTTAGCAACAGAAACGAAGGATAAAGGAATAAAAACTTGAGAAAACAATTAATATACACAATAATACATCAATTAATTTGGATATAGAAAATTTAGTTAAACAATTGAAAATCAAATGCTTTCATGGTAGTTTCATAATTTACAAGTTACATAATAAACCAAAAACTCTCAATGTGGAAAGGTTAAATTAGATTTTTGAAATCATATGGCCACAGATTGGATTTCTTACTATAAAAAAAGCAAAAATGTATTTTATTCATTTAGCAGCAATACACCAAAATAACCTGTCTAATATTTATATCTGTAAGAATTAAATTGTAATGCTGAAAGAACCACAAATTATAACAAAACTGTATGTAGTCATTTGTTTTTATTTGTATTAAAGCTATTATCGGGTAATTATCAGTTTAATTATATTTTGAATCCAATAAATGGACATTTTTGGAAATAAAATAAATGTTTAAAGTACTACCAAAATAAACTTAGGAGAACTAGAAAAAATAAAAATGAGATTGAAAAAGGATTTAGTTAAACTATTTATTAGTGAATTGAGTAACTTTTTTCAAGAAACTAAAAGTTACATTGATTTTAATGACAGAAGATTAGTAGATGTGAATGATCCAGTTGACACAAAGGATGCAGGCACAAAAACTGCATACACAATTACTTAAAGAAATTTAACTGTCACTATGTAACATCTTAATTTTAAAACATCAGGTACAAGATGATACTTATGTTAGTACAACATACCTTAATGAGAAGATTAATAATCTAAACAGAACTTTTGTTGATATACTAATTAGTTAGTAAGTTACATGTTATACAAATAATTGAACTCTGATTTATGGCATGCAATGAGCAAAAACTGTATATAATTAGTACAAATTTACACTAAAAAACTATTGTCATTGGTGAAAATGTAAACTAACTGTTGACATTTAGTGTTTATGGGTTCCTTTAAGGGTAAATGATAATCTGTACAAAAAACAGTAATAATCAATCAATAAAAGCACATAAATCAAATTTTCTAGCAGTAAGATTAAAAGTTACAGTTAATACTGTACCAGTATAAGTAAAAATAATTTATTTGGTGAAATTTTATCTATAAAAATAACCCAACAAAATTAATACTCAGTCCTGAAGAATGTTTTTATTAGGTGTTTTTAGTGCAAAAAATTTACAGAAACTCATCATCCTCAAAGAATAACAACAAAAAATGGACAACAGAGAATTCAAGGAATTTGTATTATTAGTAAAGCAAATACAGTAAATTTGGTAGTACAATTTTAAATGTTCATGAAGAAATTGTTGCCGAATTACCTAAGCCAGTGAGAAAAATTTTTGGGAGATGAAATATTACTTCACTCGATGTAGGTGAATAATACAAACAGATTTAGTAGAAACGGATTCTGGGCAATAAAAAGGGGTTTCAAAAGTAAATAGAACATATAAATATCTATCTACTGTAAACGATGTTTGTTTCTAAGTTTTCTTGGGCTACTCCAGCCATAGATAAGATAGGTAACGTTTCAGAAGCATTTGAAAAGGATTTAATGTTAAGAATGCCAGGAAACCTTTAAAAAGAAAATGTAAAAGAATTTTACACCAAAAATTTCCAGTGACTTATGAAAAGATATAATATTAAACACTACTCAGTGTTTTCAGAATTAAAAGCATCTGTTGCTGGAAGATCTACTAGAACATTCAAGAAGAAATGTGGAAAATTTGCCCATCAAGGTAATTATAAATAGGTTAATTTAGTTAACAAATGGTTGTTGAAGAGAATATTACAGAATATTCGACAATAAAAATGAAAACTAAAGAGGCACATAGATTTAATTTAAAACTAACTAAAGCTGTAGCTTATGATTATAAACGAAAAAAAGGAGCCAGCCACTATGGCTGAGCGTTTCTATACACTTCAATCCAGAACACCACTGCTGCTGCGGTCACAGGTTCGAATCCTGCCTCGGGCATGGATGTGTGTGATGTCCATAAGTTGGTTATGTTTAAGTAGTTCTAAGTCTAGGGGACTGATGACCTCAGATGTTAAGTCACATACTGCTTAGATGGATGGATGCATGGAGAGCGTTTTTAGGGCACACGACGGCAAGGTCTTCAGCGACCACTCAGTAACAGATTGAGACAGGTGTAAAGAAAAGACTCAGAACAATAAGATAAAACAGAACGTAAGACACAGGAAACTAGCTTGAAAAAATATGTGCCTACCCACACCGAAGCATGGGACGAAGCATGCCGCCAGCAGTAAAACATGGACAACACAGGAAGAAAGTGGTAGAGGGAATTAAAACAATATAGCAGATGATAGTGGCTGGCTGACCACAAGGAAAAAGGGAGGAGCCAACCACTGTGCAATACACTAAAACCTCCAGCCTAAAAGTTTAGGCCAGTGTCCAGACACATCACAAAACTTTAAAACACTAGACACACACGTCTCATCAGTAGCTAAATCACAGAGCAGATCCCCATCAACTTGTGCTTCCGCCCTTGCATCACGGTATAAATGTGCACACCACAAGTATCACAAATCGGGGGATCCTCCCACTGTAATAGAAAGCTGTGTGTGAGAGGACAGTGCCCAATCCAAAGACACGTTAAGGTCACTTCTTCCCGCCTGAGCACCCAGCAAGAGGTACGCCACGGCCGAGTTGTTGACTTCATCAACAGCAGTTTATTGGCCGTCACCGCCAGCCATTATTCTTCCCACATCTCCATGCATTTCTTGTGGAGTGCAGAAATGACAGACTGCAAGGGAATAGGAAACTGGACCACATCCTGCTCTCTGCAGGCCTCCTTGGCAGCCCGATCAGCCTGTTCATTGCCCCATATTCCTATATGACCAGGGAGCCAGCAGAAGGACACCTCCTTACCCTGCCGTGGGAGCAAATACAGTTGGTAATATATTAGCTGGACAATCTCCTCAGTTGGGTACAGATTCTACAATGATTGTAAGGCACTAGTAGAATCGGAGGAGAGGAGAAATCGATTGCCCCGAACACGATTCATCCGCTCCAGTGCCTTCAGGATCGCGTGGAGCTCTAAGTCTGGGTCTCCGGAGGAGCCAAGGTGGAAATCTGCTCCAACTGCGACAGAAATCATGAAGACCAGCCGTATCCATTGCAGAGAGGCAATCCTGTGGGCGAATCCCATAGGGCCGCGTCGCTCGTTGCCGGTTATGAAATAGCCGTGCCAGATGAAGCTGAGCAACGGTATGGTATGCAAGTGTGTATGATGTGGACAAAGTTTATAAGCCTGGCGCACCGTATGTAGCCGCCGCCGCATATAAAGTGGCGGCTCACCAGCCTCTGCACAGAGGCTTGGTATGGGGCTAATTCTGAATGCCCCAGTGGCCAACCAAAGCCCTTCATGGTGCACAACATCCAACATCTTTAAGTAAGAAGGCCCCAAAGACTCATACACCGTGCACCCATAATCGTGCCGAGATCGCAAAAACGCCCTGTAAAACTGGAGCAGACAAGTCCTGTCGGCTCCCCATGTACTGTAGCTAAGACACTTTAAAATACTTAAAGCCTTAAGTGACCGTCGTTTCAGGTCTTTAAGATGAAGTAACCACGTAAGCTTTGAATAAAAAATGAGCCCCAGAAATCTCACCATGTCTTTAAAAGCGAGGACAGTGTCCCTTATCCTCAACTCAGGAAAGGTTATAATCGAACGAGAACGGTGAAAAAGAACACGCATGGACTTCTCGGTGGAAAACTTAAAACCACTCTTCTGCGCCCAGTCATCCAAACGTCTAAGAGGAAGTTGAGTTGCAACTGACGTGTTGTCGTTGCAAGGCTTGAAGAGGAGCAAAACAAGGAGAAATCATCCACAAAGAAGGAACACTGGACAGGACTTTTCACTATGGAGGTAATGCTATTAATAGCGATGGTAAAGACAGTCACACTTAAAACGCTACCCTGAGAGACACCGTTCTCGTGCTCAAAGCGGTCAGACAGGACCTCACCAATTCGGTATCTAAAATATCGTGGTGAGAGGAAAGACTGAATAAAAAGAGGAAGACAACCACGAAAACCCCATTCGTGAAGCTGTTCCAGGATGAGACGCCTCCAAGTAGTATCGTAGGCCTTCTCGATGTCAAAAAATACACCTATAAGGTGATGACGACGTAGGAAAGCTTGTTGTATAGCCGCCTCCAGGAGGAAAAGGTTATCGAAGGTGGAACGAAACCTCCTGAACCCATACGGAAAGCGACTAAGGAGTTGCCGGGATTCTAACATCCAGACAAGACGGCGGTTGACCATCCGCTCCAAGGTCTTCCCCATGCGACTAGTGAGGGCAGCACTATGGTAGCTACTCGGGCTCATGCAGCCTTCACCAGGTTTTAAAAAAGGAATTAAAACTGCCTCATGCCACGAGTCAGGAAAGTGACCTGACGCTCAAATGGTATAAAAAAGTGTGAGGAGGATTTATTTGTTGCGCCTTGTGAGGTGCCGTAGCATACTGCAATGGATCCTGTCGTGACCAGGGGATGTGTCATGAGCTGCAGACAATGCAGAATCCAGATCCCACATAGAAAATGGGCAGTTGTAAACTTCATGAGAGGTGGACTGCAAGTCCAGATTACACCTCTCAACAACCGCTCTAGGCGCTGGAAACCCGGATCCTGACTGGTTGTTGCAGTAACAATGGCAAAATACGCTGCCATACCCTGTTCAATGTCTCACGGATCCGTGTGGAGAGCGCCATTAGCCATTACAGAAGCCATGGGGATCCTCCTTCCTCTCCCAGAATTTCTCCTGATGGTCTCCCACACAATGGAACTTGGAACTTTTGGTGGATCGATTCAAGAGCTGTTGCCACGACCTCTTCTTGCTCTCTCGCATAATGCGGCGACATTTCGCCTCGCCACCCTAAAGGCTGCAGGATTCTCAGCAGTCAGCCGACACTGGAACCGACGCAGAGCCACACGCCTGGTCCTGATTGCACAGCGGTATTCGGCACTCCACCAAAGGACAGGTTGCCTCTTCTGATGGCCTGTGGACTGTGGAATGGATGCTTCAGCGTCGTGATGGACAGTTTTGGTAATATGATCCACCCATGCCTCAACATTTGCATAGTGTTCAAACTGGGCCAACTGGCAATGAAGTGTCCAGTTGGCCCCACTGAGCACCCATCTTGGTGGTCTCCTTTCGGGGCCCACGCCATCTGGCAGGTGAATCCAGATTGGGAAGTGATCACTGCCATGCAAGTCAGCGACTACTTCCCATTGAGCACTGGTAACAAGAGCTGGAGAGCAAAGCGAGAGGTCAATGCCAGAGAACGACCCAGTCGCTGTGCAGAAACGGGTGCTCTGTCCTCCATTGAGCAAGTAGGCACAGGATGACAGGAGAAGCTTCTCAATTGCTCTACCCCTGGGACAGGTAATTGCAGAGCGCCAAAGAACATTGTGGGGATTAAAATCATGACGAATGAAAAATGTCTCCTGGAGACACAGACACAGTGGTCTACCCTGAGAGAGTAGACGAAATTCCTCCTCATGTGTCCTGAACCCTATGACGGGGGTAGCACCTTCATCCTGTCTCTCCGACTGGGTGGGGAGACTGCAGCAGGTGGAGGGGCAGGTGTGGGGCGAGATGATTGCCCCACATATACGTCGTACTCCATCGGCTCTGGGGAAGAGTCAGATGAAGCCTCACATAAAACGACGTATGCATGGTCAGAGAGTTTACCATGTGACCCGCTGTTGCTGCTGTATAGAAGCTTTCCACGGTTTGATGGGCTTTGGGGGAGCCGACGTGGAAGGGGTAGAGATCGTACTGGGCTTTGGAACAGCCTCAGCTGTTGGAGGCGCCAGGGGCTGGCCCAAGTTCGCCACTGTACCTTTGTCTGCCATTCGAATAGGGGCTACAGGCTCTGAAACACTGGTTGTGTTGCAAGTGCACTGACATCTGCAGGTGTTAGTGCCAACACTCACCACCTCTGTCTGCGTAGAGGCATCTGCTTTTGGAGTAGGCTTCTGAACCATGGATGCAAAAGACGCAGCAAATGTGGGAGGGTACATTGACTTGTAGATCTTTTTGGTCTCACCATAGGGGACACGCTTGGTTGTTTTTATTTCCTGGACTTTGCGTTTCTCCAAAAATATTCGGCAATCCCTACTCCATACAGGGTGGTTCCCAGAACAATTGATACATTTGGCTGGAGATGAGGAACCAATTCCTTCATAAGCAGCCTTACCGCAGTTGCCACAAGTCGCTTCGCCTTTGCACCCTAAGGTGGTATGCCAAAGACGCTGGAACTTAAAACAGCGCATTGGGATTGGGAAATAAGGCCTCACACTAAGGCAAAGGAAGCCAGCTTTAACATGTTCAGGTAGTTTCATGCTACTGAAGTTCAGAATAAAGGAGTCGGATTTGACAAGATTGCCATCAACCCTCTTCATGATATGTTGTACATCAACGATACCTTCTGGAGCCCACTCACGTTGCAGTTATAGCCTGGGAATGTCGACTAGATCCCGGCATGCCACAACACCTTTGCTATAATTCAAGGTGCTGTGCAGTTCAGTGTCTATGGCATACTCCCCAAGGCATTTAGCAGACTGGAGGTTAGTTGCTTGCTAGGAAGTAGAGGTTTCCACTAGCAAGGTCCCATTATGCAAGTGCTTCACTGATTTTAAGGATTCCCTCCAAACCCTTTTGTATATAGGAGGGCGAAACCTTCTCGAAACTACCCTCCTTCCTTTTCACAATGAGAAACACGTTCTGATTACCAGAATGCATTCTGTTACCAAAGACTTTACTTGTCAAAGAAGTGCCGTAGTCAGTGGGACTGACTGCAGGAGCCCTCTTGAGAGACTGGGTGTTAGAACCTTCCAGCGGCCCACCCTTTCCGCTGGGAGGAGGAAAAGAGAATTTCGAAGGATCCATCTCGGTCCCATGAGCAGCTAGGGAACTAGAAGTCCTCCTAGACAGAGCCCCACGTGCCTAGGTAAGCCTTATACAACCAAGGTGCGGCAGGTTCCCCAGAGGTTGCCCACTAACGACTGTTCCACCTCAACAGCCACGCATCTCATCAGCAAGCAGCACACCTTGAGATTGAGGGGTTGTTTATAGAGGTTTATTCCATCCTCGCGATCTGGGCAGTCAAGTCAAGATCCCCAGTCAGACACACAACATTCCACCGCCGCGCCCCACGGTGGTCGCTGAAGTATGCCCAGAGGATACGGTGACAGGGGACTGGCGGCGCTTACCAGTCCCCAGCTCAGGATCCCCGAGGTCGCCAAGCCCGTACCCGGCACCTGAATGCTGAGCCCCTGGGGGCCATACTGCTTACAGCCATTTGAACAAAACAATAGGAGACAATATGCAAAATTCAAATTGAAAGGATTTTTGTAATTATACTGTATATTGATCAATATAAATATTTGAAACTGAAGGTATTACATTTTCAAACCCAATAATACACAAATTGACAAATATAAAAGAAAATTTTTATGTCAAAGAACTACAAAAACAAATTTTTCAGATGTATATCTTGAAGAAAAAGTTGTACAAAATGAGATAAAGTATATGTTAAATGATTAGCATCTTATAATCTGCAAAACAGTTAACTAAGTAAAGATAAAATCATTGTATAAAAAGTTTAACTACGAATGCACACTCTCTAAATAAATACATTCCCACTCTCATTTTTTCTATCTGGTTTTATGCTGATGATGAAGCCAAAGACTGCTCCTATATATCTTTATTAATAAATCAACTGAATGATGATTGTATCAATTATTTATCATCTGAAAGATAAAGAAATATGTATTGTATATAATTATTTCAAGCAACAAATAAAGCCATCTTAACTGTATCAAAAACACACTAATATACACACTTAGTTATATCCCCAAATTTCCTTTAGTTAAATTAGCTTTACTTTGTTTACATTATAATCATTATCAGACAAGTGTTACTCAAAATTTTTTCTAGTTATTTTATCTGTCTTAGGACACACTGAGTAAAATTTTTTAATATGTGTTTTATTTCTTTATCACTGAGATTTTCTAATAGTATTGTATAAATTCCTTGTTAACTGTAGTTGTTATTTCTTGAGATATTGTAAAGCTTCTATTTTTTGAGGAATATTTATATCTTGTTATATATTATCTATCTAACTTCATTATCATGTAATTTTAACTTGTGAAACAACTAATAACTCTCTATGGCAATAATGTTACATAATTCATTATCTTCATAACTTCTTTGTGATTTATAAGCTGATTTATATAATTTTTCAATAACAATGTTATTGACACAATTTTTCATGTAATAATACTCGAATATTTCATCAGAATATTCACCACTAGAGTATGTTGAGAATATAGATATAATTTAATTTTTAATTTTTCCACCAACTTTATAAAAATGGTCTTTTTGTGGTAGTATTGTACTAACATCAAATATGATATCATTTTGCTACATTTCTGACATTCTTTTACTAATCGAACTTAATGTTACAATTTTTCCTTTATTTTTGAAAATTCTATACCAAGACGTTTTTTTCCTTCATGTTCTAATTTTAATTTTTTATAGTGTATGGCTCATTGTTGATTTTTACATATGATGTATATTTTATAAATCTGTCAATATTGTTTCTACAGTTACATATTATTTTCTATTGTTGTGTACTAAACATCATCATGCAATCTTTAAAATTATCATCTGTTAGTAAAATCCATTTCTTCTGATCAAGATTATTAGGTGTTAAGATTTTAATTTCATGTACAATACAATTGTATTCTAAAGATAATAGATGGTCATGTTTTATTTTACTGAATTTTAAATATTATTTATATGATGTGGAACATAATTTCTTTTATTTTTATATAAGCCGCTCAGCCAGCCAGTGCCCAGCAGCAAACACATGGTGGCGAACATTAGCTGGACAAGAGGGGTAGCCCCAGTGCATGGTCCAGCCGCGTGGCTTGGAATTCCATTGTGATCCTGTGTCAATGAGTGAGACGTGCTGGGAGTGTCAAACATGGCGGACTCTGTGAAACCTTACTGGCAGACGTTTCACAGTTCGTATGGAATTAGTAGCAGAAAAATGAATCATGATACCTCAAAAAGAAACATGTACATTACTATTATTTGCACGACGATTCTGATGGTGTAATAAGATTTTCAATATCTTTATTAGTTTAAAGTTTAGTATCTGATGGTAAATTATACAGGTAACACCCAGCAACGAATTTCCAAAATATAAACGCTTCATCCGATTTTGTCGATCTCTGTGTCTTTAGAAAGCTATTAGGGTAAACCTAAATCGGTATGAATTACAGGCATGTAACTTTAATATTACATGAGTTATTGGGTGTCCAACTGGGCGATTACTATTGATCACGTCAAGCCATAAGAACTCCACAGTTACACGAGAAAACGGTAGCAGCATGCTTATAAATATACTTATTCATCTATGTCTTTGTTTATATCCGATATATATGCTACTCAAGAAGAAATTGGTTAAATATTTGCTGTGTCTTAGGAAGCACAGAGACATTAGGCTACTGGCCTACCTTTTGTTCTATTCCTTTTATATATGTTTATTTAATTTGTTTATGTATTTAATAATGTGTGTTAGAGCGTGTTTATGGTCCAGGTGTAGGAATATTTATTTAATTTGAAGTATTTAAACTTAAATCCAGTATTTCGAATATGTTTCATTATGTTTGTAATTGGACGTTGGCATTTAGACATGGAGGGAGTGCTCTAGCCAATCACAGTGCTCGTTACTAAGAGAGAGACATATGGAGGCTGGGGAGGAGCAGAGAGGACACGAGTTGGTTCTGAACAGTGTGGTGCGAGGGACAGGCACACAGGACACAGGATGTGTCCTGTGTCCTGTGTTTATATGTTACATTCATAATTCGCAATTGCCAAGTGATAGAAACCTTCGACAATTCGATTCATGTGGGTATTCATATCTTATACAGTAGACTCAGCAGTATTTGGCCTGTAATGCGGCAACTATGTATCCCAGCCCCTAGACAACGAAACCAGCCAAAACTTTTAATATTGCAACTCTGAGTCGGAGAGTACATAGTTGAGGGCCACCTCATCATCTCACATTTTCTGCTGTGAAAGCCCACAAGGTACATCACAAAAAAGATAAAACATCACTAGCTTTTAATATCCTTAAAACATTCCTAAATTAGTTGATAATTATTATTTTATTATTCACATGTATTTAACATTGTTGTTGATTCAGATTTATTTCTTGCTTGGATAAGCCTGATTTATTAGAGAAAGTTTTTGTTAAAACATATTTATTCTTTAATCTCACTTTTTTGTGTTCATCATTTTTTAGATGATACAATTGAAGTGTATTCACGATTTTTCATTTCATTTTAATATGTGTAAAATACTTTTATCCATTAAATGGCAGCAATCAAGTGACTGTCAAAACAGTCTTCAGACTATGCCAAAACAGAACAATGTAAAATGTGTAAAATTGAGAAATCAATTGATAATTTTAATTTACAAGAATATACAAAAGATTGCTTTTTTGGGTCGTCAGACTTCTGATTGGTTTGATGTGATCTGTCATGCATTCCTCTCCTGTGCTAACTCCTTATCCATAGTAGAACTTGTAACCTACATCCTCAATAACTTGCTGAATGTATTCCTATTTCTGTCTTCTTCTGTAGTTTTTACTCTCTACAGCTCCCTCTAGTACATGGAAGTTACTCTGTCATGTCTTAATAGATGTCCTACTATGATGTCCCTACTTCTTGTCAGTGTTTTCAGTATATGCCTTTCCTCACCAACTCTGTTGAGTACTTCCTCAGTCTTTACATTATGAGTTTAGATTCTTTTCGTCTTTCTTTCATAGCACCACATCTCAAACTCATCGATTCTCTGCTTTTGAGTTTCACCACAGCCAACATTGTACTACCAGTACTGTGCACCAAGTGTATATTCTCAGAAATTTCTTCTTCAAATTAATGCCTAGGTTTGATATTAACAGACGTTTCTTGGCCAGAAATGCCCCTTCTGTCTGTGCTGGTCTGCTTTCTGTATGCTCCTTGCTCCATCTGTTGTGTGTTATTTTGGAGGCTAGGTAGCAGAATCCCTTAACTTCATCTACGTCATGGCCACAAATCCTGATGTTCTGTTTCAAATGTTGTTATTTACGTTACTTCTCATCACTTTCATCTTCCTTCCATTTGCTCTCTGACCGTAATCTGTACTCACTGCATTGTTCATTCGTTTCAGCAGATCCTCTAATTCTTCTTCACTTACACTAAGCACAGCAATGTCATCATTCAATCTTGTCATTGATATTCTTTTATCTTGAATTTTAATTCCATTCTTGGATGGCTATAGAGTAAAATGTAGATAATGTTTTAATCAGTGTGACAAAAAGTGTATAAAAGTAGTCAAATTATGTGTGTATGTGGAAAATAGATTTCTAAGTGTTATTGTAGTAATCATTTAAAAGAAATTAAGTGCTGAACGTTTGAAAATAAATTCTAAAATAATACTGACATTGAAAAATGATGATAGACAACAAACTGAGTGTGATAGAAAACAAAAAAGTGTTAATTGTCAAGAAATTAAAAATTCTGAGTGGTTTTACTCAAATCCGTCTTCTAAGGACAAATATTCAACTAAATTTAGAAATGGTATTTTAGAAGATATAAAAAATAAGAAATCTTCTGATTAAAATGTTTGAACCATATTACAAATAATTTAAATTTACTTTTATGTTGAATTCAATTAAATTTACTGTTTCCATATGTAAAATTAATTTAGAATTCTGGATTGTTTGCATTTTTACATTTCATTAATTTTAATAATTTTGTATTCCTGTAAATTTTTTATTCTTCAATAACATGTTTTCTCTTATAAATGGGACAAAACTGAAACAGTTCATAGTCACAAAACTTCATGAGCATTCTAAAAGAAATTATTTAAGTGAATATAATAAGTTAAAAATTGATGATTTCATTGATTTTGTAATGAAACATCATAGGTTACTAATAATAAATTTAGTGACCAGTCTTAACTTGTTTGATCCATATTTCTTTTGAATCCAAAAGTAAAAAAATTATAGAAATAGTGAAAGAAAATTTAAAATTACATAATGAAATGAAAGTAAGTTTTTAACTTTTTGTGACTGTAAGGTCGAATCATCTGATTCTGAAGAACAATGGAATTTAAATCTCATAAAATAGGGAAAAAAAGTTGTAGTACAAACATCGGAATTTCAAGCTTGAGACTCTTGTTGGAGTCTAGATCGAATTATTAGATTACAGTTGACAGTTAATAAATATATTCCACTAAAATGTTCACCTTACATCGACTTACCGTAAAACTCGAAAATAAAAACCTTGTGTTAATATTAAAATTAACAGACATTTTTGTGGTCTACAGCTTCGACATTATACCCAGCAGACAGTGAAAAATGTAAAAATCCAGATAGAATGAGTAATTATAAGATATTTGTTCTAGAGGTTGAAGAAAAAATACCTAATATCTGATTTCCAGCATTAATTGGAGATATTTCAAAAACTGAGAATGAAAAATATTAACTGTGTCCATTACAAATAACTAAATGCAAACAAGAAAAGCTTATTAATCTATTACTACATTTTGGAGATGATAATATTCTACAATATTGTTGGATTAAACATTTATCACATCTTATGTCAACATAAGTAACAAAACATAAAGAATGAAAATTTATTAGAGATATGTAGTTACTACATTTTAATAATAAAGAAAAACTAGATAATCATATTTCAAACTGTTTATTTAACTAACCATTAAAAGTTAAAACTGTGTGCTGGACCGAGATTCGAACTCGGGACCTTTCTCTAGTAGAGCACTTGCCTGAGAAAGGCAAAGGTCCCGAGTTCGAGCCTCAGTCTAGCACGCAATTTTAATTTGCCAGGAAGTTTCATATCAGCACACAGTCCGCTGCAGAGTGAAAATCTTATTCTGCATTAAAAGTTAAATTACTAGTTAACAGTTCATATCCCAGTTTTAAAAATTATCAACATGCATAGAATGTTCCTTCTGTTATGTTTATTTTGAAAGTTTATTGTCAGCCTAATCTAGAAAAATTATGTACAATAAAACATCAGAAATTTGAACCAAGCGGTTGTTGTTGTTACATTAAATATATCAATGGATCATATAAAAATCCAGTTATGTTTAGAGGACCAAATTGTCATATAAAATTTATTGAATCTATGAAAACAGAAGTTGAAGAAATTAGTAAAATATAATCTGAAATTGGAGAAAGGAAACCATTAATATCTCAAGAACAGTTGAACCAAAATAAATCAAAGACAGTTTCATTATTTAGACGAATGTAAACGTAATAGAGTAACATCTGTTACCAGCTTGTTCAATCTCTCACACTCCACTTTATCAAATTCCAAACTGTAATCAGCAGTTCTACATGTTGTAGTGTGATTTTCCCTTGATTTTCATGGGTATGGCAGTTCACTATATTGCCTTCATTTTCAATCAATGTCCTGTGCATTACACTATTTGTTGTCTCTACCAATTGGGCTTTGGCTGTTCCAATGGATAAATTACTTGTTCCTCTCCTGAGTAACAAACACACATTACTTTACTTTGCTCCATTGTCCTACCTTTATTTGCATTGGCCTAATTCGAGATGCGTTTTGTTTCATGTCCAAACCTAAACCTGAAAACCCAGTTAATAGAACGTCTTTGCAACAAATATCTATTCTCACCATAACCTGACACAAATCCTCTCAACATAATATTTAACCCATCCAAAATTTTATAACTTTATCTTTCAACACTGATAGACAGTCAGATGTCGAACAAAATCCACAAGACCATGAACATGAAGCTCAAAATCAAATTACATGTGTTATTTACTCATTCCAGTAGAGTACCATGGGTTATCGTGGTGCTACATATTTTCACTTGGGCTAAGTCACTTACAAGAAGATATCAATTTATGGACTTCCGGAGATATACATTATGGAGTGTTTATGAGAAAATTCTATCCTGGACAAGGGTTCACCAATTTATGTGAAAATCCTGCGTGTGTTTAAAACATTTACCCTGACTGAGGAAGTTGATCAAGAGCCGCACACACCTGTAATACCCAAACTGAAATTATTGTACACAAATGAATGAATGACACAAAGAATTTATGGTCCTATCTGTGGATCATAAAGTGAAAAATTGTAAACTATTGCCTGTAACTTTGATATTAATGACAAGTGTTAACAGAGACAACTTATAAATTAACTTTGACATGTCCTATATCCTTGTAGAAAGAGATCTATTGATGAATAAAGCTACTACTACTACTACTACTATTACTACAACTGACTTTCTTAAATTACTCACAAGCTTTTATTCCAACAAGTACAGTGACTGTTGGTCTGACAGTCTGATTGATGAATGCATGCATCTACTAAAGCAGTGTTGGACTTTAGACAGATAACCGTAATAATCTGAGTCAAATGCGCACTAAGGGTTATCCTATGATGCTGGTGCTGCTAAAATGCTTACTGTAAATATTCAGCATGAGATATGCAGAGAGGTACTGTTGACCCCGTGTCTCTGTGGTACAGGGCGAAGATCGTGTTTCTCCCAATATGAGCGCTGCATCCTGAACAGTTGCTGAGATGTACACCAGATCCATGTCTCCCCATCTCTGGGCGAACTCTTTGATGCATCTGTATCTCCATCACACAACCAATCTCTGTACTGTAGATGACTCGTACTGCCTGCTCTTTTCTTCTCACGTAACCGATCATGCCCATTACTGAATAAGAACATTCAACCAGTCAATGGTGTGATTCCTTCTTGCACAAAAACCCCGCCAAGGAACCGCATCAAATTAAAATGGCAATGACTTTCCGATTCGCCCTTCTCTCTGAAAAAAGTTACTGTTTCTGTTCCATTTTTGTGTTGTTACAAACATTCTTACCAAAAATGCGTTTTTTATGCCCAACAACTAGTCTGGCATCGGAGATCCTTTAAAATTGCTAAAATTCACCCGACACTGGGCTCTTATTTTTCTGCAAGCCATGTTTCTTCAGGAAAGTGTAAGATTTTTATCTGCTGAAGGCACTCTTCAGGATATGGTAGAGCACCGGTCCCCACTCATTAAGTTCCCTCCCTGGCCTCTGCCTGGCCACAGGGCTGGGGGCGAGTCATAAATGTACAATAGTTCCAACACACTGGAGCTTACCAGAAGAGGCAACTTTCACAGAAGTAACACCTGAGGCTCCCTGCCGATGTGGAAGACAGAAGCTACTGTTTTGTTACGTCAGACACTGCTGTGCCTGTGCCAGATCCAGCATTCTGCCCTGGTCCCACGCACTCTCCAAAGCACAAACGAAAGAGGGCCCACACTATGTTAAATGAAGTTGAGATCTGAAATTAGAAGTCACTACGTACAGTCACTGCACTCTAATTCACTTTCACAAACATTACAATCGTATTTCGCCCCACCCCTCCATTATGGTCTAAATAGTGTCATTCTCACATTAAATGAAAAGGAACATGCTAGATGTGTTGCTCCATTCCTTTTCTACAGATTATTCTGCCATGGAAATCATGGCCTCTACAAGCTCCTTCTGTGATTCAGTTATTAAGGAATCGATGGAAACACGTTTGATGGAATATATTGTAATCATGGTTACGTTTTCAGGTGGATAATGCCTGAGGCCTGATGATTTGTTTAAGATCTACGGAAAGGAGAAATTTTATGACCATTGACACGTCCAGAGAAGTTTAATTTAATTAATATGACATCTGAATTTTAAATCCGTAACTCCGCATGCCGACAGGGAGCTCACCATGCAGTATCACCGTTACGCACGCGTCTGCGCGCCATAGGTGCAGTAATATTCGAAGAGAGTGCGAAGCTCGACAGAGATCTCTGATGTAGCAGTAGTCTTTGCGCATGCGTTTCGGCGCCAATTTTTGGTTTAAAGTTTGCAATGTGAACTAGCAATTTCCTGCACAAATGACTAACCTGAAATTGGCAATAATTCAGTTTGTGACTTCTCTGCATAGAGTGGTATCAACACTATATGATCTCGTGGAGCTTGCGACGTTATCCGCTCGGCTATTTACTTCATACTGGATGTAATCGTGACAGGGAGACAGGGCATATTTTGGAGATTATTCTAAATTCTCTACCGTTTATAGTGTAACACGCTGCTAGGTATTAACAGTGTTCTTCTTCATTATTTTTTTGTCTGGGTGAATCCCTAAATAAAATACAGTAGATAAAAAAGTCTTTCCAGTGAGAAATTCAATCGTATTTTGTACACTACTAGCCATTAAAATTGTTACACGAAGAAGAAATGCAGATGATAAACGAATATTCATTGGACAAATATACTAGAACTGACATGTGATTACATGTTCACGCAATTTGGGTGCATAGATCCTGAGAAATCCGTACCCAGAAGAACCACTTCTGGCCGCAATAACGGCCTTGATACGCCTGGGCATTGAGTCAACCAGAGCTTGGATGGCGTGTACAGGTACAGCTGCCCACGCAGCTTCAACACGATACCACAGTTCATCGAGAGTAGTGACTGGCATATTGTGACGAGCCAGTTGCTCGGCCACCATTGACCAGACGTTTTCAATTGGTGAGAGATCTGGAGAATGTGCTGGCCAGGGCAGCAGTAGAACATTTTCTGCATCCAGAAAGGCCCGTACAGGACCTTCAACATGCGGTCGTGCATTATCCTGCTGAAAAGTAGGGTTTTGCAGGGATCGAATGAAGGGTAGAGTCACGGATCGTAACACATCTGAAATGTAACGTCCACTGTTCAAAGTGCCGTCAATGCGAACAAGAGGTGACCGAGACGTGTAACCAATGGCACCCCATACCATCACGTAGGGTGATACGCCAGTATGGCGATGACGAATACACGCTTCCAATATGCGTTCACCGCGATGTCGCCAAACACGGATGAGATCATCATGATGCTGTAAACAGAACCTAGATTCATCCGAAAAAACGACGTTTTGCCATTTGTGCACCCAGGTTCGTCGTTGAGTACACCATCGCAGGCGCTCCTGTCTGTGATGCAGCGTCAAGGGTAACCGCAGACATGGTCTCCGAGCTGATAGTCCATGCTGCTGCAAACGTCGTCGAACCGTTCGTGCAGATGGTTGTTGTCTTGCAAACGTCCCCATCTGTTGACTCAGGGATCGAGACGCGGCTGCACGATCCGTTACAGCCATGCGGATAAGATGCCAGTCATCTCGACTGCTAGTGATACGAGGCCGTTGGTATCCAGCACGGCGACCCGTATTACCCTCCGGAACCCACCGATTCCATATTCTGCCAACAGTCATTGGATCTCGACCAACTCGAGCAGCAATGTCGCGATACGATAAACTGCATTCGCGATAGGCTACAATCCGGCCTTTATCGAAGTCGGAAACGTGATGGTACGCATTTCTCCTCCATACGAGGCATCACAATAACGTTTCACCAGCCAACGCCGGCCAACTGCTGTTCGTGTATGAGAAATCGGTTGGAAACTTTCCTCGTGTCAGCACATTGTAGGTGTCGCCACCAGCGGCAGCCTTGAGTGAATGCTCTGTAAAAGTTAATCATTTGCATATCACAGCATCTTCTTCCTCTCGGTTAAATTTCGCGTCTGTAGCACGTCACCTTCGTGGTGTAGCACTTTTAATGGCCAGTAGTGTATATTAAAGAAAGATAGTTTTAAGGTTTGTAACAACAATCACTTCTTGGCAATAATGTGAGAACTGCGAACTTTTAAAGTCACCTTGAAAAAGGTAACTCTCACAACAGATTCGTTTCTCTTGGACCAACCAATGTGGTTTACCGTCACAAAAATACAGTTGTCGACGATCTCAGTGTTAATAATAATATTTGCTTCAAAATTTCAACTACTGTGCCGCTTTTGGAATCAGCAAGCCACCATAGCGCTTTTGATGTAGACGATAAATAGGTCCTGCAAGCGCAGACGACGCGGTGCCACGAAGAGTAAAAAGGTGTACAAAATGAGGTTATTGCGCGAGCAGCGGGAAACGGCAGTTGAAATACTTTTCTATGATTTACGTGGAAAGTTACAGGGCGGAAATTGTACCACAATCTGTTATGCTTGTTAATTTCTCTAAACTATTCAGAGAAGCGTAAAAAATGAAATCTTCAGCCTGACATGCTGCAGCGCCTCAATAAACGCGCAGTTATTCGGACGGAAATAATGGCGACTGCTTTTAGAGAGAGAAAAAAACACTCTTTGCGTGCAGAGAAACGCAGGGATGTCCTCACGCAACGACGTGTTTTAACGGGCCATTGCGTTCGTAGTAGTACCGAAGACCACTCAGCAAATATTCCGCCATTTTTACACTAAAGTTATTAGAATGCTACATATTTTCGCACAGACAACATCATGTCTCCCTGGAGCCATTCCCGATGGACTGAAATTACCTTCAGTCTCAACATTATCATCTAACGTCGTACATGCCACTTTATAAAACATCGTCATATGTGGAACTCAAAGAAAATTGCAAAAGGAATGATTAAACGGGAATGCACCTGTTCACTGTGCTACCAAGTTCATGAGTCACTCGTTATTCACTTCAAAGTGATTTTATTAGCGTTCTCTCCTGTCTTTTTATGTTGGGTTGGCATTTATACCGCGAGGCACATCATATTATTACCTCTCTAAGTGATGTACACTACTGGCCACTAAAATTGCTACACAACGAAGATGACGTACTACAGACGCGAAAATTGACCACCAGGAAGAAGATGCTGTGATATGCAAATGATTAGCTTTTCAGAGCATTCACATAAGGTTGGCGCCGGTGGCGACACCTACAACGTGCTGACATGAGGAAAGTTGCCAACCGATTTCTCATACACAAACAGCAGTTGACCGGCGTTGCCTGGTGAAACGTTGTTGTGATGCCTCGTGTAAGGATGACAAATACGTACCAGCACGTTTCCGACTTTGATGAAGGTCGGGTTGTAGCCTATCGCGATTGCGGTTTATAGTATCGCGACATTGTTGCTCGCGTTGGTCGAGATCCAATGACTCTTAGAGGAATATGGAATCGGTGGGTTCAGGAGGGTAATACGGAACGCTGTGCTGGACCCCAACGGCCTCCTATCACTAGCAGTCGAGATGACAGGCATCTTATCCGCATGGCTGTAACGGATCGTGCAGCCACGTCTCGATCCCTGAGTCAACAGATGGAGACGTTTGCAAGACAACAACCATCTGCACGAACGGTTCGACGACGTTTGCAGCAGCATGGACTATCAGCTCGGAGACCATGTCTGCGGTTACCCTTGATTCTGCATCACACACAGGAGCGCCTGCGATGGTGTACTCAACGACGAACCTGGGTGCACGAATGGCAAAACCTCATTTTTTCGGATGAATCCAGGTTCTGTTTACAGTATCATGATGGTCGCATCCGAGTTTGGCAACATCGCGGTGAACGCATATTGGAAACGTGTATTCGTCATCGCCATACTGGTGTATCACCCGGCGTGATGGCATGAGGTGCCATTGGTTACACGTTTCGGTCACTTCTGGTTCGCATTGATACACATTGAACAGTGGACGTTACATTTCAGATGTGTTACGACCCGTGGCTGTACCCTTCATTCGATCCCTGCAAAACCCTACATTTCAGCAGGATAATGCACGGTCGCATGTTGCAGGTCCTGTGCGGGCCTTTCTGGATACAGAAAATGTTCGACTGCTGCCCTGGCCAGCACATTCTCCAGATCTCTCATCAAATGAAAACGTCTGGTCAATGGTGGCCGAGCAGCTGGCTCGTCACAATACGCCAGTCACTACTCTTGATGAACTGTGGTATCGTGCTGAAGCTGCGTGGGCGGCTGTACCTGTACACGCCATCCAAGCTCTGTTTGACTCAAAGCCCAGACGTATCGAGGCCGTTATTACGGCCAGAGGTGATTGTACTGGGTACTGATTTCTCAGGATCTATGCACCCAAATTGCGTGAAAATGTAAGCACGGGTCAGTTCTAGTATAATATATTTGCCAAATGAATATTCATTTATCATCTGCATTTCTTCTTGGTGTAGAAATTTTAATGGCCAGTAGTGTATGTACAACACGAGATACGCATTTCATACTATCTGGTCAAATTGTTACTACTACGGTATCATTACGTTTGATCGAGCTTATCTGGAAGTTAAATATTTATTCCCTTTATTAAAATCGGTTTTGTTAAGTATTCTAGAACAAACAATAGCTTTTAACTGTATTTTACTTTCGAGGCTGACGTAAGAAGCATTCTGTCTAAAGAGAAAAACGGCTCTGGAAATTTCTTCAACTTTGTGTCTGTACCGTTTATAAGGAGCGATCAAAAAGATTCCGTTTGATTGCCGTACAGTCCAGAATCGGTATGCCAATGAGGCAAAATCGTCGTGAACATTGAGCTAGTTACACCAAAGACGCAACAGGTTGAAAATACGCGTTTCGTAAAACGTAGTGTCCTACTTCGTGAAGAAGTCTGTTACTGCCTGTTGTACATCCTCATCCGATAGGAATCATCGACCCTTCAAGGCTTTTGTTAAGAGATCAGAGGCGCGATAATGACATCAGGAGAGATCACACTAAAGGGCGGATGCTTCATTGTCTCGCATTTGAGTTGGCCTAACTTCTGCGTGACGACATTTGCGATATTGGGACGTTCGATAGCATGAAGAAACAGCACTGAGCACAGAAGTTGGCGCACCATTCCACACCGTTGGTTTTCGATAGACTTGCTGCTCCATACAGAATCTTCACTCTCGGATTGTTGTCTACCGGTGTTTCTCCTTCGGCAGCCAAGGCAAGAAGAACACCATGTTCTTTGTGTCTGGACGTATTCTGAAAAATTATGGCCGTGATCCAGCTTTCCGCCTATACCGCAGGCATGTAGTAAAGACACGAACGCCACACTAACTCCTTTCCTGCATGTCGGTGTATATATACCAGCCTATGAACCGTAATACGTTGCATATACGCTAAAGAAACGCCCTCGGATGGAATTTTTGTGATCGCCTATTATAGCATGAAGTTAAATGTTTCAAATGGCTCTGAGCACTATGGGACTCAAATTCTAAGGTCGTCAGTCCCCTAGAACTTAGAACTACTTAAACCTAACTAACCTAAGGATATCACACACATCCATGCCCGAGGCAGGATTCGAACCTGCGACCGTAGCGGTCGCGCGGTACCAGACTGTAGCGTCTAGAACCGCTCGGCCACTCTGGCCGGCTGAAGTTAAACTTTCATCGTATTTCAGAGATGTGCTGAGTAATTATTCCCCAGCATGCAAGCTACCATGACGATGTCAGTGTATCAGGCACCGAACAGGAGCACCATTCGCGTAATACATTAATGTTATTTTCTCAATAAGCTGAATAAATGCAGTTTGTTTGAGACAAGAGCCAGATACCTAGGCGTCATTATAACTACGAACGAGATGAAGTTCCTATGTCTAAACACGTAAATGAACAACTTACTAGTATACAAAAACTTACAGAAACTGCAGTTCTCAATTACAAAAGCCAACGAAACGATATATTTTAATTACTTTTTGTTGGTAATAGCTGATCCCATGATTTTTTGGACCCTCATTCCATATGTGTCACCAGTTTTCTTTCAGTGACGTATTTTGTTATAATTTGACTTGGTTAGAAACAAGAAAAATGGAAAAACAAATGTTTAATTTTTCAATATTAGAAGAGGTTTCATTGATGAATAAACAAGAAAGCACCTACTTAGCAAACAGGAATTGTGTGTCCATTGACTTACATTTCATTCATCTCTTCTTCTTATATGTGTGACACAAAACTTTCTCCTATGAACTACTTGATGCTCGCCTCGGTAAAGTAACAAACAGCAGTCTCTCATCATTTGGCATTCCAGTTATCCTAATACCGTCTCGTAATCAATTTGATGGCTTGATCAAGGTGCTCGGTTTGTTCCTCAAAGACATCACCCAAATTTTCATAAAAAAAAGATCAAGGTGAAACTTCTGATTGTATATCTTGTGCTTACAAACATCCACACGTCTTGAATTTTTCCAGCATATTAGTTACAACAAAAAAATGTTCAAATGTATGTGAAATCTTATGGGAAATAACTGCTAAGGTCATCAGTCCCTAAGCTTACACACTACTTAACCTAAACTATCCTAAGGACAAACACACACACCCATGCCCGAGGGAGGACTCGAACCTCCGCCGGGACCAGGCGTACAGTCCATTACTGCAGCGCGTAATGACTGTAGCGGCTAATCCCGCGCGGCTAGTTACAACAGAAATATTACGTAAATCCTTTTTATTGCATAAGAGCTTAGTAACAGTCTCCTTTAACGACACGCAAACCTCCATCTCAATCACAGCTTTGATTCAGAGCTGGAATCCAATAATTTTCGAACGTCATGTCCTACCACCCAAAGTTCATTTCTGACAGAGAGTAAAATTTTTCGTAGAGGTAGTTGAACTATTCTACATCTTTAGGTAAGCCTTTCGCAAACTTTTTTTGTTAGTTTCTTGTGCAAAATGTTTTCTTTCCATGTTCAAAGATTTTCTTACAGGCCAGTTTGTTCGGAAATTATCCCTTGATCTACTATCCAGTTCACAATTCTCATTATTAATTGAAATATTACATGAAATTTCATCATAATCGTGTATAGTTTCCCATTAACGACAGAGTCTGCTTGGAATACAAATTTGTATCATTAAAATCACTACAAACGCAATTTTTAACTTTTGAATGCTGATTCTGAAAAAATGGTTAATGATACGGCTTTTCTGTTATTGTATTACGATTCAGCCAATTTTATTAAAAAAATTGTTTTCATCGTTAGCAAGCGTTACTATATCAAATTTACTCCTAAAGCAGCCCAAATAATCCTCTCAACTCAGGTGAAGAAAAAGGGGATCTGGCTGAATTGTTTGTGGCTTAGCAAAAGGCTTCATAAAAATAAAAATAGGTCCCAGTTAGGGCGCATTTACTCCTCTCCATCGACGCATTGAGGTAGATAATCGCATAAAAAACCGACGGCACAGAACAGACGTAAGCTTTTGCCTCACAGACGTTATCGGAAGTTGATCCCAGTTCAAAATAGAGGAGGAGACGTTACCAATAGTACACAGGATTAATAAATTTCATGTATACCTGCAAGTAACAGAATTTCTCCTAAAGCCGAATCAAGGCACCCAGAAAGCACGGCAGAATGGTAGCAACGGTAGGCCGTATCTCGAGTAACTTCCAGTACATCATCCCTAAGGTGCACCGCCCACGTTGGCCATAGACCAGTGGCACTGTCATGCTATCATTCTAAATTAAGCCAGAGCTCTTGTCGGGGCTAGCGACATCTCCAACACCATTACACTGCTAGTATAATTGTCGCACTGGACATTACTAGCCCCAAGGGTATGCTAAAGGAAGAAGAAATTTGATATTTCACCGAAAAGCAATGAAGAAATGCAGTTATTGAAGTTCGCACCAGACGGTGACATCGATGTGGTTACCATGGAAAGCGCTGTCAGTCAACTGCGTAGGACATACTGTGGCAGTTCAAATTTGAAGAAAGCGGCGAAATTTTCACGCAAGGGCCACGTATCGAAGTAAAAATTTGCCAAGGTTTTAACAGTTTCTTGTTAAACCAATGCCTGCCTGCTTATCACTTAATAGTAAGATCTCTAAACCTTGTTAATAAACTGTCATGTAAGAATTGGAAATCTTTCAACAGGACCGTGACGCTCATGTATTTGCTGTGTGGTTTTTACAGACTCTGAAGGGTTTGTACTGGAATTTATCTAGTTCCTCCTCGCTGTTTTGTGTTGTTGAACATAGCAGATGCATCCGTAGTGCAAACAAGATCTTATCAGAGCCCGATATATAGGGTTTCGACTATTACAGTTCCAGATTAAAAACGCTGTAGAAAGAGAACCACTACTCAGAGTGATGTAAAATTTGAACAGCATATAATTGACGCAGGGGGGGAAATGTCACGGAACAAAAAAAAAATTTAGTGAAAATTGTGCCAATAGATGGCGCTGTAGGCGTCTTAATGTAAATGAGGTCGCCTACAAATGGCTGATGGATCGCAAAACGACTGCACATTACACCATCGGTACTGCTCAATGTTCATGCCTGCACAAGTTCGGCAGTGTGGCGCTGTTCTCTCTCGGCTCGATGGTGATGGGTGTCCCAGTTGAGATGACGTGGAACGGCGTCCGTCCATCACGACAACGCCAATCTGTAACTATTAGAAAAAGAACAAACTCCTCGAGTGGTTTGGTTATTTTCAGGTACTGTATCTTGTAAATGATATCACTGCCTCGATGGAGCGGCACGCCCTTGCTTGTAATGAAAGCAATTGTGTTCGTTGTCTGTCGATCTTCTTCACTTGTAATTGTAGTGACTGCACCACTCGATAACGCGATGCCTCCATTGACGCGAAATAACCAAAAGTCTCTTGCGTGTTCGCGACAGACCCTTCAGTTTACGCGAACTTGCTGACTATAGTTCTTATGCCCGGTTTGAGAATGGTTATTCAAACGTTAAAAAACAATGTCTTGAATCATCATTCCATCGCCCAAGCCGAGGCCACGTTATGAATTTTGTGAGGATATTAATTTGTTAATTATTATTCCATCGTCAAGGCGCCGCTTCGTCGCGTATTCAGCAACTACACGACTTAATTCCATAGATAACATACCCTTGAGCAATGTTCAGAACGCGTCGCAATTTTGGTGTAAAGTTATTGCTGTTCACCTTTGCATTGTCACTAAATCACTTAAACTTTTATGTTATCTGAAGACTCAGTCAATTCCACAAATATACGAGCCCTTTAAATGTCCATTAAATGATGTAGGCAACACGAAGAATTAAAGCTGAATTAACGTTTATTGCCTAAGCACACACACCGATATGTCATTCAGGGAATTATGTCCGCTAACATCAGTAATCCTGACTTTGACGATTACTTCTGTCAATACGGCGAAATTGTAATTTCTTCGTATTGCGTTTAGTTGTACCCTACTCAAGTCTAATAATCGAGTTTATGTCGGTGATCAGTCTCTTTCTGTGTCCTTTGATGTTCGTGACTATTAAGTATCACGAAGGCTAAGTCCCATCACAAATCGGTGATCACACGATTCTCTTTTCTGTCATATACATCAAAATCCCGTTATTTGTCCAGACGTTAAAGAAGAACCTACTTTATTCCGACTTCTGAGATACTTCAAGTCTATATCGTAAAGCTTTAAACTTCAGATCGGTTTTGAAACAACCTACTAGCGCTACTACTGTTGCAGAATACAAGAGAGAAGTTAACATTTCCATTCCCGAGTTACATTGTAGTCACAGCGAACTTACAGTTCGATACGGTTACGACTCTCTTCTAGGATAAATGTTTTCTTTGGTCCATTTATGGTCTGGGCTTTAATCTTCGTACATAATAATTTTTGAATTCTTTCTTTAAAGTTTCTGTTCAAAAATATGTGTGAAATCTTATGGGACTTAACTGCTAAAGTCATCAGTCCCCAAGCTTACACACTACTTAACCTAAATTATCCTAAGGACAAACACACACACCCATGCCCGAGGGAGGACTCGAACCTCAGCCGGAATTAGCCGTTAAAGTTTCTGTTTTGAATCGTATGGTATTTTACATTCACTCCTTTCTTTATGATAAGTATTAGTATTTAATAACAGTCCTGTTAATCAAATTGAGAAGAGTGTAAATTTTGTTGTCAGTAGCTGCTAATTTTGCTATTTCTTTTGCAACAAAAAGGGTAGTTATAATGGGTTCTATATTTGGGGTGTTACTGCAGTCAACAGTTGTTGCGGTGTTAATTAGGTACGTCCATTCCCCACTGTAAGGTCGCGCCTCATCGGATGGGAAAAATCGCTTTTTTAATTGTCTTGAGCCCAAAAACCGCATAAAAAGCAAATTGGCATCGATTTTTAATTGTTCTTGGGTAAAAACTGCATAGATAGTAAAGTTATATCGGTTTCTGTCTAAATGGTGCCAGACAGTTTTCTGCCACAAGTTGAAGTTGAGAAACAGAATGTTCCACAACAGATGGGGGTGTCTTTGAGGTCACGTTCAGAATGCGTTGCGTTATGCGTGCCATCAATTCAGTTATCTTTCAGATACTCCCACATCCATAAGTCACACGGATTAAGATCAGGTGATCTGGACGATCAGGCTGTGGGGACATAACGGATGATAACACTTGCACTTCAGCAATGCCTCTGTAGCAGCCGCTTCACTGCCTGTGCAACGTACGGAGGAGCGCCATCTTGCATAAAAGTGATGCACACACATGCACGCTGTTGAAGGTTTGGAATGACGTTGGTGTGCAAAAGACTCTCACAGCGTTTATCAGTGACAATATAGGTAACAGCGCCCGCAAGAATCATCTCCTCAAAAAAATACGGCCCTACGATAAACGATGCCGTCAACCCACACCCCACACCTTTGCAGAACGAAGGGGAGAAGATTTTGCGTTGCCTATATTGTGCAGTTCTGCGTACTGACATGTCCTTGCAGATGTCCATAAAATGTTCCACGGCCATTCATTGTCCTCTTCCATGCCAACAAGAAATTCCTGAGCGAAAATTTGTCTTGCTGGCAAGTCAACAGCAAGCAACTCTTGAACATGGGTGATTTTTTATGGATAACAATGCAGGATTTTTCACTGGATTTTATGCACCTCGCTCGCAGGCATTTTAATATTTTTTGTGGCATTCAAAAAATTTAAAAACCTTTCTCACACCGGCCTGATTTAGCTTCACTGATCAGGATAGTAAAAACATACTATGTTAAGGGAATTTTCATTCACAAAGCAGGCTTATCACATTCACACCGTTCAATACTTTTCTATACTGATTAAATTGAGCTTAACTTAAATTCCATACGGCAGTGAAGCAATTTCGAAGTCTCGGTGCGACGAAAATTCTCAGTCGATCTCCTGAAAACATTTGTAATAATTATTAGCTTTCGGTGATCACATGGGGAAGACCGGAGATCTGCTGGTAAGACCGTTTTAGCCTATTTATTTAAAGTAACTGGGTATCTTGAACATACAAAACGGCAGGTTTGTCCAGTGTAAATCAGACGTTCCCCACTGATCTCGTGCAACACAGCGTAGTAAGCAGACACTGTCAATAATAATCAGTTAAATAATACGCGAACACACTTACTTTAGTTTAGTTCATGTATTAAATTCCTTCTCATACAGAATCTCACCAAGATGGCGACTAGCTCAACAATACATACATATACATCCTCCTTCTTTCACGGCTAATCGGCAAGCATTCCCTCATTCTTTTCATAAGAGAAAACATATATAGCGGAGAAGCTATTCCATGGAGTAAATGGACGCTCCAAGGAATAATAGGGATTGAAACTACTTTGCATTTATAATCATCGTATATTAAAGTTTAGGAATCGGTAAGATAAGAAGAGATATTTCGAGATACGTACTGAGTTATATAATTTATAAAATTTCTGAAAATATCGCGGAGAGACCGCTGCAAGAGACATTACATCGCCCCTCGCAGCGAGCAAAGTTGATATGTATCCACTTTGCGAGCTAACTATTGGCTTAGCTAACTCGTTAGAATTTATGGAACATACGTTCCTATAAATTTTAAGAAGTTAGTAAGATTTTTTGATTACAAGAATTGAAAGAGATTTGGTATCTTCGTTACCTAGATACCTAGTTGTTGCTTTCACGTGTACTGGTGCATACCCGCATCTTACGTACACAACCAGGGAAGATGGACTTATATAGTTGTTAATCAGGTCTATCTATTCAGGAACTGGCCTTCACAGGGAAACCCCGGAAAACCTGGAGGCTTAGACCCCAACTAGGTATCACAGATGATAGGAAAGACAGAATAATTTAGAAATTTGAGAGATATTCTAGAATTCATAGGAAAGATAAAATTTGCCTCATAGCCAAAGAAAAAATCTTTACACATGCAAATTTTTACAATCTTCTGAAAAATTTTTTTCATCGTTGTCTTGCTGAATTGCGGTGAAACTGATCGAACAGGAACATGGGACACGGCACGGAGGACAGGCGTCGCATTGGCGTACCGGACAGGAGACGTAACGGATTTGAGACACCAGAAGGAACCTCAGGAACAGGTACTCAGGATTGTGGCATGAAACAATCGAAATTCGTCTAAGAAATGGTCAACTATTACCTGGAAGAGACGGGTTAGTCGAATTTCTCCAGATTCATTTTGAACTCAAATATGGACCTGAACCATTCAATCTTCCATCTGTGGAATGCGAAAATCCATTCGTCTTATACTTTCCACACCTAGGTGTCTTAATCGATACTGTAGTTGCACAATATCACAACTCCAGATCGGAAAACAACTTTGAAAACATGGATAATTTCATCCATCTTCTTGAGTAAGCCGAAAGGTTCTAATCCTGGTTTTAATTTTTTTTCTTTTTCTTTTTGGTGTTTCGTTGGCTTTTCCAGGTGGAAGTAGATCTGAATCTTTCCTAATTTGGTTTCAAGTACGAATGTGGATAGCATGTCAGAATATTAAAAACTTTATTATTTGAGACACTTTCCAAAAAAATTATATCTTATTTGTACATGATTACAATGAAATTTTGCTGAAAGAGAACGTTTAATTAATTCTTGCTGCATGACCTCTCCAGCTGAAATTAATCTTTGTTAGTAGTGATTGACGATCAAATTTTTCTCTTTTATACTCCGATTGCCGCATTTTCTCATGAACATATATGAATGAAATATAAAAATAAACAAATCCAACTGTAAAATGACACATTATTATAAATTCAATGAAGAACTTTCTTATTAACTCTAATTTTATAAACACACACTAAGCTAGTTAATTAAATTCTCTTAAATAGAATTTAGCTTGCGCCAAAAAAAAAAGAAAGAAAGAAAGAAAGAAAAAACAGCTAGTCTCTATGTCTGTGGACAGTTGCAATCGATTCTAATTTCCTAACGCGGTTCATTTGTTCTCCTGTGAACTGTCAGTTTACAAACACTAACTTCACACGCAAGCGCCGTATTCGATCATATAGTTTCAGTAAACTTGTTATCACTGGAGATTAACACTCCCTGAATGTATATTATTTCACACGCACAAGCTTCTTTGGTGATAATCGTCTAGACAGATAATCCGTAAGTCTTCACAGCAGCAACAGCTACAGTTCCACTTACTTTTCTAAATATTCCTATTCTATCACAAAAGCAATCGCTTACTGTTCATTAAACTATCACAGATGCTTGGCATGCTGCCATTTAATCTATCACAGTAGCTGAGGCATACTGTCCCTCGCACTTCAACTTTTTTTAACACCCAAATACTTCATACAGACTTTTCATTTAATTTGAAACACTTTCCTTAAAAGTACCTCTTTAGGTCTACATGGGGAAATAATCCTTTTATTCTTCCAGAATCCGGATATACTAATAAATACGCACCAGGATTCGGTATATCAACTATTATATACGGACCTGTATAAATTAGATTCCATTTTCTGATGGTCTTCTTCAACCTTGATGACTTTATGTGTCTTCTTAGAAGAATTTTCTGTCCGATATTGGAAGTCTGAATCCGTTTGATGTTTCTATCATGGAGTTCCTTTCGCTGTCTTGCTTTCTCCGTAATATTAATTAGAGCATTGTGAATTTTTTCTTCCCATGACATTTTGGTGTCCTCAAGTTTAGGCAAGTTATCTACCCAAAGGTTTCTTTCGTTATCTCTGAACATCAGTTCATTCGGGGTGAAGTTTGTAGACCTATGCGGTAAATTATTATAAATCTGCTCAAACTCGGTCAAATAGTTTATCCAGGTAGTTTGTTTATCATGACAGTACGTTCTCATGAATCTGTTTAGTTCTCGAAAATCCCGTTCAATTGTGGATGATAGGAAGATGTTCAAATGGCTCTGAGCACTATGCGACTTAACTTCTAAGGTCATCGGTCGCCTAGAACTGAGAACTAATTAAACCTAACTAACCTAAGGACATCACACACAGCCATGCCCGAGGCAGGATTCGAACCTGCGACCGTAGCGGTCGCGCGGTTCCGGACTGTAGCGCCTTTAACCGCTTGGCCACCACGGCCGGCAGCAAGATGTAAATATCTGATTTATTCCTAGTTGTGATACTAATTTTCTCCATAAATATCCAGTAAATATCTTCGCATTGTCAGAGATTATAGATTTTGGAATCCCTGCATGAGGAATGTAGTCATTTACAAACTTTACTGCGGCAGCTCTTGCAGTTGCTGATTTTATAGGATATAGTTTAACATATTTTGTAAACACATCACAGAATCCAATAATGTACTTAACACCACCTCTGGCTCCAGGAAGTGGTCCACAAATATCACATGATATAAGTGATCTTGGTGCTTCAGGTATTATTGAGTGAAGCGCAATTTTATTTCCCTTGTTGTCCGGCTTAGCCTTTTGACAGAGAACACATTTCTGTATGACTTTGTGCACTTTTCGCCTTATATTTGGGAAGTTACAATAGTATATAATCTTATTGGCACACTTTACAACACCAACATGATGCCAGGTCAAATGTGTAAACCAAATTAATCGTTCTTCATATTCTTCGGGTATGCAGACACACCACTTTGGATTCTCAGCCTTCCCAGATTTAAAAAATAAAATATTATTGACAAGCCTGTAGTATTCCAAATTGACCGTAGGATTTTGTTGATTGAATTGTCGTATTATAGCGTTCCATCGCCGATCCTTCTTCTGAAGCTGAGCCATTGTCTTACATAAATGAATATAATATAACTTGTAATTATTTTCTTGAAGAAGAAGCACTGGAAATTCTGCCTTATTATTTACATCCATTTCAGGTGTTATTCCTTCTGGAGATCTTGACAACGCGTCAGCTATAATATTTTCTTTTCCGGCTACACGAATAATTTTAAATTGATATTCTTGCAGCGCCAGCGTCCACCTTGACAAGCGAGGATGCAGCAACTTACAAGTTTGTAAAAAGGCTAGTGATTGGTGGTCACAATAAACGATTATCCTTGAGCCATATACATAATAATTAAACCTTTTCAAAGACCAAATAACTGCTAAAGCTTCCAATTCCGTAGTGGTATATGCTCTTTCACAGGTGGATAAAACTCTGCTAGCAAATGCAATTGGACAAAAGGTTTTTACACCATCGATATACCTAATTTGAAATAAACAAGATCCTAATCCCACATCTGATGAATCAGTGGCTAAACAGAATCCGACATTCATATCAGGGTGATATAATAACGGAGCATTTATCAGTTGATCCTTAATTTCACAAAAAGCCTTTTCACAATCATTAGACCATTGCCATGGTACATCTTTCCTCAGGAGCCGGTTTAGTGCTTCAGAGTTCATTGCTTGAGTTTTAATAAATCGACGAAAAAATGAAGCCAAGCCTATAAAGCCTTTCAGCTGTCTTCTGTTTCTTGAAGTTGGAAAATTTTTTATCGCACTAATCTTCGCTTCTGTTGGAAGAATGCCTTTTGCATTAATCATATGTCCTAAGAATTTAATTCTTTGTAGAGAAAATTGGGATTTTTTTAGATTTGCAGTTATATCAGTTTGTTTGAACACAGCAAAAATCCTCATAATAAGTTGTACATGTTCCTCCCAAGTTTTAGAGGCAATTAATAGATCGTCCACAAAAATTGTTATTCGACTACGTAGTTCTGGTCCAAGGGCATAGTCCAACGCAGAAATAAAAACTCCAGAGCTGATATTGAGACCAAACGGAACGACCTTGAACTGATAGCTTCTCCCCCATATATAAAAGCAGTATATTTTCTTGAGATCTTGTCTAACTGGACTTGCCAGAACGAACTTCTCAAATCAATACTGGTTAAATAGGATACATCTTGAAATTTCTGTATTAACTCTTCGATGTTCTCCGGATGTGTGCGCACAGGTACTATAATTTTGTTAATTTCCCTTGCATCTAATACCAATCGAACTTTTCCTCCTGGCTTTGGTACAACAAGCAACGGAGAACAATATGGGCTGTTCGACGGTTCAATAAGATTCCAGTTTAACATTTTTTGTATCTCTTCCTGAACTGGTTGTTTTAATCGCCAGGGAATGGGATAGTGTGTGCGGCAAAATGTCTTATGGGGCTTAATCTGTAATGTACAAACATATCCTCTAATAATTCCGGGCTTTTCATCGAAAACTGACTCATATTCTGTTAATATATTGAATAATCGTTCCCTCTGACTATCCGTTAGGCAATCTGACTCAGCAATTTTCTGTTCGACTGTTTGTCTGAAACCCTTTACTTGAATTGACTTGATCGGTAGTCGGTACATATTACTATTTTCAGCACAAATCAACTGCACAGCAGCACCACGGAAATATCGCTCATACACTGCCTCCTTTCTCAGTAAGATCAGTGTAAGAAATTGATCTTCGACTTTAAAATACACCTTTCCTTCTACCAAGTCCAACTTGCAACTGCAGGCTTGCAAAGTTCCAATGACAAGAATACAATCTACTAACAACTTTTCCACTACAAGGAATGTGCATTGTTTAGCTACATTTCCCAATTTTATCTCTATAAGCGTTTTTATCTTGACGTTCCGGGATTTTGCTCCCACTGCACCTATAACTCGGTAATTTTGTACTGGTAGGACAGGAATTTTCTTAATTTTACTAATTCTGCGAAACAAAGTTCCGGATACTACGCCTGTAGATGAAGCTGCGTCCAATACAACATTGGTTAAAATTCCTCCCACTTCTGTGATGATCTCAGACACAGGAACCCTTTTATCTTCGACTACAGAGGCCTCTAAGTCTCTCGTCAATTCATCTGTCATTAATTCGCCTTCATTATATCTCAACATTGCCACGGAATTATTTTCGTTTAAAACAGGTTTGCCCCTTTTGTATTCCCCGGCCGACTTTACGGAGCATAAAGCGGCCCCCTTCAGTTTAAATGTCAATTATTATTTCCTCTTAAATCATCTACTACTTCTGTTGTGATTGGTTGTTGTTGATGACTGGTTGTGTTATTTGCTTCAAATCGAGGGTCAGAATTTCTGTACGCATTATTATTGTTTGAAAACTGCTGGTTCTGATAATCTCTTGCATTTCCAAACATTGGGTTGTATCTGCGACCTGTTCGATTGTCTCTGAATCTGCCCCTCGCTGCACTGTTATTGAAATTTCCATTTCCGTTGCAGTTGTTTCCATTGAATCTCTGACTATTCTTAGTATAATAGTTATTAAATCCGTTTGCGTTCCGGTTTGCGTTTGGTGCCTCAATCGCTCTCCTCTGCATAACCGGTAGTCTTGGCCGATGTTCATCTTCCTCGATCATATCTATAGTGTCAAGCGTAGTCATGAAAGAGTCAAGGTCATGCTCATTAATATACAGCATTCTATTTCTGATGCTGACCGGAAGTCGAGATTTTAATATGCCAATCACGTCTTGTAGAGGCATAGGCTTATCCCAATACCGCGATTTGTTTATATATTTCTCAAAGTATTTCTTTAAAGACCCACGTGAAAAGGAAAAAGGTTCCGGGTATAATACCTCCTGCCTTAAACGTTCTTGTACTCCTTCGGACAAGTATTTGGATAAAAATGCTCGTTCAAAATCTTCATATGTGTCCTAAGCTGATATCATATCAGATGCCCATATAGCTCCTTACCCCTGAATATAAACGGTCACGAAACTAACCTCCTGACCGCTGAATATAACCGGTCACGAAACTAACCTTTTGCCACTCACTCCAGTTTTTTGGTAATACTCCCCTAAAACTTCTTATTAACACTACGGGATGAGCAGCATTTTCTCCTCAGTATTGCATTTACAATTACAGGTCACGAAACTAACCTCCTGACCCCTGAATATAACCGGTCACGAAACTAACCTTTTGCCACTCACTCCAGTTTTTTGGCAATACTCCCCTAAAACTTCTTATGAACACTACGGGATGAGCATTTTTCTTGTCTGGGTTGTAGATCTGGAACTGCCGTTGTTTCAGCATTTTCTCCTCAGTATTGCATTTACAATTACAGTGCCTTGCGTGGAACACAAATCTTCTTCACCTAGTTTACAGTGCCTTGCGTGGAACACAAATCTTCTTCACCTAGTTATTCTCTCGTTTCTTGCAAGCCTTTATTAAATAAATTTTCTTCAGAATTCTCGGTCAGAGATTATTTCTTCACCTAGTTATTCTCTCGTTTCTATGTTCAATATTGTCTGAAGAAATGCTTTGCCTTTCCAAACTTAACTGCGAGAATTTTCCCGAGAGAATGTTTACCTTATGATAAACCTCGTCTTGTTTCTCCTTTATGTTATTTATGGATTTATCCAAATTTTGGATGTCCTTCGGAATCTTGTCTTGTGATTGTCTCAAATCCTGCATATCTGCTGACATCTCATTTACTTGTTGCTTTAATTCATCTTGAACTTCAACTAATACCGGAATTACCGCCATAGAACATTGCATCTGTTCTTGTGCTTGAACTATCTGTGGGATTGACTCGACCTGCTCTTTAATAGTATCAAGCTTAGTAGCAACATACTCGGTTAGCTCTAGGCGTAACTTCTTCGCATTTTCATTACACTGCTGAGTGACTTGCTCAATTTGAGCAGCTAATTTTAATTCTGTCTTTTCATTATGAATTTTCAATTCTTACGCAGTTTTATTTAATCATCAAGTTTCTGAAAACTCTCTACTAATTTATTATTTAATTCCGCTTGATTAGCTTCTAATTAGGCACTACTTCAGTTAAGCTAGCGTCTAATGTTTCACTAACCTCAGAAACAGCTGAGGGCTGTTGTGATTGGCTCTGCTATTGCATTACCATTTTATAAGCCGCCCTAGTAAGAACCATTAATACACAGAACAATAAATATATAAAGTCACTCGCATCTGAGTTAATAATGTCACTGACCTAAATTTTGCATAATACTCACTTATAATAAACACTTCCTATCTAACGTTCAACCCAACAGTCACTCAATCAATCTGATTCAAAATATCCAAGGTCTACCTTTAGACATTTAAATAGTTATTCTAAATTCCTATCTACAAAAATTTAATTGTATATTGTCTGGCCTGAACGACGTTCTCGTTGGTTGTGGCGAAATTGTGACTTCTGGAACAGGCCTCGTCTTCTTTTCTCTCGTGCACATGCAACATAAAATTCACTCAATGTTTAAGTAATGCTCAAAAATGTGTCCTGTCACAGTGAAGCCAAATTTAATATTTTTTTGTGGCATTCAAAAAATTTAAAAACCTCTTTCACACCGGCCTGATTTAGCTTCACTGATCAGGATAGTAAAAACATACGTATGTTAAGGGAATTTTCATTCACAAAGCAGGCTTATCACATTCACACAGTTCAATACTGTTCTATACTGATTAAATTGAGCTTAACTTAAATTCCATAAGGCAGTGAAGCAATTTCGAAGTCTCGGTGCGACGAAAATTCTCAGTCGATCTCCTGAAAACATTTGTAATAATTATTAACTTTCGGTGATCACATGGGGAAGACCGGAGATCTGCTGGTAAGACCGTTTTAGCCTATTTATTTAAAGTAACTGGGTATCTTGAACATACAAAACGGCAGGTTTGTCCAGTGTAAATCAGACGTTCCCCACTGATCCCGTGCAACACAGCGTAGTAAGCAGACACTGTCAATAATAATCAGTTAAATAATACGCGAACACACTTACTTTAGTTTAGTTCATGTATTAAATTCCTTCTCATACAGAATCTCACCAAGATGGCGACTAGCTCAACAATACATACATATACATCCTCCTTCTTTCACGGCTAATCGGCAAGCATTCCCTCATTCTTTTCATAAGAGAAAACATAGATAGCAGAGAAGCTATTCCATGGAGTAAATGGACGCTCCAAGGAACAATAGGGCTTGAAACTACTTTGCATTGATAATCATTGTATATTAAAGTTTAGGAATCGGTAAGATAAGAAGAGATATTTCGAGATATGTACTGAGTTATATAATTTATAAAATTTCTGAAAATATCGCAGAGAGACCGCTGCAAGAGACATTACAGCATGTCCAACATTCGGGCAATTCCCCGTACACCGAATATTTGCACAACCAGCGCTTGACGCCTGCTGCAGTGCTATGGCCACATTTTCGACTGACATCGCATCAGCTGCTTTCCTCCCTCTGAACTTTCAAAAGAATCTGTCTTTCCAAGTTTTGTAATCATTTTCTTCAAAGCCTCAGGAGACATCGGACCAATGCTTTTTTTCATACCCTCGAAGGTCCAGAACTTCTGTAGGGCAGCTGCCGGCCGCTGTGGCCGAGTGATTCTAAGCGCTTCAGTCCGGAACCGCGGAGCTGCTACGGTCGCAGGTTCGAATCCTGCCTCGGGCATGGATGTGTGTGATGTCCTTAGGTTAGTTAGGTTTAAGTAGTTCTAAGTTCTAGGCGACTGATGACCTCAGATGTTAAGTCCCATAGTGCTCAGAGCCATTTGAACCATTTTTGTAGGGCAACTGGCGCATAGTCATCGTTCTTGCAGAAGAGCTTTGCCAGCAACGTGTGCTCCGTTATGGAGATAGTCACGTCGTTCATCTCGGACGCAAAGTGAGGAACAGCCGGGTGCCCAATGTCTGTTGTTGTGCATTTTCTGACGCCTGCAGAGCCATGTAATTGTCAATTTTTTTCCCGTGACGTTTCCCCCTACAATACGTTGGTCAAATTCGACGTCATGCTAGGCAATGGTTTTCTTCTTTTAAAGAGTTTTCAAACTGGAACTTTAATGAAGGACAACCTGCATGTTAATGCAGATTCTCGGATCTGCTTCCCAGCTAACGCTTGTCACAGCGCGAAGAATGTTTGTGACACCTTCACATTTTTAATTACTCTAATAGAATTGCAAGATATAACAGGCTGATCACACTGCTAAGTGTCTGAATATGAAGTTGTAGTTGCTTCGAAATCAAATGCAAAAATTAAAAGAATAACCGCAGCTGAATCAAAGTATAGAATAGTCTTTGTTCTCAAAACAAAATAATTCACACATGATGTCACCAACTTCCAGTGCTGTGGAAGCAACAGAATCTACATCTACATCTACATCCAAACTCCGCAAGCCACCTGACGGTGTGTGGCGGAGAGTACCTTGAGTACCTCTATCGGTTCTCCCTTCTATTCCAGTCTCGTATTGTTCGTGGAAAGACAGAGTGTCGGTATGCCTCTGTGTGGGCTCTAATCTCTCTGATTTTATCCTCATGGTCTCTTCGCGAGATATACGTAGGAGGGAGCAATATACTGCTTGACTCCTCGGTGAAGGTATGTTCTCGAAACTAACTGAAGCCCGTACCGAGCTACTTAGCGTCTCTCCTGCAGGGTCTTCCACTGGAGTTTATCAATCATCTACGTAACGCTTTCGCGATTACTAAATGGTGCTGTAAAGAAGCGCGCTGCTCTCCGTTGGATCTTCTGTATCTCTTCTATCAATCCTATCTGGTACGTATCCCATACTGGTGAGCAATATTCAAGCAGTGGACGAACAAGTGTACTGTAACCTACTTTCTTTGTTTTCGGATTTCATTTCCTTAGGATTCTTCCAACGAATCTCAGTCTGGCATCCGCTTTACCTACGATCAACTTTATATGATCATTCCATTTTAAATCACTCCTAATGCCTACTCCCAGATAATTCACGGAATTAACTGCTTCCAGTTGCTGACCTGCTATATTGTAGCTAAATGGTAAAGGATCTTCCTTTCTATGTATTCGCAGCACATTACACTTGTTTACATTGAGATTCAATTGCCATCCCCTGCACCATGCGTCAATTCGTAGCAGATCCTGCTGCATTTCAGTACAATTTTTCATTGCTACAACTTCTCGATATACCACAGCAGCATCCGCAAAAAGCCTCAGTGAACTTCCGATGTTATCCACAAGGTCATTCATGCATATTGTGAATAGCAACTGTCCTACGACACTCCCCTGTAGCACACCATGCATATTGTGAATAGCAACTGTCCTACGACACTCCCCTGTAGCACACCTGAAATCACTCTTACTTCAGAAGACTTCGGAAGACTTCTCTCCATTGAGAATGATCACTATATGTCCATTTGGTGGAATTACTCGGTTGTTGACGATTCACTGCGGCCCCTCCTTGCTTACACCAAAGTGCTGACTACAGATGCAACCTGCTACTGGTCTATTATTTGCTCAATTACAGCCTACGAATATTCGTGGTATAGAAACTGGAAAATAATGTCACAGTGCCTATTAAAATTAGTCTCCCGTTGGTATCATATGAGCATATATTGGGAAAACAAAGAAGCTTTCTCCTACCTCTGTCAAGCATTAGGTAAATTCAGTGCCTTGAAAAACTGAAGAGACAGAAATTTTTTCACGAACGCAGAAACACAGGGACGCCAGGCAATAGCGTAAGTAGTGAACGACCTTAAGAGATTTCTGGTAACACGTATGCAGCAAGTTTGCGCTACCTCAGGTGGGCGAAAATCACACGGCGAGGTCCGAGAACGTAGGCAGACGTAAGGAGGGAGGACTTATTACAGGAGGCCAGGGAGAACGTTCCGGGCCGCACTCCAATTTCCTGGTTTTAAATCGGATTCTAGGGAACTGGGTCCCCCAAGTGCTGGTGCGGGTGGCGCAGATATTATACGGTCGGTCCTCCTCGCAAATTTATACTCTGCGCCCGTCGCCGTTTCGGCGGTGTAATTAGTTCTCGCTCCTCAGTCTCGGCACGCCGTGGATGAGCCTCTGGTTACGCACCGCCAGCGTCTGCGTAGCTCCGCTGCGAACCACCCTGCGCTCTGGAATTCAAGGTACAAAACTCATTTTTTGAGGTAACTTAGAAACATAATAAGAGGCCACATTGGCAGTGATATAAAGTGTGTTCCAAACATTTGTCAAACTCATTGTTTCGAAAAATTACATAAAGACTGAATAGCTTTGCATAATGAAGTGAGATAAACGCAGCAAAGAGCAGTGCATGACATAAAATCCGTTGTGAGACAATGATTGTAGCTTTTATTCAAAGAGAACGAATGGTTATCCTCTTCTTTGCCTTTCCGTTATACTGCACGTTGCAGAAATGTGAACGATGGGACATCTGTTTCTGCACTGGAGAGGAAAAACAAAACAAAACACCTCAAATAGTTGACGCTAACTGGAGGACTAGGTTGAAATTTAAAATTAATTTTTGCTAACAAAATGTCATTGCTGTCGATGGCTAAAAAAACTGTTCAAGATTCGTTTGCATTACATCCACATCTACATGGAGTCTCTGCAAGGCACATTCAAGTGCCTGCCAGAGGGTTCATCGAACCACCTTCACAATTCTCTATTATTCCAATCTCGTATAGCGCGCGGAAAGAATTAGCACCTATATCTTTAAGTAAGCTCTGATTTCTCTTATTTTATTGTGGTGATCGTTTCTCCCTATGTAGGTCGGTGTCAACAAAATATTTTCGCATTCGGAGGAAAAAGTTGGTGATTGGAATTTCGTGAGAAGATTCCGTCGCAACGAAAAACGCCTTTCTTTTAATGATTTCCAGCCGAAACCCTGTATCATTTCTGTGACACTCTCTCCCATATTTCGCGATAATACAAAACGTGCTGCCTTTCTTTGAACTTTTTCGATGTACTTCGTCAATCCTATTGGGTAAGGATCCCACACAGCTCAGCAGTATTCCAAAAGAGGACCGACAAGCGTAGTGTAGGCAGTCTCCTTAGTAAGTCTGTTTTACATTTTCTAAGTGTCCTGCCAATAAAGCGCAGTCTTTGGTTAGTCTTCCCCACAACATTTTTTATGTGTTCCTTCCAATTTAAGTTGTTCGTAATTGTAATACCTAGGTATTTAGTTGAATTTACAGCTTTTAGATTAGACTGTGTGATTCTCTGTAGTGCTGTATTCAGCTCAAAGCAACAAAAGTTATCCTACAAAGGTAAATATATTTAATAAAGGGCACTATTGTACATGTGTTCCCCTGAAGACATGATAAAATTTGATTTAATTTTTTTTTCACTTTTTGCACCACAAATAAACGAAATAGCGTTAATAACAGAAGCATGGATAATACTAGTGTGAGTACTGCCTTTTCTCCTTGCCACTTGCATAACCCTCCAGACACAGCTTTACGACCTAGTCTAGGTGACTAAGGTAAGCTTTAAAGACACAAAATCATAATGTCCACTTCCGACAACGGCATATGATTCTCTCAAGCATACGAGCAAAACAAAAGATGCGCCCAAAGGAGAAATTACACATCGAGCTTGAAATTCTGAACCGTGCTGAAAGCTTATAATTGCGAGGTGTCACTATAACATAACGGGACTACTGCTATAAAAAATTTTATTTCAAAAACATATATTCTCCCCTCTTCTATCCCTACAACGCTCCACGCGAATTTTTCATTGACGGAAATAGTGCTAGAAGTCTTTTTCTGTGAGCTCCTTGGTAACACCTGCAGCTTTTTCTTTCACTGCACCAGCGGACTGAACTCTTGTTCTCTGCGCAGTGGTTAGACACTGGACTCGCATTCGGGAGGACGACGGTTCAATCCCGCGTCCGGCCCTCCTAATTTAGGTTTTCCGTGATTTCCCTAAATCGCTCCAGGCAAATGCCAGGATGGTTCCTTTCAAAGGGCACGGCTGACTTCCTTCCTCGTCCTTCCCTAATCCGTTGAGACCGATGACCTCGCTGTCTGGTCTCCTTCCCAAAAACAAACCCCCCCCCCCCAACTCTTGTTCTCTTTAAGGCCGATTTGACCTTGGGGAATAGATGAAAGTCATATGGTCATATGGTCTACGTCAGGCAAATAAATTGGGTAGTCTGACACTGGGATGCCGTATTTCGCTAAGAACCTCTTAACAGACGACTTTCGCTTCGTTTTTTTTCCTTTTTTTCTCACTGAGTTGAGTGGTTCAAACGGCTCTGAATGCTATGGAACTTAACATCTGAGGTCATCAGTTCCCTAGAACTTAGAACTACTTAAACCTAACTAACCTAAGGACATCACACACATCCATGCCCGAGGCAGGATTCGAACCTGCGACCGTAACAGTGGCGCCGTTCCGGACTGAAGCGCCTAGAACCGCTCGGCTACAGCGGCCGGCCACTCATGGAGTTGACCGAGAACTCTAAGACAGTAATGGTGATTAATATTTTCACCTTCAGGAACTCAGTGAAGAAACACAATTCTATGAATATCAAAAAAAAAATCATCGACACTTTGAATACTGATTTGCTCTTTCGAGCTTTTTCTTCGCTCTCGGTTCTTGTGTTCTTCCATTGCATCGATTGGAGCTTAGTTGCTGGATCATAGGTGAAAAACTAACATTCGTCACACCGTATCACTCTTTTCAAGAAATTAGAATCATTTTCAATGCTATTAAAAGTGTTAATACAAAGATTTTCACAAGCTTCTTTTTATTTAATCGTGAGAAATTTCGGCAAAAATTTTTCCAACGCGTTTTGCTCAACTTAAATTTATTACGTAAAATTTGTCTTAAGCATTCTTTCTCAATTCCTACAGTTTCAGAAATCGGTCGAATAAACAGCCGTTGGTCAAATAGAATCAGATTACTTACCTTTTCGATATTTTCATCCTAGTTTAACGTTGAAGGGCGTCCCGGGTGCGTGTCATCATGAACGTGTTCTCGGCCATCTGAAACACGTATGTAACATAGCAGCGATGGCGAGGCATTGTAGCATCTGTGACCAGAGAGTATGCGCTTGACCGCGCTAGTGTTGCGAGCGGTTCTCAGTACTCTGGCAGTAAGTCGTCGCGAGTCTGCAGCTCTGTCTAGTTGAGAGCAGTACTCAGTTAGTTGTCGTTGAGAGGAGTTATGGAGTAGTCGTCATGCAGAGCGGTCGGTCAGTAGTAGCAGCCCAGTGCGGTTGTGTGATGTAATCTGTCGGCAACACTGGTCAAGATGCTGAATGAGGTATATTGTTAATTAAGATAATCATTAGATAATGTAAAGTTCATTTATTGTAATTAATTTCCAACAAGCGCCCCAATAATAATTTTGATTTCAAAGCATTTTACAAAAAAAATTTTACTTAATTGAATTTAATTGAATCCACTTCCCTTAAAGACAAACTTCAGTTAAATTACAAAAAAAAGGAATATTATTATTTGCAATGCAGTTCCTCCAAGCAGTGCGGAACAATAAGAGCAGATATTTGGTTAGCAGTTACAATGAGGTAAGAATTTAATTCTGATTTATGCACAGGGCCAAAGACCGATATTTCGGTTTAATTGAATTTTCATTATCACTGAGATTTCATTAGTACTGAATTGTTTTTCATTATTTTTGCGGAAGCATACACCAAAGTCAGATTGCGAATTTCTGTTTAATTGTCATTGTCAGTGAATTTATCTGCTGGGAGATTACGTTAGGTTGTATTCTTGATAACATTCAAAATATTGTCAGGTCAAACTTTTTGTGGGAAAGTTTCACTTGGTCCCATTTTTATTAAATATTTTCTTTAAAAAATTTTTGTGGGGAGGTTACACTTGGCGAGACCCAGTCCAGGATCGTATTTCGTTGAGAGTCTTTTGAACAACAGTCAGATATCTGCTCTTATTTGCTTAGATATAATTAGGATTTGGCGCAACGCTTTTATTAACTTGTGACTTTCTTTCTACAGGTCAACGGCAATTCGTTGCTCTGTTGTATTTGTGTGTTATTTTTGCATTTGTGATTATTTGTTTTGTGAATATTAGTGACTATTGTAAAAATGCCGCGAAAGACTGTGAATAGTGTATCGCGAGGTATTGTGAACGAAATTACCGACTCAAACAACTTAACCGATAGTAATTGTGACACGCAGTGTAATGATGACAATCCTGCGTTCACTAACAATCAGTGCATTCCAACCACTAATGATGACTTTTACCTTAATGATGAACAAACGAACTCAATTGTCTCGTCTGTTAACTTGACGACAATTGATGACGCGGGACGCTCTATTGTAATGAGCGCTGCCCAGCTTAACACGCCCGATTTGGAAGTTTTAAGTAACGTACAGACAAATTTGTCTAATGAAAATGAACAGGATACTCAAAGTACGACGGATCTATTTAATTCCGAAATAATGACCGACAATGGACATTCGACTGACAAACCTTTTTGTGAATCTCAAAATAACCAAATGGTTACAGAAAGCGAAACAATTCCAGATCCGCCATTAAACAGCAAAGAGAATAGAAATGCTGACTTTGAGTCGAATCCAATTATGGCATTGTTGCGACAAATGAGTAAACAACTTAATGAAAATAAGGAAGAATTTAAACAACTAAATAAAAAACAAGACAATCTTAGTGAGCAGAACAAACACGTTAGTGAAAAACTAGACAATAATGATAAAAAACAAGACAAACTTAGTGAACAAATTAGAGCTGTTGCCGCGCAGTGTCATGACACTAAGGAACAGTTGCGCGCAGAAATTGAGGCTTGTTCAAAAAAAAATAGCGAAGAAATTAAGTCTGTTGCGCAAGAATTAAGGGAAATGCAAACAGCCGCAACAGAAACACTTAGAGCGGAAATTAGTACAGTCGCTAAACAATGTTCTGAAAAAGCTATACAATTACGGGACGAGTTTAAAGCTATGACGACAGAACTTTCGCGCACAATGGATGAAAAGATAGACGCGAAATTCGAACAGCAGAACACTCAGATTAACGAGCGCTTTAATCAGCACATAGAAAACAGTAATACGCGTTTCCGCAAATTTATTCAAGATCAAAATAAAGTAAAACGTCAGGTAATGGAAACAATCACGGCTCAGAGACAAGAAGACAAACGTAAAATGTTCGCGAAAGCGAAGACATACGTAGACAACAATATTGCCTCAGTGTCCGACGAAATTAATTCTATCAAACAGTCGAACACAGACTTACGTGACGAAATTTCCAATCTTAAATCAAAAACAGATACACACACAGTAGATATTCAAACAGTGACAGACAAATTCGAACAATTAGAACTAACGCAGGATTGCGATGTTATCAAAGCTGATGTTAGAAAACTGAGCGAAACTACGCGTAAGTTGCAGAAACAGATTAATGCGTCCGATTCTAAAACTGATGATCAGGCAAAAATACTGACTGAAAAATATGATGAATTGGCCAGTCGTATTGATGCTATTGAAAGTAGTAATGATAATAAATCAGACGATACTGCACCGATTTCATTTAACCAAACACCTGAATTTCAAATTTTGCAGCAGACAATTAATGAGATCGACTCGTCTAACAACACGTTGCGTAGAAAACTGTCGAGTTTACAGCAAGAAGTAACAGAGATTAAAAATATTTCAGTTAATAACACATCACAAAGGGCGCCACTTAGCGAACATTTGTCAGAGTCACGCAGCGCGTATGATTTGAGCAATTTACAGAGACTATGCGACTTAAAATCCGAAAAGCTACGCGACTTAAAATCTGAAATGACACAGACAAATAGATTCTCACACAAACGTGAACGTGTTGTCAAATTCAGTGACGAGAACGTTGATTACGAGCAATTTTTATCCGTAAGAAAAACTAAGGAATTTAATAATGACAGAGCACAGATACACGATTTGAACTGGATACGTCGATTTATTCTTGTACTTTCACCGCTATTACCTGTAACGCAGAAACTAGCTTTGAACTGGATACGACAATTTGCTCTTGAATTTTTACCAACATTTCGTTTAATGCAAGAACTTGAATTAGCAAGAATACAGCAATTTGATTTTGGAATTTTACCGCCATTGCGTGTAACGCAAAAGCTAAAAAGTATTTGCAGTGCGTAATTGACCTCAGGGGATTCATTACACTTTAATGAAGATGTGCCGTAGCGAGCATAGGGCCCCGAGCTGTAGTAGTGCTGTTTCATCTTTAGTTTTCTGCACTGCTGCCTTCTCTTCTACTATCCTTTATATCTATCAAAACCGCACTTTAACTATTGCTCTATTTAGAATTAAGAATATGTAATGAAAACCCGATAAGACAAGTTTTTACCGAAAGTGACAATTTTATTAGGCACTCCACAACTACCAGCGTAATTTTAATAACTGACAAAATTTTAATCATCAGTACATGTAAAATTATCAGTAACAGTAAACACTTTTTTGTAACAATAGAGGTTTTTCACCACAACAGCATGAAAGTCAGCCGCTTAGCATACGTAACCAACAATGTAATGCACAAGGTCAACCAAGCTTTAATGTTTCGCCGCGTGCACCTATAGTCCCAGCTACAACAAATAGTAACGCATAGCCACGAGGAAATAACTACGTACAGAAAAAAACAGTAATTCAATCTCTATCGCAATGCGCCGTCAGGAAATGACTATCACGACATACGTAAAATTAATTAGCACAATTTTCAGCGTACATTCGATAGCACGTCAGATAGAATTTGATTAAATACAGTACTCCACGAAAATGTTATTTGAAATACGCTTTGTTGAATGCTCCACTTTTATCGCACCCAGATCTTACCAGAAATTTTTCCATTGCCACCGACAGTTCTAACACCGCTTTAGGCGTACACATTTTCCAGGAAATTGAAGAAGATGGTTCAATAGTAATTAAAAACATCGCATTTGCAAGCCGCATTTTGTCACCTGCTGAACGAAATTACTCCGTTACAGAATTGGAAACATTATGTGTTGTATGGGCTTTTACGAGATTTAGGCACTTTCTTTATGGCAGACATACCACAGTTTACACAGACCACAGAGCGATACAATTTTTACTTTCGGCTAAATTCACGCACGACAGATTAAGCAGATGGAAACTTTATTTACAGGAATTTAATTTCACAATTGTTCACATTCCCGGCACACAAAATGTTGTAGCAGACGGATTATCCCGTTCTCTTTGCAACAATCAGCAAGACATCGCAACCAACTTCTGCAAAGCAAATTTCAGCGTCATGTACATCCAGCAAGTTGCATTTGAAAATTTTATTTCGTCTTCATTACAGGACATAGCAAATGAGCAGAATAAAGACAATGTGTGGAAAGAAATTAAACTCCTTTGGCAAGATAAGAATAATGTTACGATTAGAAACCATTACACTGTACGCAATGACATTTTGTTTCGCCGCTCTCACCCTGACAGCAACAATTGGTTATTATGCATTCCCGACGAACTGGTTAACAAACTAATCTGGTATACTCATTTAAGCTACGCACATTACGGAGCACGAAAATGTTTTCTTATATTGAGACAGAACTGTTATTTTAACAACATGGAGAAACGTATACGACGAGTTTTAGCGTCTTGTAAAATTTGCCAGAAAGCTAAATCAGACACCACTTCACATATTCCTCCTTTATATCCCATTGTACCTGTTAAATTAAGACACATGGCCGCAGTAGATATTTTTGGTCCGATTCCGAGAACTAACAGAGGTTTTTGCTACATCTTTGTCGCTGTTGAGCTCACTTCAAAATTTGTTACTTTCACTCCGTTACGCAAAGCTACTGCTAAAACTGTTTCGAAAGCATTTGTAAAACATTTTCTATTTCATGTAGGGCATGTGATGAAAGTAATTTCTGACAATGGATCTCAATTTCGTAGTAGCATATGGACACGCATGTTACGAGCCAGAAACATTTCTCCGATCTATATATCCAAGTACCACGCTTCTTCGAACCCCTGTGAACGGTTAATGAAAGAAATTGGTAAGCTGTGCCGAATATACTGCCACAAAAGACATATTGATTGGGATACACACATACTCTCATTCCAAGATGTAATTAATTCCATTCCAAATGAATCCACTATGCTATCTCCGTCTGTTATACTGAAAAACGTTGAACCACCAAACAAAATTAAAGAATTTGTAAATTTTCCCACATCTCGTCGCTTACGACACCACGAAATAATTGACATTGCGCTGAACAACATCAAACGTGCCGCAGAGCGCCGGAGAAGACAGCAAAAACAGGTTTGTACACGCCGCGACTTTCACGTTGGACAGAAAATATTAGTACGTACACACTATTTATCCAGCAAATTAAAAGGTAAGTGCAGTAAATTTGAACTTCTATACGCAGGTCCATATCGGATTCGCAGCATCCCTCACCCCAATGTTGTACACGTCGAAACTTTGAGAACCAGAAAATCGAAAGGCAACCACCATATCTCAAACATTAAACCGTTTATTGAATGAAATCACTTTATGATTTAACAAGCTATAATGCCATTTGCTAATTTTATGATCACGTATGCAATTATACTCTCATGAATACTTACTGATGATTATCGTATTTTTTCTTGGCAAGTGCCCGGCAAGGTAAGGTTAGCAGGTCGCTTTTCCTGTCGTTACACATCAGACCATGCACATTTTCCACTTTTTTATGTACGATTGTATTCCAGTTTTGTCGATATGGACTATGAAATAGTTAAGATATAACACACACCAGTCGACTTTGACATTTTTTTGGCCTTATGACATCTCAACATCGTGACTTTTACATTTTTTTTGCTGCTGCATTGTGATATTCCTTGTACATTTTTGCCTTTGAACACTGTCTGTGCTTTTGACATATTACGTTTTCTGTCATGTTAGGCTGTATGCTTAATTATATTACCGTTAATCAGTAATTACTTAGTGGGTATATGATGTAAATGCAAGACATTAATCTTTGTTCATCAATTTCAGAAAGAAATAACGTGTAAAGAAAATAAATTAAACGGAAATGGGAATTTCACCTACGGAATAAACGATAGAAGATGCAATAACTTTATGAGGAAGAGTAAATGGATCAGGATTAACAAGCATTAACAAGAATATACAATACACATCGCAGAATAGCAGTCTTAACTAATTTTTTCTTTCAGAATACAAGGCGATTGATGCAGGCTGTCAGACAGAACTACACACTTAGTTTTAGTGATGAAATATGCTAGAGATAAGGAATAGTTGTATAATGAATAATGAAGTGATATTTTTTTGCAGATGATAATGAGTGATGATGAATAATGATGAAGAATATGCTACTATGAATAATGAAGTTTTTCTTTACAGGTGATGATAATAAAGAAGTTATGATAATATGGATAATGCTGTTATGAATAATGAAGTTTTTTCTTTACAGATGAGGATAATGTTGAAGTTATGTATTTATGCTACGTAGTTATTTAAGTATTTGTTGCAGTTTGTTTTGACAGCAGGTGTTATATTGCATAGTAGGATGACGGAAAGTTTTGGAAAAGACAGCTATGGAAAACATGTTTATACACAGTTCACTACTTGTTAATTCGAAGTTCACTACTTTTCAGCATAGTGTGCGTTTCTTCTTTCAGGTCAATAATCCATTTTGTATTTTTTCCAGGAGAAGTTTTTCATGATACTTACTAAACCTGTTACTTATTATACCTGTTCTAGTACTTGCATTTTTTTTTAACCCATTTGTGTTTATCATTTATAAATGTGATCACATATACTGCCTTGTTACATAACCTTGCTACAGCTGACTCATGACGAATGACGTTACTCAATTTTTTTTTTCATTTACAATGACAACCCAGAACCAATTTTTTTCTTTTTTTTCTCTTCTTGCTTTCTCTTATAATTACCAAACGCAATGCATTGCTAACAAAAAAATGTATTACCACTCCCAAATAGTGATACCAGTTGGAGAAAGTTCTGAATAATACTGATCAACTCTGAATAGTATGTCACTTCAGTAATGACTTCGTAAAGATACAAAAAAAAAATATATGTATAAAATAATGCTTTGTAACTGGCTAATAACTGCCACTGTTTATTGTAATGAGACTACTTATAATGCCCAGGGTTATTAATGCTATGACTATAATTAGCTGATTTTTAATAATGACTTTGTAATGATCTGAATGTCATTCAATGAATTGTTATTACTTCTTAATGATCTGAATAATACTGAATGATTAACAATGTTTTATACTATTCGATACTTGATGGCCACTGAGTGCCAATAATTTATGTCAATCAATGAATTAGGTTATTAATTATGCCATTAATTAGCTTCTGTTTTCAATTATGACTTTTCATGTTTTGGTCACTGGCCAATGAGTGCCAATAATTTGTATAACTCAATATATTATGCCAAGTGCCAACAATTAGTGTAATATTTTTACTATTCAGTACTTGCTGGCCACTGAGTGCCAATGATGAGTGTAATGTTTTGTACTATTCAGTAATTGCTGGCCACTGAGTGCCAATGATTGAGTGTAATGTTTTGTACTATTCAGTAATTGCTGGGCCACTGAGTGCCAATGATTGAGTGTAATGTTTTGTACTATTCAGTACTTGCTGGCCACTGAGTGCCAAGAATTAGTGTAATGTTCTGTACTATTCAATACTTGCTGGCCACTGAGTGCCAATAATTAACATTATTCTGTCATACTAAATAGGCTTTGTAACCGTCCAAGGACTGCCACTGTTTATTGTAATACGATTACCCATGATGCCAATAATTTAATTTTGCGAACATTTTTCTGTAATACTACATTCATGGTACAGAAATGTTCAACACTGGGCTATGAATGCCCCAAATGAAAACTGTAATTGTCAATATTATGTGACTTAATGTCCTTCACCTCATGAGCCAACTACCCTGAATTACTGCAATGTCCATTTGTCCTGTCTATCCTAGTGATCATGGAGCACTACCTTTGGGTTTGCACTACTTCTACGTTGGTGTGCCTTGTAAAAGCGTGGTGTTGACACGACATGCTGTCCACCACCATGAGCGATGAAGACATTATTATGGTCCCACTGTTTGGTGTACCTGATGTACTGCCAAAATGAGAACATGAAATATTACTACGAGAGTTCAGTGTCTTGGCTACACTGATGAATTCTGATGGGAAAAGAACTGCAAATTGTGTCACTTGGTGTTGTACTTCTGTGGAAAGATATGGACTTTCAGAACAGCTGTGTGCAATCTAAAGTGCTACAACCATGATGCATTCCTTCCCTTTCCTATCCTAATTCTTGTCACATAGTGAAAATAATTTTTTGCTAACATTATTTATGTTCATGACTATACATTTTTTTTGATTCGCTGAACTCCAGTGCGAGTACAGTTATGTCACTTGTCGATATGATTTTTGCCATTATGTTTATTTATTGCAAAAATACCTAAGACATTTTTTCGATTTGTTCTCAAGTACAGTATGTGCACTCTTGTCTTTTATATTGTATATACATTTTTTTTAGTATTTTATTTTAATGATATGTTCTGAACTACAGTGCATGTGCACTTATGTTAGGTGTTAATATGTTTTCTACTGAACTTCAGTGCCTGTGCACTTTTCTCATTTTTCAATATGATTTGTACTATTCTGTATATTCAATACTTCAATGCGTATGCACTTATGTCATTTGTTACTAATTGTATATACATTTCATCATTTACTGACATGTTCTCAACAGCAGTGCATGTGCACTCACGTCACTTGTCAACATAATATTTTTTCCCAGTCTGTTTATTTGTTCTGAATATGCTAAAGAATTTTTTCAGTGCCTGTGCACTTTGTTATCTGTCAAATAATTTGTATATACATTTTTCTGATTGCTACTATGTTTTGTACTCACATTTTGTCTTTGTCTGATATATTTTGTACTTAGTGCGTGTGCACAACATTTAATTCATGTACTACATCTAAATATTCTGTAAGTTGTAGAAGTTTGTTAATTAAAGAAAAATTTTGCCGCGCTTGGCAAGTCCAAATGACTCACCATCGCTGCCAAATTTTTGCCCCCCCAGTGGAGGGTTATGAAACACGTATGTAACATAGCAGCGATGGCGAGGCATTGTAGCATCTGTGACCAGAGAGTATGCGCTTGACCGCGCGAGTGTTGCGAGCGGTTCTCAGTACTCTGGCAGTAAGTCGTTGCGAGTCTGCAGCTCTGTCTAGTTGAGAGCAGTACTCAGTTAGTTGTCGTTGAGAGGAGTTATGGAGTAGTCGTCATGCAGAGCGGTCGGTCAGTAGTAGCAGCCCAGTGCGGTTGTGTGATGTAATCTGTCGGCAACACTGGTCAAGATGCTGAATGAGGTATATTGTTAATTAAGATAATCATTAGATAATGTAAAGTTCATTTATTGTAATTAATTTCCAACAAGCGCCCCAATAATAATTTTGATTTCAAAGCATTTTACAAAAAAAATTTTACTTAATTGAATTTAATTGAATCCACTTCCCTTAAAGACAAACTTCAGTTAAATTACAAAAAAAAGGAATATTATTATTTGCAATGCAGTTCCTCCAAGCAGTGCGGAACAATAAGAGCAGATATTTGGTTAGCAGTTACAATGAGGTAAGAATTTAATTCTGATTTATGCACAGGGCCAAAGACCGATATTTCGGTTTAATTGAATTTTCATTATCACTGAGATTTCATTAGTACTGAATTGTTTTTCATTATTTTTGCGGAAGCATACACCAAAGTCAGATTGCGAATTTCTGTTTAATTGTCATTGTCAGTGAATTTATCTGCTGGGAGATTACGTTAGGTTGTATTCTTGATAACATTCAAAATATTGTCAGGTCAAACTTTTTGTGGGAAAGTTTCACTTGGTCCCATTTTTATTAAATATTTTCTTTAAAAAATTTTTGTGGGGAGGTTACACATCTTACAAACGACTGCATCACTCAGAAACTCGCGTACGTGATAAACAGTAGCTGTAAGTACCACTTTTTTCAAGTTACGTGTGAAACTTCAGGATAATTCATTGCTCTATTACTACGTTTATAATTTTTCCGACACAACAAAGTAACAGCTCTTACACAAACGAGAGCCACGCCCACACTGATTTGTCTATAGACACCAGAGATGCCGCATTCGACTGACAAGACTTCACGCTTCTTCGTTATTGGTCGTTCATCTTTGGTGCACGAGTAATTACTCTGTGACGACATCACTCACGCTATTTTATAGCCATTGTTCGTATGCTAGAATCATCTGACAGTTGTGTCGAGGCCACCGGGAATCCTGTCCTGTGCCAACATCTTCACATCGAGTAGTTCTTGCACCCAACGCTCTCAGTTATATGTTGGATGTACCCTCTACAGATCGCTCAGGTTATTCCTCGAGGTAACACCTCTCCTATCATTGGCTCTGAGCACTGTGGGACTTAACATCTGAGGTCATCAGTCCCCTAGAACTTAGAACGACTTAAACCTAACTAACCTAAGGACATCACACACATCCATGCCCGAGGCAGGATTCGAACCTGCGACCGTAGCGGTCGCGCAGTTCCAGACTGAAGTGTCTAGAACCGCTCGGTCACACCAGCTGGCTCTCCTATCATTGCGTCCCTTCTTCTTCTCTATGTTTTCCATTCGTTGCAGTCTTCACCAAATATGCAGAGAACTTCATCACTTCTCCTTTTATCAGTCCATCCAATTTTCACCATCGCAAACGCTCCGATTTTCTTCTTCCAGGATTTCTCCGCAGACCATGATTCATTTTCATACAATGTTGTGCTACAAATGTACAACGTCAGAAACTTCTTACTCAGATTAAAGCTGATGTTTGATACTAGTATCCTTCTTTTGGCTAGCAATGCCCTCCTTGCCTGTGCTAGTCTGTTTTTTATATCCTTGCTTCGTCTGTCATGTGTCATTTTGCTTCCAACGTAGCAGAATTCCTTCACTTCCTCTACTTTACTTCGTGGTCTCCAGTTTTAATGTGAAGTTAATCGCTAATCGCATTTCTGATTCTCCTAATTACCTTCGTCTTTTTTTTCGCTTTACTCTCATTCGATTTAATATGTCCTCCAATTTTTCCTCACTTTCACTGAGAATATCAGTGCCATAATCGAATCTTATCACTGATATCCTTTTACAATGACTTTGAATCCCACTCCTAAAACTTGTCATTATTTACATAATTGCTTTTTCGCCGTATAGGTAGAACAGTAGTGGCGAAAGACGGCATCCTGTCTTACACCCTTTTTAATTCGAACACTTCATGGTCTTCCACTCTTATTGTTGCTTCTTGGTTATTGTGCATAATGTATACTACCCATCTTTCCCTAAAGCTTACACCTACTTTTATGATAATTTCGAGCGTTTTGTACCATTTTACGTTATTGAACACTTTTTCTATGCCCGCTAATCCTATGAACACGTCTTGGCTTCTTATGCCTTGCTCTCATTATAAAGCGCAACGTCCGAACTGCCCCTATGGTGCCTTTACCTTTCCTAAGGCCAAACTAGTCGTCGTCTAACGGTTCGTATATTTTCTTCTCCATTCTTCTCTACATTATCCTTTCATTAACTTTGATGCATAAACTTTTAGGTTAATTGCACAATATTTTTCGCATATACTTACCCTTGCTTTATTCACGTTTGTATGAATAATATTTTTCGTAAGTATGATCGTACCTGTATATTTAGCCTCAGAAATTCTAAAACGCGTTTTTCGACGCTTCCTCCAGTTTTTTGGAAATTCTGTCTGAATGATATCTATTCTTTCCGCCTTACTTGATGTTAACGGTCTAAGGCGTTGCAGTCATAGACTGTGCGGCTGGTCTGGCGGAGGTTCGAGTCCTCCCTCGGGCATGGGTGTGTGTGTTTGTCCTTACGATAATTTAGGTTAAGTAGTGTGTAAGCTTAGGGACTGATGACCTTAGTAGTTAAGTCCCATAAGATTTCACACACATCTGAACATTTGATTTTTTGATGTTAAGTCTTCCACGAAGCTGTTAAACGCCCACTCTAATACTTGATTCCCAGTATCTTCAATATCGATTTCCATCTCTTCTTCTATCACGTCATCACACAGTTCCTTACCTCGTAGAGGGAATTTCTATTGCAGTCTTAATGTTGGTGCCTTTCTACATTTGCATCTACATAGCTACTCTGTAATTCACACTTAAGTGCCTGGTAAGGGTTCATCGAACCACTTACATTTCTCTTCCGTTCCTCTCTCGGATAGAGAGCAGGAAAAATGAACACTTACAGCTTTCTGTTCCGATTTCTCTTATTTTATTACAATGATCATTTCCCCTTTTGTAGTTGGGTGTCAAAAATACATTTTCACATTTAGAGAGAAAAGGTTCGAGATTTAAATTTCGTGAAAGGGTGTCGTCGCAAAGAAAAACGACTTTGTTTTAGTAATTAACACCCCAACTCGCATATCGTATCCGTAACACTCTGTTCCTTATTTCCTTCTTTGGACTTTTTCGACGTCGTCCGTCTATCCTAACTGATGTGGATCCCATCCCGCACAGCAAGACTCCATAAGAGAGCCGACAAGCCCAGTGCAAGCAATCTCTTCAGTAGCCCCGTTGGATTTTCGAAGAATTCTGCAAATAAATTGCAGTATTTGGTCTGCTTTCCCCACAACATTAGCTACGTGAACGTTCCAATTTAAGTTGTTCGTAATTGTTATTCCAAGGTATTTACTTGAATTGATTGCTTTTAAATTGTGATTTATCGTGTAACCGAATTTTAACTGATTCGTTTTAGTACTCATGTGGAAGACCTCACACATTTCGTTATTTAGGGTCAGTTGCCAAGGTTCGCAACATACAGATATGTTGTATTAATTATTTTGCAGTTGCTTTGATCTTCTATTGACTTCACTAGACAGTAAATGAGAGCATCATCTGAAAACAATCCAAGATGGCTACTCAGATAGTTTCCTAAGTCAATTATACAGATAAGGAAGAGCAGACGACCTACAACATTCCTTGGGGAACCCCAGATACAACCTCTATGTTACTCGATGACTTTCTGTTAGTTACTACGAACTGTTATTTCTGTAAGAAAATCACGAATTTAGTCGCAGAAATGAGACGATACTACTTATAACACTTCTTTCTGCTACTGCTATACCATAACCTCGAAACTGAAGGCAATTTGCAAAACAGAATTATTTTGTTAGAGTAATAATGGTATAAAGCAACAGATCAGTGTTACCCTCTGAAAGGAATTTTGATATTTTGACCGTGTTGTACCTAACGGAGGTGGCTTATCGGAAGTGAAAGTCAGAATTACGTAAATATTTGAACAGTAACGAACAAAATTTTGCCTAGCTATACTGTTTATAGAATAAGGAAAACGGTCGCCAGCCTAATTAGGCAAGAGAAAGATTAACGTTGAAAGGTCTCTGTTGGATTCCTTTCATGTTTAATTTCTTAAATCTGTTGCCATTTATGGAATAAATTCCTCTTCTAAATGTACTGTGGCGTTTCTGACTATCTGGGAGGAGACTGAGCAGTGGAACGTGTTACTTTTACACATAAACAAGAACGATCTGTCACACTACTACACTTTAAAGCACAGTTTATATGTAATTCTTATATGTAATTCATGTCACACAGTCTCATACGGAACCTACATCCGCTTTCTTTTATATACTGTATATGATAAGATACTGTCATCCCCCTTCCCTTTTGTGTGAGAGGATGAATGAGCATATGTATTTCTAGTTGCATGCTTGAGGGTAGCAGACAAGGCTGTCTGCTAGAGAACAGTAGGACCAACGTCGGAACAGGTAGCTACGCTTCCTAAAAGCAAAGAGGTTTCTATCCTTAGTATGGTCCTGTCCGTCCGTTGTCATGTTGGTATAGGAAGCTGCCCCTCTGGCCACTTCCGTTGGTCTTTGTGAGCTACCCCCAGGAAGTACGCTCGGCAGTAAGGCAGTTGCTGTGTGGCCGTGGCGAGCGTCTGAAGTGGTAAGATCTCCGGCTAAGCGCGTGTCTGTTAAGTCCGTAGGACAATGGATTTCTTAAGTTCAGCCTAACTGAAAATTTAATCACCTTGATTTCAGGTTTAGCTCTAAAATATCTAATGCTATCTTAAAGTGCAGCGGAGTGTAATTCTCGTGTTAAATTCAGATTATTTTGCGGTAGTTGCTTTGTTACTACTTTGTGAGTAAAGTGGAACCACGTGTTGATCAGTAACTCTAACTAAGTTCATCAATCTTAAATGCGAATGCTTGTGAGATTATAACGTCTCGTCTTGAGAATATTTTTTTAATATAGCAACTTTTCTTTATGTTCAACCCACGTGGGGTGTACTTTACGAGACCAGTACCACGTGCTTATATAACTGTTTGACCCATCAGGTTAATAGTAAGACGTTAGTAACCAGTTCAAGGTTTTTCTTTTGTCAATTGCTTTTCGATCTAATGTATTTTAATTATCAAAATTATTGTGGAGTTGTACGCTTTGTGTAAACCAAGTTGACCACGTGGAGCATGTGGTGTAATCATCAAAGTAGCCCTCAGCTATTCTTTTAGCGAAGACTTCACAAAGAGTTAATATGAATTTAGTATACCAGTGTGTGGTAATTACATGACGGACAGGATTGTGGTATGAACGTAATTTCTTTGGGTAAAAACTGAATCTGTTGGTTGTGGTTAATTTCTTCTTGCTTATGTTTCAATGTTCTTCGTGTGTTATTTTATGAATGGAGTGTTGTATGCAGTTTCCCAAATCTTGGCTCCATATTTTATGTGTTCCGTAAGATTACAATCTCACATTCTTTTCAATCGTAAATAAGGCACCAGCTCAGTTATAACTCACGTATAATATGCTGAAATTTCAATGAACAATCTTAAAATAAATTTCCAAGTATAAACTGATTTCTTTCTTTTTATTTAAATTCTCCTTTTTATATATATATTTTACCGGTTTTGTATGACTATTAAAAGATTATCATTAATGTTAGTCTGCTAAATATCTGATGAAACAGTTGCCCAGTAATCCACGGTTAACGTCCCCAGACAGATCACGGCTTTTAACCCACTTTCATTGTCAATTAGTTCCGATTTCAGTATACCAAAATTAAAGTAACAACGTTACACATCAGCATAACAAAATTAAAGTTACAATATTACAACGTTCTCGTTTAAGAAAGTAGGTATAAGTAACTATAACGGATCAACACAACCTATACTTTGTCACACGCGAGTGCAGTGAACTCTGTCACATACATACGTTTACGGTAAGATTGAAACTAACAGAGCAGCAGAAACAATAGCAAAATTATAACAGATACCGAAACACACTATCACTTTCAGGGCTTACACAAAGTGAATAGTCTTTATAACATTACTATTAATATGCACTTCTAATACACAAGAGAGACAAACACTTAGTAAACATGAGTGTATAACGTTTCACAACTGCAGCTTTCTCACTTTTACTACTGCGAAACACAATGTTGACAAAATTGCAAGAAACTGACTCACCTTTTAGAATTTACTACAGACAACAATGTGGTCATTTACTTTATAAGCCTCAGTCTTAAGAACTTTTAATTTTGAAGTTAGCAACAGCACTTTAATAAGCAGTTTTACTAGGAAAATTATTTTCAGCAAGCATCATTGACTTTAACTCACTCTATTGCCACATTAACTTTAACTTTCTCTTTACTATGTTCAAGAGGCATTAATTAGAAAAGAAACACTGGTTTTTAATGTTCTTTCAGTAGGGACACTCGGTAATCACTTTAGTTCAAACGGAGAGGAACCTGAGAGGTGTTATGATAAGGAAAAAATCAAGGTAGGTACATAAATTCAGATATAAATTACCTTATATTTGAGCACACTAACACATCCATTAGGCTGATCCTTCACTGTACATCAATGTAGTATTCCGATACAATGATTGCGCAATGTGGTGGCAACTGCATGTTGTTAGGTGGAATTGCAGGTAGAATTGCTGGACTCTGTCATTTCTTGGTGGCGATGATAAATACAAATTCCAGAATAGTTCCAGCTATTTATCCATTCATCTGAGGCATTGGAAAGTAGCAGAAAAAGCCTCCCTCGGAACCAGCACAATATGCATCTTTTACATGGCAGTGCACAGTTTGGTAGCTTGTCCTCGACTCGTAGCTCGTCTCCGACTCGTAGCTCGTCCCCGACTGACTATCAGTTCCACCTTTTCTACATAGGCCAACCACAGTTTGCGCGCGCTACTCAGTTCCGTTCCCGAGGGGAACTACTACACCTTTTACATACAAACTAACTAAGAACCCTAAGTGAGGATCAGCAGTTTACATAACAGCAACCAAATACACTCCTGGAAATGGAAAAAAGAACGCATTGACACCGGTGTGTCAGACCCACCATACTTGCTCCGGACACTGCGAGAGGGCTGTACAAGCAATGATCACACGCACGGCACAGCGGACACACCAGGAACCGCGGTGTTGGCCGTCGAATGGCGCTAGCTGCGCAGCATTTGTGCATCGCCGCCGTCAGTGTCAGCCAGTTTGCCGTGGCATACGGAGCTCCATCGCAGTCTTTTAACACTGGTAGCATGCCGCGACAGCGTGGACGTGAACCGTATGTGCAGTTGACGGACTTTGAGGGAGGGCGTATAGTGGGCATGCGGGAGGCCGGGTGGACGTACCACCGAATTGCTCAACACGTGGGGCGTGAGGTCTCCACAGTACATCGATGTTGTCGCCAGTGGTCGGCGGAAGGTGCACGTGCCCGTCGACCTGGGACCGGACCGCAGCGACGCACGGATGCACGCCAAGACCGTAGGATCCTACGCAGTGCCGTAGGGGACCGCACCGCCACTTCCCAGCAAATTAGGGACACTGTTGCTCCTGGGGTATCGGCGAGGACCATTCGCAACCGTCTCCATGAAGCTGGGCTACGGTCCCGCACACCGTTAGGCCGTCTTCCGCTCACGCCCCAACATCGTGCAGCCCGCCTCCAGTGGTGTCGCGACAGGCGTGAATGGAGGGACGAATGGAGACGTGTCGTCTTCAGCGATGAGAGTCGCTTCTGCCTTGGTGCCAATGATGGTCGTATGCGTGTTTGGCGCCGTGCAGGTGAGCGCCACAATCAGGACTGCATACGACCGAGGCACACAGGGCCAACACCCGGCATCATGGTGTGGGGAGCGATCTCCTACGCTGGCCGTACACCACTGGTGATCGTCGAGGGGACACTGAATAGTGCACGGTACATCCAAACCGTCATCGAACCCATCGTTCTACCATTCCTAGACCGGCAAGGGAACTTGCTGTTCCAACAGGACAATGCACGTCCGCATGTATCCCGTGCCACCCAACGTGCTCTAGAAGGTGTAAGTCAACTACCCTGGCCAGCAAGATCTCCGGATCTGTCCCCCATTGAGCATGTTTGGGACTGGATGAAGCGTCGTCTCACGCGGTCTGCTCGTCCAGCACGAACGCTGGTCCAACTGAGGCGCCAGGTGGAAATGGCATGGAAAGCCGTTCCACAGGACTACATCCAGCATCTCTACGATCGTCTCCATGGGAGAATAGCAGCCTGCATTGCTGCGAAAGGTGGATATACACTGTACTAGTGCCGACATTGTGCATGCTCTGTTGCCTGTGTCTATGTGCCTGTGGTTCTGTCAGTGTGACCATGTGATGTATCTGTCCCCAGGAATGTGTCAATAAAGTTTCCCCTTCCTGGGGCAATGAATTCACGGTGTTCTTATTTCAATTTCCAGGAGTGTACATTAAATAAAACAGAACAATTGCACATACTGACATTTCTACAAAAAAATTATTCACACAAAATTACAGTTATATACAGTAAGTTTTGTTCCCTCCAAATGGGACAAAGATTTTAAATTACAGATACACTACTTTGCATAGAATCAGACCATGACTCAAAGTTTGTACAAAGAAAGGAGTATACAATTCTGTGTTATCGATTCAATCAAACAATATTTACAGAAGCTCAACGATGTAACGTTAAATGGAACAAAAGCAAAATAAATCAGTAGAGTATTAGAGCTATGGTGTTACATACTTAGATACGTGATTTGATTAGAAACGCCTTCTGAGGAGCAGTATAAAAAGCCATTTGGAAATCTAGAAATATGGAATCGATTAGAAAATGGTTCAAATGGCTCTGAGCACTATGGGACTTAACATCTGACGTCATCAGTCCCCTAGACTTAGAACTACTTAAACCTAACTAACCTAAGGATATCACACACATCCATGCCCGAGGCAGGATTCGAACCAGCGAGTGTAGCAGCAGTGCAGTTCTGGATTCAAGCGCCTAGAACCGCTCAGCCACAACGGCCGGCTGGAATCGATTAGAGACCCCCTGTCGATAGCACACATTACTTCGCGAGCATAAAGACTAAGTTGTGTTCCGCAAGAACGATATTTTTTTAATCCGAGCTGACAGCGTGTTAGCAGATCGTTTTATTTGAGGTAATTCATAGCGTTCACACACATTATATGTTCCAGAATCCTACTGCAAATTGCCGTTAGTGATATGGGTCTGTACTTCAGTGGATTATTCCTGCGCCCTTTCTTGAGCATTGGTGTAACCTGTGCAGCTTCCCAGAGTTTAGGTACAGATATTTCGTCGAGCGAGCTGTTGTAGACGACTGTTAAGACGGTGCTATTGTATCAGCATACTCTGAAAGGAATCTAATTGGTACACTATCCAGACTGGAGAAGTTGCCTCTATTAAGTGATTTAAGCTGCTTCGCTGCTGTTGGAAGCAGTTCTGGATACGTAGTCTGGAATATTTACTTCGTCTCCTTTGGTAAAGGTATTTCGGAAAGCCATGTTTAGTAACTCTGCTTTAGTAGGACTGTCATGCGCAATATTAACTTCGCTATCGCGCAGAAAGGTAACGACTATGTCTTCCTGCTTGTGTACTTTACATGTGACCAGAACCTTTTTGGGTTTTGTGTCAGATATCGAGACAGAATTTCGTTCTGCAAACTTTTGAAAGCATCTCACATTGAAATCCATGCTAAATTTATAACTTTTTTTAAACTTCGCCACTCTTCGGGTTTTTGCGTTCTTTTAAATTTGGCATGCTGTTTTCGTTGCTTCTGCAACTGAATTCTGGCCTGTTCTGTGGACCATGCGGGGGGGGGGGGGGGGGGGTAGGTTTCAGTTCCGTTATTTGGTATAAACCTCTAAATTGTTGTCGATACTATTTCTTTGAATTTAAGGCATATCTGGTCTGTGCTTACCTAGTCTGTTTGGAAGGAATGGAGGCTGTCTCTTAGAAAGGCATCAAGCGAATCTGCATTTTTAAATAGACACACTTTGAGTTTACTTATGGTGTACTTGGATGTTTCGGAGGTCAGTCTCGCTACAAAGACCTTGTCGTCACTAATCCATGTATCCACGATAATATTCCCTTTTTGCTCGGGATTATTTGTTGCTAATAAGTCGAGTATGTTTTCGCAACCATTTACACTTCTAGTGGGTTCTTGAACCAATGTTCAAAATATTTTTCGGGGTAAAATCTTCTCAGGTATCGTTGAAAGGAAACTGCGAGTATTAGTTGAGGACCAATTGGATGAAAATCAGTGTGGGTTTAGGCCTCTTAGAGGTTGTCAGGACCAGATCTTTAACTTACGGCAAATAATGGAGAAGTGTTATGAGTGGAACAGGGAATTGTATCTATGCTTTATAGATCTAGAAAAGGCATATGACCGGGTTCCTAGGAGGAAGTTATTGTCTGTTCTACAAGATTATGGAATAGGAGGCAAACTTTTGCAAGCAATTAAAGGTCTTTACATGGATAGTCAGGCAGCAGTTAGAGTTGACGGTATATTGAGTTCATTGTTCAGAGTAGTTTCAGGGGTAAGACAAGGTTGCAACCTGTCTCCACTGTTGTTCATATTATTTATTGATCATATGTTGAAAACAATAGACTGGCTGGGTGAGATTAAGATATGTGAACACAAAATAAGCAGTCTTGCATATGCGGATGACTTAGTTGTGATGGCAGATTCGATTGAAAGTTTGCATAGTAATATTTCAGAGCTAGATCAGAAATGTAAGGACTATGGTATGAAGATTAGCATCTCCAAAACGAAAGTAATGTCAGTGGGAAAGAAATATAAACGGATTGAGTGCCAAATAGGAGGAACAAAGTTAGAACAGGTGGACGGTTTCAAGTACTTAGGATGCATATTCTCACAGGATGGCAACATAGCGAAAGAACTGGAAGCGAGGTGTAGCAAAGCTAATGCAGTGAGCGCTCAGCTACGATCTACTCTCTTCTGCAAGAAGGAAGTCACTACCAAGACTAAGTTATCTGTGCACCGTTCAATCTTTCGACCAACTTTGTTGTATGGTTGAGGTTACGGATATGAAAGTAGCTAGGATGGTTGCAGGTACTAGTAGATGGGAACAATGGCAGGAGGGTGTCCACAATGAGGAAATCAAAGAAAAACTGGGAATGAACTCTATAGATGTAGCAGTCAGGGCGAACAGGCTTAGATGGTGGGGTCATGTTACACGCATGGGAGAAGCAAGGTTACCCAAGAGACTCATGGATTCAGCAGTAGAGGGTAGGAGGAGTCCGGGCAGACCGAGGAGAAGGTACCTGGATTTGGTTAAGAATGATTTTGAAGTAATAGGTATAACATCAGAAGAGGCACCAATGTTAGCACTGAATAGGGGATCATGGAGGAACTGTATAAGCGGGGTTATGCTCCAGACTGAACGCTGAAAGGCATAATCAGTCTTAAATGATGATGATGATGATGAAAGCATTCAGTGCGATTTCGGACTAAGTTTCATGCCTACCACCGACTTTAAATTTGTATTTCCCCAAACATTTCAAGGGTAGATCGAATTCAACACCAAGTGTAACTTCATTGTATGAGTGTGGTATGTATTTGAAATGAGACTAAAGTCTTCTCTGATTGTTCAACAGTTGGTGCTGAAAAGTCATGTCTCCAAATTTTTTATCCTGTTCTCAAGATCTTTTGAAGTATTACACAGCATGCATATTACTTGATCGACTTTGCCGCTTAGCTGACGCAAGTTGCAGCCGTCTGCTGCTAGAGACCCCGAATTGAAGCGTGGCCGTGTGTAAACTAATTGTGTCGGTGTACCATGAGATCGTCTGAAAACTGGAAGCACGACTTCCAAGAGATCGTCCACACGTGGAGCATCTTCTCATTCAACACGAAAATGCCAGATCACAAACAAGCGCTGAGACAGCTGCAACAATCCGACGCCTTGGGTTCACTGTCACCGATCATCCTCCACACCGTCCCTGCTTGGGCCCATCCAATTTTCATCTGTTTCCAGAACAGAGAACACCTTCGAAGACTTGACTTTGATACTGGCGATGCGGTGCAAGCAGAAGTGAGGTTGCGGCCCTGTCAGCAGAGTCGGACATCCTACAGGAACGTTATCAACAAACTGATCTCTCGTTGGGAGAAATGCGCGCGTCGCCAGGGTTGTTATATTCAGAAATGAATATATATACATGAATAACAGAGCTGTAGAACGTTAGTAAAGTTTGTTTTATATAAAAAGTTTAAGAGGTTCCACACAAAAAATTGCTAGGTATTAATTTTCAGCACGCCCTCGTACATGCTGAACCTCTCCTTCAGATAAGCATTTCCTTTTCGATTTCTTCACACTTTCCTGCAAACATTTCGTTTCAGCCTTCCTGCATTTCCTACTTATTAGATTTCTAACTGACTTATGTTTCTGTATTCCTGTGTTTTACCGAACCTTTTTAGACTTCTTTATTTCGTCTATCGATTGAAATATATCTTCTGTAAGTCGAAGTTTCCTCGCTGCTACCTTCCTTGTACCTACATTTGTATGTCTAACTTTTGTGGTTGTCATTTTTAGGGACGTTAATTCCTCTTATTCCGTCTTCCGCGGTTTTCGTTGTTCCGCTGTCTCCGCACAAGCATAAAATTCCTCATAAGCTCAGTACACCACTTTTTTTCACGCGGATTCTTACGAACGATTCTCCTGAATTTCATTCTGCTTTTCATCATGACTAAATTGTGAGCTCATTTTATATCTGCTCCTAGACACGTCCTACTACCAGATATCTGATTTTGGAATCTCTGTGTCGCCATGATGTAGCCCATCTGGAATCGTCCAGTGACTCCAGACCGTTTCCAAGTATACCATATCCTCTTGTGATAGTTGAACAGTTTATTTGCTATTCCACGCTGATACGTACTGGAGAACTGAATCAGTCTTTCTCGTCTCTCATTCGTACTCCTAGCCGACATTCTCCCGCACACTGTATTTTATTCCCTCCTCTCCTACTATTTAATTTCACTGCTTCAACCGTATATAGACTGAACCTTTGAATTTACCCCTTTTTTTCATTTTCTCGCTTTCCTACAAAATTCAGACTTCTAACATTCCACGCTCCAGTTCGTAGAGAGTTACCCTTACGCTGGTTATTCAGTTTTTTCCCATAGTCACCTCCACGTTAGCAGTCCCCTCTCAGAGATACAAATGGGGGACTAATCCAGAATGTTTTTCCAACGGACAAATAATAACGACTTGTTTTCAATTACATTTCACATTGCTGTGGATATAAATTTCGCAACTTTAATACGGTGGTTTCCTTTGCACTTTGCATCCTCATGCCGTTTTTAGAATTTGGTAATGATCCAAGTTTCTCACGTTTTGAGGAAAAGTCAAAAATACTCAGGCTTCGTGATGCGGTCGTAGCTCACTCCGACGTGGGCTTGTCAACTGGGCACCACCACTAACGCGAGCGTACGAGTAACGCCGCGGCCACACACTTGTCCCTCAGTTCGCTGCTATTCTTTGAAGTCTTCGTTATGTCCCGTTGATATCAGAGTATCTTACCTCGCTTGTGTGTACAGTTTTTGATTCAGATGGCTGCCTCGATTGTTTTGTGCACGCGTACGATGACTTTCGCTAGTCTCTGGACTTTGGTTCTGGCTAGCCGTTTACTTCATGTACTCCGCCGTCATTTCTTTTCTCTCCTACGGAATTGGACGTATGTTCCAGCAGTCTCCGCTTCACCACAGTGGTACTCATCATAAACTTTGTTCTGCTTATGCAGAGTAGGATAGAAAAATAGCGACGAGGACTTTCACATCGTGCAAGCATGGATCATGAGTTCCTAAACTACTACCAGCAGCAGTTTCAGCTGCTAAAACAATAACAGCGGCTGCAGTATCACCAATAGCAGCGAAAACACCAAGAGAAGCAGTGGCAGTTCCAGCAGCAACGAAAGCTGAAGCAATTGGGGCCGGTGTGGCTGAACGGTTCTAGTCGCTTCAGTCTGGAATCGCGCGACCGCTACGGTCGCAGGTTCGAATTCTGCCTCGGGCGTGGATATGTGTGATGTCCTTACGTTAGTTAGGTTTAAGTAGTTCTAAGTTCTAGGGAGCTGATAACCTCAGATGTCAAGCCCCATAGTGCTCATAGCCATTTGAACCATTTTGAGGCAATTGAACCATTGTACGATCGATTCCGAACCTGGCGGCTAGGTGACTTGTGTGCCGGCAGCGATACCAGGCAGAGATTGCGAACCATTATTACCTCGGTTGCTACCGGTTACATATCAGACTTCTGGTTACTGATCCCGCTTTTGTCTCTAGGCGGGGAAGACGTACTTGCGCTCCTATAAAATTACTGAATTTGTTTCTTCATTTAATGCTCCAATACGACTGTTATTTGCTGTAAGCCGTCAGATTTCTGGCGGCACGCTTTTATACATGAAATAGCTTCATTTCACGGGCCACGTCCTGCATCTACTATTACTGGTGCGCGATTTTATGTGTTGTGTTATTGGGTGTTTATACTACCAAGTTTGACTGTGGCTACTTTTTTAAGGGTGGGCCTTCTTAATCTTAATTATTAAGTCTCTTTCAGTGAGGACTTTATTTTGCGTTTGTTACTACTACCTTATATGTGGCTGTAATGTTATTCAAGAAAGGTTATGTTCTATCTGCTGTTAGTCAGGGGTTCGTTAGCCAAGAATTTTTATCGAGGAAAATTTTTTATCTCTTTTGTTGTACTCCTAAAGTTATTAGTATTCTTTTCAATATGTTTGCTATTAATCAATGTGTTACAGTTCTATGATTCTAAATTATTCTATTGCTTTGTAGTCAATACCACTGGAGATGTTTTCTCAATAGATGCTTAATAAATCCTATTTAGTGTGTTTTGTTAAAATAAAGATAAAGTTCAAAATACGAATGATGTTCAATATCCCTTTAGCCCTGTCCTTCCTACCACAGACAGCCTGACGCAGATACTGAGTACCAGCAATTCTGACAGCAACAGCAGAAATTGCTGTTACAACTACTGTATTACCGACAAGAAGCCGCAGTTGAAGCATTGTAGCCTCAGCCATTTGCTTGTTTCGGCGAGGGAAACGATAGTACCGATCTCTTTATATCTTTTTTTCTTTACTGCTAGGGAAGTCAATTAACTGACCCTAAACGTCATACTGCTCGTTCACTGTCTGCTAGTAGTAAATCGTATAAAGAAGTACAAAAACTATACCCACTCTCGGAGCCCAATAGTTTGAGATTCTTAGATGTTCGAGGTTTGCAGCCTGTCTACTATGGTCACCAAAATCACGCAGTTGCAGCTAGACTCAGATTTAATCAGTGTGTTAAACAACATAAGCAGTATTTGCTGCTGACTTACATGGCTTAGTAGTGCGAGTTTTCCAGTAAACAGTGCGATGCGTCATATATGGAACCATTAATGTGTGTTGTTGTTACACGTCTAGCTCCGAGCCGAGAAAATAGTATGAAGGCTTCAGAGTCATGTGATCCAAGCCTTGCAATGTGCTAAAAGTTGCCAAAGCTCTCGAAGTGGCACCATCAGAAAAAGCTATACTTACCAAACTACTGATGCCGACGTTTTCATAGCGGTAGTCGCTGTTGAGTTAAACGATCAACTGATGACAACCAAGCTATCGAGCACCCAATTATCCCGTAGTCTGGTGAGGCGCCATTCAACAGCTAGAGAATTAGTTAGCGATCCACTGCCCTCACCGTTGGTAGACGCTCACAAACAGAAGCGCTTTGTTCACCGTTGGCATATATTGTTATAACATTTTCCCTTTTGGGGTCGCAAGTTCTCCTGCATTACTTCAGAGATACTCTGACCAATTCACTCATGGTATCTCCAGTTGAGTTAATTATTTTGAAGACTTGTTAGTTACTGGGGCAACGTGGGAGCAACAGCACCAAAAGCTACAGACTTTGCCTAAGCGGCTTCAACCCCATGGTCTGCATTGTCCGCTCGCCAAGTTTAGATACTTTGAGTCAAGTGTACAGTACTTGGGATGTATATTAAATAAAGAAGACCTTACACGCACACAGGATCATGTGGGCACAATCAACAGTTTACCATCTCCCAAGAACATCGAAGAACTGCAGACGTTCTTCGGAAAAGTTAATTATTACAAGAAATTCATTCCCAGCGTAGCTCAGATTCCTTACACACTTAAACAAATACACTGGCGGAAAAAAAATCGCTACAACAAAAAGTAATTGATGTAGAGTAATGAAATTTCGTGGAAACATTTGTCTAGGTAACATATTTAACTGATTACATTACAAGATTACAAGTTGACCTAAGTGCGCGATAAGTCATGGCAAATATGAAATGCTGGTACATTAATAACCAGAATGTTGAATGCATGCACGCAAATTCGCATCCATTGTGTTGTACAGTGCCGGATGTCTGTGGGATGGAGTTCCATACTTGTCGCACTGGGTGAGTCAATACAAGGACGGTTAATGCCGTTTATCAATGAAGGAGGAGTTGTCGTCCGATCATGTCCCACATGTGCTCGATTGGGGACAGGCATGGTGATCGAGCAGGCCAAGGCAACATGTCGACACTCTGTAGAGCATGTTGGGTCACAAGGGCGATATGTAGGCGAGCGTTATCCTGTTGGAAAACTCCACCTAGAATGCTGTTCATGAATGGCAACACAACAGGTCGAAATATCAGACTGATGTACAGTTTTGCAGTCAAGATGCGTGGGATAACCATGAGAGTGCTTCTGCTGCCATACGAAATCACATCTAAGGCAATAATTCCAGGTGTAGGTCCAGTGTGTCTAGCATACAGAACCGGCTTTCATCAGAAAAAACAACAGTCCTTCTAGCTGCCCTCCTGTGAGCTCTCGCTTGACAGCACTGATTTCGCAAACAGCGGTTTTGGGGTCAGTGGAATGCACGCCACAGGACGTCTGGCTCGGAGCTGTCCTCGAAGTAACCAATTCATAACAGTTCGTTGTGTCACTGTGGTGCCAACTGCTGCTCATATTGCTACGGCAGATGCAGTGGATTCTCCAGATCCATACGCCGAGCACGACGCTCTTCCCTCTCTGTAGTGCCACGTGGCCGTCCGGAGCCCTGTCATCTTGCGACCGTACTTCTCATAATCACCACCGCCAGTAATCATATACAGTGGCTCCATTCCCGCCAAGTCTTTCTGCAGTATCGCACAAAGAACATCCAGCTTCTCGTAGCCCTTTTACACGATCTCGTTCAAATTCACTGAGGTGTTGATAATGGCGTCTTTGTCGCCTTAAAGGCATTCTTGACTAACATCAAGTCACCAAGTCCACTCTCAAAGGGTTGTTACAGGGGGTGTTTAAAGCAAACTACGTTGCAGCGTTTATTTAAAGCGACTGGTGAAATTTGAATAGACATCGTCTTTCAGACGTAGAAGAACGCCCACCAACTTTCTTCTATGTCACACAACTCCTTTTTATCCGTGAGAGTACCTTAAAAATGAGTTAAATTTATGTAGTCAGATGCGTGGAAGAAAGTTTATTCGTAACTTACAAATTATGTTAGGTTGGCAACTTGTTTAACGACGTTCGACGTAGACAAACGCTTAATGCTGTCCACTGATGCCTTACATTGCAGTATTGCGTTGTTGGTCCAGTACTGTCCTACAATTTTGTCGAAAGTACAGGACAAGCCATTTCGTGGCATCTAAAACGTTAAATGTAGCGCAAAAGGAATTGCTCGCAAATAGAGAATGAGGCATACTTTGTCATATATTGTGTCAAGAAGATTCATGTGCATCTCTATGGTACCAAGTTTGACTTGGTACCTACTTTTCACTATTTGATCCCCACTAGGGACTACACGTTAAGACAGTGCATTAGCTGCAGTGATGGGCATTATTCCTTATTTACTATAAGTGTACTATCAATTACTGGACCACCATGTAGGAGTCATATGCAGAAGAGCTTTACCGCTTGCTGTGAGGCTGAGATGTAAAGTCTGACAGGCTCGAAGAACTATGTTTTGCCTTAGAAGCCAATCAAAGACACACCTTCGACGGATTACCAATTACAGGGCATAGGCCGTGGTCCACTACTGCATAGGGTGTTTTCTACTGTGCAGTCTGGTGCAGCGTTTCAATCATTGGCCCGACTCTGGCCACCCCTGGCAAAAAGCACATATTAATAACAACAAGAAAGTAAATTTCGCTGGACCATTCCAGGGACCAATGTGGTTATCAGTTGTCAGCAATCTTTGTGTCTTTCATTATGTGGCACATATGGCGGATGTGTATTTTCACCATATCGGTGCGGTCTGCATCATATTTGCAAATCAGGGGTCAACTTTTACCCCGATTTCCGACAACGGCCCTCAGTGCTCCGCATCTGCAATTCAGAATTTTTGAAACACAAAGGCACTGGACACCTGACCGCCGCTTCTTTCCATTCCACGTAAAGTTCTGAAAATGATCAGATGGTCAGGAATTTCAATATGGATACAAACAAGATAATGACGACAGCCGACTTCCGGAAAGTACTCATCAGCTTCCTCACAACGTGCCAGTCCACCACCGTAAATCAACTTAGTACACCTGCGGCATTTTTATACAGTTAACTAAACAAATAATGGATGGTGTGTACACAAAATTTGGCTGACACTGTTTCAAACGTTCCTAAGTTACACATCTTTGTCACAATCTTTCCCCCTCCACCCCTATGGCAGGGGTATTTTCTTTTTCCGAACACTGTTAGTCTGTGCCGGCCGGAGTGACCGTGCGGTTCTAGGCGCTACAGTCTAGAGCCGAGCGACCGCTACGGTCGCAGGTTCGAATCCTGCCTCGGGCATGGATGTGTGTGACGTCCTTAGGTTAATTAGGTTTAATTAGTTCTAAGTTCTAGGCGATTGATGACCTCAGAAGTTAAGTCGCATAATGCTCGGAGCCATTTGAACCATTTTTGTTAGTCCGTGTCCTTGGAGTCGTTCTTCGTGCCATGTCTGAATGAAACATTCTCTCTTTTCAAGCCGCGTCACTTCAAGTAAAACACTTCAGTTTTCGACTGCTGTCACCGCTGTCATCACAAAAGAAAGAGAGAGAGAAAAGCTGACTGCCGGAGCTGTCGCTGTTTTACGCTTAAACAGACACGAAAGCAACGTCTGGAACCTTCCAAAGAGGATAACTTGGGCATCTCATAATAGCTCCAACTGCTATACAGTGGTAAAGCACCACCTTCGAAGTGCTGCAGTGGATAAAACTTTGAAGAAGACTAGTTGTGTCGCCGGCCGGAGTGGCCGAGCGGTTAAAGGCGCACGACCGCTACGGTCGCAGGTTCGAATCCTGCCTCGGGCATAGTAGTTCTAAGTTCTAGGGGACTTATGACCACAGCAGCTGAGTCCCATAGTGCTCAGGGCCATTTGAACCATTTTTTGAACTAGTCGTGTCCTAGTAACACTGCGGATCTTGAGTCCGACTTTTTGGGCACTGAGGAGGCTAGTAATAACACAATCAATTACAACACTCTGAATAACTAATACTTTATTAACTGTAACAAAACTTATCTTTGCTCGTCGGGCTCTGATATGCCTCTGAAACTGCACAAGTGGTTCAAATGGCTCTGAGCACTATGGGACTTAACATCTGAGGTCACTACTTAAACCTAACTAACCTAAGGACATCACACACATCCATGCCCGAGGCAGGATTCGAACCTGCGACCGTAGCGGTCGAACGGTTCCAGACTGAAGCGCCTAGAACCGCTCGATCACAGCGTCCGGCTGCACTCGTGGATTTGGCGTTCAGAACACACTACATGAGCCACGATGACTGAGTGGCGAATTGATACAAGTTCAGAATGGCGGTACTACAGTCTCTAGAAAACGTAAGTTCGTAGATACTTGACTCAAATCTGACAGCGTTGGCGTGTAGGCACAGTTCACAGGGGACGGAAGTCTCTTCACTCGCGGCGGTTGATACGGGCTGCGTCACGGTGAGCAGGCGCCATAATGACGCTACTCCGACAGGAACTTACTGGAGGTGGGCAGATCCCACCTCGAACAGAATTGCCCTCCTGGCCTGTGGTGGCGCTCTTTCAGAGCAGAGGCGCGGCGGAGGCGCCTCAGGAGTACGAGACTCACGGCTTCTTCCTAGCATCTCACTGGCGCTTCACGATACCGCTTTGCTGTGCGCTTTCTCTGATGTGGTCGACACTTCTTCCGCCGCTCTCGATACTCGACGACACCGCAGCGGATGTGACAGACAAGGTGTGAGCCTGATCTTAATACCAAAAACCTACTTGACTGCTAACTTTTGCTGTCATCAACCTTATCACCATTTTAATCAGTATTGGTAAACCCACCCACGGCACCACAACAGTGTGCGAATTTGCGCAAGACAACGTCCAAGCAATGTAACAGGTTTGACCGCTTAACTCACGGAGAAGTCGACTTGTAATCCAAAAAGGCCCACAGAACAGTCGTTAATCTTCCCATGTAAGAACTGGACGATGGCTCTGAGCACTATGGGACTTAACATCTGTGGTCATCAGTCCCCTAGAACTTAGAACTACTTAAACCTAACTAACCTAAGGACATCACACACATCCATGCCCGAGGCAGGATTCGAACCTGCGACCGTAGCAGTCGCGCGGACAGAACTGGACGATGGCTGTGTGGCAGTGGTCAGTAGAGGTCTTAATTTTTCTCCGTTCCCGAAGTTTGCCAGTACTGGATATAATTAGTGAAATGGAGTAGTCCATATCTCACACGACGCAGTGCAGAACGTTAGGCTAACTGCTAGCCATATTCCTGCGAAAGCTAAGTCACCAAAGTCTAGCCAGGAGAAACGACATGGTTTACGGTTATTACCGGAGTACGAGAAGTTAGTTGTCTTGCCAACCGATAAAGAGAATGGTACTACGGTTCTAAACACTGAAGACTACCACCAGAAGGAGCTACATTTGTTAGAGGATGATACATATCGGAATTTCAGTGGTGATTCAACGCAGGCCATAGCCAGGGAAGTTAATGAAGGTTGAACTGGTGAAGATATTAATACCACATGCCGCCAGACCTGCTACGCTTCATGGATACACAAGGAACGTGTCCCTGTTAAGCCCACGTCTGGTAGGATTATTATCACCCAAACTGGGACGATGCGGACAGTACGTTGTTGACTCGCACGTTTTTTGAAAAAGGAATATTTGTGCCATCAGCTGAATGTATTTTTGTCAAATATGACCCAACCAACTGTATAACATCCAAAACTGTCATAAGAATCTGACTGAACAAGTTCATATACACGTGCTGTACCGTGGCACAATTACAGCATCTGTATAATCCAGATTACCCGCACTTTTGCTGTGCCTTGTGCCAAGCACAAGGGACACATTAAACAATGGGAGCTGATAAGCCAGCTGTGGCTCAACATTACCTGTGAAAAGAAGAGTGTCTTAGCTCGTGCATCACCATATTGGGATTCTATTACAAAGAAAGCGGTGAAACCAGGGGTACACAATTGAGACCATGGGTACACATTTAGCAGGACATGGGGGCAGACTTTGGATATTCATCGAAAGCAAGGACGGATACTTGATGCTCGTAGGGAAGCAAAAGAGAGATGTTCACATGTAGCGCCGACCCCTTGTGCCATCAGATGTCACTCGGTCGCACGGTGGGCTTGAGGTTCTGTGAACTACCCAGCTCGCTTTCCCATGCAGGCGTCACTGCGGACCCCTCTGGAAGCTTCCAGACTCTGCTACCGCGTCTGTTGCTTCTGTTCTGATGACGATGTTGGACTCAGTTGTTGATAACTCAAGTGTTTCATTCGAAGACAGCCAGCAGCTGCTGGCCAAGAGACAGCATCAACAGGGAGACAACCATTTTGTGACTTTTAAGGATTCCTAACCAGGAGCGAATTATGCAGTTCAATCTATGTGCTTGGTAGGTTGGTTGTTGAATTTCTGCGTGATTTAATATTTAATAGACACAGTTCCCGCAGTTTCTTTTGTGTCGGAAAGTAAACCGATTTTTCTGGCTCGTTACAAGTTCCTAAACAGGAGCGAATTGTTTAGTCTCGCTTGTGTGCTTTGGTAGTTAAGTTTTTGAGTATCCGCGTTTTTCTAATTTACTAGACACGGCTCTTGCGTTTTCGTCACTGTCTACAGTAGAGTTCCGTGGTGCGTGTCGCTAGTCCTTTGTTTGAATGTGTATTGTAGTTTTCCACGGTCCTTAGTATGGATAGGGACTTTGATAGCTGTGGGTGGATGCAAACCAAGGTGATGACACTTAGCTCTCATCTCCAGGCTGCGTTGGCTTCGGTTACACAGCTTGAGCTTGCAGTGGATGGGCATCACTGTTGTGGGCTGGCCGTGAGGATCCAATGGATATCCAGCACGACCCATAAGTCAGCTGATCGGCCCGAATCGGTGACAAGCATCGAGGTTGACCACTCACATTATAATGTAGCATATGTATTATTATTATTATTATTATTATTTCTTTCTTTTCTCCCTCGTTCTTTTCTTCATATATATATAAATAATTTTGTACCATAGATAACATTGCCATAGAAACAAAGGAGGTAGAGAGATGCTCTTCAGTTTTTTAATTGCTTTATATTTGTCTGTTCGTCTCAATAAGTGATAGCGGGCGAACGTACTGTGACTTCCGCAAAGTTAATAACGTTGAAACAATGTATATAAAAATTGTACATTAAAAAGTGTTATGAAAATAGCAAAGTTTATTCGCACAGTCATATTTTGTTCATTATTCCGCGACATGCTGAGGATCCTGCATCAAGAGGATCGAAGCTAACAAAAAGAACTCGCGTGAGCTGAGAAGGGGCGATACGGAACCACTATTGTCATACCAATCTCCATGCACCATAGCGGTAACAAGAAAAGAATGTACGTAAATTTACGAATGTTAACTGCTGAATATATGTATTGAATATTGAAGGTATGTTTATTTTAGTGCCAGTTAAAGTTCACTCAAGATATGTGTACCTACCTTCCAATTATTTTGTAATAATTCTTTCAAAATTTTCCTTTTAATTATTTAAACAGCAAACTTTTATTAAGAAATCCAATATACATCACATTTCTTAGTCCCCCCGCCACTATTCAACATGCGGTCGGGTGGGAGGTCGCCTTGCGACGTGGCAGGCTGCGAAATACTTCCCGGCGGCCGAACGTAAGGCTTCCCTACTTAGTCTGACAAACAGGTTCCAGGATCGCCGCGCGGGATTAGCCGAGCGGTCAGGGGCGCTGAAGTCTGGACTATACGGCTGATCCCGGCGGAGGTTCGAGTCCTCCCTCGGGCATGGGTGTGTGTGTTCGTCCTTAGGATAATTTAGGTTAAGTAGTGTGTAACCTTAGGGACTGATGACCTTAGCAGTTAAGTCCCATAAGATTTCACCCACACAGGTTCCAGGATCTGTCTGTGGCTGACACTGTCCCTCCATCAGATGCAGTCGCTTGTCTTTCTTCAGAGAAAACCCCTTAGCCTGCAAGGTCCGAACAGCCACAGAGGGTGCGATTAAGGTAATTAGGAGCTCCAATGTTAGGCGTGTTATGGGCCTCTTAGGGATATGGCTGCCAAGGAGGGGAAAAAAGATAATTTTCACTCCCTGTGCATACCGGATAGAGTCATTCCAGCCCTAGAACGGATCCCTCTGAATGCCATGAAGAATACAGGTTGCAGCCAACTGCAGATGGTCGCACACGTCCGTACCAATAATGTGTGTAGCTTTGGATCGGAACAGATACTCTCTGGTTTTGAGCGGCTATCAGAATTGGTAAACGCTGCCACTCTTGCTTGGGGTAGCCGTGCCGTCCGGGGCGCCTTGCCACGGTTCGCGCGGCAACCCCTGTCTGAGGTTCGAGTCCTCCCTTGGGCATAGATGTGTGTGTTGTCCTTAGCGTAAGTTAGTTACTTTGAGTTAGATTAAGTAGTGTGTAAGCCTAGGGACCGATGACCTCAGCAGTTTGGTCCCATAGAACTTAGCACAAATTTCATTTTCTTGCTTGTGTGATGAAAGCAAAGTTCTCCATTTGCAGCACACTCGACAGGAATCATTGGTATAACAGTCGCAAATTGTCGTAGCTGTGTTGAGAAAGTACCAGAGCTCCAAGTGCTAATACAAAACACTGATGCTCAAATAGTTACGGATACTAATAGCTGGCTAAAGCCGGAGATAGGTTCAGTCGAAATTTTTGCGAAGGAGCTAACGGTGTTCAGAAAGGATAGGCTAAATACAGTGGGCAGTGGCCTGTTTGTTACTGTTAGAAGTAGCGAAATTGAAGTAAATACACTCCTGGAAATGGAAAAAAGAACACATTGACACCGGTGTGTCAGACCCACCATACTTGCTCCGGACACTGCGAGAGGGCTGTACAAGCAATGATCACACGCACGGCACAGCGGACACACCAGGAACCGCGGTGTTGGCCGTCGAATGGCGCTAGCTGCGCAGCATTTGTGCACCGCCGCCGTCAGTGTCAGCCAGTTTGTCGTGGCATACGGAGCTCCATCGCAGTCTTTAACACTGGTAGCATGCCGCGACAGCGTGGACGTGAACCGTATGTGCAGTTGACGGACTTTGAGCGAGGGCGTATAGTGGGTATGCGGGAGGCCGGGTGGACGTACCGCCGAATTGCTCAACACGTGGGGCGTGAGGTCTCCACAGTACATCGATGTTGTCGCCAGTGGTCGGCGGAAGGTGCACGTGCCCGTCGACCTGGGACCAGACCGCAGCGACGCACGGATGCACGCCAAGACCGTAGGATCCTACGCAGTGCCGTAGGGGACCGCACCGCCACTTCCCAGCAAATTAGGGACACTGTTGCTCCTGGGGTATCGGCGAGGACCATTCGCAACCGTCTCCATGAAGCTGGGCTACGGTCCCGCACACCGTTAGGCCGTCTTCCGCTCACGCCCCAACATCGTGCAGCCCGCCTCCAGTGGTGTCGCGACAGGCGTGAATGGAGGGACGAATGGAGACGTGTCGTCTTCAGCGATGAGAGTCGCTTCTGCCTTGGTGCCAATGATGGTCGTATGCGTGTTTGGCGCCGTGCAGGTGAGCGCCACAATCAGGACTACATACGACCGTGGCACACAGGGCCAACACCCGGCATCATGGTGTGGGGAGCGATCTCCTACACTGGCCGTACACCACTGGTGATCGTCGAGGGGACACTGAATAGTGCACGGTACATCCAAACCGTCATCGAACCCATCGTTCTACCATTCCTAGACCGGCAAGGGAACTTGCTGTTCCAACAGGACAATGCACGTCCGTATCCCGTGCCACCCAACGTGCTCTAGAAGGTGTAAGTCAACTACCCTGGCCAGCAAGATCTCCAGATCTGTCCCCCATTGAGCATGTTTGGGACTGGATGAAGCGTCGTCTCACGCGGTCTGCACGTCCAGCACGAACGCTGGTCCAACTGAGGCGCCAGGTGGAAATGGCATGGCAAGCCGTTCCACAGGACTACATCCAGCATCTCTACGATCGTCTCCATGGGAGAATAGCAGCCTGCATTGCTGCGATAGGTGGATATACACTGTACTAGTGCCGACATTGTGCATGCTCTGTTGCCTGTGTCTATGTGCCTGTGGTTCTGTCAGTGTGATCATGTGATGTATCTGACCCCAGGAATGTGTCAATAAAGTTTCCCCTTCCTGGGACAATGAATTCACGGTGTTCTTATTTCAGTTTCCAGGAGTGTAGTTTCTGTGAGTCAGTACTGGTAGATGTCATTCTTGGCGACCGGAATGAAATAATAATTGGAACCTTTTACCGACCTCGGTACTCAGATGACTCAATTACCGAAAAATTCAGAGAAAGCTCGAGTGTAATTTCAAAGCGTATCGACGCATACAATTGTAGTTGGTTGTGACTTCAATTTACCTTCAAAATGTTGGCGAAAGTACATATTTAACTTGGTAAGTACGCATAAAATATCATCCGAAATTGTGCTAAACACATCCCTTGAAAATTATTTCGAGTAACAAGTTCACGAGCCCAACCGAATAGTAAACGGTTGTGAAAACACACTTGACCCCTTTCTTTGGGGGGCGACATTAGTTTTCTGATTGGTTTCATGCGACCCGCCGCGAATTCCTCTCCTGTGCCAACCACTTCATGTCAGGGTAGCACATGCAATCTACGTCCTCAATTATCTGCTGGATGCATATCAATCTCTATCTTCCTCTACAGTTTTTGCCCTCAACAGCTCCCTTTAGTATGGTGGTAATTTCCTTATGTCTTAACAGAAGTCCTATCATCCTGTCCCTTCTTCTTGTCAATGTTTTCCTAGACTCTCCGATTCTGTGCAGTACCTCCTCATTTCTTACCTTATCGGTCCCCCTAATTTTCAAAATTTGTCTGTAGCACCATATCTCAAATGCTTCGATTCTTTACCGTTCCAGTTTTCCCACAGTCAGTGTTTCACTACCATACAATGCTGTGCTCCAAACATGTTGCTGTTGTTGTGGTCTTCAGTCCTGAGACTGGTTTGTTGCAGCTCTCCATGCTCCTCTATCCTGTGCAAGCTTCTTCATCTCCCAGTACCTACTGCAGTCTACATCCTTCTGAATCTTCTTAGTGTATTCATCTCTTGGTCTCCCTCTACGATTTTTACCCTCAACGCTGCCCTCGAATACTAAATTGGTGATCCCTTGATGCCTCAGAACATGTCCTTACCAACTGATCCCTCCTTCTAGTCAAGTTGTGTCACAAATTTCTCTTCTCCCCAATCCTATTCAATACCTCCTCATTAGTTATGTGATCTACCCATCTAATCTTCAGCATTCTTCTGTAGCACCACATTTCGAAAGCTTCTGTTCTGTTCTTGTCCAAACTATTTATCCTCTATGTTTCACTTCCATACAAGGCTACGCTCCATAGAAATACTTTCAGAAACGACTTCCTGACAATTAAATCTATACACGATGTTAACAAATTTCTCTTCTTCAGAAACGCTTTCCTTGCCATTGCCAATCTACATTTTATATCCTCTCTACTTCGACCATCATCAGTTATTTTACTCCCCAAATAGCAAAACTCCTTTACTACTTTAAGTGTCTCATTTCCTAATCTAATTCCCTCAGCATCACCCGACTTAATTAGACTACATTCCATTATCCTCGTTTTGCTTTTTTTGATGTTCATCTTATACCCTCCTTTCAAGACACTGTCCATTCCGTTCAACTTCTCTTCCAAGTCCTTTGCTGTCTCTGACAGAATTTCAATGTCATAGGCGAACCTCAAAGCTTTTATTTCTTCTCCATGGATTTTAATACCTACTCAGAATTTTTCTTTTGTTTCCTTCAGTGCTTGCTCAATATACAGATTGAATAACATCAGGGATAGGCTACAACCATGTCTCACTCCCTTCCCAACCACTGCTTCCCTTTCATGTCCCTCGACTCTTATAACTGCCATCTTGTTTCTGTACAAATTATAAATAACCTTTCGCTCCCTGTATTTTACCCCTACCACCTTCAGAATTTGAAAAAGAGTATTCCAGTCAACATTGTCAAAAGCTTTCAGTAAGTCTACAAATGCTACAAACGTAGGTTTGCCTTTACTTAATCTATCTTCTAATACAAGCCGTAGGGTCAGTATTGCCTCACGTGTTCCAATATTTCTACGGAATCCAAACTGATCTTCCCCGAGGTCGGCTTCTACTAGTTTTTCCATTCGTCTGTAAAGAATTCGCGTTAGTATTTTGCAGCCGTGATATATTAAACTGATAGTTCGGTAATTTTCACATCTGTCAACACCTGCTTTCTTTGGGATTGTAATTACTAAATTATTCTGGAAATCTGACGGTATTTAGTCTGTCTCATACATCTTGCTCACCAGGTGGTAGAGCTTTGTCAGGATTGGCTCTCCCAAGGCTGTCAGTAGTTCTAATGGAATGAACCATGGACCTTGCCACTGATGGCGAGGCTTGCGTGCCTCAACGACACGGATAGCCGTACCGTAGGTACAACCACAACGGAGGAGTATCTGTTGAGAGGCCAGACAAACGTGTGGTTCCTGAAGAGGGGCAGCAGCCTTTTCAGTAGTTGCAGGGGCACCAGTCTGGATGATTGACTGATCTGGCCTTGTAACACTAACCAAAACGGCCTTGCTGTGTTGGTACCACGAACGGCTGAAAGCAAGGGGAAACTATGGCCGTAATTTTTCCCGAGGGCATGCAGCTTTACTGTATAGTTAAATGATGGTGGCGTCCTCTTGGGTAAAATATTCCGGAGCTAAAATAGCCCCCCATTTGGATCTCTTGGCGGGGACTACTTAAGAGGACGTCGTTATCAGGAGAAAGAAAACTGGCGTTCTATGGATCCGAGCGTGGAATGTCAGATCCCTTAATCGAGCAGGTAGGTTAGAAAATTTAAATAGGGAAATGGATATGTTAAAGTTAGATATAGTGGGAATTAGTGAAGTTCGGTGGCAGGAGAAACAAGACTTTTGGTCAGGTGAATACAGGGTTATAAATACAAAATCAAATAGGGGTAATGCATGAGTAGATTTAATAATGAATAAAAAAAATAGGAGTGCGGGTAAGCTACTACAAACAGCATAGTGAATGCATTATTGTTGCCAAGATAGACACGAAACTCACACCTACTACAGAAGTACAAATTTATATACCAACTAGCTCTGCAGATGACGAAGAAAGTGATAAAATGTATGATGAGATAAAAGAAATTATTCAGATAGTGAAGGGAGATGAAAATTTAATAGTCATGGGTGACTGGAATTCGGTAGTAGGAAAAGGGAGTGAAGGAAACATAGTAGGTGAATATGGATTGGGGTTAAGAAGAACACTTGGTTCAAGAATCATGAAAGAAGGTTGTATACATGGAAGAAGCCTGGAGATACTGGAAGGTATCAGATAGATTATATAATGGTAAGATAGAAATTTAGGAACCAGATTTTAAATTATAAGACATTACCAGGGGCAGATGTGGACTATGACCACAATATATTGGTTATGAACTGTAGACTAAAACTGAAGAAACTACAAAAAGGTGGGAATTCAAGGAGATGGGACCTGGATAAACTGACTAAACCTGAAGCTGTACAGAGTTTCAGGGAGAGCATTAGGGAACAATTGACAGAAATGGGGGAATGAAATACAGTAGAAGAAGAACGGGTAGCTTTGAGGGATGAAGTAGTGAAGGCAGCAGAGGATCAAGTAGGTAAAAAGACGAGAGCTAGTAGAAATCCTTGGGTAACAGAAGAAATATTGAATCTCCAAACATATATTCTCATAAATTTCTTCATTAATTAAGGCCTATGTTTGACACTACAGACTTCTCTTGGCCAGCGATGCGCTTTTTGCCATTGCTAGTCTGCTTTTGATATCCTCCTTGTTCCGACCAGCATTTGTTATTTTGCAGTCAGAGTACTAGGATTCCTTAACTTCATCTACTTCGTGACCATTGTGATTGTTCACACCTCAGGTCACAGCTCACGAGAAACGGTCGGAGGGACCAATCGGCACTTTCGTAAGGTATCAGCTCGGTTAATCACCCCTCCCTGGGCCTGGCCGTTACCAGGGGGTACGTACGTGTCTTACCTGTCTACCCAGGGCGGGGAATTACGCGTTACCCCGTCACTGGCTACGCATGGGAATGCGTGGGTCGGCCTTCAGACCCACACAGGGAGGAAAAAAGAGAAAGGGGAAAAAAAGCAAGGGAAAGGAAAGAAGAGAGGTCTCAAACGCCGCAGTGGAGAAACGGGTAAAGAGAAGAGGTAAGGAAAAGAGAAGGACAAAGGAAGGACAAAGACTTGTCAGCATAGAAAGCAAAGAAGAGAGACTGTTTTACGTTTTCGAGCATCCGACTCCAGACATAGGCACAAAACATACCCCCAGAGGGGGAGAAAGAGAAGGAAAGAGGCGGAGGTGAGGGGGGGGGCGAAGATAGGGGATGGGGAAGGATGCGGAAAAGGAAGGTATGCAGCCCGGAAAGGAAGGAGGGCCACATTAGCTTGGGGTCCCATGCTCACTACGCACGTATCCACAAAAGAGTTGTGGACCCCTTGGGGGGGGGGGGGGGGGGACCCTTATCAGTTGGGTCTGATTCAAGAGATTGAGAAGGTCCAAAGAAGAGCAGCAAGATTCGTGACTGGTATATTTAGCCATTGCGAGAGCGTTACAAACCTCAAAGAAAATTTGAAGTGGGACACATTTGCAGATAGACAGCGCGCTAAACGGAAGGGGCTGCTCACTAAATTCCAAAATCCGATCTTCACCGATGACGTAGAGCATATGTTATTACAACCAACTTTTAAAACGCGCAATGATCACCATTCAAAGATAAGGGAAATTAGAGCTTGTACTGGGGCGTTCAGACAGTCTTTTTTCCCTGGCGCGATCCGCGAGTGGAACAGAGAGGGGGGGAATATGACTTTGGCGCGTTTGGCGCTAATTGTGCCCTCCGCCACACACCACTTGGTGGCTAGCGAAGTATATATGTAGATGTACACCATCAATCCTGATGTTCTAAATCTACTTCTGTTTCTTCTTCTATCACATCAGACAAATCTTTAATGTACTCTTTCCACCTATCCGCTCTCTCCTCTGCATTTAACAGTGGAATTCCCGTTGCAATCTTAATGTTACCACACTTGCTTTTAATTTCACTGAAGGTTGTTTGGACTTTCCTATATACTGAGTCACTCCTTCCGACAATCATTTCTTTTTCGATTTCTTCACATGTTTCATGCAGCCATTCTGTCTCAGCTTCCCTACATTTCCTATTTATTTCATTCCTCAGCGACTTGTATTTCTGTATTCCTGAATTTCCCCTAACATTTTTGTACTTCGTTCCATCAACTGTTACCCATGGTTTCTCCTTTGTACCTATGTTTCTCTTTCCAAAACCTGCGCGTTTACGACGACTTTCAGCACTGTCCGGACTTCGCCGTTTACTCCGTGAACTCCGCCGTCATCGACCACAGGAGCCACCAGTTTGTTCCACCAGTCTCTGTGTCACAGCCAGTGCGAGTGATCATAAACTGTGTTCTGACTACGCAGAATAGAATAGAAAACCGTTGACTATTGCTGATTCCTCTGTCTTTCAGTGGCAGTTTCCCACCCCAAGGCAAAAGGATTTGCCACCCTCTTTAAAAACGCTGTTGTCCAATGAGGGTGACTTCTTATACTGGAAGCGTTCGGCCACCATTGCTGGGCTTTTGTTACAAAATTTAAGCTGTGCCTAGATATGACGGTTTGATTACTAGCGAAAGATGCTACCCCTACACCATGGTGAGTTCTCTAGGTAAATCTGGTAACGTTTTGGAGAAAGCAGTAATTTATACTCATGATTCGGTTCGATAATTTCGTTCACGTCGTGATATTCCATTCCAATGTATCCACTTTTAAAACCAGTTTGTCTTTTGCCTGCTAAAAAACACAATATTTTATAAACTATAGAATACTTTTATAGCGAATATCTTGCACGTTACGGAGAGAATACGAATATATCTACGGTTTTCTTTAGCTCTTGTCTCTCTCCTTTCTTATGATGCAGAGTAATTACAGCAGTGTTCCAGTTTTCGTGAATTGCTTTCCTCTGTAGACTTACTGTAAAGTTACAGACGTAAGTATTACACTTATAAAATTTAGCCCTTTCTATTAAAACTCCATCTCTAAATGCCTTTCCTTTTCATACCGCAAACGGGTTTGTTCATTTCAATTTCAGCATAATCTTCGGGATGTTATCTTCATTATTATCTTCGTGTATACTTGAACCACATTTTGAATTACACAAATATTTAAGGAAATGAAACTTCCTAGCAGATTAAAACTTTGTGTCAGACTAGAACTCGAACCTGGGACCTTTGCCTTCCGTGCTCCCAGGTTCGAGTACCGGTCCGTCACAAAGTTTTAATCTGCCAGCCAATTTTGTGGTGTCACCGCCAGACACCACGCTTGCTAGATGGTAGCCTTTAAATCGGCCGCGGTCCGTTAGTATACATCGGACCCGCGTGTCGCCACTATCAGTGATTGCAGACCGAGCGCCGCCACATGGCAGGTCTAGTCTAGAGACTCCCTAGCACTCGCCCCAGTTGTACAGCCGACTTTGCTAGCGATGGTTCACTAACTACAGGCGCTCTCATTTGCAGAGACGACAGTTTAGCATAGCCTTCAGCTACGTCCTTTGCTACGACCTAGCAAGGCGCCATATTCAGTTACTATTGATATTGATATTGTGAATCATGTACCGTCAAGAGCGACCTTCATCATTAATGGATTAAAGTTAAGTATCAAACTACTTACGTCCGCTTTCTGAATCCTAATTTCTTGTCATGTTCCAGACCTCACGTCAGTACAGTTCTTCCCTCCTCACGCCAGCCTGCGTGAGCTAAAATGCGTGCATTTCGGCCTCCTCTAGTAACACGGTGTTGGCTCTTCTGCCAACACAACAAATTTGAAATCAGAGCACAATCTGCTGCAATGTGAAAATTCATTCTGGATTTTTAAAAATATTTATACGCTCGCACAAAATTTTTCTCTCCTGTTAGTTACTGTGTCTTCTGTCATCGTAACCAATGAAAATTTGTGTCTATACTACGTAAAGTTTTTCTGTTTTCCTATTCTTATTGTGTTCAATTTGTCTCTTGGCTATTTTTGATATTATCTCCTCACATCCTGTCGAAGGCCTTTACGGATAGTTTAATTCAGAGTATTCTGTTATGCTCCTATTATTGTCTATTTGATACTCAAGCCTTCTCTTTAACAGTTGAGTTGTTGTATTGGACTTTTCTACTGTTTTTGCCATCCTTGGCAAGCATATTCTCTGTTTACATATGTATATCTGTCTAAATCCTCCATTTTATAATACGCTTGCCTTTGTGCTTCATTTAGCCCTATTGTTAAATGAATTTTTATTATCTACGCTTATGGTTTATTGCTTGTTGATTCTGATATGTTCTCGTTTAGAAACCATTTTTTACTGGTAAGTCTACTATGATTTTCATTTGGAAAGTGATTTAGGGCCGTTACATCCTGTAGCGTTGCTTTACTATTTGATAAAATACAATCAATGTCATTTTAATTCCATTTGGTTCCTACAACATCTAGTTCTTTTTTGTTTTCTTCTGAAAGAGTGTTAAAAATAGATGGGATACTAGTCGCTCTCCTTATAAGTTTCCACTAACATATGACCCGCATCACTTCTGTTATCACAGCCAAACTTCCCCACTGAGAAGTCGCCTGATAGTTTCCGTCTTACTTTCGCAATAAAATCCCTTTATTATCGTCTAGTAGTGGAACTGCTGTCTTTTATCAGTGTCTGCAACTCATCGTAGAAGTCGTCTATCTCCTCACCAAACTGATGGCATCTCGATAAATTGATGTGACTCCTGTGTAATATATCTGGCTCACTTTTAAACAAGTCTTGGCGTTATGTGTCAGACTTCTCAATATCCGTAATGTTATATTGAGTTTTCGTGTTTATAATAGAGCCTACACCTCAAGTCCCTCCTTACGCTTCCGTTCTCTACTGAACCATATCAGTTAATTTTAATCCTGTTTTGTCTATTTTTTTAGCCTCACTTACAGTGGTACATGTCAGAATTTCTGTGTGCAGAAAGCCATCCGTTCTACACACAGGCGACGCGTAAGGTGACCGATGGGACTGTGATGGAACAGCGTTGTTAAGGGAAGAAGAAGAAGAGGGTTAATGTGCTCGTGAAGGCTGCGGCCGCTGCCGATCCATCACGGCACGCAGCCGCCGACACGGCGCAGGCGGGCTGACCCACCATCCCTCGAGGCGCTGTGCGATTCAGACCTCCCTAACGAAGCCGTGTCGCCGGCTTATTGCACCAGCGCTCCCGGCATATTGTGACTTGCTTGTACCTGCACGCTAAAACCAACCAGGACCACGATACAGAGTTACAGCTGAAAATTGGTTATTACTCGTATTAGACAGTTTCCCCAGATCACACAGAACTTTCAATACAACATAAATAACAGCTAGTCAACAGTTGCTGGGTTGCCAACATTTTTATTTATTTGCAGTTCATGTCTCATTTCGTATTCACTAGCTGAGTATCCCGTGTTCCCCGCATACGTATATACTCAACTCTTCTATTACTCTGTATTCTTCTTCGTCCTCTCTTTCTCCATCTCCTCCACTCCTTCTGTCCATCTTCCTCTCCCCTGTCTCTGTCAATTTCCACCCCACGCTGTGTCTGTTCGTCTCCTTCTCCCACTCTCTCTGCTTATTTCTTCCTTCCCATGTCTCTGCTCATCTCTTCCCTTCCCTTCTCTGTTCATCTCCTTCCCCCACCCACCCACCCACCCGCCATATCTCTGCCACCTGTTCTATCCACTACATGTTATCATGCCCTCCCCAATCGGAGACTGCTGGGTCTTACCCACACAGTATTTCTTTCCAGACTATAACTAATATGTGTACCAAATTTGACTGAAATCGTTCCAGGGGTTTGGTTCAAATGGCTCTGAGCACTATGGGACTTAACAGCTATGGTCATCAGTCCCCTAGAACTTAAACTACTTAAACCTAACTAACCTAAGGACATCACACAACACCCAGTCATCACGAGGCAGAGAAAATCCCTGACCCCGCCGGGAATCGAACCCGGGAACCCGGGCGCGGGAAGCGAGAACGCTACCGCACGACCACGAGCTGCGGACACCAGGAGTTTAGGAAGAGCTTTTTACTTTGTCTTTGTCCCCGTATGTGAGTGTCAAATGTATTTCACGTCTATTTAACATATTTCCCACATATTTGCATACATACACTGATGATCCAAAACATTATGACCACCTCCTTAATAGCGTGTTTGTCTGCCTCTGAAACGAAATACATCACTGATTCCGCTTATCAGGCAGCCGACAGTTTGTTGGTCTGTGGATGTATGTGGCATTAGATGTCTACGAACAGGTCATGTAACATGAGTAAATACCGGGCCGCTGATGTGCGCACGCGGTGATGGCGCCCAATAGCGACCCAGATGGGCTCAACAGGCTGGTCGCCGAGACATCAATTTGAGTTCACTGTAATGCTTCTCAAACCACTGTAGCGTGGTTCTCGCTCCGAGACACGAATGTTATACTATTGCAAGATGACATCACCCTCGAGGAAAACATCAAGCATGAAGGGATTCAGGTGGTTCGCAGCTGTCAGAATTTCTTCCATTACTACCACCATGCAAGCGCTGGAGAATGTCTCCCATAGCATAATACAGCTCCCACCAACCTGCGTCCCTGGCGCGCTGCACGTTTCGTGCCACCGTTCACCTCGATGACCGCGTTTGTCAAGACGACCATCGACCTCGTATAGCAAAAATGTGATTCACCCGAAGAGCCGACAAGTTTACATTGCTCGTTGGTCGTACCCCGATGGTCCCGTGCCCACTGCAGTCGTAACAGATGAGGTCGTTGGGTCAAAATGTGAACTTGTAGTAGTAGTATGCTGCAGAGTTCCAAGTTCAACAACGTACGATGAACGAAGTGCTCTAAAACACTTGTGCGTGCACAAGCATTCTGCTCTTTCGTCAGAAATGCCACACATCACCATCTATCCCACTTTACAGAGCGGGCAAGCCTCTGAACCCCACGTTCCGTGAAGAGTCGTGGACATCCAGCCATTTAGTGCCTAGTGGTAATTTCACTGTCTTTCTACTTCTTTCCGTAGATGCTCACGACAATAGCGTGTCAATATTCGACCAGCCTCGGCGTTTTCGAGATACTCGTTCACAGACTCTGCGTAATAATAATCTGCTCTTTGTCAAAGTCGCTAATCTCAATGGATTTCCCGTCCGCAGCTAGTGGTCTAGTAGCTAGCTTTGCTACCTCCTTTGCTACCTCTGGATCATGGGGTCTCGGGTTCGATTCCCAGCTGGGGTGGGGATTTTCTCTGCCCAGGGACTGGGTGTTTGTGTTTTCCGCATCATTTCATCATCATCATCATCATCATTCATGACAGTGGCTAGATAGGAGTGTTAAAAAAATTTGACTGTGAAAACATTGGGACTCCTTATGGGTGCTGATGACCGCGCAGTTGAGCGCCCCAGAAACCAAAACGTCATCATCGTCAATGGATTTCCCCATCTGCAGCCATATCTCGGTCTCCTGGCCGTGTCTGTTCCGCTTGCATACAAGGATTGACTGAAAAGTAATGCCTGCACCTTTGTAACTCTTCAACAGTTGGCAGCATTGGTATGTGGCAGGTACTGGCTTGTTCCGTAGCCTCTTCTCTACAGTTCCAGTTGGCGGGAAGCCTTAGCATTGAACGTTTGTGTTGTTACAGTGTAAAGTATGGGAACCTGCGCAGACGGTCGGTGTATGCGATTTAAGCAACGTGCAGTCATTGAATTCTTGACAGCAGAAGGTGTCACCCCAAAGGAGATTCTTCAGAGAATGAAAGCAGTTTATGGTGGTTGTGTTGATGTGAGTACTGTGCGTCGTTGGGCGAGTAAATTTAAAGATACTGAGGTAGGAACATCTGACCTGCGTGACAAAGAGTTGGACGTCCTGTGACAGCAGCCACCGAGTTTCACAAGCAAAACGTTGACAGATTTATTCAGGACGATCGTCGTCTCACTCGGCGAGAAATTGCAAGCACATTCGTCATTTCGCAAGAACGTGTGGGTCACATTATTGCTTTGCTTGGCTATCAGAAGATCTGTGGAGAATGGGTACCCCGGATGCTGACTCCTGAAATGAAAGTGCACAGACTTCCGTCTGTTCCCGAGAGTGAAAGACGTTCTGCGGGGACATCATTCTGCTTCTGATGAAGACGTTGAGAGAACTGTGAGACTGTGGTTGCGGAAACAGAGTGTCGACTTCTTCCATGACGGCTTCAGAAAACTTGTTCATCGTTAGCAGAAATGTATCCAATTGGCTGGTGATTATGTGGAAACGTGAATATTGGTAATTAAAGATCACATTCTAAGGATTATTTCTGTGTTTAATTTATTAAAATATTCCCATCCAAACCCAACTAATGAAGGTGGAGACATTACTTTGCATTCAACCCCCGTTCATTCATTTCCGCGCCACGTGTCCAAAACGCCACCAGACGGCATTCAACGTCGAGGTGAGCAGTGATCATAATGTTTTGGCTTATCAGTGTGTTTCACCTGTGCCTCCAGCGAATTTCGCCCTGGCGTTTCGCGTGCACGCGACTAAATTTTATGACGCCATATCAGCTGAACTATCTGCTGTACAATAATATGATTTTACAGGTGCATTCAATGGTGTAATTGAATACTGTCTGCAAAAGGTGTCGCGATTACATTTAGTAGTAAAGAAGTAATAAATGAAAACGTCATGCATAAACAGTGAAAATGTAGTAAGCGACAATCCATCAGCAAGGAAAAGCTTTCGTCATGATTCGAAATTGTGTAAAATTTGTACCAGGTCACTAAGTTCTCTCATTCTCAAATACTGGATAACTGACAGATAGGTGGTTCTCACCACCACAGCGATGATTTTCGGGCAGTAAGTGATAAGTGTGCCAAGTTTGCTTGAAATCGGTCCAGTGATTTAGGAGATATTTGCGTAAAAACTAAGAAGCCAAAGCAATTGTCGTAGCTGAAATAAGAAATATCGTCTAAGCGCACAGTTCAACAAAACAGACCACAGAGTTATTATATTAACAATGGTTTTGTTTGGGATTGTAAAAATAAAGAAATGAATTATTCGCAAGAGTAACTAAAAGGCTGATGTGCTTCTGAAACAATGCTCATATATGTCGTTACCCGTTGCACTCCAGAATGAACAATGAGAACAAATCTACGCTTGCGGAAATGGAAGCTTCGACCAAACGATACAGAACTGATAATCCTGAACTTTCACGCCTGTGGGATATGTTGATTAAAGTTTCATCCCCATGAGAGGTTATTTTTAGTACAGAATAAAGCTATTTCTGCACATGAAGAAAGTTTTAAGTATATGATAGCTATTGCACGTGTGATCGTTACTATAACGTTTTAGGTGGAGCTCGCAACACAGCAAGCTCCGAGAAGGTACACGTGCAATTTATCGCCATCTTTCAGGTCAAATCACTGGCTTGCTGGACTTGGGAGCATCATAACGAGAGATCTCACAGCGGTTGGGTGTAGTGCTATTCCTGCAGAGCTAGAGGTGACAAAATGGACTCAGCACAACGACGTCGCAAGGAAGGAAGGCACGGGTCTTTATAGAAGGACTGGACAGCGAGAAGATATTAGCACTGTTCGTCTGGCTCTGACAAGTAGATGGACTATAACAGCAGAAATCTGGGCAGGGTGTCATCATTAACCGTCGGGAGTACATTACTGTATGTTGGGTTGAGATCTCCATTTGCCATGTCTTTTTTACTGCTGTCACCTTGACACAGACAACAGAGGCATGCATGGCGTAGAGCTAAATTCATATTCAGTATTGAGTGGCTTTCTGTGTTCTTTACCTTTCAGCTTTGCTTCCGTTTCCTGCGATCAGGTAGACACCAACTTGTCAGTAGACTACCTGGTGAAAGGTCACAGGAAGCAGAGATTTTGGAGACACTGTAGTCTCCGACTCCTAGAATCATGGTGTGGAGTGTTCCTGGCTAAGACAAGAGGAATGATTTGGTAAGTGTTGAATGGAGGCTGAAGGCTCACCAGTATGTCGCAAGACTGGGAAACGCTCTTTGATGTACCCTTCATGATCAGGGTACCAAATGACGTACTCCAGCACAATAATGCAAGACTTCACACTGCAGTTAACACCACAAACTCTTAGAGGAATATACAGATCCTTGGCTGGGATGCCACGTCCTCTTATTGCAACCCATACATTTTCACGAAATGACAAAACATGTTTTTCGGGCATAGCAGGGAAACCCTCAACATGAACTCGGAGGTTGTTTACTTCCATGCCATAGAGAATACAAAATTCATTGGTGTCTGTGGGGTTCACCTCATATTGATGTTACCGATCGGCATCAGTTTCGAATGGAATGTAAGGTAAATCATATAATGCCCATCATGTGATGATCATCACTACAAAATTATTGTTTGTAGTCTCCCATTCGGATCTCCGGGCGGGGACTACTCAGGAGGACGTCGTTATCAGGACAAAGAAAACTGGCGTTCTACGGATCGGAGCGTGGAATGTCAGATCCCTTAATCGGGCAGGTAGGTTAGAAAATTTAAAAAGAGAAATGGATAGGTTAAAGTTAGATATAGTGGGAATTAGTGAAGTTCGGTGGCAGGAGGAACAAGACTTTTGGTCAGGTGATTACAGGGTTATAAATACAAAATCAAATAGGGGTAATGCAGGAGTAGGTTTAATAATAATTAAAAAAATAGGAGTGCGGGTTAGCTACTACAAACAGCATAGTGAACGCATTATTGTGGCCAAGACAGACACAAAGCTCATGCCTACTACAGTAGTACAAGTTTATATGCCAACTAGCTCTGCAGATGATGAAGAAATAGATGAAATGTATGACGAGATAAAAGAAATTATTCAGGTAGTGAAGGGAGACGAAAATTTAATAGTCATGGGTGACTGGAATTCGTCAGTAGGAAAAGGGAGAGAAGGAAACATAGTAGGTGAATATGGATTGGGGGGAAGGAATGAAAGAGGAAGCCACCTTGTAGAATTTTGCACAGAGCATAACTTAATCATAGCCAACACTTGGTTCAAGAATCATAAAAGAGGGTTGTATACCTGGAAGAATCCTGGAGATACTAAAAGGTATCAGATAGATTATATAATGGTAAGACAGAGATTTAGGAACCAGGTTTTAAATTGTAAGACATTTCCTGGGGCAGATGTGGATTCTGACCACAATCTATTAGTTATGAACTGCAGATTGAAACTGAAGAAACTGCAAAAAGGTGGGAATTTAAGGAGATGGGACCTGGATAAACTGAAAGAACCAGAGGTTGTAGAGAGTTTCAGGGAGAGCATAAGGGAACAATTGACAGGAATGGGGGAAAGAAATACAGTAGAAGAAGAATGGGTAGCTCTGAGGGATGAAGTAGTGAAGGCAGCAGAGGATCAAGTAGGTAAAAAGACGAGGGCTAATAGAAATCCTCGGGTAACAGAAGAAATATTGAATTTAATTGATGAAAGGAGAAAACATAAAAATACAGTAAATGAAGCAGGCAAAAAGGAATACAAACGTCTCAAAAATGATATCGACAGGAAGTGCAAAATGGCTAAGCAGGGATGGCTAGAGGACAAATGTAAGGATGTAGAGGCTTGTCTCACTAGGGGTAAGATAGATACTGCCTACAGGAAAATTAAAGAGACCTTTGGAGAGAAGAGAACCACTTGTATGAATATCAAGAGCTCAGATGGCAACCCAGTTCTAAGCAAAGAAGGGAAGGCAGAAAGGTGGAAGGAGTATATAGAGGGTTTATACAAGGGCGATGTAATTGAGGACAATATTATGGAAATGGAAGAGGATGTAGATGAAGACGAAATGGGAGATAAGATCCTGCGTGAAGAGTTTGACAGAGCACTGAAAGACCTGAGTCGAAACAGGGCCCCGGGAGCAGACAACATTCCATTTGAACTACTGATGGCCTAGGGAGAGCCAGCCATGACAAACCTCTACCACCTGTGAGCACGATGTATGAGACAGGCGAAATACCCTCAGACTTCAAGAAGAATATAATAATTCCAATCCCAAAGAAAGCAGGTGCTGACAGATGTAAAAATTACCGAACTATCAGTTTAATAAGTCACAGCTGCAAAATACTAACGCGAATTCTTTACAGACGAATGGAAAAACTGGTAGAAGCCGATCTCGGGGAAGATAGTTTGGATTCCGTAGAAATGTTGGAACACGTGAGGCAATACTGACTCTACGACTTATCTTAGAAGAAAGATTAAGAAAAGGCAAACCTACGTTTCTAGCATTTGTAGACTTAGAGAAAGCTTTTGACAATGTTAACTGGAATACTCTCTTTCAAATTCTGAAGGTGGCAGGGGTAAAATACAGGGAGCGAAAGACTATTTACAGTTTGTACAGAAACCAGATGGCAGTTATAAGAGTCGAGGGGCATGAAAGGGAAGCAGTGGTTGGGAAAGGAGTAAGACAGGGTTGTAGCCTCTCCCCGATGTTATTCAATCTGTATATTGAGCAAGCACTGAAGGAAACAAAAGAAAAATTCGGAGTAAGTATTAAAATTCATGGAGACGAAGCAAAAACTTTGAGGTTCGCCGATGACATTGTAATTCTGTCAGAGACAGCAAAGGACTTGGAAGAGCAGTTGAACGGAATGGACAGTGTCTTGAAAGGAGGATATAAGATGAACATCAACAAAAGCAAAACGAGGATAATGGAATGTAGTCAAATTAAGTCGGGTGATGCTGAGGGAATTAGATTAGGAAATGAGACACTTAAAGTAGTAAAGGAGTTTTGCTATTTAGGGAGTAAAATAACCGATGATGGTCGAAGTAGAGAGGATATAAAATGTAGACTGGCAATGGCAAGGAAAGCGTTTCTCAAGAAGAGGAATTTGTTAACATCGAGTATAGATTTAAGTGTCAGGAAGTCGTTTCTGAAAGTATTTGTATGAAGTGTAGCCATGTATGGTAGTGAAACATGGACGATACATAGTTTGGACAAGAAGAGAATAGAAGCTTTCGAAATGTGGTGCTACAGAAGAATGCTGAAGATAAGGTGGGTAGATCACGTAACTAATGAGAAGGTATTGAATAGGATTGGGGAGAAGAGAAGTTTGTGGCACAACTTGACTAGAAGAAGGGATCGGTTGGTAGGACATGTTTTGAGGCATCAAGGTATCACAAATTTAGCATTGGAGGGCAGTGTGGAGGGTAAAAATCGTAGAGGGAGACCAAGAGATGAATACACTAAGCAGATTCAGAAGGATGTAGGTTGCAGTAGATACTGGGAGATGAAGAAGCTTGCTCAGGATAGAGTAGCATGGAGAGCTGCATCAAACCAGTCTCAGGACTGAAGACCACAACAACAACAACAGTCTTAACATTGTTTTGAGCACAAAAAAGCTGCAGTTTAACGAAAATGTTAGTAGCCCGGCATGTGTTCACCGTTTTGCAAGACGTTAATTTAAAACGTCTCGACAAAAGTTCAATGAAACCTGGGACTCCTTAAAAATACTGTATGAGATTTCTTTTTGTCTTGCAGGTGTAGAGAGATTATTACACAAGAAAAGCAAAGAGGTACTCCTATTAATTAAGTAAGTCATGCAATATTCGTTACGAATGTAAATTTCAGTAAAGGGCATTGTCTAATTGTTATGTGTAACAGTTCTTGATTGCATACCACAAATTATTACCTTCCTATACCTATCATCTGTCATCAGCCGCACTGAATATAGTACTAGATCATCAGGGAAGTGTCGTAATAATACAACGTTGCTTAACTCTCCCTAAATCGAACAACCACGACTAAATGGGTTACTTTCCGATTACTGCTGTCCTATTCTTGCTAGTAGACTAAGTAACGATTTCCGTTACTTCTTACGACAACAGGTCTTTGTTAGCCATATTGTTGTGAAAAGTGCGCTAAAAATTCTAAAGACTAAAATCTTAGAATAAAATTAGTACATTAATACAGTTTATAAAATTATGTTGTTGAATACTGTAGTGCATATCTAAGTCTATTTCATAAAGAGCAGACAGTGTCTCACGTGATGACTGTTGCTATAAAAGAAACTGTTCTACAATGTCTTGTTACCTGATTTTCAGCAACCGTTCCTCACTACGACGAATGACAACTCTCAAAAATCGTAACCAATAACGCGCTAAAGCACCTTCCATCGGTCCTGGCACAATGTTTCCATTTATTCGATATGTTACACAGAAGGATAAATTGCGTTCCAGTCACTTCAATATGGCTTCATTAGGTTCTTGATGACCATAAGACCATTGAAGGGAGGATGTTCACTGTACATTGCTTTGAAGCCGGTGTCGTCGTACTGTATGCCTCAAAACACTAGAAAATTATTGTTTACAATTGCCTCTTATTCTTAATTTCTGTCCTGTGAATGCAGCAGCAGTTCTAAAAAGTAAATGTTACAGTGCTTTCGTGAATAACACAGTGTTAGGAAGCCATTTTCAGACGTTTTTCTGGTTTTAAACGCATATTTGATCCAATAATGTATTCATTTAAGCTCGTCAATGTATTTTTGTTTTTGTTACACTTTTCGAGAAAGCGAGAGGTACGTTGTGTGATAAGGCTGGTTTCGTAATCCAGTATTTTCCTTAATAAGGACTGACGAAATTGATGTTCAATACACGTACTCTTCCGAAAATGCCGAGAATTTATTTTTCTGTGTGTGTTCGGTTTACAATTTTTCCTTCTCATTTCGGTCACCCGGAGAGCTTTTAGAGTTGGACTGATAGAAACGCTAAAGTCGAATGACAAAAATAAAACCACTACAGTGAAACTAATCAGCGCAACCAAAATTCGTGCATGCAAAAGAAAATATCGCTTGAACGAGTCCAATTACGAATAAAAATTTTTCCTGTGCTCTTTATACTACAATCATAGCGATTAGCACACAGGTAAATGTCGTAAGCTGACATCTTTTTCTATCAATACTCATCTTCCAGACGGAACAACTGACATGGCGGACGTAGACTTCAAGTTTGTGACATTATGACAACTCTGCTTATTATACCTTCATGCATAAGACGAACAGAGGCACATATTTCCTTGAATTATCTGTGGAATGAGAGCAGAGATCAGGGCTAGTTGATGTTTTCAGTATCTCTTCATCCCTGTTTTCTCTTTCTAATTTTATTGTTTATGTGACTGATTCTGCTCATAGCTACTTTTTCGCTAGTAACTAATGACAAAAACATCACTTAAAATTGTGTGCTGAATTCGAAAAAACTTCTTAAGAATACGTTATAGTTATTCCAACTTACCTCAGACGTGGGGCACGACTGCATATTTTGAAAGGGATCCGTCAGATCCGTTTAATATGTTCGTATCGCTTAGTTGTGTTGTTACTGGATTTCCGATGCCTCTAGCTTCCTGTATGTAATGGAAGCGAATCTTGATACAACTTAATTTTGTTTTCCACTGAAGATTCGGGCATAGAATGTTAGGAGAATATTTACGTTATTCGTTTAGATTATAATTTCGTTTTGTTTCTGATTTTTACATGGATATTACACTACTGGTCATTAAAATTGCTACACCACGAAAACGACCTGCTAGAAACGCGAAATTTAACCGACAGGAATAATATGCTATGATATGCAAATGATTAGCTTTTCAGAGCATTCATACAAGGTTGGCGCCGGTGGCGACACCTACAACGTGCTGACATGAGGAAAGTTTCCAACCGATTTCTCATACACAAACAGCAGTTGACCAGCGTTGCCTGGTGAAACGTTGTTGTGAAGCCTCGTGTAAGGAAGAGAAATGCGTAACAGCACGTTTCCGACTTTGATAAAGGTCGGATTGTAACCTACCGCAAATGCGGTTTATCGTATCGCGATATTGCTGCTCGCGTTGATCGAAATCCAATGACTGTTAGCAGAATATGGAATCGGTGGGTTCAGGAGGGTAATACGGAACGCCGTGTTGGATCCCAACGGCCTCGTATCACTAGCAGTCGAGATGACAGGCATCTTATCCGCATGGCTGTAACGGATCGTGCAGCCACGTCTCGATCCCTGAGCCAACAGATGGGGACGTTTGCAAGACAACAACCATCTGCACGAACAGTTCGACGACGTTTGTAGCAGCATGGACTATCAGCTCGGAGACCATGTCTGCGGTTACCCTTGATTCTGCATCACACACAGGAGCGCCTGCGATGATGTACTCAACGACGAACGTGGGTGCACGAATGGCAAAACGTTATTTTTTCTGATGAATCCAGGTTCTGTTTACAGCATCATGATGGTCGCATCCATATTTGGTGACATCGCAGTGAACGCAATTAGAAGCGTGTATTCGTCATCGCCATACTGGCCTACCACCTGGCGTGTTGGTATCGGGTGCCATTGATTACATGTCTCGGTCACCTCTTGTCCGCATTGACGGCACTTTGAACAGTGGACGTTACATTTCAGATGCGTTACGACCCGTGGCTCTACCCTTCATTCGATCCCTGCGAAACCCTACATTTCAGCATGATAATCCACGACCGCATGTTGCAGGTCCTGTACGAGCCTTTCTGGATACAGAAAATGTTCGATTGCTGCCCTGGCCAGCACGTTCTCCAGATCTCTCACCAACTGAAAACGTCTGGTCAATGGTGGCCGAGCAACTGACTCGTCGTCACAATACGCCAGTCACTACTCTTGATGAACTGTGGTATCGTGTTGATGCTGCATGGTCAGCTGTACCTGTACACGCCATCCAAGCTCTGTTTGACTCAATGCCCAGGCGTATCAAGGCCGTTATTATGGCCAGAGGTGGTTGTTATGAGTAATTATTTCTCAGGATCTATGCACCCAAATTGCGTGAAAATGTAATCACATGTTAGTTCTAGTATAATATATTTGTCCAATAAATACCCGTTTATCATATGCATTTCTTCTTGGTGTAGCAATTTTAACGGTCAGTAGTGTACATACATATTTACAATTAGAGATGGACGAATACTCCCTGCTGGGAAAAATAACATTATTTATATGTTAATAATGTCTTTTTTACACAGTTCAGATACTTTGACTTATATGGGGCTATATTGCAATAGTAACAAACTTTTTGATAAATAATTCAAAGAAGGCTGCTTTAGAGCAAGGGTGTCTCTCGACTAATATTTTCCATTATTTTGCAGATTATGCATGATGTCATTATTTCATACTATCAAGGTATCTTACCTCGCCTTTTTTAACTTTGCTTCTAACTACAGCAAATGAAAGAACTCATGTAACTGGGATAGTAATAAAAATAATTTTTATAACAAATATCCACGCCCTAATCCTCTCATTGCAGAGAAAATGCTAGAATGCAGAGCATATTGCCCGAAAGCAGTAGAGCCTCTTCATCCTCTCAACAATATGTAGTGCAGACAGCAAAATGACAGCACTCAAAATAACTGAATCATAAGAATCAAAATTGTTCAAATGGTGGAGGGGTGAGCCTACACACCATTGGCTCAGGTAGTAGTGCCCCAGGGAATTACAGCAATTGGCAGACAACATCATGACGTCAATGTAACATGATTGACCGACCTCTCCCCATCTTCCCCTTCCTCTCCCCCACCCTCCCTTCCACCTCCTCCCACCCTTCCCCACCACCTACCTGAGGGATGATCTTGACATGTGTGGCCAGTAGCCTTGACTATGACATTCACTTCTAGGTCAGCTGTAATAAGACAGTTATCCTTTCTTGAATACAGTTGGAGTGTTTTATTGTCCAGAACATACACTGACGCTCTACTTCCAGAATGCGAAACTGGAACAGGCAGAATTACAGAAAGAAAAACCAGTACAGACCCGAAGCATGAAATGGTAATAGATTTGCAGTTCTGCAAGGTGTGGAGATGAACCCCGTAAATCCAGGTAGTAATCTACCAGAGAATAGTCCAGCACCCCAATGACAAGTATCTATGGGAGTAGGAGAATGGCATGACTGTTTTATTCAGTTATACAGGGAGACAAAACAACTGTGAACTTAGCCCAAAGTGCCCACACTATTGTGCAATTTCTCTCGTTTTCATTCTAGTAAAGCTAGCCAGGACCTTTATAGAGTAATAGAAGGTCTTTTACTAGTTTTTTGTTAGACAAAATTTCTTGAGGAATTAACGCCCCAAATGTTCGCGTCTTTTGGCCTCCAACGTTTCAGATTGAAAGATTTTATGGATTCATCTCCCTTACTTCGTAGTCCGCCCTTAAGAGACTTCTTTATCAATACCCACCGTATGTAAGTATTTCTTAAAGTTTCCAACAGTTTAATCTGACTCCTGTTCAAGCCCAAGATCATGGAACTTCTCCTGAGACATGACTTTGGCGTCACTGAATTGCCATGTTTCTGTTTTAGGTCTTAGTCTAATATTCTGCGTGCTGCCTTCTAATACAGACGTGTAGTTTTGTTCTTACCTACGCCTTAGTGGCGGTTATGACAGGTTCTCATCCGACAATGGAACCTACAATTATTTTAACCCGTTGTTTTCCTCTGGCCTCACAAAGGTTTCATGGCATTCCACAACGGTCTTTGAACTCTTTGCTGCGGCTGACAGAGATTTCAGAGCTGCTTGGCTGTCTGAAGGAATGTAAATACCACGATCCTCCGCCTCTCACTCTCTGACAGCAGATATTTCCACCTGAAATACAGCGCCATATTCTCTAGAGGGATTTCTCTCTCTATTCTAGTCTGTACCCCCTATAATCGGCCGAAATCTTCATCTGTTTTTCATCCCTCAGCAAACCAGTTTATGTCTCCTGAGTAGTATCACGGTTCGTTCTTCCACCATTTCCTACTTCCGATACCAGTACAGTTTTGAAGCGAGAAACGATCACGGTTTTACGGTTTTGCAAGATGTGGAAAAATTCGCCATGGATCCACTTTGCAGTCTGCCAGAGAACAGGCGAGCACCCCCCGCAATGATAAATTGTCAGCAGCAGAAGGAGTATGGATAGAAGAGTTGGATTGTGGTATTAATTTTGCTGTAAGTAAAACTTAAAGGAAATGATTTTAGACGACGTTATGGAAGTAAAAGCCGTGCCAGTAAATCCAGTGTAGCGATATTTGCGGGTCCAGTAGGTCTAACGTCTGTTTTCCGCACTGGCAACCCCTTTTCTGTTATCTGTGAGGACATTTATCCATTTTTCAAATATGTGAGGACAGAGAGATGTGTTCCATTTTGTCACTAAGAGGGCTCAAAGTTAAGAGAGCGATGTTCATCGAAAGGTCAGAGAATCGAGTTTGAAGCAAATTTGGTGATTCTACCATTGTTGAAAGTGGATGTGTTTAGGGAGTCGGGTTTTTTAGTTCCCACCAAGCAATGTTAGGCTTGGTGGAAGTGGATCAATTTTTGGAAATTTGCGTTAAGTTCCTATGGGACCATACTGCTGACTTAATCTTACTGAAACTAACTTACGCTAAGGACAACACCCACACCCATGCCCGAGGGAGGACTCGGACCTCCATCGGGGTGAACCGCGTGTACCGTGGCAAGGCGCCCTAGAACGCATGGCTACCCCGCGCGGCGAAGTGGAACATCGACAAATTTTAACGGGAGTATTAAAAGACTGCAGTTTGGAGATTGCGTTGTAAGAGGAATGTCTGAAGTGAGTTGTCTTAAATTTTTTATCAAAGCGGAGTTGCGACCTGAGTTTGAACAAATCCATGGCGGTGAGAGTTGGCGAGGTACTTCGCTGTCCGAGCAGAGGTGAGATGAGTTTCTTGTAGGCATGAGGGTAAAGATTTTGTTGATTTCATAATCAGGCACAACCTGATTCCCATAAGGTAAACGTTTTGAAACTAGTGAAACGAATGTTAAGTCTAACTATTTATGTAAAGTAAAAGATATTTAGAGATGCAGTTTTTAATTTCAATCCATTGCATACAATGTGCAGTTGATTTTACAGCGAATTGCTGTCAATATCTTCACTCACCTTTTAACACGAGTTCACAGTAAATCTGATACATCATTTAGAAAAAAAAATATTCACAAAATATTTTTTCATAGACATGAGAAAATTTTATCTAAAACTGATACACTATCACAGAAAATTATATATACTGCTGAATACAAAAATTATAGATTATCCAGATAAAACCCTTGGTAATAAAAATATAGCTGTAAACAAGTTCAGAAGACCTTGTGTTTTGTGCAAGCCAATAACTTCACAAAAAATCTCTATAAAATAATTTCGTTAAAAATCAGAAATATTTAAGGCGCCTTTGACTATTTTATTTTGTAACAGAGCATTTGGTGGAATGCAGACTTTGTTGCTGCCATTACCAAAAATGATAACTGTACCCTGAAAATAAAAGATGTTAATTATTCATTTCTTATAACAACAGGCACAAGCATACATCTAAAAACACATGTTTACGTCTATTTGAGATAAAAGGTTATGATACCTGACAGTATATGATGTGAATATGATGTGAGGTTGTTGAAAGTACTAGGGATGTTTGTCATACAAAGATCAAGTCTTTACTAACTATATTTTGGTAGCTTTCTAAGACATTCATATTCACTGCAACTTCTCTCGCATCATATTTATGTTGGTCTCAATATAGTAAACAGTTGCGAAAGTTATAAATAACGATAGTTAAAAGTTATTGGTAAATATATGTTAGAACTATGAGTTATGAACGTAAGAATCAAATTACATTGGTTGCACCCAGTGGAGTGGAGTGGAGTGGGGTAGTGGTGAGAGGGGATTGGAAAATATATAGGCGGAAATACCTTTTTTTCTTAAATGCCTTTTCAAATATTATTTGAAAAGGGAAATATATGACAGTTCCCTGAAGAAAGATATGATGAAAAGACGTAATCACGAATAACGAGAAAACGAGAAATGAAAACTTTCAACTGTCAGAATCACAACTATACAGAAAAGATAATAGGAATCAATGAGGGTAAAGCGAGAGCGACTATCGATTGTAAATACTTTGTAAAAGTTAAGTAAACTGAATGTTAAATCAGAGACACACTATAACACACAGACTAGAAGATGCAGATTATAATGTAATGGGCTAGCTGTGTAACACGTTGAGGTCACTCGTTCGCTAGTTTCGCTTCAGTTCTGATTGTTCCGATGTTTTGTAGTCAGCAATGTGTCATGAAACGTATTTAGTTTCCTAAAGCAATGTGTAAAAAAGTTCCAAATTCCATGAGCAAATACGGTTAGTAAAACCTCTCACATGTATGGGATACCTGAGATGAGATGGATGGAAACCCTTTTATGTAATTATCTACACATCTCACAGATGTGTGAGACTACTCTTTACGATAACAGCTAACAAAAGGAGAACGCGGACGGTACCCACCAATATTTTTGGAGGGAAGCACCCAAAGAGGAAAAGAGGAAGAGTGATTAACATCTGCTCTGTACAGGAATTTGCTACGTCGGTGTGTGATATGCAATACTGATAATAATTCCTTACCTCAAAAATGTTCTACAGCTTATCACTTTTGTGTCTTAAAAAAGAGCAAAAAGCGGAAGTATAGCCTCAGTGTTGATCACGTATTCAAAGAACAACCTTCATTGTCAGATCCCACTGAAGTAGCACAACTGTAGACATACGTCAGTTTCTGAAAACTACTCAAATACAGTTATTCGTGAAGTAAGAATCCGCTTCAGCTGTAATAAAAAAAATTTTAACTGCAAGGCCGGTTTCAGAACATTAGAGCTCCATCTTCAGGAGCCACCAACTGTAAAAACAAGAGAGAAATGTTGGTTACAGAGTATATGTAAGGAGTTACGGGATGAGACAATACGTAGAAAGTCATAAACTCACTTAATTAGAAACAATCATAAGTGCACGGCGGTCGGGCCACGCAGTATGGAAAGTCACTTTACGAATATGTTACTCAGTTGCGGATGTCCCCACATCAAATCCTTTGTAGCAAATATACACACTTTAGAAATAACACTGACTTTCTTGCAAACCGATTGAGACATTATCAAAACATTACCATTGCGTCATGCAAATCTTAAAGGACGTACAGTACTGTTCGGTTCTTGCGATCCGCCCAATACTATCTCAGTCTTTCCGATCATAATGTTTCAATCCGTATTGTCCTCCTGTTTTCTTTCTAAGGTTTCTCATCTCAAGTTGTTGTAAAATCCCGTTTCTTTTCATTCGCAAGATGTGAAAGAAGTAAGAGATTCTTTTCTTCTTCTTTACGCTATTGCTTGAGTCAATCTCTCGATAGAAAGTTTCATTGAGGAGAATTCTAGACTTCTTCGACGTGGTATTTTTTATTTGTGCTAGTTCTGATGACACTTCTTTCGGTTTTAAAGAGGCAATCAGTTCTTCTTTCACTTGGAGCAATGTTTCGCAAGTATATGTGACTTCCGAGACACTTACTCTTTTATAGTGTTGGATCTTATTGTCAGTTAGCAAACTTTTCTTATTATACGTAGAGTGGATTACAAATTAAACTTTTTCTCATTTGGTTGGTCCTATTTGTTCCTGTTTCTTCCGCACTTATGTTGTGCCTGGCGATTTCTCCGTGCTATTTAAAACGAAGAACTATGAACATTTTTTGGTTGTTTATGAAGGCTTTATTAATACACGGGGGTTCATGGGCATGATATCGGTTTTCTCAGAGAGCACTTGTAATTCTATTTTTTGAAGACTGTTGACTTGGGCATTAATTTCTTCCACGTCCACAGCTAAGAGAGATAAATATAAATCATCCGTTAATCCCACACAGTTTGTACTTATTGCGGGGTTTGCTCCAGTTTTGATTTTAGGTGGGTTCATGGCGTAATCGTGGGTTACATTGAAAAGAACTGAGGATAACATTTCACCTTGTATGAGATTGATTTTTATTGCGAAGGCTTTTGAATTTTTTTCTTCACCTTGGAATTTGTGCTGATTAAAGGGAATTCAATATCTTTAAATTAATCTTGGATAAAGACCGTACGATCTGAGGGTTTTTAAAAATGTCTAACTATGGACGCTATCATATCCTTTTTGAGACCTACGAATAAAGTAAAGAGTTGTTTATTTCTGCACTTGTAATATGCAATTATTAGTTTCAGGGTGAGAATTTGGTCTGAGCAGCTTCTGTATGGGCGGTTTGTATTCTCCAAGCTGTGGTTCCAGAATGTTTTTGATTTTATAGTAAATCATACGGGTAAAACTTTTGTATGTACAGTCCGGAAGAATTATTTATCTTTAATTATCCGGGCTGGTTTTATCTTCTTTTTTGAATAATGGGTGGGTTATTTCAGTGATATAATGCTCTGTGAAAAGAATAGATAGTCCAAAATAGTTACTGAAAACAAATCTGCATAGTTAATGCAGTGGTTTATAAAGTATATTATCTGCCGCCCTGGCATCATTTTATATTAGATCAGAAACGGAATTACGTCTGTTACAGTTTATTTACATGTATGCGTATGTGTTAGCGTAAATGCAGTACACAGCACTGTGGATTCGACACTAATATTCGTAAAATCCTATCATTTTTAAACCAATTCTTTCCACACACATCCCTAGTTGTGCTCAGAGTATCGCACCCCAACAGTTTTAATTTCCTAGACAGTAAGACGTGTGTGTACTAAGCTTACCTGAAGAGCTATGTTTACTTGCCACTATTTTCAATTTTCGTACATTCAACTCCACAAACAGAGTTGCTAGGTGTGTCTTATTTCCGCAGCATTTTTCCCCTGAGGAAAAGAAAAAACATGCGTGTGAAATGTGGCTGAAACCACTCTTACGTGACACCTCCACATCTTGGGGCCAAATGTCATCAACACTGTCGCAGGCCAGCCTAGTGACACTCTAAAACAACCGAAATATATTTAGCTATCTCAGCTCTGGATGTGGAAGAAGTTCATGCCCAGATCGTCAGTCTTCAAACAATATGATTACAAGTATGCTTTGACAAAACTGAGATCTTGCCCATGAAACCACTGTGTGAGGCTCTAGGAAATGGAGAAACAGTAGACTCCAACGCCAGAAATGATTGTTTAACAAATATTATATTGGAAACAGCAATAGATGTTGCAGGAGCGAAAAGGAACGAACATAAGAAAGTTTGAGAGGACACAAGATAGCCGATGAAAAAGGGAAAAGAGCTGAAAGTAAATAACCGAAGAAGTCAGAATGAACTAAACAAAACCATTCAGAAACAGTCTCGAAAAAAAGAAAGTGTAATTGGAAGATTTTAAGGACAACAGACTACAACAACCGAGGTATGACGTAGGCTGGGTAGCGATATCACATTACTCAGAATATTGGCTGACTCTGTTACAACAACCTGGTAGACCCTACTAAATCTGCTTGAAAATTTCTCTGAATATCTGTAAAGTGCACCTAATGAAACAAACAAGATGTAAGATTGAGTACATTCCAGAAGTACTACCAGAAGAAGTAGGGAAAGAAATCGGCGCACGGAAAGAGGAAAAACTTGCGTGATTGATGAGATACAGTAGAAATCATCAAAATTGGTGAAAGGAAAACTCTCACAGCGAATCGTAGTATATTTTCGTAATAGGGCGATATCGGATAGCTGGAAATATGCTACGATTAGTATAATCCACAAGAATGCGATAAGGGAAGATGTGGAGATCTGCAGATCGAGAAGTATTTTGATTTGTGTAAAAATTTTCACAAATTTCTTACTATTTCTCTACTAAAAATAAGCATCAAACCTTAATCAATGAAAAGAACATGCAGGCTTCATTAGTTGGTGTAACACAATCTACTGTGTGTCACCTAACAAGGGGAGCGCGCCCACGCGTCATCACCGATTTCATCGAAATTTATGGTATATGAAGGGCTTGGCCAGAAATGAAAGTGATGGAAGTGAGAGATCTAGACGACAAAGCGTTTCGGAAATTTACATTTTTGGCGCGGGTTGGGCGATGTATGAGCCATTTATGTTAGCATAGTCTCCATTCAGCGTTAGGCCCAGCAAAAACAGAAGATTACAGAAAGGTAATTCAAGTGTCGTGGGGTAGAGTCCTTATACGAAACATTTTTATTTTTAATTTTTACTTTACTGACACTGCAAATAAATCGAAATAATACTCACTATATTGTTTTAATTAATATTTCCACAAAAGGCATGAAAAGGAAAGGCAAAGGAAAACTTGTGATTGCAGATATATTTCCAGGAAATGATTGTACTTACAGCGTCCAAGATGACTGTGCAAATAACTTTCCATGAAGTGGTTGTAATTAAAACGTACAGGACTTCGTATGCCTACAAGAGAGGGTTCAAAAAACGGTGGATGAGTACGTGGCAAAATGTAGGACTGTCGTAATTACTTCATCAAAATCTATGAAACTTATAACAGTCTACTACAAATGTTTTTTGACTGATGTGATGAAGTCTTTGGTGCAGGCGAACAAATTTCTTACGGAGAAACAGCTCACTTGTGAACGGCCAGAAGTTAGTGTCCAACGGAACAATATTTTGGCAAACAAAGATGTTGCCATCATCAAGTACGAAGTTGAAGAATCGTAAATTTCTTCTGTTGACTGACTCGGGGGAGGAGAAATAAATGTATAATTATACAATGAGATTTTTCGATATGAGGAAGGATAACCCCCATATGCACTCCGTTAGTGAAACTCTGCGATGTCTGTTTTTATCGTCGGGTAAATAGCTTTATCGAAAAGCTTCAAAACTGCTCTTGTCTCATCGACAGAAAAAGAAATCACGTCCCGAGAAGAGTGCAACAAAACACGGTTCATTGTATATGACCAACTATCCTCGCCAGTATTTGGCGAAATGGTTTGTTAACCATGGTTTGCTGCCAACTGTACGTGGGAGAGAACCTTCTATGAATGCAAACCAAGTTAGCTTTTCTAAAGAAACTTTAAAACAAACATGTCATTGTAAAAATATGGCGTTTATGAAGCGTGCAAGATGCCAAGAAAGTTATTTCTGCCCACGTTTTTACTACGAGTATCACACCAGCAAGTGCAAATCGGCAATTGTAAAACTATAAAACTGTCTAATTTTATACAGTAACGTCTCCTGTATGCATTAGAATCCCCTCCTGGATATTTATTTGCTATCTCAAATATTCCTTTGTCTGTACTTTTCATGTCTTTTATTAAAATATTAATAAATACAATACACTGACCATTATTTCGGTTTATTTGTTGTGTCATTAACGTAAAATTGAAAATAAAGAACATTTCCGCATACAGGCTCGACCTCAGTTTACTCTTTTGTACCCTCCACTACGCCTGGACACTACGGTAATGTAAAATGGCCCATGCCTCGCCCGACCATGACAAAACTGCTAGTCTCTCTAGACGTTTGACCATCTATAGTGCTCCCAATTCTCTCATTTACATTTCTAGCCAACCCTGTGTATACCATAAATCTGGACGAAATCGATGGTAATGAGCAGGCAAGGTCACTTTGTGAGTGGTAAAAAGAAGGAACGGATACTAGTGACCACTTTTTATGCGGTTTATAGACTACAAGAAAGAGTTTGATTTTGTCATCATAAAATAAGGAATAGAGTATACCTACATCAGTCTGTTTAAAAATATATATAACAAAGCTACGGCTTCCAATATATTGGATCAAAAGAGAAAAACGCTCTGAACTGAGAAAGGAGTTTAGACAAGGTTACTCCACTTGATAAAAAAATATTTTCTGGAACCTTGGAGGAGGTGTTTAAATCATTAAATTGGGATGAAGAAGGGTTACGCATAAACTGATCTTATCTTAGACACCTTTGGTTTGCAGATACCATTGATTTATTTATTTCGAATCCAAAGGAACTTCACCAAAGGGTAGAGGAAGTGGACACAATAATTATGACTGGAGGTCTGAAGATTAACTGTAGAAAAGCGAAAACATGATCAGTTAATACGCCGGTAGGGGAATAACAAGTATTAATGACTGTGTTTACAGGCTTTCTCGGCGTATTTCATTAATGAAGTCTTCTCGGGTGCGGTACTCAGAATAAAAACTTGTCATTATTTTCTATGATTTCATTATCAATGACAAAATCTCCTCCGGTGACAAGCCGAGTGGTCGCGTCGTCTTGTTGCAGTTATACTCAGAGTAAAAACTAGTCAGCATTTTGTATGACTTCATCATTAACGATAAAATCCTCTTGGGTGATCAAACGAGTGCTGGCGCCGTTCTGTCGCAACGTTTCAAAGTTTTGTTTTCATCATCTTCAGGTGAAAACTCCCCTCTTCACCTGAAGATGATGACACTAAACTCATTGAAATGTTGCGACAAGACGCGCTGTCATTTGGCTGATCACAAGAGAAGATGTTATCATTAATGACGAGGTCACAGAAAATGTTAAGGAATTTTTATTCTGAGTATAACTGAAAATAATAAAGTGATAGACACTTAAAAAATTATTGGAAGATAACATTTCTAATGTACCTTGAACAGAAAATGTACAACCAGTATTAAATTAAAGAACTGAAAAGTACGTTAAGAGCGCAAGCTGTTCAAAACGAGCGTTTCCTGACGAGAAACGCAAACGTGCATGTCGGACGCAAGAAGACGTGACAGAAAAACAAGCGAATCGATAGAGAAACAACAGGAGTTGAGGATGTAATAATGACGGTTACAGAAATGAAACGGACGTAGGCTGAGCATATAGCGAGACGCTACGAAAGGAAATTGATGAAGGAGAGTATGTGCTCTGTTTCTCTTGATAAGAAAAGATCTACAGTATGACAGAGGGGAAGATGGACAAACGTGGATGGTAAAAATTGAAGATCACAATGTGCATTGATGAACCAAAATATTACCACAACCTTAACTGCGCGTCAGTCCATCTTTGAAACGCAATGCAGCAACAATAATTAAAAAGAACTAAAGACATACAGTTTACAATGAAAAACAACTTCGCTTAAATCATGTTCCACAAAAATGTTTGACACTCGCACAAATAAACAATTCCATGATCATCTCATTTCCTATGGTAACACTGACATTAAACGTGTAATCAAAGCTCTCTTTCGTGTGTAAGATATTATGTTAGTCATTAAGGCCTAATAAAGTTAGTATTACTACAACAGCGCATGAAATAATATTATAGCCTAGAAACTAAGTACTGCCGGCCTTTCAAGCGTGTAGTTTTTTAACGTGTCATGTACTTCTAGAAGTATTCATCGCGTATCAGATGTATGTAGCGTCTAATTTTAGCGGACTGGTTGTAAACATGGAATTAAAGCAGGGTCTTGAAAGTTGCATAACTACTAACCTTTAAAGATACTCCTTTAGAAAAATAAACGTTTCCAGATACTGTTAGAAATTCCAATTCCAGAATATCTGGGATATTTTGAAATCTGGCGAGAAAGTCCTTCACCTGCAAAGAAAAGGTGCAATGACTACAACGAAACCCAGGGGAAGTGGTATACTTATAACTGTACTTCATAAGACTTCTTCCTTGGAAAGTAAAATAGTGAACTCTAATGTATTATATCATAGTTATTTTGTACATACGTCGACAGCATACTTCATACCTCCTTATAATACTCTTCAGAAAGGTGAACAAGGGGTACCGTGTCACTTCCTCGAAGAGGGTTCATTGAAAGTGATCCGTTCTTCAATTTATACAGATTGCTCATCACCAGCAATAGATCCGAAGTTTTTTTAACTGGCAAAAACCGACGGCGTGGAACGTTGACACCTAAACAATAGTAAAACAAACTTTCAGGCGGTTAAAATATTACTTTACGTTAAAGTGAACAAAAAAATAAAAGGGGAATGAGTACATAATTTTAAGCACTGCAAAATTGCTATATTTTAGCAACCAGACACTCATGTCTTTATCTTCATATGTGTCACGTACGGGTAAGAGAAGCTGTAAGTAATTATTACATTCAGTTTCTAACGAAAGAATACTTTAAGATATTTGACATATGCTATCTACAAAGGGTAAAGCAGCTAAGACAGGCCACCTCAAATATATTCAGAATGAATAAATACATCGAGATGAGGTTTTCTCCAGTTTACAGTGGGCAACATGGCAAATTTCCTGACGTTCGCAAGTAATTTTTATCGTTTACAATCCCCTAGTAACGACACTGATTGCTATTTCTAATGGAACTATATACTTTCTTCTGTAGCATTTGAAAGAAGCTTCTAAGGGAACTTCGACAGCCCGCAGCTCGTGGTCGTGCGGTAGCGTTCTCGCTTCCCGCGCCCGGGTTCCCGGGTTCGATTCCCGGCGGGGTCAGTGATTTTCTCTGCCTCGTGATGGCTGGGTGTTGTATGATGTCCTTAGGTTAGTTAGGTTTAAGTAGTTCTAAGTTCTAGGGGACTGATGACCATAGATGTTAAGTCCCATAGTGCTCAGAGCCATTTGAACCCATTTGAACTTCGACGACATAACCTGTGTGGGATTTGATCAAACAGTATCAAGACAACGTCGGCACAAACCACAGTCCCGCGTACTACTACAGCAAAAGTAAGAAGGCACGGTTCGTACGTCTATTATCACGACTGCCATGCTAAGTGCTCATAATGTTGACCTTGAGCACTGCTAAACGCTATAAAGTTATTCTGGAGAAGCAATAGTGCACGTTAAATTCAATCTGGAGTTAACGCCAGCACAGGTCCGTGTTATAGGGCATTTTACGCCTTCGGGAGTCGTTGGTGTTTCCTAACAAATCTCTTATTTTAATTTTCACCACAGATAAAAGTATACAAGTGTTAAGTTTGGTGCGTGTGCAGACCATTTTGCATTCCCTGAACGAACGTCCCAGTACTCTCCAAATGCTCTCTTAAGAGGGTCGGTTATTACGTATGCGAAATGGCAGGGATATCCGTCAAATTGGTACCACACTGATTGTTTTATATCCAATTGGATGTCTTCCAATAACTGCGGCAGCAGCATATCTTAGAAACTCGAGATTTAGATTTAGATTCTCGTCGATAAATCAGAGACCGATGATGGGTGTTCTGAGAAACACGCACCAAATATTGATAGACAAAGACTGTTGTTTTTATCCACTCCTTTGAGTCAATGTGGATTTTCAACTGACGATTAGTGTATATTGCGAAGATTCACTTGTCCATGGTTTGTGAACGATGCTTCTTACTTAAACAAAAATTTGCATCGATATGCCTAATCACTTTGCACTTTTCGTAGAGATGATTGCAGTATGACAAGCTACAGTTATTACATATTCTTTAAGTGATTTCACCACGAACTTACTGACAATAACTTCACCGCATCCAACTTTGCTAAGTCCGCTTTTTCACGGATAAAGAACCGTACTCGTTAGATGTGCTATTAATTCTCTAATGTATCACCAGCCGCATCGTAGATCTACGGGACTTATTTTTGGTTATAATGTTTACAGACTGGGGCAAGCATTGTTCTCAGTGGAGAAGCGCATGTTTCTAGATAATTATGCAACCACTCACAGACTTTACATGCATCGTACACTATGAAACACAAAAATGCCAAGTGTAACATTATAAGATGTTAAATGGAAGATAAGATTTTTTTCCAAACAGCTACAAATTATGAAACATTCTGGCAGATAAAAACTGTTTGCCGGACCGAGACTTGAACTCGGGACCACTGCCTTTCGCGGGCAAGTGCTCTACGAACTGAGCTACCCAAGCACTACTCACGACCCCTCCTCACAGCTTCCCTTCCGCCAGTACCTCGTCTCTTATCTTCCAGACTTCACAGAAGCTCTCCTGCGAAACTTGCAGAACTAGCACTCCTCGAAGAATGGATATTACGAAGATATGGCTTTGGCACAGCCTGGAGCACACTCCGCTGCAGAGTGAAAATTTCTTTCTAGCTACAAATTAAGTCATATAACCTACCACAGCGAAAAATTCGACAAATGACCGCCCTGTGAGCAATGTGATTTACTCTCGCAACATTCCCGGTGAACCTGGTATAATGCCTCGAAAGAGAACGAATTTGAACGCAAAGAGCGTAGGAACAAGGTCAACAAAAAACATTCATTTTGAAATGTGACGACATTACCGACTGACGAATCTCATCAATTCAGCAGCATTAAAGAGGGGACAGGTTTTAAGTGGTGTGCATAGGGTTACATAGAAATATTCATTTGCTGAGGGCTCGCTTGAAGCTGCACTGTAAGCACGATCGTTTAATGAGGTAATTTGCATTTTCAGCAGTTAGTCTCCTTGACTCGTTCTAGTTTAATGGAGACAACAATAATGCTTAGCCGCGCCGTCTAAGGCGTCTTGTCACGATCCAGTTTGGTCCCGTAAGGCCTTACCACAAATTTCCAAATAATGCTTAAATGCGACTGTAATCATACACAAACCAAAAAAAGTTTTGCGTCACCCCGGTCCCCAAAACTCATGAAAACAGACGGTGACTGTGTATATTGTATCACAGACACAGTCCCTTTGACTGTTCAGAGATGTCACTAGACTCACGCAAAGATGTAAACAACCATGCATGAGAAGCGCCTATTAGACGGAGGGGTCCTACAGCCGATCAGTTCCAGTTATTTCACCAGGGAGGAGGTACACGGCTCGTGTTGTCTGTAGTTCAACCACGCCCAGACGGTCAATACCGCGATTCGATCGCGTCCGCAGTGTTACTTTGTGTCAGGAAGGACTCTCAACAAGGGAAGTGTCCAGGCGTCTCGGAGTGAACCAAAGAGATGTTGTTCGGACATGGAGGAGATACAGAGAGACAGGAACTGTCGATGGCATGATTCGCTCAGGCCGCCCAAGGACTACTACAGCAGTGGATGACCGCTACCTACGGATTATGGCTCGGAGGAACCCTGACAGCAACGCGACCATGTTGAATAATGCTTTTCGTGCAGCCACAGGATGTCGTGTTACGACTCAAAATGTGAGCAATAGGCAGCATGATCCACAGCTTCACTCCCGACGCCCGTAGCTGTTCATTTCTGATACACAATATACGACCCGCTTAGAGACAGAAGTGATGACAGTTTCTGCAGGACCTGGCCATCATTTTGCAGGACACTGTTCAAGCACGTACAGTGCAGGCTTAGCTGATTTGTTTGACTGATGGGGCTGCTAAGTGCTATACCACCTACTGCAGTCCCCTGACTTAAGGCCTCTTGAGTTCAACTCGATTTCTAAACTGAAGGAAACACTTCACGTCATTCGCTTCAGAAATGCTACAAATTCGTCGGGCAATAGACCGCGCCGATAGAACTGTCAACGCAACTGGCACTGCTAAGAATGTCCTATGACTTCCACATCGCTGGCAACGGTTTATACACAATGCTGGTGACTACTCTGAAGGTCAGTACAACTTTGAAACACGTATCTATTTTGTACGAGCTGTAAATAAATACTTGCCACTATTAAAGTTCCAACCCTCGTATATGTTAGTACAGGACTAGATGTTATCAACAGCATTGTTGTTCAAGAGCACAACACAGATTATTTAATCAATTACGAAACCATGGATTATGGCTGAATATACAGTACGCATAGGAAAAATAAAGGAGTTCGAAAATGCACTGTCCGCTGAAGCACTATACAATGATGACAAGTGACCGCCGCGAGATAGAATGGTGCCTGATTGCAGGCACGTGGCCAGGCAAAGAAAGTACACAGACTGGCAAAAAAAGTGGGGAACAGAGAAGACATGTTCGTATGTCAATGTAACTGTTTACACGTACTCAGCATCGCCGGGCATGTAAATGATTACGGTTGCTGTCCTCTGTCACAGCCAGAGAGCATTAGTGTTATTCATATTCAGGCCTAGGATATATGAGGGACGTGAACAGCTTCAGATTTTGAGTGACCACTATGAAGGACACGGAGATGCCACATATTCGTGTGAGACAGCATTATCAGAACAGGACTGTTATCTGTCTCCATTTGGTTGGCTAATCGAGTCATCCAATATCCAGATTTTTGCGCCATTCACATGTGACAGTGGTCCGATGTTGGACTGCATTCGAATGTGAGGGAATACATAGTCGTCGTCATGTTTGTGGTCGACCACGTTTGACCTCCAGAAGGGAGACAAGCATTATTGTCCATCAGGCTCGTTGTAACTCCTTCACATCTGGGTCTGCCATCTGAGAACAAGTAATGGACTCCCTGCAACATTTTGTATCCCCCGATACAATTGGGTTGAGACTAGCAACAGCCGGTCTAGAGAATTACGGCCGCCATGTGTAGGCTGCTGCCAAGACCCGCCAAGGTAGCCAAGAGCGCTAACGCACTGCTTCCTGGACTCGGGTAGGCGCACCGGCCCCGGATCGAATCCGCCCGGCGGATTAACGACGAGGGCCGGTGGGTCGGCCAGTCTGGATGTGGTTTTTAGGCGGTTTTCCACATCCCGCTAGGTGAATACCGGGCTGGTCCCCACGTTCCGCCTCAGTTACACACGTCGCAGACATTTGAAACATGTCCACACTATTTCACGATTTACACTAGACGCAGACAGTGGGGGTCCACTGATTCCGTCCTGGGGGGTATGGGGTGGCGGCAGGAAAGACATCCGGCCATCCCTAAAACTAACATTGCCAAATCCGTTGTAACCACGCCGACTCTGCAATCGCTGCGGGACTATGGCGTAAGCGAAAGAGAGGAAGTGTAGACTGCTGCTAATATCGGTTGTATTTGGGGATGTGCCATGACTGGAAGTGTGAACTGCGATTGAATGGCGTTGCGCTGTGTTCAGCGAGGAATCATGCTTCTGACCTACTCCAGATGACTATCGTTGGCAAGTATGGTGGTGACCTCGGAAATGTTTTACAGCGGCACTGAGTTGTAAGTCCCAGTGTCGTGGTGTGCCATCGGACACGACTTCAGGTCACAGCGGGTAGTGATGGAATTCTGGCGGCACAATGTCACGTACATACTCCGTCCTCACGTGTTACCTCTCTCGCACAGAATCGTGCTGACATTTTTCAGTAGGACAATGCTCGTCCACAAACGTCATGTGTCGCTATTAACCATTCTCATTGTATTTTTCATAATAAAACAATCCCAACTGCATAAAGAAGTTTATTAATTTAATGGTGACCGGTTTCGACCACTGTTCTGGCATATCGCTCCTAGAGTGGTGCCTGCTCCTCGCCATCTTCAGCAGACTCCCATGGATGTTGTACAGAACAGTGATCGAAACCAGTCACCAGTAAATAAATAAACATCTATAAATGGCTCGGACTGTTTCATTACAAAATATTTTAACGTTATTGTAACCGATGACTTTCCAATAGAATCAAGGTAAAAGGTTTGAAAAGAAATTTATCTGAGTGATGCTGAAGTACTCTCATGCTCAGCAAAATCCCCAGATCGGTCCTCAATAGAACATGTGTGGCACCAGCTCAGACGTCAATTACGTCCCAGTGGCAGTGTCTAGGGTATCAAGGACTACTTACAACAGCTGTGAGCCAACTTGTCCAGGGAGAGAATACTGCTGTTGTACGACTCCCTTCATAACCCACTCAGTGCCTACATCCAAGCCAGAGGGGGTGCGACATCATACCGAGAAGTATGGTGCCAAGTTCTTCCTAAATTTGAGTCAATATTGTACCGTTGAAATATCATCATATACCATATCAGAAAGTGAAGTTTCATTTCGTTTCTTCTTCCCCTTCTGCCGCTTCAGTTTTTTTCACTCAGTGTATAAGCCAATCAAACACAAATGGGTGTTCATTTCAACGACGATACGCACAACAAATGGGGAAGTTTACAGGTACAGACGACTTTGACAAAATGCAGCTATCAGAAGTTCCGATGCTTTTGTAGTGAGCATCTACGGAAGGAGTTGAAGGACACTGGAAACATCAGTAGGCGACAATGGGTCGGACATCCATGCCTCATCACAGAACGTGAACGTCGGAGGCTTGTCGGCTATGTAAAGCTTGATACGCGGCGACCTGTGGTAGGTCTGATGACAGAGTACGATTCTAGTGCAGGCAGAATTTTTTCAGAGCACACTTTTTAGCGCACAGTGTTTAATATCAAGCTCCACAGCAGACGTCTCTTACGTGTTCCCAAACTGACCCAGTGATATCAACAATTACGGTTACAGTGGGCACCCATTATTGAGAATGGACCGTGGATCAATGGAAATGTGTCACCTTGTCGGAAGAATGACGTTTCCTATTACGTCATCCAGGCAAAGGGCTCGGCTAACAGCAACGGGCGCTGCATCATGGACACAAGCCGTTGCGAGCAGATCGTGCTGAGGCAGAAATTCACCTCGGTAATAATCGAACGCACCAGGACACATGTGGATTACATGAACATTATTGTTGACCAATTGCATCCTCTCATGCTTGATATCTCCCCAGACGGCGATTGCATCTTCCAGTATGATAACTGTCTATGCTAGATTGGTTTGAGGAGTATGGTAGTGCACTCACGATGATATGTTATCCACCAGATTCGCCTTTTCTCAAGCCAAAGGAGCACAACTGGGATGTTATCGGACGGCAGCCCCGCATTCACACACTACCGTCCTGTAATTTACGGGAATCGCTTGACTTCTGCCTAGACATCCGGTGTCACATACTTCTGAGAACCTACCAATAACTTTTCCAATCCATGTCACACAGAACCGCTGCTGTATTGCTTTCCAAAGGAAGGCCAACATGTTGCTGGTCATATAGTCATAACATTTTGGCTTACCAACGTCTACTAAGACGCGCCACGGTGAGTCACAGCAGCTTGTAGGCATGCCAGCTGGCACGAGATATACAGTCTAAATTACCAACATTGCCCACCTACTACATTAACATTAATATGGCTGAAGTTTTCCTGCACTGGTGTTGCACATGCGCACAGGACACTTTTTCTTATTATGCCTCTCACTCTTCTGTCAGCGGACGTCTCGTGGCGAGACCAATAAAACTGAAAAGCCAGGACGGATAGCAAATAACTAACTTTATTTTTTGTGCGTATATACTGTAGTAGGATGAATACTTGATTCACCTTTTAATTTATGTGGGAGTATACAAGTTGAGAAATTTAATGCACAGAGCTGTCACATTGGATAGCAGCAATGGCTCTAGCCTGGCTGAGCATCAAGTCGAACTGATCTTAGATGAGAGATATGGGTATGTCATTCCATTTTGCTTCTGGTCTGTGCCAGAGTTCATCAACTGTATGGATGGTGAGCAGCGGCGCGTCAGACTATCAACAGCCCATGAACATATGTTTTCAGCGGGTGAATGACCCGGAAACGTGATGGCAAGAGCAACAATTATCTTTTTTTCTGGTTTAATCATTATCCATTTTAACTGACAATGCTAACGTCAAGACTCATCCGAACGTTGGAAGACCGTACTGCTTCACTAGTCTAATGTTAAATTAATTATGAGAGTATTTCACTCCCACTTTTTCTGGTTTGGGTTCATCACATATCTGGTATTATTAATTTGCTTCTGATCCACATCGTATGTTTTTGTAGAGTTTTTTCACCTAAAGATCCACTTACAGTATCGTGAAAACGATCGTACAAAATCCTAGAATAATAGATTATCAACAGCACTGTGATTTCCTAAAGTTTCTTTAGAAGATTTTAAGAAAATTTTGTAAAGAAATAACATGTGCCAGCTAAGTTGTTGATGCCAAACGTAAAAGCATTAATTTTTAGAGTAGAAAGAGCGGAAGAATACAGCTATGATAACCATCTTGTTTGAATGAGTAGCATGTACCGTTCGAACTGTAATGGTTAGTGGAAGATTGGAGGCAAAAGAGATATAATCATTTATCCTTTAGTTGTCCACGGACTGTGGTATCATATTCTGACCTGAGATTCATTCAGAATATACTACTAAGGACCAAAGGACTCTCCCTGATATCGATTTTTACGGTTATGCTCTCGATGAAGACAACAGTCTCAGCTTGTTTTAACCATTGGAAGTATAGTATCGTAGAATTTTGGCCACGACGGAGTTCACGAAGCTGCTAGGTGAGCAAAACGACCAGTCGTATGTACACCCCTCAGCGGTTTTCATTGCGTCGATTGTTCTCAGTGGGTGCCCCAATGTGTGCAGTGGACAAAGATCAATATGGAAAATTTCTTTCCGCGGATGTGTTCCTATTTAGCTTCTGCAGAGGCAAATTCCTTGATAGGTGAAGACCATTGCATTTACAACAACCATCTGCTCAGCAATCTAAAAAAAAGACAGTTTGTATGATTTTTAACGAAATTAACATCTATTTATAAGCATTAATTGCCCATTTACAAATGAATCTATACAATTTTCATTTTTCTTTTGCATTATAATATGTGTTCCAAATTACATTGTCATATCCACGCAACACTGATTCTTTATGTAACTGAAACTGTAAAGAGTAATTACAGTACTGAAATGTAATTCTGTTATAAACAGCAACGTTGCTGTAACAAGCTGGATCACCAATAACGGATTTTTCACTTGAGGTTAAAATTATTTCGCTTAAATACGAATACTTTAAAAGAGGGAGTGTAAGGGAATAAGTGAGATTCTGAAAACGCCGCGAAACTCTTCTCTTTGCACACGATTTTCTCGTAAATTCGAGACAGAAGGCATAAACCGGTCGTTTTACGCAATGAATGAACGAAACACAAATAAAATTTACATTGCTTTCGATGCACCATTGGACTTTCCTTACTAAACTGTGGCGTATTTCAAGCAAATTGCACCAATTTCCATAAATCATGGCGTTGAATGCAAAAACGAATCGCGGCAGCAGGTTTCATTCCATACCTACGGCTCAACGTAAAATTTTTATCGTTGGTGGCTACTGCATTAGATATTTAGCACTAGTGAGGATATTGTGTTACTGGACCAGAAGGGAGTTACAATGAGAAAACCAGAAGTTACCATTCACGCTTTAAAAAATCTGCATTCAAACATACGCATATTTGAAAGCAATGTGAGACAGCAAAAAAAACTTTAACTAATATTTTCTCACAATTATTTTTTAATTTCAATGAATGTTTCGAAGATAAGAGTCTCATTCAACGACTTTATGACTATAACAAGGATGTTAATTAGGATGACTGTAGCAGACAAGGAACTTGTTATTTAACTAGCTGATTATCTGGAGTTGCACACTACCTGTTTATCACAGTCTTATATTTGATAGGAAAATGGATGAATGTGTAACTATGTATTCGATTACGTCTTTTTCCTTCTCACTGCCTTTATTTTCTTTTCTCGTTCCTAAGGGTGCCAGAAGTGTCTTATCTACACAATATTTTTTTTCTATATCCTAGGATACGTAGGACCCAAGTTCGGGAACCATCGTTCTTTCGACTGGTTTTGTGTTGTACTCCTTCTCTTCTTACCTTGTGCTAACCTTTTCATGCCTACGTATCTAACACACACAACATTCACTATAATCTGTTTTGCATATTCCAGTTTCTGTCTCCTCCCAGTTTTCTGTCCCTCAATTGCGAAGTCCACTGCCAAAATAACTATTCGTGGATGCCCTAGCAGACGTCCCACTAACTTGTTGCTCCTTCTGCTAAGGATCTTCCCAAGACCCCTTTCCTCACCAAGCCTTCGTAGTATTCCTTAATTTTGTGCATTATCTGTCCAATTAATTTCGAACATTCTTTGATACCACAACATTCATAACACTTCCAGTTTCTCACTCTCCGGATAACCGATGATCCATGTAACGCTTCCATACAATGGTTACACTCTAAGCGTACACTTTCAGAAATTTCTTCATGTGTTACAAATCAGTATCACACAGATATAGAGCTCTTTCATGGATGAAAGCAGTTTTCACTTGTTCCAAACTACTTGTGGTATCTTCTAGCCTTCAGCCACTTTATATGATCTAGTTTGTTATACAGTGTTTCGGAAATTCCCATTACAAACTTATAGAACTTGTAAAGGAGAGTGATTACATAATATTTTGAATAGGAACCCATGTCCTGAATCGTACCGTTTCCGTTCTACAGTGGTTTCAGTTCAAATGTGCAGTCCACCTCAGCTGAGGGAAAAAGAAAAGTCTTAGAGTTGTTTGTCCTAATATGCATTAGGGTAGACAGGATGATGTGTGGTACGTCAAACGGTCACCTGATGTCACTCTGCATCTGCCTTCCTGCGAGACCTTTTCAATTCCTGTGCGTCTCCGATACAATAAACATAATTCGGTACACGTTTTCGGAATACACAGACGTGCTTCTTGTGTACAGTGAAACTCGAGGTAATGAAGAGCTGTTAGTGGGCTGTATCGTGCACGTTTTCCGCAACGCAGCACGCCATCACCCAAATTTTTTGCCTAAGTTACGCAGCAGCTTCGAGAAGCAGGTATCTTCACCGTGAGGAGGCAGGACTGTGGTGCTCCATGGCAATGACGCACGCGCGAATTTGAAGAAGATGTACTACATCGCATTGAAACGAAAATGAAATGATCGTATGGCATTTATTGGCCGGGATATCCCCTTCGGGGTTCGGCCGTCATATTGCAAGTCTTTTTAGTTGACGCCACTTCGGCGACTTGCGTGTCAGTGATGATGAAAATGATGATGGACAAACAACACCCAGTCCAATGCCGGGAATCGAACCCGTTCCCCCTCGCGTTGAACAAAACCTGTCAACGACTATTCGAACAGTTGCGCGTGCAATGGGTATTAGTCACAGTATCGTCTGGGACTTTCTGCGTGAGCAACAATTACATCCGTATCTCTTACAAAGAGTACACCCTATGGGTGCAGCCGGTTTTCCACAAGGCGTTGCCAGCTGCACACGGCTCCTGCACCTCTGCATCGACACTCCCCTGTTCCCATGTCGAGTACCGTTAACGGATGAATGTTAAGTTCACTGGGGACTGTGTTTTGAATTCGCGAAACAGCCATGTCTCAGCAGACGAAAACCACCGTGCACGCATGTTCCGGATTTCAGCACCGTTTTGGTATTAACGTGTGGGCAGGTGTTCTGGACGGTCGTGTGATTGGGCCATATCTCCTTCCCCTCAAGCTAACTGGTCCTGCATACTTGATCTTCCTACAAAAAGTATTGGATCCGTTCTTGGAAGCGTAATTGAATGTCCGTCGAGAAACGCGGTTTAAGCATGCTGGTACACTACCTCACATCTCACGTTCTGTTCGGAGACATCTGGACAGACGATATGGTGAAAGATGGATAGGCCGAGGTGGTCCATCCGCGTGGCCGCCGCGATCTCCGGATTTAACTCCTATGGGTCGTATGCAGAGTTTAATTTACAAGACGCCTGTTGTAGAGACAAAGGAAGATCTGCTGGCACAAGTTTTGGCTGTAGCACTAGAAATGGAGAGTGTGTCCAGAACATGTTTCGTAGGTAAAATGACTGTAACAATGTTGGTGGTCGCCACATCGAACTGCTGTTGTAATGCGTTAATACTGTTCTGTACGTATAGTATGCTGGGCTCTTTTTCGTTATGGAGTAATATAAAATACATACAAATGCGCTTAAGTGATAGATATTTCGCTAAATTTCCTTTCGAATTGTTACCTAATAATTGTACTGTGTTACGCCTAATTCAGTTCCTCAAGCAGAATTGGATGAGTAAAATATCTTAACTTGAAACCGTCGTAGAACGGAAATGGTACGTTTCTGGACGTGGGTTCCTATTCAAAATATTATTTATTCATTCCCTCTACAAGCCCTAGAAGTTTGTAAGTCCTAGAAGCTTGTAACGGGAATTTCCGAACACCCTGAACAGAAGAATTCTTTCACTTCCTCGCATTCTGCGTTGTTCTTAATTTTGATGTAAGGCAAGCCGTTCTGTACATCATGTTTATACACAGTGATGACACGGAACATCAAGACTACATAAAACAGCACTTCTGTGTGGCATGGATTCGAAAAGTCCTTGGTAGATTTTCTGGGGTATATGAGACCAATTCTCTACGTCTGGGGTATATGAGACCAATTCTCTACGCACTGGTCACGAAATTCTGGTAGATTACGGGCTGGTGATTTGTAGGCGCGAAGCTGATGCCTGATGTCATCCCAAATGTGTTCCATCCTATTCAGCTCAGACAAATTTCTTGCCCAAGACATCAATATGAGTTCATTGACACACTCAAGCCACTGTGGACCGATTATGACAGTTACCCTAATGGAAGATGTTATCGCTGTATTAAAACATATCAAGCATGAGAGGACGCAGCTAGTCCGCAGTAATGTACGTATTGTCCTTACCTGTCGTGGTGTCTTCGATTACAACGGTAGGTCCACGTAGAAGCCAAGGTGAACGCCCCCCACAACGTTATATTGCACCCACCTGCCAAAATCCATGGTTCTGTGCAAGCTAAAGCAGTCGTTCACCTGGATGATAACGTATCCAGACACAGCCACCACCTGGTGTAACAAGAAACTTGTTCATTCCCACCAGGCGAGACGTTTCCATTAATCTATAGTCCAATCTCCATGATGTTGTGCCCACGATGTCGTTGGGTCAGTATGGGAACACGAAAGGGTCGTCCACTGCACAGCCACATGTTCAACAACGTGTGTGCTGGAACTTTCTGGTAGATTAAAACTGTGTGCCGGACCGAGACTCGAACTCTGGACCTTCTGTGGTGTTAGGAAGATAGAAAACGAGGTACTGGCAGAAGTAAAACTGTGAGGAAGGGGCGTGAGTCGTGCTTGGGTAGCTCAGATGGTAGAGCACTTGCCTGCGAAAGGCAAAAGTCCCGAGTCCGAGTTGTTCCGACACACAGTTTTAATCTGTCAGGAAGTTTCACATCAGTGCACAATCCGCTGCAGTGTGAAAATCTCATACTGGAAATGTGTGTCTGCAAAAAAAAACTGATTGCTGTAACAGCGTTGTACTCTGTGGAAAGATAAGCCACAAATGGCCGAAAATGGGTACTGCTCCATTTCACTTTTGTTTTTCAGAAGTTATAGGAGCGTCAAGTAGAACTAATTGTTTAACATTAAAAATAGGGCAAAAATTGTTCTTATGATAGTTCTGTCATACTTTATCCGAATGTATTTTCATCATTATTGTGTTAAGAATTATTATTGGAGCCTTAGGATGTCTAAACCAAACATCACTATGACAAGTTCCAGCGTTTTCATCTATTAGACATCTAGGATCAATAATTAAATCACTAATTGTCACAGCGGGTAAGACTCGGACGTCCACATCTTATGAAAGGCGTTGACGTCCAACACCTTGTCATCTAATCGTGGCTTTACTGATATTCAATCACTTTTTCATAGATTCTCATGACAGTAGTATGCAAATAGTCAACCAGCTTCGGCGCTTCTGAGATGCTCGTTTCCACTTGCAAGTTCTTAACAATCTGCCCTTTGTCGAAGTTACTTTATCCTAGAATCTCAGCTTTACGGTAACACAGACAAGGATGACGGACGGCCGCCCTATCATACGTCAGTCACTGGTAAATAAACACAGGACTGCTGAGGGACGTGCAAAAGACTCCGCATGGTGTCAATCACCGGGCAATAACAATATTTTTACACGCAGGCTTACAGAAAGCTCCACATGGTGCGGCGGCGCCAACATCGCCCAGGGGTGCCACGATCACCAGACTACTTATCTATAGCAGTCATGTCCCCACTTGGGAACTGGACAAATAACTTTCTACCCTATGTGTATTTAAGCTCAAATGTGTGTGAATTCCTAGGGGACCAAACTGCTAAGGTCATCAGTCCCTAGACTTACACACTACTTAAACTAACTTGTGCTAAGAACAACACACACATCCATGCCTGAGAGAGGACTTTAACCTCTGGCGGGAGGGGCCAGCGCAATCCTTGACATGGCGCCTCAAACCATGTGGCTGTATTTAAGCCTAGCCTGCCAGTTCCAACTGAAGCTCCAGTCTCGGAAACTCATCACCCCATTATATTCGGTGAGCAGACAAGCCGTTGCCAACCCAAAGCTATCGATCACCATCGACCACTGCCTCATTCTACTTTGGCTTTGAGGGACAATAACTTTGTTACGGGGTTGGGGAGTCGAACCTGGGACTCCAGATGACCAAGATGAAGCCACCCGTACCCCAGTACACCATGTGGGAAGCGAACCCAGGACTCCTGATGGCCGAGCTGAAGCTGGGACCCACTGCGCCGAGTGGAACCAGGCCTTCCTGGACCCCCTGCAGACCGCTGTCACTGTCCTCTTTCAGGCAGACCGCGCAATCTCCAAGTTCCAGGCTGCCATTCCGTCCCGCCCCAGTGTTGTTTCGCCACAGGCGGAATATAGCCTGCACTTTAACATTTACAGGCGAAGTCATCTCCACGACCTGGTATGGTCCGTGGTACTTCGTCAACAATTTTTTCGTCTTTCCCTTAGCTGTATATGGATTTGTGATTAATTCCCATTGACCTACCCTGTACGGTGGTAAAGGTCCCAACCGCTTATTCGGTCCTTCCTGCCTCTCTAACTCTTCCGTATTTGCCTCCTGTACCCTCTTCCAGACTTCCCGTATTCTTCTTGCGAATTCCCTCACTGTGTCCCCTTTAGCTCCCAATTTCGGACTTAGAACGTCTATTGGCGATGGCATCTTTCTTCCACAGACCACCTCGAATGGTGACTTTCCGACCCCGAATGTATTTTAGTGCTATAACTCGATACCACGTATAGAAGCTAAACGTCCCAGTTATCATGGTTTCCATTCACATACTAACTTAACATTTGCTGAATTGTCCTTTGTACTCGCTCCGTTCTCCCATTCGCCTGTGGATGCAATGGACTGGTCCGTAATTTTTTAATTCTCAATAAACGACAAAACTGTGACATTAATTTGGACATGAAGTTCGTTCCCTGATCCATAATTATGGCATCAGGCACCCCAAACTTCAATAACCAGTTATTGACTAAAGCTTGTGCTGCCGTACTTGCCGAGATCAGTTATAGTTAAAACTTAACGATTCCCTGACGGTGTTTTGTTATATGGCCCGCAAATATCCAGCGCGATAAACTCAAATGGTTTTGAAGCCTCTGGTAACCGTTGCAATGGAATTCTTGTGCACATCACATCCGCTCGCTGTGCACGCAGCACACAGTTTGCTACGTATTGTTCCACATGCTTTAATACTTCCTCTCTCAAATTCTTTGGAACCATTACCTGTGGTCTGCACCTGGTATCGCTACACAACAAATTTCTCTCCACAATGAAATGTGGTTGAGTTCTAAAACCCTGGCACTCCTCATCCTCTGCTTGTGCCCTTTGCCATTCCGCAACACTCTTACCCATTACTTCTAATATGTCTAACTTAATGCATTTGCATCCCCATGTTTCTTCCTTGGCTTATGAATTACTTCAAAGTCAAATTCACTTAATTTTAGAGCCCACCATGTTAATAGACTAGTAGGGTCCTTGAGTCCCAGCAACCATCTCAACGCTGCATGATCCATCACGACGTTAAACTTCCTACCATAAAGGTAACAACGAAAATACGTTACTCCATATATTACATCCAACATCTCCTTTTCCGTTGTGGAATAATTCCGCTCTGCCCTATTTAACTATCTAGAAGCATACACCACCGGATACTCCTGTCCATTCACCATTTGCCTCAAATTACATCCTGCTGCGCCATTTGAAGTGTCACATGATAAGATGAAGTCTTCTTCAAAATTCAGAAACTAATCTCATCTTTAATTCATCGAAAGCTTTCTGACATTCCTCCGTTCATTGAATTTTCACCCCTTTCTTTAAAAGCTTTGTTAATGTCTCAGCTATTTTCGCAGAATCTTATACAAATTTACGATAATATGAACATAACCCAATATACGATTGTAATTGCTTCGTTGTACGTGGTGTTAAAAAATTTTGAACTGCCTCTGTTAACCGAGGATCAGTTTGAACCCTTTGTTGACTACTTACATGACCTAAATATTTGATACACGTCTGCGCAAAATTACATTTTTCTAAACTTAACATTAACCATGCCGACCGCAATCTTCTAAAGACTTCTATTAAACGCGATACATGTCCTGGTATATCTTTCGAAAATACTATAATGTCATCTAGGTAAACCATACACATCTTTGGTTTCAATCCCTTTAAAATCCCATCTAATAATCGCTGAAAAGCTGCCAGTGCATTCTTAGCTATGAGAATTATATTACTTGAATATGGAATATCGCTATTCTCTATATTCCATCCTGTAGTTGTTGTTCTATTAACTCCTCTAGCAGCCGTTGCATATGACGTGCTATCCAATATAGTTTCCTAAACACTGGTGTATTATCCTCTGTTGCTATGTGATGCTTCATAACCGGTGTTACCGGTAACCTACCCTCTGTTCCTAATAAATCGCTAAATGTCAATAATAATTTCTCCAACATGACTCTGTCATCTCCCTGCAAATGCTGTAATTTTCCCCTTAATTGCCCTGCGTCGACGTTTTGCTTATGGCTCGCATCTTAATCTCTAAATCCTCCCTATCGAGATCATCTTCATGAAAAAACCAACAACAACCCTTTCAACAAGATAAAATCCGCTCTGCCGAAGTTATCTATACTTACAGGAAATCTACAATCTCCTTCCACATAATTAGCGTGAGCTAAACTCCACCGCACAAAACAGTGTGCATTATCCAACTCCTCATTACTCGAGATTGGCTCCACCATGTACAACGTCTCCTTCGGTAAGACCGTATTTATCGAAAGTAGGTGACTCGTTTCGAGATGTGAGAGTGCCAGAAATATGATTAAGTAGTGGTTGGAACTGGCAGGCTAGGCTTAAATACAGCCACATGGTTTGAGGCGCTATGTCATGGATTGCGTGGCCCCTCCTGCCGGAGGATAAAGTCCTCTCTCGGGCATGGATGTGTGTGTTGTTCTTAGCACAAGTTAGTTTAAGTAGTGTGTAAGTCTAGGGACCGATGACCTTAGCAGTTTGGTCCCTTAGGAATTCACACACATTTCAGCTTAAATACACGTAGGGTAGAAAGTTATTTGTCCAGTTCCCAAGTGGGCACATGATTGCTGTAGATAAGTAGTCTGGTGATCGTGGCACCCCTGGGCGATGTTGGCGCCGCCGTACCACATGGAGCTTTCTGTAAGCCTGCGGGTAAACATATTGTCAATAGGATTCAATGCAGGTATGTGCTTGAATGGAACGACCTGATTCCAAATAATGGACATCATGACTAGCGGATAACGTAACACTAGAGATGTGAGAAGCTATGAGGTGCATTCAAGTTCTAAGGCCTCCGATTTTTTTTCTCCAGACTGGAAAGAGATAGAAACATGCGCATTGTTTTAAAATGAGGCCGCGTTCATTGTCAATACGTCCCAGAGATGGCAGCACCGTACGGCAGATGGAATTTTACCGCCAGTGGCGAGAATGAGAACTGTTTTAAATACTTAAAATGGCGACGTTTTCCTTACTTGAACAGCGTGCAATCATTCGTTTTCTGAATTTGCGTGGTGTGAAACCAATTGAAATTCATCGACAGTTGAAGGAGACATGTGGTGACGGAGTTATAGATGTGTCGAAAGTGCGTTCGTGGGTGCGACAGTTTAATGAAGGCAGAACACTGTGTGACAACAAACCGAAACAACCTCGGGCTCGCACAAGCCGGTCTGACGACATGATCGGGAAAGTGGAGAGATCGCCGAATGACTGTTGAACAGATCGCCTCCAGAGTTGGCATTTCTGTGGGTTCTGTGCACACAATCCTGCATGACGACCTGAAAATGCGAAAAGTGTCATCCAGGTGGGTGCCATGAATCCTGACGGACGACCACATGGCTGCCCGTGTGGCATGTTGCCAAGCAATGTTGACGCGGAACGACAGCATGAATTGGACTTTCGTCGGTTGTGACAATGGATGAGACGTGGATGCCATTTTTCAATCCAGAAACAAAGCGCCAGTCAGCTGAATGGAAGCACACAGATTCACCGCCACCAAAAAAATTTCGGGTAACCGCCAGTGCTGAAAAAATGATGGTGTCCATGTTCTGGGACAGCGAGGGCGTAATCCTTACCCATTGCGTTCCAAAGGGCACTACGGTAACAGGTGCATCCTACGAAAATGTTTTGAAGAACAAATTCCTTCCTGCACTGCAACAAAAACGTCCGGGAAGGGCTGTGCGTGTGCTGTTTCACCAAGACAACGCACCCGCACATCGAGCTAACGTTACGCAACAGTTTCTTCGTGATAACAACTTTGAAGTGATTCCTCATGTTCCCTACTCACCTGACCTGGCTCCTAGTGACTTTTGGCTTTTTCCAACAATGAAAGACACTCTCCGTGGCCGCACATTCACCGGCCATGCTGCTATTGCCTCAGCGATTTTCCAGTGGTCAAAACAGACTCCTAAAGAAGCCTTCGCCGCTGCCATGGAATCATGGCGTCAGCGTTGTGAAAAATGTGTACGTCTGCAGGGCGATTACGTCGAGAAGTAACGCCAGTTTCATCGATTTCGGGTGAGTAGTTAATTAGAAAAAAAATCGGAGGCCTTAGAACTTGAATGCACCTCGTAGTGTACATTTTGTTATGACCTCAATCGGCACATCATCTACTACTACTGTTTGTGTTACTTCTGAATCAGTCATCGCCTATAACTCAATGGATATATCGTAGAACCTCTGATATGGTCTCGAAACAGAATGCGCTACAAATACTACAGCTGGGGCGGTGTGAGAGAGTCGCAATACCGCTTACATACCACGTTCCTTAGCGGAATCATTTTCAAAATGCGGTAATTTTATCACGAGGTTGCATCATGGACTACGTGTTGATCTGATAATACACATTTCTAAGATCACCGTCACAGTATTTGTCAGGAAAAAAAAACCACCTCATTCAGAGGTAATGTCGTACCTCGAATCGTAAAGCTGGTTTAGCTTTTAACATGGATACTTGTGTGCACCTGTAGAACCAAGATCGCTTGTGACAGTAACATAGTGTAATTGTTGGGATCCAGTATTTTAACATCTGGTCGAATATGTCTCTCTTTCTAAGACACAGTGGTAGCACTCGCAAGAAAAACCTATGAGACATGTCCACCTATTGTTGATTTTCGGTCAGTATTATTTCGTATCATAGGCAATCAGGGTGTATTTCTGATACTTCGCTCATTGTCGAATGCCATTCAATTGAGACTGTGATCATATAATTTAATTGCAAGTATAACGATAAAACATGCATGTGACCGGTTTTCTAGAATGATCCGTGTATGCATGGCCTGTAGTGGGAATGATTCACGGTTCCCGTTAACGGCAGCAGCCATCTAAATGCAGAGGCCTCTTGGAGTGTAGGATTGTATCTGAGTTAACTTTGCCGCCCTCTAGATGACCGAATAGCCAATTAACACTTAGTATGCGTTGAGTGGCTTTTGTGATCAAGTGGAAATTTGAGAAGATTTTGTATGGAGATGCGTTTGTGCTGGAGCGTTATTCCCTCCCATGTAAATTGTTCGGTTGACTGCTTCTGCACATTTCACGCCTTTATTTAGTTGGGAGAAGATCGATTGTGGTGTGTGCATCTAGCATGTGGAAGATACGTTTGCCTGTTCTCTAGACATCAGAATGACCTTGTAAATTATAGGAATGATTTGGAATCTGTTACATCACTGACATCTGTATTCCAGAGTGGAAATATCAGTTACCTCTATTTGTTTCTAGTTACTCAGTGGTTTACAGCATACTGCACCTCATTAAAGTTTGGGGTTTGTAGAGAAATAATTTCCAATCTATATCTTGGGGAATTATGTTTCGTTAGAGATCGGTAGGATGCTGTCTAGTGCTTGATATCCAGAAGTACCGCGAAAGAAAATGGTATAATATTATGGCAACCCATGCGAAAATATGTGTGTTATTGTAATCTCTGAGTCTGGAGATGTGTGTGGAAAAGCAAGCAAGCAAAGAAGCAGGTTCGGAGCAGAAACAGTAACGCGTTTGTGCCAAGGGGAAATTATACGGAATTTGTAGAACAGTTCTGAGAGCGACTTTGCTCTGCTGAGGTGCTGGTGTAGATGCCCTAGTGCTGAGAGGAGTATATATACGGTACTGTCCGTCTTTGCAGTATATGTACGAATGATGTAAAAGGGGTGATTTTGTATGGGAGAGGATATGAATTGTATGCTTACTACATTGACATGGTAGGCGATGATATATTGCTGGGTTGGTGATCGGTTTCACGGAATAATATTCAAGCTCCTGTCCTCGGTGGGGGAGCAGTGTAACTAAATAAGAGCCTTTCCGCGTTTGACGATATGTATGGCACTTTGCGAGGTTTAGTTGTCGTTGCAATATGTTGATCAATGTAAAATAGTTTATTGCCAGTGAATGTCTCATCTGTAGAAAGAAAAAGGCTGATGGTGCTTCTATACTGTCAGCATCAGTAAATCGGCAGGTAAATTCGATAAGATCCAATCATAAAGCTAGATTCATTCACATCCTTTATGCTGGGATATAGGAGCCTCTACATAGTGGAGGGAATGTTTGTGCACGTTGGAAGCAGGAAAGGTAGCACGTGATGGACTGGGTGCCATGGCAGGTCTGCAACGAAGACTGCATTCGCCGTTATTTTCGTAATCAGGTACTGTTAGGGCAAGAACTTCCATGCACACAAGCTGAGACACTATACAATTCCTGAGAGGTCGACTTGGCTGTTATTTTTTATAAAACCATGTGACGTAAGAACAACATTGAGAACCTTTTAGATGGCGAGTCGCCACGCAGACGTTTCAGGGCAAAGTGTTAGTGATGCTGGGGCAGGTACGCATGACTGGACGTAGCTCATATGTTCCGTTAGGGGGAAAGCAGCCTGTGCTATTCTGTTATCAGCAGTAAAGACAAGTGCTGCCCAGAGGTGTCTCACATATGAGACAGCCATGAGTGCACCTTGGAGTTCCATGACGCTGGTATAACAGAGACTGTTTACTCGAAAATAGAGGCAACTTTCACCTGCATCTAGTGGCAGCTCATGGCTGTGTGTGCCCCGGGTGCATCTGCACCAGTGTCTAGGTGAACACATATTTCTAAAGGAATTTGTCAGGTGTCAAGTATGAAAAGGATGTCGCCACCTCATGGTTGAGGGCAGTTGTGCGTGGTTAAACAACTGACGGCCACTTCACTTCACGGGGGCTGCCGCTAACCTCCTGTTCGGTCCAGTGGATAAGGGGGGTAGCACGTGTCGATTGTATTATTTTGCGAGTGGGCCTGTAGACTGTGCTATGCATTATTCGGACAGTTTACGAGTTGATTTCATGTCTGCACATGTGTGTACTGCATTATTTAGGAGCAGTTTGCAGGTGTTTACTGAAATTATTTCGGTAAATTAGGAGTTGTTTGTGTGTCTGCAGATTGTGTATCATGACCCCAAGCACATCAGGGCGAGTGTTTTGTGTCAGTGTGATAAATATACCCCATCCCTAAATAAAATGTTCCAAAATAAATAGAGTACACTCCTTCCTTACTCTATCCAACAGCCCAGCACAGGCTGCGTCGTTTTCCTGTCATTTTCCCCCACCCCAGACCGTCATCTTGGATTTTGTCACAGGAAGGATGACAGCATCCTCTGGTGGCAGTATTGTGTACTAGGTCAGTTGGAGTCTAGATCTTGTGCTGGAGACACTGCCTGCAAAATAAAAACTCACATCCAGCACAGACAGAGTCGTTTCCCCGCCGTTTACCCCCCCATCTTGGGTTACATCATGGAATGGACGATAGCACTCTCTGGTGGTGGTACTGACAAGGGAACCTCCCCATCGCACCCCCCTCAGATTTAGTTACAGTTGGCACATTGGATAGGCCTTGAAAAACTGAACACAGATCAATCGAGAAAACAGGAAGAAGTTGTGTGGAACACAAGTAGTTCCACACAACTTCTTCCTGTTTTCTCGATTGATCTGTGTTCAGTTTTTCAAGAACACAAGTAGTTCCACACAACTTCTTCCTGTTTTCTCGATTGATCTGTGTTCAGTTTTTCAAGGCCTATCCATGGTGCCAACTTATAACTAAATCTGAGTGGGGTGCGATGGGGAGGTTCCCTTGTGAGTACTAGGTCCAGACCTTGTGGTGAACACACTGTTTGACGCCATCTTGGGTAATGGTACTTGAGTCATCACCTCACGTCATAAGCGCCATATTGGATGATGGTGCCCTCTGGTGGTGGTGTTGTGTACTAGGTCAGTTGGAGTACAGACCTTGTGGCGAACACATTGGATGGTGGTGCTGCCTCTAATTATTTAAATAAAGACTGGTGCATGATTTCGACAGTTGACGATTAGCATACATGTTTGCAGAGTCTTTTAGATGGATTATTATGTTGACAATTTAAGAGTTGTTTAGCCTTGTGGATGTAAATGCATTCCATTATTTACAAGTGGCTTGCATGTCTTTAGGCTGTGCAGTGCGTTATTTTTGACAGTTTACAATTAGCAAGTGCATGTGTAGAGCATTATAGATTTATGTAGTAGTAGTTTGTAGGTCTGTATGCTGTGGGGCATGTTGGAGTGTGTGTTCTGTATCACTGTGATAAATATACTCCATCCCTAAGTAAATTGCTCCAAAATAAAGTAAACTGCTCCAAAATAAATAAAGTACACTTATTCCTCTCTCCACCAGCCCACTGTAGGCTAAGTCCTTTTCCCACCAATCCCTAGGAAGACGTGATGGCCGGGTGACTTAAGTTAGTGGAGGTGAGCTTTGTCTCCCGCAATTTCCTTAGGTTGGTAGAGAAACCCCAAGTGACTTTTCTTTACTGCCAAAATTCAAACTTAGCACCAGTTCCTAGAAAGAGGTAGCGGTCGGGTGACTTTGGTTAGCAGAGGTAGTCGAAGTGTCCTTTCACGCCATTTTTTTAGTTTAGTAGAGATACACAAATTGACCTTTCTTTACCACCAAAATTCAAACTTTGCACCAGTTCATAGGAAGTAATGGGGGTCGGACGACATAGGTTAGTGGAGGTAGCCCGAGTGACCTATCTTCCGCGATTTTCTTAGGTGTGATGCATTATCCTGTTGGAATTTGAACTTCTAGCCATTTTTCTGGGGGAGGTGAGGGGGTTAGGTTTGTGGAGGTAGCCCAATTGACCTTCTTCCCGCCAAAATTCAAACTTGCCACAAAAATCCGCCATCTTGAATGACGGTACAGCCGCCATCTTGGATGACGTTATGCGCTGTTGCCAAGTCTAACGCCGCTATCTTGGATGACGTCATGGTCACCACCTTGCATACATCTGGCAACAATGCAGAGTGGGGTGGTATGAACATTGCCCGAATACTAATATCGACGTTCATTCGTTGTTGCAAGAAAAACTGTTTTCGTTCAGGTATTTGACCACCCTAATAGTGTTACTGTTATTTCACTATTTAAGCAGAGAATTTCTTTTCAATACTCTTTACTCCTTATTCAAGAAATATTTGTCTTTCTCAAATGATTCAACCTCACATTGTCAGAGAATATGTATTCTCTCTTATCAAATAAACATTGTTCTAAGAATCTTGTCCCTCAAACAAGACACAATAATGCTTTCCATTTTGACCATTGGAGTATCGACATAAGAGAAGAAATTACTCTCTCCAATGTGTGGGGGGGGGGGGCTTGAAGTGACAGTCATCATCATCATCACTGCTCACGTCTTCAAACAAGACACAATAATTCTTCCCATTTTGATCAATGGAGTATCTCCATAAGAGAGGAAATCAGTCTCCAATGCAAGTGGAGACTGAGTGACAGCCATCGTCATCATCTTCAGCATCATCAGTACTCATGTAATCACATGAAAATTGCCTCACATGTATAATTGAAACATTTTAAGCTTTGAGATGATTGACAGAACAGCAGTTTGTGATTCTGATGGTTTGTCTGCTTACGACCAGTTTATAATACAAGAGACTCCGATAACAAGTCAGTGAGAACACTGTATGTCTATTCCGTCAGGTTTTGAGCTTGCAGCGAGAGGATGTCGACATTTCGCCACGATATTTCGTATGACAACCACTCAGGTTTCTTGATGTGAATTGACACTGGAGATTGATCCATCACTTAACTTCTCGAGAATAGTTTAGTCTTATTTATTCGTAGTTTAGGCATCCGAAGTGCTTTGCCTAGTTATTGCTCTGATTTCTTGTTATTTGTTCTTATCGGATGGGCTCTTGTGTCAATCAATTTCATGCAACTTCTTTTAGTGCGTGCATTTAAACGCCCAACAGGTCCGGCTACCGATTCGTAGGTCGCCACTGAAACTGGTTATCGAGATTGGCGATTAGTCTGCTCGAAGACTGCTGCGCCAACGCATAGAATTTGAGATCAATCTGTTTAAAGCGATCTGTAAGTGTTGGGATGCCTGACAGCTAGTGGAGCTCCTGTGTATGGCAGCGCCTCGGAAGCTGCACAGCAAGTGCAAGTGCTCTGTTCTGTATTTTTTGTCGTTTCCCGATGAGTGTGGTACCAGCGTTGCCCCATACCACAGAGGCATATTCTGGGACACGTTGCTGACATTATATCGAAAATTGGCATGGTGGTGCATGCGCATAAGTTTTCACCTTCCGTCGAGTTTAGCGCCCTCTGTCTAATATTTCCACATCTACAGCGCACAGACGCATCGCATATGAAATACTGAGTTAAAATTCATTTATAATGATAAAACTGACTGTCGTAGGATGTGTCATTAGGAGTAACATTTTGTCCTTCTGATTATATCACAAAAATCACTGGGCCCCAAGCCTTATGAAACAGCAAGTTGCGTCACAATTAATAAGATCTTCCACATATTCCTTAATAACTGAATCCCAGAAGAATCTCGTTGTGGTGAAAATTTTCATGGCAGAGTAATCTATAAAATGTTTTGTAGACATACGATGTTGGGTAATGGTTAAATTACTGGGCTGCAAAAATGCGAGTGTGACGATAATGTTCGACACAGCTTTTATAAACTGTGCGTGTGGTCTGACCAATGTAGGTTATGACACACTGTCATGGTGTTCAGCCCTCCGCAAGCCAAGATCGTCCTTCACCGCGGCGAGCAGGGAACAGGCTTTTATAGGACATTTTCGGAGTTATTCTGCCACGAAAGCCTTGGCCACAACGAAATACTTTTGGGATTTAGTTATTGAGAATCTTTGAAAGTGTATATCGCAGAAATTATTAATCGTGACTCTGGCTTTCTATCTGACAAGGCTTGGGTCCGTTAATTTCTCTATCTTCAAAAAGATAAAATTTTAACCCTAATGACACGCTCTCCGACTGTTAATGTTATCGATACGATAACTTAATTTTAACCCTGCAGGCTAGCAGTTCGACAGAGAGCGTGTACGCAATTTCACCGTTGCGCATGTGCCTGCGCGCCACAGATGGAACAATATTCTACAGAGGGCACTAAATTCGACAGAGGGCGGTCATGCAGGGGAAAGTTATGCACATGTGCCGCCGCACCAATTTCAGTAAAATGTTAGACATACTCCAACAATCTCCAGCGTGAACTCAAATGAAGATGGCTTATCGGCTGTCCGAAGAAATATTGTAGCAAAAATCACACGTATGTTTACTTGGACGAAGCACTATTGAATTAAGATCACTCTTTGCCATCCAATTTCAGTGACCAAGTAATTAGACATAAAAACTTGAGGTTTTATGAAGTGACCTGGTTTTTTTAAAATTCAACATACCACTCCATAACAGTAGGCTGACATTAGTCAGGAATGTAGTGTACATCAGCCGTGTTTACACTATTCAGTGATATGACGACACCAGAGCGCTATGAAGCCATAGTGCTATCGAACCGTAAACAATACTTCAGAATCATAAACTTATGATATACTGTATATACTATATTGTTCACTGAAATTAGATATTCACTTACCTTTGCTTCCATCAAAAGATTTCATCGCAGCCCCCACTGCTGTCTCAAGCTGTATAACAGGGAGTCCATTTGACATCTTCTTTTTATTAACAATGACTTCCATTTCTAGCCACTTTTCTTCGACATTTCGTTTCACAGCTGAACGAAAGAAATATATTTTTACTATAAACACTTTAAAAATTCAAAGAGTCTGTACTACTGGTGTCCAACTGGATCTAGTACCACCTGTTGTATTTGTTAATTTCAATGAGTTAGCATGTATTTACATGGTTACATTTTGCAATGTGACTTTACTTCTTATTAGCACCTGTAAGGCAATTGACTATCACAAACATTATCAACTTGCTTTATTCTCTTTTCATTGTATGTTGTTACAGTTCCTCCCTGATAAAAGTAACGCTGACAATTGCTAACCTGTATGTAATTAGTGCCAGAGTAAGGTATGTTTACTTTTATTGCCCTTTTGGTATCAAACACAATGACTATCATTATAATCAACATTTTTGTTTATTGGATTCTCTGTCAGATTCCTGGTGATCAGCATGTCCTGAAAGCCAATTGCATAATAAATAATTTACATTCTGCACAAAGATGTTGTTTTGGAAAATATCATTTAGGACAAGGGTTCGTTTTGCTGCAGACGTGTTACGACGTTATAGTGTACATGTCTAGATCTTTGGTGTGATATCGAAGATATAGTTTTAGGTGTCAGATACTTTTCAGTGTTTGTGATGATATCTGCACTAAAAGTAATTTATCAGCGGATTTATGTTCATCTCCGACCATCTTGAGCTGCCATTGCTTCTAATGGTGTGTTATGTGTGAGTGAGTTTACATCTTATATCAAAGTATCTCAGCTGAGTGTGTTTATATTTCGTGGTCAGCAGTTTGCACTTGAAGCGGATCTGAAAGTCAAGTAATGATAAATTTCTTTGTGAACTGTAGTCAGTTATCAACACAGATAACAATGGATTAATTTAATGTAAAGTTTGGTGTATTCTGCACTAAAGTGTGTTATATAGGGGCCCATAACCAGTTAAAACTAGTTTCATGCTTAAATACTAAATATTTTGTGATTAAAAGGGTGTCGCATATGTAAGAAGCCAATCATATAAGTAGTTAAGTTTACCATATACCAAGTGGCTATAATTAAACTGACGGTGCTCCGAGTGCTGCAGTGTGGGTTGTATACATCACAATTCACTAAATAATGTGTGACTAAGGCCTCCCGTCAGGTAGACCGTTCGCCTGGTGCAGTTCTTTTGAGTTGACGCCACTTTGGCAACTTGCGTGTCGATGAGGATGAGATGATGATGATTAGGACAACAAAAAAATACACTGAAACACAGTAGCTATGTTCATTAATCAATGTGCTCAGGGAGAAGGCTGAAAAAATAATAGTTCTGCTTTCCATCACCAGGAGAAATTATGGCACAATAAGCAGTGAGAATATGGTGTGGGCGCAGGAAAAGGGAAGGAGCGATAAAAACATGATAATGTTGGTTCTGGCCTGTTTAGTAGGATATGCTCACAAGTTACATCATCTGTTCAATATGGTCTCCCGACTCAACAATATACTCCATGCATAACATAATACGGTTGACAGTGTGAATATGAAGCAATAGTGTAATGACTCAATTCGCGACATCCAGAGATTTATGGCTGTATATGACATGAACGTTTATTTGGAGAGATGCATATGGGCTCTGAAGATGGCCTAGTGAAACGGTGAAACTGGCAGCCTTCAAAGTAAAATAACATCTTAAGATACAAGGCTGTTGGAGGACTTCATTGACAGCAGCTGGCAGTTGGTCGCAGCATATCCAGTATAATCAGAGCGGTATGTTGTTGTACACTATCCTTCAGATCAGGAAGAGTCTGGATACATATCTGACAGATAAGATCTTTCAGATATCCTCACAACCAGAAATCAAATGGATTAAGCTGGGGATTTGCAAGGCCACACATCTTGAAATTTCCTAAAGATGATGTGGTAGTTACCAAAGATTTCTTGAAGCAAATCTTTCACCTGGCAAGCGGCATGTGGTGTTGCCCCATCTTAAGTGGAAATAGTGGTGTGGACGTAATACTGTTCCTCCAACGAAGTCCTTATAACATGCACATGTCACTATATGCCCAAGAGGTGGCATCTCCTCGATGTAAACGGACCGAGAATGAAGGAGAGCTAGTGAAACCACACTACACAGTCACATAAGCTGAGTGCAATGGATGTTCCTGCAAAACATGTGGCCTAGCAGAATCACACAGTTCTCTGCATTCAAGGCACTGTGCAGAGTAAAATGTGCGTTGTTCATCCAAGAAAATTCCCCAGTCACGCCAGCCATTTCCACGCATGACAAAAAACTAAGTGCGAAATCACGGCGTTGTAGCCTGTTCTGGGCTTCATGTGGTGCACATTCTGTGAATCTTGTAGGTACAGCAGTGTCGCATGCACTTCAAAAACTTTTGAACTGTTAACCAGGGGAGAGACAATTCCCATGACACACCTGAAGCACAAGCTGCATAACTTGAGACATGTGCTGCAACTTCATTAACAACTGCCAGGGGAATGGGCCGCCTCGTTATGCCTGCTGCACCATTTAATTCGCCTAGCCCATTTATTGACATGGAGCCTCTTAGTAGCTGCTTCTATCGGCTATATTTCCAAAGTTCAGCGCTGCTATTACTGCCCTTCTGATAAAACAAGTTTACTGGCAGTGTATGGTCTTCCTTCTTAATAGGCATTGTGATTCATATGGAAAACTTCAACCTTGTAAGCCCTTAATACCAACAGTCACTTCACAAGAGAAATCAACATGTGTCGCCAAGAAATAAGCAGCATACTGACATCAAAACAGGGAACATTCACATTCTGACTGCTTACAGTGCCATATTTTCACCTGGTGGTAGAAAATGAAAGTATTATTTTTTTCAGCATATTCCGCATACGAGCGCACCGATTAATGAACATATTTACGATGTTTCAGTGCCCTGCACTGTATATAGCCCGCACTGCTGCACTCTGAACACTGTTGGATTAATTGTAACTACCTAGTATTATAATTATATTATTTATGGCGAACACAGCGAAATTTATGACATTTCAAAGTTAACTGCAATTAACAATAGATCAAACGCATTTTGAACTATCGCTATCCTGTCATGAAAGATATCACATTCAAATCAACAGAGCAGTTTACACACATTGTCGTAGTTTTTCTATGGCAGAGTCTGTAGCAGGTTTGTCTGTCTTGATCAATCAGCCAATGATTTATTTTGTCGTATCTGGAGTCTTGATGCTCTCTTTTCACTACCTCCCTTTAGACTTGCATTCTTGGGAATTTGTTTCCAGAATGGAAATTACGAAATGGTGCTGCAATCCAAGATGATCCAGTTGCTCATAACCATCAAGTCCCTGTAACTGCCACACATTTTGTTCAGCTGCATCAATGTTATGCGCAATAAAACTGCAGTCCCATTTTTCCCTCTGATGGATGTCCTGTAGAGGTTTATGTTTTGATCAGACCGATTAGCTCCACCCATGTTTCCATTATAAAGATAAATCATTTGAGGTTGTTTGATAGCTATTCCTTTCTTCTCATTCTGTGAAAATCGTTTCACTGTGTGTATTAGCTTTGCAGGTGTAGAGTTGGAACCTATTGTGACTACAGTATAGTCATTCCATCTTGCAACTACCATATTGCTAGATTCGTTACTTTTGAAATCAATGGTTCATCTCCTTACTGTCCAGTGGGGGACATTTAGCGATCCAGTTTTGTCTAAATTGTACCTGTACCTTGGATTCCTTTAACACATACTTCATTATGAAGGGGGAACGAGTCTTTGCAGCTCCAGCCCAAATTTTATAGCTATACAGTATTGGTTTTCCTCTAGTGAACTGCTTGTACCCTCATTTATCGAAGTAAGGCACCACTGATTCATCAATACTATGTTTCGCTTCCTGGGATTGCGCGCTGGGTAAAGGGACACCTGGAAAGCCTGTGATTGACAAATCAGTTTCTGAAACACTGTGTTAACAGAACATTAAGATGAGGGAAACATGCCATTGAATAATTGTAGTTTGCATCAGAATAGTATTTATCAATATCTTAAGTAAAGTGCCGTTACAGATCCTTCACATCAATAGAATTTTTATTGTATGTTTCACCTGAGTGATTTTGCTCACATGACAGCTTGTTGCATAACCATCTATCATATAAGTCTGCACATTAAATGCTTACATTAAACTTGAGGGTCATTGCATTGGTGAGTGTATTATCTAAAACATTTGTTTTATAACATGAACAATAATGATGCATTATTGAAAACACATGCTCAATTCCTGCTCAGAGCAAGTTCCTCAGTTTCAGGCAGAAATTTTACTTTTAATGCATTTTTACTTTAGCACTTTAAATATCCCAATTAACAATTTAAATGTTCCAACCCATCTATTGTGCTCTTGTTTCTTGGAAAAGTTCCAACAATTTAATTTTTGAGCTGCAATACTTTTGACAATACAATATTCATCAGCAGTTCTGTACTATCAATTTCTACATCAACTTCTTTCTGAATTAATGGTATACTTCATTCAACATCACTCCACTGTAGCTCCTTTATCAAATTCGAGCAGTGAAGAGAATTATAACTGGAAAACTACTTCCCCCATGAAACCAAATATTCAAGTGCTACATTCTAGAATGAATGAACATCAAAATAAAACCTACCATGCGTGTCACACAGTTCTTTCAACACAAATTTAAACTCAAAATCCGCAATTATTTTATTTCCTGTTTTTTATCTTTGTTGTGAGAAGTTCATAACAACATATTGCCCCTGCAAGCAGGCATATTCTGCTTTTCGATTGCTTAAATGTATAATTCAGATTCCTTATTGTTGAAACATGGGTGCAATGATAAAGGGCAGCGCGATTCAGGGAGAAAAAATGATTTTAGAGCAGGTTATAAATTCAAGAATGGGAAGAAATGCTAACGATCTTGCACTACTGCGACCTAGCAATTGACAGTAACTGGCATATACAAAATCAATTAAATTTGAGTCTGTCTACCCTTACAGCATAAATACGAAAATACTTTTAAATATTACATATAATATCCTGTATAGCAATAAGCAACTTTACAATGGCTGTTTCCACACTGTTATGAATGACATGTACCTTGCAATACACACCTATAAGGTAATTCATATCAAGGCTTTCTTGTAATTTATCAAAAACATTTTCTCTGCCACTTCCGTTGTCTCCATCAAACATACCGTTCATATTGTCAGCAGATAAACACACGAACTTCAATTCTAGGCAGAGGTCACACAACTGATGTCACATTTTACTATATTACATTTGTTGTTGTTGTGGTCTTCAGTCCTGAGACTGGTTTGATGCAGCTCTCCATGCTACTCTATCCTGTGCAAGCTTCTTCATCTCCCAGTATCTACTGCAACCTACATCCTTCTGAATCTGCTTAGTGTATTCATCTCTTGGTCTCCCTCTACGATTTTTACCCTCCACACTGCCCTCCAATGCTAAATTTGTGATCCCTTGATGCCTCAAAACATGTCCTACCAACCGATCCCTTCTTCTAGTCAAGTTGTGCCACAAACTTCTCTTCTCCCCAATCCTATTCAATACCTCCTCATTAGTTACGTGATCTACCCACCTTATCTTCAGCATTCTTCTGTAGCACCACATTTCGAAAGCTTCTATTCTCTTCTTGTCCAAACTAGTTATCGTCCACGTTTCACTTCCATACATGGCTACACTCCATACAAATACTTTCAGAAACGACTTCCTGACACTTAAATCTATACTCGATGTTAACAAATTCCTCTTCTTGAGAAACGCTTTCCTTGCCATTGCCAGTCTACATTTTATATCCTCTCTACTTCGACCATCATCGGTTATTTTACTCCCTAAATAGCAAAACTCCTTTACTACTTTAAGTGTCTCATTTCCTAATCTAATTCCCTCAGCATCACCCAACTTAATTTGACTACATTCCATTATCCTCGTTTTGCTTTTGTTGATGTTCATCTTATATCCTCCTTTCAAGACACTGTCCATTCCGTTCAACTGCTCTTCCAAGTCCTTTGCTGTCTCTGACAGAATTACAATGTCATCGGCGAACCTCAAAGTTTTTACTTCTTCTCCATGAATTTTAATACCTACTCCGAATTTTTCTTTTGTTTCCTTTACTGCTTGCTCAATATACAGATTGAATAACATCGGGGAGAGGCTACAACCCTGTCTTACTCCTTTCCCAACCACTGCTTCCCTTTCATGCCCCTCGACTCTTATAACTGCCATCTGGTTTCTGTACAAACTGTAAATAGCCTTTCGTTCCCTGCATTTTACCCCTGCCACCTTCAGAATTTGAAAGAGAGTATTCCAGTTAACATTGTCAAAAGCTTTCTCTAAGTCTACAAATGCTAGAAACATAGGTTTGCCTTTTCTTAATCTTTCTTCTAAGATAAGTCGTAAGGTCAGTATTGCCTCACGTGTTCCAACATTTCTACGGAATCCAAACTGATCTTCCCCGAGGTCGGCTTCTACCAGTTTTTCCATTCGTCTGTAAAGAATTCGCGTTAGTATTTTGCAGCTGTGACTTATTAAACTAATAGTTCGGTAATTTTCACATCTGTCAACACCTGCTTTCTTTGGGATTGGAATTATTATATTCTTCTTGAAGTCTGAGGGTATTTCGCCTGTCTCATACATCGTGCTCACCAGATGGTAGAGTTTTGTCATGACTGGCTCTCCCGAGGCCATCAGTAGTTCAAATGGAATGTTGACTACTCCCGGGGCCTTGTTTCGACTCAGGTCTTTCAGTGCTCTGTCAAACTCTTCACGCAGTATCTTATCTCCCATTTCGTCTTCATCTACAGCCTCTTCCATTTCCATAATATTGTCCTCAAGTACATCGCCCTTGTATAAACCCTCTATATACTCCTTCCACCTTTCTGCCTTCCCTTCTTTGCTTAGAACTGGGTTGCCATCTGAGCTCTTGATATTCATACAAGTTGTTCTCTTCTCTCCAAAGGTCTCTTTAATTTTCCTGTAGGCAGTTTCTATCTTACCCCTAGTGAGACAAGCCTCTACATCCTTACATTTGTCCTCTAGCCATCCCTGCTTAGCCATTTTGCACTTCCTGTCGATATCATTTTTGAGACGTCTGTATTCCTTTTTGCCTGCTTCATTTACTGCATTTTTGTATTTTCTCCTTTCATCAATTAAATTCAATATTTCTTCTGTTACCCAAGGATTTCTATTAGCCCTCGTCTTTTTACCTACTTGATCCTCTGCTGCCTTCACTACTTCATCCCTCAGAGCTACCCATTCTTCTTCTACTGTATTTCTTTCCCCCATTCCTGTCAATTGTTCCCTTATGCTCTCCCTGAAACTCTGTACAACCTCTGGTTCTTTCAGTTTATCCAGGTCCCATCTCCTTAAATTCCCACCTTTTTGCAGTTTCTTCAGTTTCAATCTGCAGTTCATAACCAATAGATTGTGGTCAGAATCCACATCTGCCCCAGGAAATGTCTTACAATTTAAAACCTGGTTCCTAAATCTCTGTCTTACCATTATATAATCTATCTGATACCTACTAGTATCTCCAGGATTCTTCCAGGTATACAACCTTCTTTTATGATTCTTGAACCAAGTGTTGGCTATGATTAAGTTATGCTCTGTGCAAAATTCTACAAGGCGGCTTCCTCTTTCATTCCTTCCCCCCAATCCATATTCACCTACTATGTTTCCTTCTCTCCCTTTTCCTACTGACGAATTCCAGTCACCCATGACTATTAAATTTTCGTCTCCTTTCACTACCTGAATAATTTCTTTTATCTCGTCATACATTTCATCTATTTCTTCATCATCTGCAGAGGTAGTTGGCATATAAACTTGTACTACTGTAGTAGGCATGGGCTTTGTGTCTATCTTGGCCACAATAATGCGTTCACTATGCTGTTTGTAGTAGCTAACCCGCACTCCTATTTTTTTATTCATTATTAAACCTACTCCTGCATTACCCCTATTTGATTTTGTATTTATAACCCTGTAATCACCCGACCAAAAGTCTTGTTCCTCCTGCCACCGAACTTCACTAATTCCCACTATATCTAAATTTAACCTATCCATTTCCCTTTTTAAATTTTCTAACCTACCTGCCCGATTAAGGGATCTGACATTCCACGCTCCGATCCGTAGAACGCCAGTTTTCTTTCTCCTGATAACGACGTCCTCCTGAGTAGTCCCCGCCCGGAGATTACATTAGAAGATGCATTTTCAATAGAAATAACCTGCGATATTTCTTATGCACCCCACATTCTGAAATGAAATATGTTTTTAACTAATACTGCAAGAAAGTTTGTTGATTTTTGATTACTGGTATCAATGGATAAACTACAGGGTCAAGATCATCTTTAAGAAGTTGTTTGCACAAAGATGTTAGTTCGTTATTAACAATAGCTTCAGGATTGGTTTGTTTAAAACCAAAATTTATGTCATGAGTTTTAAATGACATTCATGAAGCAATCCATGATTGTGACACATGGTATGGTATGCAGAAGTTCCATCAGCTGCACCCAATGTAATTTCTTCATCTCCTGTAATTTCACAATTTACACTTTTGCTACATACACATTTATGTGACCCTGAATACCAAAGAATTTGATTTCATTATAGCCTATTAATAAATCATGTTAGCGCCGGCAATGTTTCACATTTTTAATTTATGTTACAATGTTTTTGTTTGTTAATTTATGTTTACAATGTAAGCAGGATTTCTTAGGATTTGTGAAATGAACTTACCTACTATTTCTTTGATGAAGAAGTCATTGATTTTCGGAGTTGCTGCAACAACAGCAGAAGACAGCAGCTTATGTTTGACTGATATATATTGCGGAATTTAATTCCACCATTTGCAATCGAAATTGTGGCATGACAGTAGAAGTCATACCTTCATCCTTTCAAGCAAAGAATATTCTCCCTTTAAGTTGGAAGGAAAGGTGCTTTTGCATTCAGGCATAACAGCTTAGTTCTTGCAAATAACAACACAACACATTAGTTGCCAAGTCTAGCCTAAGCCAACGTCGTTTGTCTTCATTGTTCACAGAATGTGCTAAAACGATGGTGACAATAAGTGAGGTAAGAGCTGATCCAGCATTTCTCATGGCAAGACAAAAATTCTGGAGATGTGGACACATGTGCAAAAAAAGATGACGGTCTCATTTGTGTACACAGGCATAGCTGAGTGGATCAGTTAACTGCCTCACTTTAGTGTACCTGCCTGACTTATTTAGATTGTCACTGTCACATACATGTAAGCTGAACATTATGAATTTGAAACTATCGCGGGAAAGAGCCACTGCAACAAATTTATTATGGCAATTTGATCCTGTTTCCCAGTACATACTCCACCTCGGTACTTCAATACAACCGCTAAGTAAAAGTATCATGTTATTTCAATTGAAGTCACATCACACCGTTTATTACGTTTGGTAGCATATGTCTGTGACTGTAACATTGATATCAATAACATTATCGTCATCAAGAAATGACCACAATATTTGCAAAGGGCTTACATTGTTGTGAATAAAATATTGTTGAGAGCATTCGTTATTGCACTGTGTATGATCGGATTTTTCCTCTTTGCATTATCATTTTCATCCTATCTACCTTCCCCTGCTCCTATCTTTTCTCCTCTTGCTCCCACTCTTCCAGTATATCCACTTTCAATAACTAGTTCTACTTCTGTTTCAGTTCATAGTCGACTTCCCTTAAATTACCTGAACCTGATATACACTCCTGGAAATGGAAAAAAGAACACATTGACACCGGTGTGTCAGACCCACCATACTTGCTCCGGACACTGCGAGAGGGCTGTACAAGCAATGATCACACGCACGGCACAGCGGACACACCAGGAACCGCGGTGTTGGCCGTCGAATGGCGCTAGCTGCGCAGCATTCGTGCACCGCCGCCGTCAGTGTCAGCCAGTTTGCCGTGGCATACGGAGCTCCATCGCAGTCTTTAACACTGGTAGCATGCCGCGACAGCGTGGACGTGAACCGTATGTGCAGTTGACGGACTTTGAACGAGGGCGTATAGTGGGCATGCGGGAGGCCGGGTGGACGTACCGCCGAATTGCTCAACACGTGGGGCGTGAGGTCTCCACAGTACATCGATGTTGTCGCCAGTGGTCGGCGGAAGGTGCACGTGCCCGTCGACCTGGGACCGGACCGCAGCGACGCACGGATGCACGCCAAGACCGTAGGATCCTACGCAGTGCCGTAGGGGACCGCACCGCCACTTCCCAGCAAATTAGGGACACTGTTGCTCCTGGGGTATCGGCGAGGACCATTCGCAACCGTCTCCATGAAGCTGGGCTACGGTCCCGCACACCGTTAGGCCGTCTTCCACTCACGCCCCAACATCGTGCAGCCCGCCTCCAGTGGTGTCGCGACAGGCGTGAATGGAGGGACGAATGGAGACGTGTCGTCTTCAGCGATGAGAGTCGCTTCTGCCTTGGTGCCAATGATGGTCGCATGCGTGTTTGGCGCCGTGCAGGTGAGCGCCACAATCAGGACTGCATACGACCGAGGCACACAGGGCCAATACCCGGCATCATGGTGTGGGGAGCGATCTCCTACACTGGCCGTACACCACTGGTGATCGTCGAGAGGACACTGAATAGTACACGGTACATCCAAACCGTCATCGAACCCATCGTTCTACCATTCCTAGACCGGCAAGGGAACTTGCTGTTCCAACAGGACAATGCACGTCCGCATGTATCCCGTGCCACCCAACGTGCTCTAGAAGGTGTAAGTCAACTACCCTGGCCAGCAAGATCTCCGGATCTGTCCCCCATTGAGCATGTTTGGGACTGGATGAAGCGTCGTCTCACGCGGTCTGCACGTCCAGCACGAACGCTGGTCCAACTGAGGCGGCAGGTGGAAATGGCATGGCAAGCCGTTCCACAGGACTACATCCAGCATCTCTACGATCGTCTCCATGGGAGAATAGCAGCCTGCATTGCTGCGAAAGGTGGATATACACTGTACTAGTGCCGACATTGTGCATGCTCTGTTGCCTGTGTCTATGTGCCTGTGGTTCTGTCAGTGTGATCATGTGATGTATCTGACCCCAGGAATGTGTCAATAAAGTTTCCCCTTCCTGGGACAATGAATTCACGGTGTTCTTATTTCAATTTCCAGGAGTGTATTTTCATCGTCTGAATCTTCATCAATCACATCACAAGGCCAGTTTTTGTAGGAAAAATTAGGTGATAGGAACCAGGTCACAAACTTTTTCAAGCCAAGAGCATGTCTTTGCCAGGTGGTAGACGATATAGGTTCCTTGTGCAAGGGTTTCTCAAAGCAGGATCATGTGATGATAGTGGGAAACAGTACTGTTAGGGATCAGGGCTACAGTATTGTGTGCGACCTGGTGAAAATAGCATCTGCAACGACCCATACCAATGTTGGGCTGGTGCCTGCTTTCGTGCAGCATGATCAACCCCAGTTGAACCGCTCTGTCAGGAGGGTAAATATGGAGTTGGATCTGTTGCGTAGGGCAGCCACTGTGTCAGACAGTGGATTGGTTCCTGTCGAGGCTATTGATAGGGGGGATTTCACAAGGCATGTCCTACACTTCAATAGGAAAGGGAAGGGTAAACTGGCAGGGTTGTTAGCGATATCCATAAGGGGATACATTAGAACTCATCAATGTACTTTTTTTTTACTAATATCAGTGCCCAATGAGAAGTTCAGGCTGGCAGGTGCTAAAGAGGTCAAAAACTCATAAGATTCTCACAACAGGAAAGTAAATAATAATGTTACCATATTTAACCAAAATATTGGTGGATTAAAGAAAAAAGTACATTCTCACAAAAATAAAGTACAAAATAATGTTACCATTTTTCACCAAAATATTCAGGGATTGAAGAATAAAGTAGATGAGCTCCTCGTTTGTTTAGATGACAATAACCCTGATAATCTGTCTGAGCATCACATAGTGTCTGATATGGAAAAGGTAAATATCAGTAGTTATAAACTAACTGCACATATGAGTAGAGATAATAAGGTAGGAGGAGGAGTTGCCATATATATCAAAAGTTATCACTCTATAAAAAAGTAGATACAAGAAAGTTTTGTCTAGAGCAACATATAGAAGCATGGGGGACTTCAATGTTGATTCACTGAAAGAGGGTAATAGGAAGAATGACCTGGAAGTCTTGCTTTCAATTTGACATCTGTCATTAGTTATCCTACTCGGGTAGTAAAGGACAGCAGCACATTGATAGATAACACTTTTATAGACCAAGATAAGCTTAAAAACATAAATTCTTGACCTGTTGAGAATGGCCTTTCTGATCATGGTGATCAGCTAGTTACAGTATATAACAAAGCTCCACTCAGTAATTCAAAAACTACCCTCCAAGGTTGTGCATTCAATTAATGAATCAACAACTAGAAATTTCAGAGAAAATCTTCAGCAGTTAGACTGGGATGAGGTGTACAAGAAACCCAATGCAAATTTAAAATATAACTTATTCCATGATACACTTGTAAGAGAATTTGAAAAATTTTCCCGAATCTAATTATAAGAAACCATGCAAAAAACCTTGGCTTACTAAAGGAATACAAATATCTTGTAACCACAAAAAGCAACTGTATCTAACAACAAGAAAGAGTAATGAACCAGAAACAGCCAAAAATTATAAAATCTACTGTGCTACATTAAGAAAGGTTATTAAAAAGTCCAGAAGCATGTGCATCATGTCTGATATTAATACCTCTGATAACAAAATCAAAACAATTTGGAATATTATTACAAGGGAGACAGGGAAACCAAGAGTACAGGATGATGGCATTACCATCAATGTCAATGGAAACTTGACAAACAACAAGCCAGAATTCGAAAACATTTGAATAATCGTTTTTTAAATGTCATAGAGAAAATAGGGTCTAAATGGTCATTAGAAGAAGCAAGGCAGTTAATCGAAGAGGCCTTACCCACATCATTTGATACAACTGAAATTCCACCCACCTCTCTTTCTGAAATTAAGAAGATAACAAACTCTCTCAAGAATAAAAGCTCACATGGAATTGATTGCATTTCCAGCAGGATAATAAAAGCTTGTTCCCAAAAGATAAGTGGGATTCTTAGCCACATATGTAATAGCTCTCTGAAGTAGGGTATTTTCCGAGATAGACTGAAGTATGCCATTGTTAAACCACTGCATAAAAAAGGGGATACATCTGATGACAACTACTACCGCCCAATCTCTCTTCTCACTGCCTTATCCAAAATTCATGAAATAGTACTGTATTGTAGAGTAGCTTCACACCTTTGTAAAAATAAAGTTTTAACAAAGTGTCAGTTTGGTTTCCAGAAAGGTTTTTCAACGGATAATGCTATATATACTTTCACTAATGAAATATCAAATGCTCTGAGTAACCGTAAGTCACCCTTTGGGATTTTTGTGATCTCTCAAAGGCGTTTGATTGTGTAAATCATAGAATACTTCTAGATAAGCTCAAGTACTGTGGTATGAATGAGACAGCACTCAATTGGTTTAAATCATACCTAACTGGAAGAGTGCAGAAAGTTGAAATAAGCAGTTCACATAACATGCAAAAAAACTGGTGATTTCTCAAACTGGGGAACAATCATAATGGGGTGCTGCAAGGTTCGGTCTTGGGTCCTCTGCTGTTAATATATATATTAACGACTTGCCATTCTATATTCACAAAGATGCAAAGCTGGTACTTTTTGCCGATGATACAAGTATAGCTATCACACCCAACAGACAAGAATTAACTGGTGAAATTGTAAATGATCTTTTTGAGAAAATCATTATGTGGTTCTCAGCAAATGGGCTCTCATTAAACTTTGACAAAACACAGTACATACACTTCCACACAGTAAATGGATCGACACCATTAATAAATATAGACTTTGATCAGAAACTGATAGCTAAGGTAGAATATTCAAAATTTCTAGGTGTATGCATTGATGGGGGGTTGAACTGGAAGAAACACACTGAAGATCTGCAGAAACGTTTGAGTTCAGCTACTTATGCTATTAGGGTCATTGCAAATTTTGGCGATATACATCTCATCTCAGTAAATTAGCTTACCACGCCTATTTTCATTCTCTGCTTTCATATGGCACCACATTCTGGGGTAACTCATCTTTGAGTAAAAGAGTGTTCATTGCACAAAAGAGTGTAATCAGAATAATTGCTGGAGCTCATCCAAGATCATCCTGCAGACACTTCTTTAAAGAGCTAGAGATCTTCAATGTAGCCTCACAATATATATATTCACTTATGAGATTTGTTATTAACAATCCGAACGAATTCAAAAGTAATAGCAGCGTACATGGCTATAACATTAGAAGAAAGGATGATCTTCACTACTCAAGGTTAAATCTAACTTTGGCTCAGAAGGGGGTAAATTATGCTGCCACAAAAGTCTTTGGTCACTTACCTGATAGCATCAAAAGTCTGACAGATAGCCATATAGCATTTAAAAGGAAATTAAAAGAATTTCTTAATGGCAAATCCTTCTACTCATTAGATGAATTTTTGGATATAGTAAATGGGTAATTTCCCCAACCCCCACAAAAAATTAAAGATATTAAGTGTCATGTAATATTTTGTGTAATGTAATATCTTGTATAGACACCTTTTATTATCCTGACACGTTCCACATCATTACGAAGTGTCCTATTCATGATCTATGGAACAAGTACTAATCTAATCTAATCTACACAACAAACATTAGTGGATCGGGGTAAGGGGGGGGGGGGGCGTGAAGGGCTATTAGTGAAACCTGGCTGCTGGCATCCACGATGTAACTGTATTCTTTGTTTTCAAGTATTCTCACAGCTTGAGGGAGACTGAGAGACTTACGTAAAAGATATAATAGTAAATTATTATTTGTTATAAATGAATCTCTTTTTGTGACTGATGTACTGTGTGAAGTAAGGCAACATACAACATTGAATACTGTGGATCATTGTTGATGTTATACTAGTTTTAGATCATAATATAAAAAACTATTTTGTACTCACATTGTGGATATAAAACTACTAGTTGCAAACAAATATAATGCACATTACACACATTTTCATGCACATTTTGATAGCATTTCCTATTACATAAATTTTGGTTTTAAGCACACCAAAGCCGAAGCTGTTGTTAATAATGCATTAGCCCCTTTGTGCAAACAAATTCTTTAAAATGATCTTGACCCTGTAGTTTATCCATTTTTCCATGCACCGGAACATTGACACACTTTCCAGCCAAAAATACAAATCATAAGATTTTGATTGTTGATTCCAATTTTAATTTCTAACAATAGCTTGTAAATAGGTACATACTGCTAATGACACAGTCATATCACACAAAAGGATTATAAACTAAATAAAGGATCGTGTCCTATACATAGGATATCGATCTCATCTGGGTTAATTATTTTAATAGTTTTCAACTGGTATCGTTTGTTGTTTCTTGTGGAATAACTGTAAAAAGGACTTTCGGAGAAGTTCGATCATAGTGTAGCGCTCAGCCTCACAGAATGTACTAGACAATATATGAAATTTGTGTTCTAAACAAATAATCATTTGAAGTATTTGTGGTAGTCATATGAGTGGTTGATTAGTAGCGCTAACAGTAGCAGTTACATTCTGGCTATAGGATAAATTTTGAAATCGCAGTAGTTATTTCATAAAATCGTTTACTGTTGCAGCATAACTTAGGTAACATAGACAATTAGTTTTTCATTAATTATAATATTTTTACAATGAATGGGAAGTATGGGCATTGTCATAAGTTTGTGATTAGTGGATTATGGAGATACATTTGTGAAAAGTATTTCCATTGGAAATGCACTGGGGAAGCCAGAGGGCATTCTATTGAGATCCTCAACTGGAATTGCAGAATATTTAGCAGAAATAAGTTCATAAAGGAACAGGAGCTTAAGATTTGTGCCACCCAGGTATAGTTATAAAATGCAATGGACAAACTACATAGGATAAGTAGGGAGAGGAGAACTAGGGAATGGACACTGGCAACTAATAAGATGGCTGCTAGGAGAAGTATATATTCAGGCTGTTTCACTTCTTGCATCACCAAGAGATCTGACCCACTGTCAAGTTTATTGGAGAGGAGAATCTTGTAGCTGCAGGTGTATGAAACACGCAGCAGACCACAACAGTCAGGTGTAAATACAAATAGAAAGACGGTTCTGCTGTTTGATAGGTCTCACATCACAGGCGGTCAACAAGACATTGCAGGAAATTTTGGGAATAAGCACGAGGTCACCAGCACTGTGATGCCTACTGCAAGGTTGGCAGAGGTTACAGACGACATAGGGGAGTCATACAGGAATTTTACAAAAGAGGATCACATAGTGGATGGGAACTGTGGAATGGTCTTCATAGGGACAGGTGATGACCCAAACTGGTAGCACAAATATGCACCTCACGTAGCCGTTTCAGCATCATGACTAGGCACATCTTCATAAGCTGTTAGCCGTATTAAAATGGAGCTTAGGAAGGCATTGAAGACAGTAAGTATGGCTCACATCATAGTGGTGCCAGTTGAATCTATAAAATATATATCGGGTTTCATTATGCATGGCCTGCACCTCGGTAGGTATGGTGGAAGGTTTTTATATGTTTTCTGCCACTTTAAATACTTCACGTTTACTGTACTGGGACAAAACGGAATTAGCGTGCTGCATGGGTCATGAATATGCTCCTTCACTCTATGACTAAGTGTATCTGTGGTTTGGTTGCTCGTCTGTCAGTTATTCTTATTGGAGGCATAGTACGAGGTGCATTCACGTTCTAAGGCCTCCGAATTTTTTTCTAAATAACTACTCACCCGAAATCGATGAAACTGGCGTTACTTCTCGACGTAATCGCCCTGCAGACTTACACATTTTTCACAACGCTGACGCCATGATTCCATGGCAGTGGCGAAGGCTTCTATAGGAGTCTGTTTTGACCACTGGAAAATCGCTGAGGCAATAGCAGCACGGCTGGTGAATGTGCGGCCACAAAGAGTGTCTTTCATTGTTGTAAAAAGCCAAAAGTCATTAGGAGCCAGGTCAGGTCAGTAGGGAGCATGAGGAATCACTTCAAAGTTGTTATCACGAAGAAACTGTTACGTAACGTTAGCTCGATGTGCGGGTGCATTGTCTTGGTGAAACAGCACACACGCAGCCCTTCCCGGACGTTTTTGTTGCAGTGCAGGAAGGAATTTGTTCTTCAAAACATTTTCGTAGGATGCACCTGTTACCGTAGTGCCCTTTGGAACGCAATGGGTAAGGATTACGCCCTCGCTGTCCCAGAACATGGACACCATCATTTTTTCAGCACTGGCGGTTACCCGAAATTTTTTTGGTGGTGGTGAATCTGTGTGCTTCCATTGAGCTGACTGGCGCTTTGTTTCTGGATTGAAAAATGGCGTCCACGTCTCATCCATTGTCACAACCGACGAAAAGAAAGTCACATTCATGCTGTCATTGTGCGTCAACATTGCTTGGCAACATGCCACAAGGGCAGCCATGTGGTCGTCCATCAGCTTTCGTGGCACCCACCTGGATGACACTTTCCGCATTTTCAGGTCGTCATGCAGGATTGTGTGCACAGAACCCACAGAAATGCCAACTCTGGAGGTGATCTGTTCAACAGTCATACGCCGATCCCGCAAAACAATTCTCTCCACTTTCCCGATCATGTCGTCAGACCGGCTTGTGCGAGCCCGAGGTTGTTTCGGTTTGTTGTCACACGATGTTCTGCCTTCATTAAACTGTCGCACCCACGAACGCACTTTTGACACATCCATAACTCCATCACCACATGTCTCCTTCAACTGTCGATGAATTTCAATTGGTTTCACACCACGCAAATTCAGAAAACGAATGATTGCACGCTGTTCAAGTAAGGAAAACGTCGCCATTTTAAGTATTTAAAACAGTTCTCATTCTTGCCGCTGAAGGTAAAATTCCATCTGCCGTATGGTGCTACCATCTCTGGGACGTATTGACAATGAACGCGGCCTCATTTTAAAACAATGCGCATGTTTCTATCTCTTTCCAGTCCAGAGAAAAAAACTCGGAGGCCTTAGAACTTGAATGCACCTCATGGCATGCAGCTGAATTTTTAGGGAAAGAGATATTAGTGAACCTGGCAGAAATTATCTGGAATACTTTATTATAGAGATGAAAACTTGCTTGTAAAAATATGTTATTGATTCTATGGATGGAAAAGAGTTTTGAAAGAATATTTCAAGGTAACCAATGCAGGTGTGAGAATAAACTGTTTGCATGCCAGAACTATTAATTGAAGGAAATCTTTGTTCCTCACATAACTAATAAGTAGAGATCAGATTACATGCAACATAAAAATCCAAAATACACATGAAAATTTCTTGAAAATTGGTAAAATAGGCATGAAAAGTGTCGATACATGAGAGATCAAATAATAAAAAAATAGCAGTTATTGCATGCGATATATCTCGAAGTTGCATATCGATTGCGAGTAGGAGCGCAGGACACGTGAAAAATCGGGACATTTAGAATGTGAATCTCATTATCTGTACGCTTTGTGGTAGAGGCTTGGCAGGGTCCTGGTTGAGATTACTATTTAAAAATTGCAAAAAGAAGACGCACACTGTGTTTCAAATATTCTTCCTTCTTTGCTTTTGTTGTTGGTAAGAAGCGAATGCGATGCGTTTCTGGCAAAAGTTCACCCATCCCATTAATAAAACTACCAATTGTGGCAAGTGTTCAAAGCCTGGGTTATTGTTCAAAACGTTTTCAAACTTTTCTTTAAGTTTTCTCGGAAATGGCTCCAGCATGTAGAGTTCACTAGACTAATTTTATTTACCAACTGAATAGATTCATTCAACGCCTAACCTTGAGTTGCAAGCTTTTTAATACTACAGGTATCTGGGAAAAACGAGTACTAACAAGAAAAATGTTTTCTTTCATAAAAATTATTGGAATCGTTAAATGCTTTCTTACACTATCGAAGTCGTTTACTACGCCTTTGATGTCCTCGAAAATTTCATTGTCACACAACACAGCTTCGATGCACGTATCCCAAAGAGTTACCACTGGTTCAGGAGGTAAAGGCACATTTGGTGGTTTTTCTTTATGGGTCTTGATGCTAGCAGTTACCATAAGAAACACTTTCTTTGTGGATAAAATCAGTTTATTTACATTTCCAAACGTGAATCGTACTTCTTCAGCAAGGCTATGTACTCCGTGAGCAAATCACGTCTCATGAATCAAACTGGGATTAAATACTTGTAGGGCTTTTCCTGCTTTGCTCATATACGAAGCAGCATCTGAAAGAAACACAAATACCCTTTCATCAAGATTCTCGAGATATTTTTCTGCTATCCTATTTCACAAATCTGGTGACAGTAGAATGATTTGTCTTTTCAAGTTCTTTGCATGCCACTAAAAAAGAAGGCTTTAGTTTTAAAGCACCAACAATTGAATTTGCAATGTAACGACCACAAGTGAGGGTGGTTTCGTCAACTGAAATCCAAATAATGTCATCCTTGAGTTCACTACGTATTTCTTCCAGAGCATGCTTCACATTCACCCATGTTAAAGCGATTTTTTTTCTTTTTTTTACCTTCGGAGATTAAATCCCTGCTACCGCTATTTGCTGGCTGACAAACGTTGCCGTCGGCCTGTCTTTTCCATTCCTGCGATGTGAAGACCTGTCTTCACAAACTGGTCTATTTGAAACTTTTTTCTTACACGAAACGTTTTTCTCGCAAACTGGACAGTATAAAACATTTTCGTCATTTGTAAATGTTCCAGGCTTGTAAGTTATCCACGAAACGATATTTCTTTTTTTCGGGCGGCATGGTGCAGAAAACGTTACACAGCACACCCAAACACGTTAAACTATGTACAAATAAAAATAAAACGAAACTAAAACGGAAGTGCGACAAGCGACTTTTGTAATGTAACTGATGCCGACGCGTGAGGTAAGGCTGAAGAGGGGATTAAGTGGGGTGCGCGGGCGGCAGTTAACAATTCGCTAGCCCGTACCCTCTAGGTTAGCGATCGCACGCAGTTAATCGCGGTCACTATGTGAGAGATAAAAACGAGACAGAGCTAGGGCCCGCCTGTCTAGGTTTTTAAAATATTGTAAACATAGAGAGAAAACTGCGTCATCACTAGTGTTTAGTAAAATATCCAATAGCCGGTGAAAAGGAGCCAAACATGCAAATACATCTGCAACATGCAAATGCATATAATCCAGACTCTACTAATAACATCCATGGTTAGTGTTAACTTGATCTCTTTGTTTTGTCACCAAATAATGCAGTTGGTTGGAAATTCTGTAATTTTTGTACTGAGAGAATTTCTTAATTGTTAGGGCTTCTTATGTTGTACAGCCTTTTTTTGTCAATAATTTTTCAAGAACGACATTCTTTGAAGTAGAACCCGCCTTCATCACTTTTGGTAAAATTGTGAATATTTTGTCGTGTGTTCATTGCGCCTTACGCCATACAAAACCACTGATTATTTGTGACAAGCAAAAAACCAACGTTGCAGGAGTAGATTATTTTTCTTTAGCTGCAGCGTTTGCTGATTTCAATTTGCTTTCGAGAATATCAGTACACCAGACACAAAACAGCATGCTGAGCATGAGATAAGTCACTTTTTTTTCATGACAGATATCAGTCTTATCAGGAAACAGCAAATAGAGTTTTCAAGTGCTGTGCTACATAAGCAGATTAACTTACTGCGAACAGTGTTGGTAACCTCAAACAGTTATTTTCTTCTGAGTAGAGCAGATATATATATATATATATATATATATATATATATATATATATATATATATATATAATGGGTGTGCGTCATTTAATTAGATTCATTTTCATTATTTCAAATTCAGTATTTCATTAAGATTGGTGTTTGGTTTCATGACACTGTTCACAAGCGCAATACAGGGCTAACCAACAGTCAGAATTGCTCAGCTGTTGAACACAATACCTAAAGTACACTTTACATGAAGAGAAAGTTTTTCTAAAAAAGAATATTCAGTATTTTCATTTATAGATAATTACGTATAAAGATTACAAAGGGATGGGGAGTTTGACAAACTTTATAGGCGATTTTAAAAAGGGAAATGGATAGGCTGTAGTTAGATATAGTCTGATGATGATGTTGGTTTGTGGGATGCTCAACATCGTGGTCATCAGCGCCTGTACAAGTCCTATCTTCCCATTTCCAGTCTCGCCACTACCTGGATGATGATGAGATGATGAGGACAACACAAACACCCAGTCTCCAGGCGGAGAAAATACACGATCCGCCCGGGAATCGAACCCAGGACCCCGTGATCTGGAGGCACTAACGTTAGCTACTAGACCACGAGCTGCGGAGAATATAGTCGGAATTGGTGACGTTTGGTGGCAGGAGGAATAGGACTTCTGGTCAGGTGAATACCGGATTATAAATACAAAATCCAATAGGGGTAATGCAGCATTAGGTTTAATAATGAATGAGAAAACAGGAATGCAGGTAATCTTTATTGAACAACCATAGTAGTACAAGTTTACGTGCCAACTAGCTCCACAGATGATGAAGAGATTGAAGGAATGTATGATGAGATACAAGAAATTATTCAGACAGTCAATGATGGCGAAAATTTTATTAGCGTGAGGGATTGGAATTTAATAGGAAAAGGAAGAGAGGAGAAAATTGTCGGTGAATATAGGCAGAGGGAAAGGAATGAAAGAGGAAGCCACCTTGTAGAATTTTTCACAGAGCATAATTTAATCATCGCTGACACTTGGTTTAAGAATCTTAGGAGAAAGTTGTATACTTGGAAAAGACCTAGAGTATATTTCAAACTGCTTATAAACAGGGTGAGTCAAGAAGGACTTTACAACTTTGGAATGATGCAGAAATTTATTGAAATAACTTACAGAATCGGTAGATGTGTTGTTTTGTAGCAAACAACCTCAAGTTTCACAAAGAAGTGACTATCATTCGTGATGCGGCAAACATCCCAACAGTAAACAACTTCTTCCCACACTCGTTGCAACAAATCGGGCATAACCTGTGCAGCGGCAGTGTAGATTCGATTTCTCAGGTTGGGTAAATTGTTTAGTCGGAGAGGAACATACACACGGGAGAAAGAAATTCAATGGTGTCAAGTTTGGGGAGCGAGATGGTCATGCAATTGGCACTTCACAGCCTGTCTACCTACCTGGGAAGCGATTTTTGAGGAAACCTCGAACTTCCATGAGGGAATGAGGTGCTGGCCAGTCTTTTGCCGATAGTACCATCACATCTAGGTCATACCACCGATCTGTGGAGAGTTTTCTATTATATCCAGACGAAAAATACCAGTGAGTTTTCTCAATGAAGAATAAAGGGTCGTTCAATTTAAGTTTGCTAATGGCACAAAACACACTAACTTTGTAGATGTCAGGAATATGTTCCAGAGTTGCACGAGGAATTTCGCTGCCCCATATTCTGCAGTCATGGATGTTCACCGTGCCAATGATATGAAACGCTGACGTATCGCTGAAGATTATTGTGTTCAAGAATGTCTCGGCATTAAAATAATAAGAGGCAGTAAATGATGATGCAAAATGGAATAAAAACGTCTAAAAAAATAAAGCTGACAGGAAATGCAAAATGGCTAAGTAGGAATGGCTGGAGAACAAATGAGAAGCTAATTTCCAAAATGTACTAAACCCATGAAATCAAATTTAACAACTGAGACAAAAAAAAGTTTTACAACCACAGTAACATCAGAAATCGTTTTGTAGATTTGTTGTTATATTCAGATAGATGTTGACACACATAACGCCAAATATCTCCGTTAAATGTTATGTTGTTTAATTATTATTGCGTTAATAAAATGAATTTGTTACCCTTTCGCAGAAAATTGTGTTAATTTTGGTAACTGTCGTTCTGAAGTTTCTGTTGGTGATTCACAGTATTCATATGATATATCAGACACCATAATTTAATTACAAACACAATGAACATAAAAAACACCAGACACATCCTTACAGCACAATGTCGTGTAAACAAATATCGACCATGTTGTGTGTGACGTCATTACCAAGAAGAGCAACGATTGGCTGCAAGGGTTTTGTATTTCTTGGATACGAAATAATACTGGATTTGGTGCTCCTTGCCATGAACAGCAAGTCTTAAGGGGAAATACGTAATAGAGAGGATACGTTTTGACGTATATAACAGTTCTTACTATACAGGTAGTGCTACCACTACTTAGAATTTTCCAATTTTCGGGTTTGGTAACTTTTGGAAATGAGCTTCTCAAATGTAAGGATTTAGAAGAATATTTGACTAGAGGGAAGATAAATATCACGAACAGGAAAATTAAAGAGAACTTTGGAGAAAAGAGAATCAGCTTTATGAATATCGAGGGCTCAGACAGAAAACGGTCCTAAACAAAGAAGTAAAAGCTGAAAGGTCTATACAAGGAAGATGCACTTGAGGGCAATACACTGATCAGTCAGAACTTTACTACCACCGATCTATTATTGTTATAAACCCGTCCAGGCGATAGCAGCGTCACCTGGCTAGGAACGATTGTTAGTCAGACACATGCGAGGTACATGTTCAGTGAGCGTGCTGTATGTGTGTAGGATGGGGAAGGCATGTGATCTGTCTGTGTCTGACCGAGGGCAAATTGTGATGGCCTGGAGGCTCAGCAGGAATATTTCGGAAACTGCACAATTTGCCTAGTGTTCGAGGAGTGCGGTGATGACTGCCTTCAACACATGGCAAAACCAAGGTGAAACCACATCCAGACCCTGTAGTGTTGGGCAGCCACCCCTGATTACAGATGTCAGACGTCATAGGCTGGGCAGACTGGTAAAACAGGACAGGCAACGAACTGTGATGGAACTAACATCAGACTTTAACGCTGGCAGAGCACATGTGCGTCTGAACACACAGTGCACTGAATACTCCTAACGATAGGCCTCTGCAGCCAACGACCTGTGACTGTGCCAATGTTAACACCACGAATTTGGCAATTATGACTCAAGTGGGCACGTGACCATTGGTACTGGACGTTGGCGCAGTGGCAAAGCGTTGATGGTCTGATGAATCCCGATACTTTCTTCACCACACTGATGGGAAGTCGAGAATCTGTCGCCTTCCAGAGGAATAGCTCCTTGACACCTGTACTGTGGGACAGAAACAAACTGGTGGCGGCTCCATTACTCACTGGGGAACATTCACGTGGGCATCCATGGGTCCAGTGGAGCTCGTGCAAGGCACCATGACCGCCAAGGAGTATTGTATACTGATTGTAGACCACGTACAGCCGTTCATGATTGTCATGTTTCCCAACGGCAGTAGCGTTTCTCAGCAAAGTAATGTGTCATGTCACAAGGCCAGGAGTGTAATGGAGTGGTTCGAGGAACACAGCGGCAAGTTCTAGCTGATATTTTGGCCCCTCAACTAGCCAGATCTGAACCCAATTGAACACGTCTAGGATGTGATTGAACGTGGCGTCAGAGCTCATAGTTTCCTTACAGAGAATTTATGGGAAGTAGATGATGTGTGTGTGGATATGGTGCCCACTCTCTCCAGCGACCTAATAATGCCCGATTGCTTCCATGACAGGATGTATTGCCACTGTTACCCATGCCAAAGGTGAGGTTGAGAAGGAAGTCGGATAGAGTTGTAACCTATCCCTAACGTTACTCAGTCTGTACACTGAGCAAGCACAAAAAAAAAAAATAATTGGAGACAGAATTATAGAGTTCAAAGGAAAGACACAGGATTGGCATATGTTTAGTGAGTCTGAACAATTCAAATTTCTGGTTGTTCAGCTGTCATGGATTGATTGCTCTAGTTTGTCGCACAGATGACAAAATGGTAGATATCGAAATAGAGGACAGAGGGTTAGAGAAACAATTAAAATCGCTCTAAAGAGGAAAGGCCGGTGAACCTGATGGGATACCAGTTCGTTTTTACACAGAGTACGCGAAGGAACTTGCCCCCCTACTTGCAGCGATGTACCATAGGTCTCTAGAAGAGCGTAGCGTTCCAAAGGATTGGAAAAGGGCACAGGTCATCCCCCTTTTTAAGAAGGGACGTCGAACAGATGTGCAGAGCTATAGACATATATCTCTAACGTCGATCAGTTGTAGAATTTTGGAACACGTATTATGTTCGAGTATAATGACTTTTCTGGAGACAAGAAATCTATTCTGTAGGAATCAGCATGGGTTTCGAAAAAAACGATCGTGTGAAACCCAGCTCGCACTATTCGTCCACGAGACTCAGAGGGCCATAGACAAGGGTTCCCAGGTAGATGCCGTGTTTCTTGACGTCCGCAAGGCGTTCGATACATTCCCCACAGTCGTTTAATGAACAAAGTAAGAGCATATGGACTATCAGGCCAATTGTCTGATTGGATTGAAGAGTTCCTAGATAACAGAACGCAGCATGTCATTCTCAATGGAGAGAAGTCTTCTGAAGTAAGAGTGATTTCAGGTGTGCCGCAGAGGAGTGTCGTAGGACTGTTGCTATTCACAATCTACATAAATGACCTTGTGGATAACATCGGAAGTTCACTGAGGCTTTTTGCGGATGATGCTGTGGTATATCGAGAGATTGTAACAATGGAAGATTGTACTGAAATGCAGGAGGATCTGCAGCGAATTGACGCATGGTGCAGAGAATGGCAATTGAATCTCAATGTAGACAAGTGTAATGTGCTGCGAATACACAGAAAGAAAGATCCCTTATCATTTAGTTACAATATAGCAGGTCAGCAACTGGAAGCAGTTAATTCCATAAATTATCTGGGCATAGGCATTAGGAGTGATTTAAAATGGAATGATCATATAAAGTTGATCGTCGGTAAACCAGATGCCAGACTGAGATTCATTGGAAGAATCCTAAGGAAATGCAATCCGAAAACAACATTACACTTGTTCGCCCACTGCTTGAATATTTCTCACCAGTGTGGGATCCATACCAGATAGGGTTGATGGAAGAGATACAGAAGATCCAACGGAGAGCAGCGCGCTTCGTTACAGGATCATTTAGTAATAGCGAAAGCGTTACGGAGATGATAGATAAACTCCAGTGGAAGACTCTGGAGGAGAGACGCTCAGTTGCTCGGTACGGGCTTTTGTTGAAGTTTCGAGAATACACCTTCAACGAGGAGTCAAGCAGTATATTGCTCCCTCCTACGTATATCTTGCGAAGAGATCATGAGGATAAAATCAGAGAGATTAGAGCCCACACAGAGGCAAACTGACAATCTTTCTTTCCACAAACAATACGAGACTGGAATAGAAGGGAGAACCGATAGAGGTACTCAAGGTACCCTCCACCACACGCCGTCAGGTGGTTTGCGGAGTATGGATGTAGATGTAGATTGAAAGTCCATATTCAGGATCTTGTTCAAAAACCTAATTCTGCTGTATTTACCATTAGAACATTATCTGCAATCAGTGTTAATCCAACACGAAAATTAGTCTACATTGCTTTTTTTCATTCGCTTATAACAGGGCAAGAATACAGTTCGTGAGCCATGCTGTGGCACGTGTGCCATAGTACCCAGCCTCGCTGCACATTTCCTCTGCCATCACACTATCTGAGCAGTAGGAAGGCGACGAGGGGTAAACGGTGAACGCGCCGCATTTGGATAGCAATGGAGTCGCAACTGCATATGACTTTTGGTTTCATATTTCTCAACAACATAGATCACAAATGAAACAAATTTTAAGTATTACAAGGATCAGTTCAAATATTCTACACACTGTAAAATAGCATTAATAAACTAAACTCCGCACAAACAGGCTATGAAGGCCCAACGGCACGACCGGCCGCCATGTCGTCCTCAGCCCGCAGGCGTCACTGGATTCAGATATGGAGGGGCATGTGGTCTGCACACTGCTCTCCTGGTCGTATGACAGTTTATGAGACCAGGGCCGCTACTTCTCAATCAAGTAACTCCTCAGTTTGCCTCACAAGGGCTGAGAGCACCTCGCTTCCCAACAGCGTTCGACAGACGCGATGATCAGCCATCCAAGAGTTAGCCCAGCCCGACGGTGCCTAACACCAGTGATGTGACGGGAACCGGTGTTACCACTGTGGCAAGGCTGTTGGCGTAAAACAGAAGTGAAGGAAATAATTTATCTTGCAAAAACCTTTACAGGCCTTCAATGTAATTTCCATTCTTGCTTATGACGGCATCGCAACGTTTTGGCAACTTCTGTATTCCGGATACGGCATCTTCATCGTTAAGCTGTGTGATTACTTGGCTCACTTCACTGTAAACCTTATCAGTTGTATCAAAACGTTTTCCATGGAGCTGTTGCTTCAATTTGGGTTCAAAATGGTTCAAATGACTCTGAGCACTACGGGACTTAACTTCTAAGGTCATAAGTCCCCTAGAACTTAGAACTACTTAAACCTAACTAACCTAAGGACATCACACACATCCATGCCCGACGCAGGATTCGAACGTGCGACCGTAGCGATCGCGCGGTTCCAGACTGTAGCGCCTAGAACCGCTCGGCCACCCCGGCCGGCGCTACAATTTGGGAAACAAATCAGAGTCTGGTGGGCTCATAAAAGAGCTGTACGGTGGATGGGGAAGTATTTGACGAGCGTTTCTCGCACTAGTAGGCCAATATGTGATCTTGCATTATCGTGCATAATGAGAACACCAGCTGCAATCATATCACGCCTTCTTTGATGAATTTTCGGGCGCGAAACGTTTTGCAGAAACAGCTTGTAGTACACGCCTGTTACAGACGCCCCTAGGGCACTCTACTTGTAGCTATGACTCCATTCATATCGTACCAAAGATCATCATCAGTTTCACGTTTGACTGTTGGCGGCGGAATTTTTTCGGGCGTGGAGAGTCGGAACTTTTCCATTGTGACGACTGAGACTTCGCTTCAAGCTCAAAATCTCGCATAAAAGTTTCATCAACTGCTCAGTGCTTTTCAGAAACTGTTCTCCTTCTTTTCGATAAGGTTAAAGAAATTCTTCTGCAATCCTCCTGCGAACTACTTTCTGATCTTCGCTCTGATTGTGCAGAGGCCATCTGGCAGCAGCTTTTCTTATCTTTAAATTTTCAGTTATGAAGTGACAGACATTCTGGCCTCATACGCGATTTCCTCTCATGATTATTGTGTATCCTCTCTTAAAATGTCAGAAACTGAGAGGTGCAGTCTGTTGCAGTTGATGGCCTTCCACTTCCTGGATTCTCCTTAGTGCTTCTCGACTTTCATGGAAACGAGCAGACCACCATGATATTGCACTACGATTCAGTACACTATTCCTACACATCAGTCTCAAAACGGTTTAAACTTCCGTTGGATTCTTTCCACGTTCGATTTTGACGTAGCAACAATGGTCGTTACGTATAATCCGACTTGACCCAGTTTCAGCTTCCATTCTAAAACTTAATCACTCATGACACATCCATGCGATTCACCAAACACATATACGACTGTCACGCCAAAAGTCTCACTCACAACTAAACGAATTTAAACTTGATCACTCCATTGTAACGGTCGTGCATGAACAGCGTGCAGGACGTTTTAAATGACCCACTGAAGACATAATATAATTTTTATCTGGTACGACTGTTAACATACGGACAGGGATTGAGGCAATTTCACAGATTTCCTTATCAGGTTGCCATGCAATCATGATTTATTTCATAATCGAGAAAAAGCTTTTAATACAGTTGAGCTTAGGGAACTGGACTGTGTTTTTCGTCACAATTTTTCTCTTCCACAATGCACTGTCAGAGAATTGCTTGGTCTGATGAAACGCGATACCTTCTTCATCATGCTGATGGGATGGCATGAATCTGTCGTCTTCAATAGGAATACCTTCTTGATACCTGTACTGTGGGGTGGAGACAGGCTGTTGGCAGCTCCATTATGCCCTAGGGAACATTCACATGGTCTTCCATGGGTCTGGTGGAACTCGTGCAAGGCACTATGATGGCCAAGGAGTATCTGTCGTACACTGGTTGCAGACTACATACACCCCTTCATGAAGATCATGTTTCCCAATCACAGTGGCATTTTTCAAGAAGATAATGCGCCATTTCACAAGGCCAGGAGTGTGATGGAGTGGTTCAATGAATGCAGTGGCGAGGTCCAACTGATGTGCTGCCCCCCCCCCCCCACCCACCCCGCCCTGCTCACCAGATATGAGCCGGTCGGTGTTGCCGAGTGGTTCTAGGCGCTACAGTCTGGAACCGCACGACCACTACGGTCTCAGGTTCGAATCCTGCCTCGGGCCTGTGCGTGTGATGTCCTTAGGTTAGTTAGGTTTAAGTAGTTATAAGTTCTAGGGGACTGATGACCTCAGAAGTTAAGTCCCATAGTGCTCAGAGCCATTTGAACCATTTTCACCAGATTCAAACCCGATCTAACCCACCTGGGATATTATTGAATGTGACAACAGAGTTCATTGACCCTCCCCAGAATTTACGGGAATTAGGTGGCATGTGTGCTGATGTGATGTCAGCTCCCTCCAGCAACCTACCAAGACCTCATTTCTTCCATGACATGATACATTGCCACTGTTATGAATGTCAAACGTGGATATTGGCTATTAGGTAGTTGGTCATAATGTTCTGGTTGGTCAGCGTATATTCCCACAGAAACTAAACACTGCACTTTGTAAACTTAAAGCTAACAAGTAAAATCTAATTTTAGTATAAATTTATGGGAAAACTCTAATGAAATCAAAATCTCAGGGCCATTCTTTCAACATGTAATTTGCAGGTCACGATAAACTCTCTCACTATAATTACAAAAACCACTATTTCCCAAATATTTGTAAATGCAGAAAATAATAACTTCCAGGCTGGCACCATAAATACAGAACTTAGTGACCATAATGGAGAGTATACTGCTTTCCATATAATATCTATATCCAAAATGCAAACAGAATTAGTCGAAGAAAAATGAACCCTAAGCGAAAAAAAACACAGGCAAATTCTGAAAACTGTTACCTAAGGAAATATGTAATGTGGTATGTGAGCACAGCACTAAATGTGAAAAGTACAATGGATTTGTGGAAATGTTTACTAACTACTATGAAACTGCAGTCTCAATGATGAAACATAGACTAAGGTCAATAACAAAATAAGTCTTGGATAACAGCTGACATTAAGATCTAATGTAAAAATAAATAAATAAATAAAAGATCTAATGTAAAAATAAATAAATAAATAAAAGATCTAATGTAAAAATAAATAAATAAATAAAATAATGAAACTTATATGACATTATAACGACACAGCAATTGAGTGGTAAATTTCATGTTTACTACAGAAAATATAAGATATAGGACAATGCTTAAAAAAGTTGTTTAGGGACCAAAAATGAAGGCAGATGACCTTTATATACAATCTGCTGGAAAGAAGACAAAAGCTATGTGGAAAGATGTAAAATAACAGACAGGGAGTGTCATTACAGAAATGCCATATCAGACTATGCCAAGATGAAGAATACCTTTAACAACTATTTTACAGATTTAAGCAGCCAACTAATCAGTAAGATTAACCCAAGTAACAAAATTCAATGACACCTATTTAAGATCAACAGCTCTACTTCATTGTATCTGTTCCCAACAAATGAAGAAGAAATTATGACTCTTATAGAAACCTTAAAAACCAAACAGTCTTCAGGAGTAATGGTATACTTGATAAAATAATAAAAAGATGTACTGAATTTTCTGTAGGTCACTGGCACCAGGGACTTTTCCTTCTTGTCTAAAAACTGCAAAATTGGAAAATTAAAACCAATATACAAAAATGGAAACACAGAAGATTTTGGAAATTACAGGCCAGTTGAACTATTGTTGGGCTTCTTGAAAATTTAGAGAAGGCCTCCCAAAAAAGATTTACAGGCCCTGTGCAAAAATACCAAATTCTGTCCACAGCACAAGTTTAGGGGGAACCACTAAACAAACACTGCCCTCTATGAATTCCTGAGTGGAATTGCCAGAAAGTGGACAGTAGCAAATATATTACTGGTGTATGCCTTGACTTGTTGAAGGTGTCAGACACTATAGATCATCAGGCACCACTATAGAATTTAAATCAATTGGCATCAGTGGCACACCTAATGACTGGGTCAAGTTATACCTTCACAGATACAAACAAATGGTGGGAATACAACACACTGAATGCAACAAAATTACAAACCATTCCTTAGAGTACAGAGAGATGAAATGTGGTGTTCCTCAAGGATCAGTATTTGGACCAGTGCAGTTCCTCATATATCTAAATGACCAACAAAAAAATTTATATTGTCAAAAAGATTATCAGGCTGCTGATGACACAAGCTTTCTCATTAATGCAAACCAGAAAAGTATTAAAAGAAAAAAATTACAAAGACAATGGATCACACACAATAGGGTAATCTTAAACTGAAAGAAAACCTATACCACTCTGCTTCTATAATGTCAAGGAAAAGTCCCCAAAAATTATAAACATCCATTTCTCAAACAAAATTTAAATAGACCTGCTGAGACACTCTTTCTTGGGCTCTAGATCCAGGATAATGTGGGATAGGGAACTCATATTGACAACCTCATCAAAAACTTGAGCACATCTTGCAGTGTGACAAGGATCATTGGAAGGTGCTGCATCAAACATTGTCTCAAAAGTGTGCACTACGCTAATGTTCAGTCACTTCTGAAGTATGGATCATTTTATGGGGAGCTTCCTCGAACAGCATTAAGCTATTTAGAACTAACAAGAACCATAAAAATCACGGAAGACACCACACACAGAAAACTTGCAAGCCATTCTTCAAAAACCTGCAAATCCTCCCATTTTCATACCTGCATGTATCGGATGGTTATAATTAAAGTGCAGCTACTCACGGAGGTTCTGTGCGAGCTATAATTATCATGTGGCAGCAAAATTTGCTAGTTATTCTAAATCATGTATGCAGAACTGAATTAGGCTGGGAAAAAAATCAATTCCAATTTTGGGCATCAGGTGCAAATCCTGTTCTGTGAATGCAAGAAAGACTTATTCAAATGTTCAAATGTGTGTGAAATCTTATGGGACTTAACTGTTAAGGTCATCAGTCCCTAAGCTTACACGCTACTTAACCTAAATTACCCTAAGGACAAACGCACGCACCCATGCCCGAGGGAGGACTCAAACCTCCACAGGGAACAGCCACACAGTCCATGACTGCAGCGCCTTAGACCGCTCAGCTACTCTCGCGTGCCTAAGACTTATTGAAATGTTTCCATATGTAATGGATTAGGAACAGGATGTGGGCAGAAAAGGTTAAACAAGTATAAAGGCATTATGTTAATTTTATTATTAACCATCCCTTACTCAATTTGTTCAACATGATCACATGAGATGCTGATAAGATGCTGTACAGTGTCAGATCTGCACCCGCTGGCCAATACTGAAACTAATTTTTTCAACTTAAATTGATTCCACTTTAATTCATTAGAAAACCTACCAAGTTTCACTGCCATACAATAATTACAGCCCATACAGGACATCCGAGTTTAGCTACACTTTAACTATGTGGCGTTGATAGGTCATATCAACAATGAACAACTTAATCTTTGACCTTAGATCACTCTGCCGAGCCGCCGTGTTAATTCATTCAGTCTGCATATGTATATTGCGTCATGTATACGTGTCTGATTAATGTAAATGTATATATTTATGTGCAGATAATTGTGGGACAGTTTGCTCTGTATACTTCTACATGCATCTCGTACCCATACTGGTGACGCCAAAGTTTGCACGTCTTTCATGCTGGGTGTTGTAGCATCAACAGGTTAGGTGCACGCCGCCATGGCCACCTTACCCAGCGCTTTGTTCCAAGATTTGGAAGCCCAACAACGATTGCCAGACCTCTTCATTCCTTCGCCAAGACCGGTTCTACACTAATTCACAGTGATTCATGATCTCCCGCCACATTAACCTCAAACTTTGTCCCTCTACAACAGTCGAGCACTACACCACTAACACAAACAATGGACTCAGGTTTCGTCTCACCAGACTGTGCTCCCCAACATGTGAAGTGTGAAGTGTGAAGTGAATAATATTCAGAACTGTGTACCTACCAATCGATAGTGTAATGCCCAAAGCAATCTACATTCGCACACATACTCTCAACGGGCTGCAACAACAGTCACTGTCTTACTGTGTGCAGTGCTGCCATTATCGCTAAACACACCCAGCCACTATCAACCATGACCTGTTCCAGTTTTGCCTCATTGGCAAACTAATCAAGAACATTTCAGTGTGCACAATCCTTCATGTTCATCCCCCCAGACCAGTTGTTCAAGTTTCTGACCACGTTGGTTCGATTGCATCATTCGGTATTTCGCCTTCCAATGGTGTCTTAGCAAACCCACCACAAGTTCCACCAGTCAGTCACAGTCCGACCTCACAGGGCATGTTTTCAATGTGCACAAGGAACTTAAACGTAGGTCAATTCAAATCAGTGCCTGTAGCCTATGGCCCAGTTTATGGGACACCAATGCCTACCGCACAACCGCTCGTTCCCACAGTACCGACCGTGTCAGCCGCGTTGTGTTTTCCCAACACATCAAGGACAGTGCAACTCGCCATTGCTATGGACATTTTCACCAGAAACACACCCATGCCCACCGTGCCGGCCTGCTGTATAGCCTCTCCCACCATGGACCAGCCAGTTTTCCAAGAGACACCGAAGCTGCCTTCGTCCCCACACCCAAGATGTCTGCCAAAGCTGCCACCTTTATACGAGGACAACCCAGTGTCATGGATTGTCAAGCATCTTTTCGAGTTGCAACACGTGTCCAACGAGAACTCTAAATTCCTGTGCCTCATCACGCACCTCCATGACCATTCAGACTTAGTTTGTGATCTACTTCTCTCACCACCCTCTCCACAAAAATACGAGTTCACAAAGAAGATGATCATAGAGTATCTTGTCTGCTCACCACAAGAATTAATAATCAAGATCTTGTATGAGGAACACCTGGGGGACCGAACCCAATCACAACTCTGGCACCGCCTTCAGCTACTTGTGAATGAGCATACCATGCTGGACGTCACACTGCACTGCCAAGCTGCCTACTGACCTACAGATCCACCTGCTACTGCACTCCTTTGATTCAATCGGCTCTTGTCTCTGTATTGCAGACCAACTATGTTCATTGCTATGACAATGCCAGCCAGCTCACCACTCACCGCTAGTTGGCACAACTGCTCTCACTTACCGGCCATCAGCTGGCAGAGGCAGGGCTTGCTCTGCCTCCACGCCTTCTTCATCGCCTAGCAGCACCGACTCGCTCTCTCCACCGTCCGAGCACTCCAGGATCATCCATGCACCATATGTACCAGTATACAAGCCAGAACAAATTGACGAGGACAAGCCTCCTCCACTGCCACAGTGCCTGCCACCACCACATCCAATTCATCCATACTGCTGGTACCCCAAGGTTTTCGGTGATAATGCTAAGAAGTGCTGGTTATGTTCCCAGCACTCAAACGCTGACCACAGGATCTGAAAGACACAGAGTCCTGTGGGGAACCTCACAGGCATCCTCATACATTGCGCTCCATCCACTAGTCCACCCGGCTGAGAGATTGTTTGTATGTGACTGACATTTCGTCACGGCTCGTTTGCCTAGTCAACACCAGTGCTGATGCGTCTATTATACCTACATCGATGGCTCCCTCCATCTTTTCACCAACAACATCGCTTCTACGAGCTATCAATGCATCAACAATAGAAACCTCAGGCTCTGCCAAAGTTATGGTGCACCCATCTCATTCTCTGTGTTTTCCGTGGACTTTCTACATTGCTGACATCGATGAACTAATTCTCGGTATGGACTTTTTGTCGCATTACAAACTCTCTCCAAATGCAGTTCAGGGTTCAGCGTTTCTGCCACTTTGATCTAATCTCCCAATTCACAATTGACATTTGCTACATCAAAGGCATAGACAACATTGCTGCAGATTTTTTCTCATGGATCAATACTATTTCACGCATCACTGACCTACGCAACCCGGTCACCCTACAAGCCTCCGATGAGGAATCTCAAGCTCTCCTCATGGACCCTCAAACATCCCTTGTGTTTACCAAAGATAAATTCCCCGGCGTTGTGGATGAGGTGTGGTGCAATTCTTCTACCGATACCTTACGCCCATTGCTCCCACCCCCCTGTGCCAGCAGGCCTTCGATGTACTGCATAACCTCAAGCACTACACGGCTCATCTCCAAGCGTTTTGTTTGGAAAATATAAAAAGGGATGTCAGACCTGGGCACATAGCTGCATCCCCTGTCCATGCAACAAAATCTGCCACCAAAACACCCCACCACTGGTCAAGTTCGACATTCCCCCCCCCCCCCCCAGGAAGATTTCATCATGTACATATTGATCTTATCGGTCCTCTTCCACCGTCAGAGGACCACAGATACATTCTACCCACAATTGACCGTTTGTCCCACTGGGAAGAGGCGGTTCCTTTACCTAACATCACAGCCAAGACCATGGCCAAGGGTTTCATCTCCTCATGGACTGCTAGGTTCAGTTGTCCAACAACCATCACCACTGACCAGGGTCAGCAGTTCGAGTCTTCCCTGTTCACCATTTTATGTAACATCTGTGGTATACAGAAAATTCATACCACTCACAAAGCAATGGGTAGTAGAATGGTGGCACCACACTCTAAAAACAGCCCTCAGGTGCCACGACTGCCTCTGGTCCGAAGCACTTCCATGGGTGCTCCTCGGCCTCCGCTCAACTTTCAAGCCCGACTTACAGGGAACTATCACAGAATTCGTCTTCTGGGAGAACCCCGTCCTACTCATTCAGCCTCATCCAGCCTCAGCTACCTGATGATTTCCCCCCTTCCCAGATTTCATAAGTCACATGCACACTCACTTCAAACATGCATGCCCACACCCACCTATCAGCCACTCCCCGCCAGACACTTTCGTGCCAACTGCTCTCAACACTTGCTCCCACATGATGATGAGAGACAATTTGGTCCAACAACCTCTGCAACCACCTTATCTCAGCCCCTTTAAAGTCCTCCAGTGGGGCGATACAACTTTAGTCATCTTCGTCGAAGACTGCCCGCAAACTGTTTCGTTACTCCGACTCGAACCAACATTCATGGACCCCAACACCCCTCTGCTGGCTCAGTATTCAGTATTCAGTATTCAGTTTATTCACCATTGACCACTTACAGCGGAATAGGTCTGAACATTAAATATACAATTAACAATAACTTTACAGTAAAGTTTTTTACAATTTAATTCCTTTTCTTTTAGGAATATCCTTATATACTAATGTCAATGCTTATTTCAAAATATTCTGTTATCTTATAAAATGGGTGTTTGAGAAGCCAGTCATAAACCTTACGTTTGAAAATATTATTGGTCAGTGACCGAGCAGAAGCTGGAAGTTTATTGAAGAGTTTTAAACTCATTATTTTGTGTGAGTTTGTAGTCTTTGTGAGTCTGTGTCTTGGTATGTCAAAGTCCAGTTTGCCTCTGGTGTTGTGGGGATGTATTTTCTCTCTGGTCTCGAACTCATTTAAGTTGCTTTTGACATAAAGCAGTGCTGTGTAGATGTATAGATTCACCACAGTTAATATCATGTGCTTGATAAAGAGGGGACGGCAGTGTTCCTTGGGCTTAGCTTTGCTTATTATTCTGATTACTTTTTTTTTTTAATTTTCAGAATTTCACTGACAAAGCAAGAATGTCCCCATAACAATATGCTGTATGAAATGTGTGACTGAAAGAGGCCAAAATATACCACCTTTAGATACTCATCAGTGACTACATCTGTCAGTCTCCAGATGAGATAACACACTCGTGCTATTCTCTTGCAGATATGGCTAATGTGTTCCTCCCAGTTTAATTTTGAGTCAATGTGGAATCCTAACAATTTTATTGATTTGCTTTCAACAGCTGTAGTTAAACCCAGAATTAGTTCTTGTGTTTTATCAGGATTACACAGGAGTTCATTAGAAGAAAACCAATCCATTACTAGTTCTAGTTTTTCCTGTGTTGCCTGATTCAGTTCTGTTGTGTCATGGTGTGTATTGAGCAATGTTGTATCATCTGCATAACACACAACTGAATTTGCTCCTACATGGTAAGGTAAGTCATTAATTGCAATGATAAACAGAAAAGGACCTAGGACCGAGCCCTGAGGCACTCCAGTCCGAACTTCCTTCAGTGAGGAGCATCTATTTTTAATTGATACATACTGTCTCCTGTTACTTAAGTATGATTCGATTACATCCAAAGATGGTTTGTGTATGCCATAAAATTCCAGTTTTGCAAGTAGAGTGTTAGATGGTATGCAGTCAAAGGCTTTGCACAGTACGACTGATACTAGATCCTTATTTTCGATTGCAGTTAACACCTGGTTAACAACTTCAGTGACAGCAGTAGTGGTGTTTTTACCATGCTGATATGCAAACTGTCTGTTGGAGAGGAGATCATGCTTATCAAAATAGTTATTTAGTTGACTGTACATTACATATTCAAAAACTTTAGAGAAAATTGGGACAATAGAAACTGGTCGATAGTTTTGGGGCAGATGCTTATCTCCCTTTTTAAAGACTGGTATTACTTTAGCAGTTTTGAGTGCATCTGGGAAAACTCCAGATTCTAAACACATATTAAAAATGAAAGGAAGAGGTTGACAGATAAGGTGTATTATTTTTTTCATTACATAGTTAGAAAACCAATAACAGTCCATACTTTTGGAGTTGGTGAACCTTGCCACAGCTTTTACAATATCCTCTGGGGTGACAACCTTCCAGTGGAAAGTATACATACTATGGAGCACAGCACCAAGATGATCTAGTGCACAAGTGCCATTTTGCTTGATTTTGTTTTTCTGCTCACTCACTGAGGTTAGGAAGTAATTATTTACTTCTTCTGGGACCAGCATTGCATCTTGTGTATGGGTTTGTGAATTATATTGGTTGATGATATCCCATGCTGCTTTACATTCGTTGGGAGCACTTTCAATGTAATGTTCACATGCTTGTTTTTTGGCCAAGGACAGTTTATCTTTGTAGATTTTTTTACATTTTAGATAAGCTCTGTAAGAAGTATTATCTAGCTCAGGTCCTTGTTTACAAGAATTTTTATATATTCTGTACAGTCTGAGCATCTCCTCCCTAGTGAGAGCTAGCTCATCTGTATACCATTTTAGCTGTTTGTTTTTCTGTTTATGCTTAGGGCTACTTTTGACTAATGGTGAGCAGGAGTACCATAACTCTATGAGTATTTCCAGGAATTTGTTAAACACCATTTCACCAGCACCCTTTCCAGGTTGTGTGTTGTATACAAAGTCCCAGTTAACGTAAGATATTCTGTCAATCAATAAATTAATATATTCATCTTTCTGCCCTCGTACCCATGTGGCATTAGACTTGATTCTGACTGATTTAGGCAACTTATCACAGGAGAATGTTAAAATCAATGGTTCATGATCAGCTAGGGCTCCACTGGCAAGTCTGACGTCGTACATATCTCTAGAAAAATTTAATATAATATTATCTAAGCACGCCTTATCCCGTGTTGGTGTGTAATTTGTACATTGTAAATTTAGTGATCTAAAGATATTAAAAAACGTTCTAGTAACATGTTCATCACTGTTGGCCATTTCAATGTTGAAATCGCCACAGATAATTAGTTTTATGTTAGATTTTAGTATTTTCCTCATAAGCAGCTCAAATCTTTCGAAAAATGTGTTTACATCTCCTCCTGGTGATCTATATAAGCTAACAATTATAGTATTCTCTACGTTTAGTCTTATACAGCTAAATTCTCCATCTAGTTCTGCACAGTAAGAGCTAACATCTATTTTAGTAAACATTATACTATCTTTAACAAATATTAGGGCACCTCCATTCTTTCTTTCACTTCTACACATAATGTCTCCAACAGCATACCCCTGAGGAACAAAATATTGTACTTGATCGCATGTCAGCCAATGTTCTGAGATACAAACAACATCAACGTTTTCAATACTGCAAAAATGTTATAATTGTAATACTTTGTTCCTAATGCAGCGAATGTTCGTTTGCATCACAGTAACAGATTTATCTTTATTGTTTATTGACTGAGAACACTCTCTCATTCGAATGTCGCTTTTAGCACCTAGTTCAAGTACAGGAGGTTTATTACCCGCCGATTCAGAGACTTTTATACTAAAAAATGACGTACATTCCAGGTATTACTCAAACCGCTACTTTCGTAGATCGTTTTATTCTGTGTGAGTCTTTCTTTAATTATTTCATTGACACGTTCGCACACAAACTTTTTCCCTTCATAGTTTAGGTGGTACCCGTGTCTGGTGTGAAGGTTACGCTTAAGTTTACTTATATCGACCACAGCACAATTTGCGTATTCAGAGCACAGTTTCTTTATTTTAATATTCGTTCTTCGAATTTCTTTATTAACGCACGAACTATAGATTAGATCGTGCCTATGAGGCACTGTAGCAACAACTGTATTCCTTGATTTATTTTTTTCTAGAAAGTTCTGAAGCACTTTTACGCAGACATCTGCTTCATTTTTCGCAACATCATTTGATCCCATTATGCATACGACAAAGTCATTTTCTTGCGTGGATTTTGTTTGAATGCAAGCGTCTAAAACATGTTTAGTTCCCGCTCCAGGTTTAACAACACTGGTCACTGCTAAGTCTCGATTTATTTCTCGAAACATACTTGATAAATTCCTGCCATGGCTATCTGTTAGAAAAAGCACACTGTTCCTTTTACCTGTTGTTTCCCGTTTATCAACATTTTTCCCAGAGTGACCATTTGTTTTCAGCGCATTGTCTTTTGAATGGTCTGGATAATTTACACTGTCTTTAACACCGTCATTGGACTGCAGAACACCGTATTTGTTTTTATCCGTAAATGTAACTGCTGTTGCAAAGTTCGTTTTTATTTTTCCAGCTAAAGTTCTACCTCTGTGTCTCACTTCTGTCCACTCGGACGATTTGTGCCTTTCGTCAGGTGCCACTTCGGATGATTTGTTCTTCGACCGTAGTTCCCGATTTTCATTCTTGAGTGTGGTGATTTCGCTTCTTAAAGTGTTGACTAAGAATTGTAGACCTGAAACTCGTTCTCTTAAATTTGTTATTTCGACGTTACAATTCTCGCACACTGCCTTTTTTAGTACATAACTGTAACTTTTACTCGTCTTAGGGTTACACACTTCTACACTTGCGGCCATATTGCACAACATCAGATTCTCCTAAAGACTCTCCTGCCAGTCTCCCCCCCGCCATGGAGTCCGACAATGATTCTCCTCGGGCCGCCACGCCGATTTTTTCACCCAATGCCTCCCCGTCGCCATTTGTGCGTTTCTCAGATATGTCAACCTCCATCCTCTGTGTGGGTTTCTCTGCTACCTCACCGACTACAGAGACACCCTCTCCTACAGTCGCCCTGCTCTGCAATGTACCCCCACACCACTTGGATGATATTTCAGATATTCTCATTTGCTCACAGACACTGCCTCACTCTCCCTCGTGAGTGCAACCTGATGACAATTTGTGCCTTCATCTCACAGGATGGCTCGGTTAGCATCAGGGCTTGCCACACCTATACCCCACCATCTGCCATTCAGCCTGCCTTCTCACGGGCTGGCCGCCACAACATCCGTCCTCGCTGGCTCAACGACTTTTGAGATGGACCTACCTTCTGCCACTCCGCCTCCGCACCTAGCCCCGGTCGAGGTGGAGGTCCTGGTCATGCGTCTACCATCTTGTACGACCACCAACAGCATCAATGCCCACACTGCCTCCCCCAAGACTCACCTGTTCTACTCCGTACTGCAGGGAGGGGGGGGGGGGGCTGTGTGTTGTCAATAGGTCATATCAACCATGAACAATTTAATCTTTGACCTTAGATCACTCTGCCGAGCCACCATGTTAATTCATTCAGTCTGCATATGTATGTTGTGTCGTGTATATGTGTCCGACTAATGTAAATATATATACTTATGTTTAGACACTTGCGGGACAGTTTGTTCTGTATACCTCTACATGCATCTCATTCCCATAACTATAACCACCTACTATATGAAACTGTAGTATTCAAAAAGCAGTAAGTGACTGAAAATCCTGCACTCTTCCTCGAAAATGAAGATTTACACACATACAATACAAGGCTGAGAATGTGTCTCCATATGCACCAAACAAAAACTAAGCTCTGACAAAGTGGATTTCTGCATCCTGGAAAGAAACAGTATTATCGACTATTGATTTTTCAATTTTTAACTAATAGTCACTGCTTTGTTAATTACCTTACAATTACATTTATGGTAATTGTTCTGTCAGGCTGGAAGATTTTATTTTATACAGGTTTTTAATCTCATACTTTCTATACTGACTTTTATACAGTTGTATGTTTTACCTTGTCAGGCTAGAAGCTTCACATTATTAATATTTGCACTTTTTATGTGGATTTTAACTATGGATCGAATTCCACGTGGAGTATGTCAGTACATGTTTTATTATCAGGTGCTCATTTTGCCGCATGAAGGAATTTTAATTAATGATTACGCATTCCACATTTTAACCGTTACAACTGTGATACTGGTTAATTGTGTATCCTAGCTACAGTGCCCTCTGCAGGCCTCAGTTTCCTTACATAAATACCAGACGCATTTTGATCATCATCACCAGCACTTACCATGCACCTACATGTTTAGTTTGACGTTGACACTGCATCAGAATATTTTATGGTATGTATGGCTGGTATACATGGCTGTTAATCATGTAAACATATTATCTTCCTTATGTAGCACCAGGACTTTTATAGATTTAGTTTCAGCAAATTAGCTTAATTGGGTACACACTGTTTTTGTTTTTCTAACAGATCTGAAGATGGCAATAGTAGAAACCAGTCATAGTGAAATGTAAAAATTTATGTGATCAAAACGGACCTGTAAAATAAAGCGTCAAAAATATGATCATGGACTTATTTTCAGACTTCATGTCTTTGATTGATACAGCAAGTATACAGCTGCAGTGAAGGCATATCTAATTGACCACTGCTTCCATGGCCTGAAAGAGTTCTTTCAACAAATAATGATGTACCAGTGCTAATAACAATGCACCAGTGATGTACCAGTGCTAATAACAATGCACCAGTATCATCCATTGAAGCCATTAATGAGTGGATTGAGTAGCTCATTAAATGTTGCTGCTGGTCCCAAGCCAGGATAAAGGAAGAGGGTTGGCATCGGGAAGGGCATCTGGATAGAAAAAAACCTGGCAAAACCAAAACAATGGTGGATACCTCTCAAAGCAAATGTTCCGGAGTATCCAACAAAAGAAGAGGGTGCAAAAGAAGGAATGAAATGCAAAATCAGAGTTGTAAATTTGAACGTTGGGGCATTGAAGGGAAAGAGCCGAGAGATTGTACACAATATCATGTGGTTACAAGAGACAGGTGGAAGGGTGACAAAGACAAACTATTGGCAGAAGGATACAAATTGTTCTATAGCAGTGCAGACAAAGAGTCCAGAAAAGGAGTAGAGATTACTGTGGATAAAGATCTAAAAGAGGAAGTCTGTGGAGTGGACAGAATCAATGACAGAATCATGAGCATAAAACTTACTATCGGAGGAGACGTCATCACAGTCCTAAGTGTGGTATGCCCCCCAGACAAGGTGTTCAGAAGAAGAGAAGGACAAATTTTGGAAAATCCTAGATGGAGTAACAATGGAAATACCAGACAATGAAAGGGTGATAACTGGGAGAGATTTAAATGAACATGTTCGTGAAAGGAGGAGTGTGGAAGACAGAATTCATGGTGGATGGAGTTATGGAGAAAGAAATGCAGCAGGGCACAAGAATTGTAGAAGAGAACAACTTATAATGTACAGGAGCAGAGACCATAAATGTCAGTTAGACTACTTGTTGTTCAGAAGAAAACACATAAAGGAAATAAAGAATACCAGGGTTATATACACTGAAAGTGTGGCTGTGCAACACAAACTCAGTGGGGAACTGACATAAATGTATCAAGTGAGGAGAACAAAGAATAAAGTGATGGAAACTGAAAAAAGAGGTGTTGGGAGAAAAATTCAAGGAAACAGTATTAAGAGAAGCGAAATTACCAGAGGATGTACAGGAGTGGTGGGGTTATAATAGCAATGTAATTACAAAAGCTGGAAAAGGTGTGCTGGGTTAACAACAGGAAAGGGACCACCAGAAGATAAGGAGGCATGGTGGTAGAATGAGGAGGTTCAGAAAGCGATAAAAGTGAAGAAAGATGAAAAAAAGGGACTTAACAGGAAGACAAGAGGGTAGGGTAGCCTACAAGACTGAAAAAACAAGTTGGCAAAAACAGCAGTGGCAAAAGCAAAGGCTGAGGCAATGGAAGAGGCGTATGAAGAGCTGGAAAGAAGACAGGACAGCAGGCAACTCCTACGGATTGCTAAAGCAAGAGATAAGGTAACAGTTGTGGGCTGGCAGGAGAGCCAACCCGGATTACTAGAGGAAGCCGAAAGGCACGCATTTTAGCTCACCCAGGCTGGCGTGAGGTCTGGAACAGGACAAGGAAATTAGACTTTAGCAAAAAACATATGTTGCTGCTGGAATACTTAACTTTAATCCGTAAATGGTGAACATCGCTCTTGACGGTACATGTTTTACAGCATCAATAGTAACTGGTAATGGCGCCTTACTAGGTCGTAGCAAATGACGTAGCTGAAGGCTATGCTAACTATCGTCTCGGCAAATGAGAGCGTATTTTGTCAGTGAACCATTGCTAGCAAAGTCGGTTGTACAACTGGGGCGTGTGCTAGGAAGTCTCTCTAGACCTGCCGTGTGGCGGCGCTCGGTCTGCAATCACTGATAGTGGCGACACGCGGGTCCAACGTATACTAACGGACCGCGGCCGATTTAAAGGCTACCACCTAGCAAGTGTGGTGTCTGGCACTGACACCACAGTAACCAAGGATATAACATCAATGAGGCAGATAAAGGATAATCAGGTGCAGTGTTACATGACCTTGAGGAAATCCTGAATAGGTGGTGGGAGTACTTTGAAAGGCTATTGAATGAGGAAAACCTACAAGAGAAGTATGAGGATGGAGACATAAATGAAGGAATGACCCAAAGTATAAGTAGGGAAGAAGTCGAACATGCAATGAAGAAAATGAAAAACGGGAAGGCCTTAAGGACAGACCAAATCCCAATAGAAGTATGGAAAAGTCTGGGAGAACAGGGGACTGATATTCTCTGGGATCTAATGCAGAATATCTGGAAAGGAGAAAGAATGCCGCATGCGTGGAGAAACAGTATACTGGTTCCCATATATAAGGGAAAAGGGGTATCCAAAACTGTGGCAATTATAGAGCGATAAAACTGATGTCCCATGCAATGAAGACCTGGGAAAGGATAATTGAGAAGAGATTGCATTTAGAAGCTGAAGAACGTGAAGAACAGTTTGGATTTATGCCGAGAAAAGGAAAAACTGACTCAATATTTGCACTAAGGCAGTGATGGAGAGGCACAGAGATGTACAAGCTGAACTGCATATGGCCTTTAGCGATCTTGAGAAGGCATATGACAGAGTGCTGAGGCAAGAGATATGGAGATGTGTGAGAAGTAAATGTCTGCCAGAAAAATATATCAGGGTGGTAGAAGGCATGTGTGAAGGTGCAATGGCACAAGTCAGGAGCAGTGCAGGTGCAACAAAGGCATTTCCAGTGAGAGTAGGACTACATCAGGGATCTGCTCTCAGGCCATATCTCTTCAACCTTGTTATGGATGTACTAGTCAAAGATGTGAAAAAAGAGGCACCTTGGAGCATGATGTTTGCTGACAATGATGTAATCTGTGAACCCATCCAGGAGGCTTGTCAAGACAAGCTTGAACAGTAGAGAAAAGCTCTAGAGGAAAGGGGAATGAGAATTACAGAGTGAAAACAGACTATATGTGTACAAAGGATGCCAAAGCTATATATATTAACCTGCAAGGAGAACAACTGACACTGGTCAAGAAATTTAAATACTTAGGCTCTTGCAGGCAAAATGATGGAGGACTGGGGGGCAAAATACAGCTCAGGATAAATAGTAGATGGATGAACTGGAGGAAACTGAGTGGAGTACTGTGTGATAAGGTTAGTGGCAGAATGAGAGGAAAGCTTTACAAGTCTGTGGTGAGGCCTGTGATGCTGTATAGTGCAGAAACTTGGCCAATTACAAAAGCCCAAGAGAAAAAAGATGGAAGTGGCAGAAATAAGAATGTTAAGGTCGATGAGTGGGATGACATGAAAGGATAGACTAAGGAATGAGTACATCAGGTGAACAGTGAAAATGTGGCCCATGGGGAAGAAGATCCAAGGAAGCAGGTTAAGATGGTATGGTCATGTACAGAGAAGATGGGAGTACTATGTGGGGAGAAGAGTTGAAGACCTAGAAATTGAAGGATCAAGGAGAAGAGAAAGACCAAAACTGAGATGGAAAGACAAGGTAGCAGGGTACCTATGGGAGAAAGGAAGGCTCAGAGAAGAAGCACTGGATAGGTATTTATGGAAGAGAAGGATCCAGCAAAGCATGCATCATCATCATCATCATCATCATCCATCCATCCATTGAAACCATAGTAGCATTGTAACCACTCAACCAATATTAATAATGTGTCAATAATCTGTACCATAACCATAAATAATTAATCATGTTTTATGATAGAAAAAGTACTGTTTTATATTACGCCCAACATCGTACTGTACATTCTATGTACCATAATATCTCATGAACAAATAAACTAAATAAGTGGAAAACAATAAATACTCCACAATATTTTATTGTGTTAAAATTATTAAGTGAATGGATAATGTCATGAACTGATAAAAAAAAATAACTGTGTGAAATCTGCCTAGATGTGCAGCTGAGGAAACAGTGTATTTTCATAAGGATTTGAAAGAATTTGCTTCCCATCTAAAAGAAAGGATGAAGCACACAAAGACTGCCACACTTCATCATAATGTCCCATGACAGGAGTAGCACCAGCTGTTAATTTTTTTAATACTGTTTCAGTTTTTGAAAGGCAGTTGAGATGTGAACAGCAGCAGCATTGTTGAAATACCTGCCCATGACAGCTCACTCAAACCTTGTGAAATCCTTAGCATATAATTAAATGTGCAATTAAAGTAGGATTTCATGCTGCCACAAGTAATTCTTTGTTAATGTGTTAATAAGTCATTAATCACTTGAAGCAGAGAAACTATGTGAAACTGCATTTACACAGTGCATGGTAATCAATTACTGTTGTTTCGGAAGTATCACTCTAATAAAACAACAATTAATATGAAACTAATTAATGTGAAACTTACCATTTAACTGTATCCATAAATTATTTGTGTTGAAATATTTAAAAATTGGGTTAGATTTAAAGTCTTCTAAATGCTCTTTAGGTATTTGTGCCGTCTCAAGCAGCTGAAGCTTCTCTTCATATATGACTAATGCACCACCCTGAAAAACATCTATTAAATCATACTGGGTCCACACCTCACTCATCAACTACTACATAAATACGTATAGATAAGGGATATAGCATTGTAATCAGTTTTTGTACACTTTTAACAAAAGTGTATTATTCCATTAAATACATATTTGCTTCAATATGACAGTTGATACAAGGTTTAAGTGTATTATGAATGCAACAGAATTATGTGCCCCTCTGTCTACTATCATTTGCCAAATAACATGTCTTGATGCTGTTATGGGATTCTGGATACAGATCATAATATATGTAATAAACAGTTCCCAAGTTTTTTATATACATATATATTTTACCATAAAGACTGATACGCATGAACACTGCATGAAGTACAAAGGAAGACTGAAGTAAACATGGCGGCTCGTCAGAGCAGTTAATGTTCCAAAGATTGTAATTTGTGTGGTCGATGTGACCTATCGACGCAACGTAGCCGCCCCCCCCCCCCCCCTCCCACAGTATGGAGTATGGACTACAAGCACTGAGGGGGGTCGTGTGGGTATCAGCATCGGCATGAGTGGTGCGAGGTGGCAGGCGCACGACCGGAAGCTCCATCTCCGTCGGGTCGGCGTGTGAAGGTGCAGTGGGTGGCCGCTGGTCCAACTCGTAATCCGAAAACCAGTGGGGGGGGGGGGGGGTGAGGGGGGGAAGGTGCGTCAGCCAACTCGGGAGTAGTGGTAGTATGGGAGGAGAGGAGGCAGTGTGTGAGCATGCCTTCCCCGAATGCATACTGAGCCATCCGAAGAAATGAATGCTCGAACACTTGATGGGTCGCACTCTTGTGTGAGGGACAAGCTGTGCACTATATTGACGTTGAGTTCCTCGGTGAGGGTCGGGTCTGTGCTGTTAGTGAGCAGTACAAGCACACGATTATCTAACACCATAATTGACACATTGTTGATGTGGTCAGGTGGTACGGCGCAGTGCAAAACAATGAAGGACGGGGCATCCGCGTCTCTAGTATCTGAAACGTCTTCAAAACTGGTGAATGTGGATGATGATGACATGCCTGAGGAACCCGCAAACAGCAGTGGTGACTCGTTACACAGAGAAAACCCAACCATAGGTTGAATGTGTAGGGAAGCAGCCTACTCAAGCTTTGTAAAATTCACATCAGTCTTTCCATTGTGTGCCAGCCTAGTCCGCTGTAACTAGCTCTGACGTCATAAATGTTGCGCAATACTTTAAAAATCAAGTAAATAACCTGAAACGTTTCTAGCATGTCAGGAGCAATACTAAATCAATATGTGTTGAATATCAGTTCAGTAACTTTAACCATTTTCGAAATTTGGACGTTTTTCTGTAAAAATCATTGGCGCAACAGAAAAGAGCTAGAAACTTAAAAATTTATATTTAGATTACTTTTGCATAATAATTTAGTAGAAACAGTATTCTGGATCTCACAAATTAAAATTTTAGTTGAAATTCATGATTTTCTGGTTTTTGTCTAAGAAATTAAGGAAGCAAGATAGATTAAGTATGCGAATAAATAAGGCTAGGATGTTTAAATTTAAGTAGAAGGGAGATCCGCTATAATCATAAAGATGTGAGACGTTTCAACTGAATAACTATAAAACTATAGCGATAGCATATCTCCAAAGGGCAAGTTCAGAGCTCGTCTACTGCGTGTAGTGTAATTAAATTAATTCTCTCGCCCAAAATATTTGACTTAGCCACGTCAGACTTTTCTTATGATCAGCCATCAGCAAAGGAAGCTATGATTTATTCAATAACTTAAAGTGGTGCATTACTAGCACAGCGGCTAGTTGGGAAAGCGGATTTGATCAGGCGTTCCCTTAGCCGTCCGCACCGCGGCTTTATATATAAGAACGCTGCGTGAGAGAAGTAAGGCCCCAGTTCTCTTCAGACGCTGATTAGTGCACCACCTGTGCCAGGAGTCGCGTCGCGTCAGTATCATTGCTATAAACAGCCTCGGATGCCATAATAAGTTACTCGGGATACGTGTAACCATGCAATTGTTTTTGAGTGAAGTGTTAATTCTGGGATGACTTTAATGATCTATCTTCAGTTTGCGTATGTCGTATTTTCACGTGCTGCCGCTGGACAGACATTCTACCATTATTTAGCATGGCGTTTGATGAACATTATCATCAAATTATGGCGAGCATTCACTTAAACATTTAATTTGAACAGTTATAGTTGCATCAGCGCATTAGACTCTGAACTGCTCTGGTAGTTGAATTGTGTGGACTTTTTTTTTTCCGTGACTTTCAGAATATAGTGAACATTTTAGAGAGAATCGTTTTTGATTATGAATCCCAGACAATCTCCTAATTCCTCAGAGCTATAAGCTGTAGCTATAAATGTATTTCTCAGATGAAGTGGGCACTAGGAATTCTAATTACAGGCTTCACGTTTTGCTAATCACTTTCTGGTTGCCAATATTGTAGTTAGAGAGCCAGTGTTGAGAATGGCAAACAACAGCATTAAATAAATAATAGGAACATTTTATTACAATTAATCCACCCGCCGCCCCACATATGGTGCATCGGCCGGGAAAAACAAAACATTTATAACAATAAATCCACCTGCCGCCCCACATATGGTGCATCGGCCTGGAAAGAAACTGAGTAAAAGTGAAAGTGATTTTTAAATATTCGGATCGGGAGTGAAATGCGACATGCAACTGAGTAATAAAACAGTGATAGTGTTACGTGTGTATGTGGACGACGCAATTGGATTAACAACGCATTTGGATTGACGGAGCTGGCACTAAGTCTAGCAGCGCTGCCAGCATTGCGACAAGCCAGTTTTGCCTCACAGCAGTCGCCCGCCGGAGCAACCGGAGCCATGCCTGCAGTTGCGGGCCACGCAAACACACAGCAGCCGTCGAAGTGTTATCTGCAGTTCAACATGCCGCGTCACATCAGTAATCCTGGTACGCTGCGCCAGCAACGCCATATGTCATGCAGTAGGAACTAAGTTAAGTGAAAAGCTGTTAAAAATTTTACTAACCTGCACTAAAAGACTGTCGGCGATGGAACCGCCAGAAGAAACTGAGGTTAAACTTAAATCAGAACCTATGTCTGTTGAGAGAACTGTAAATCCAGACAATGGTTCAAGTGTAAATATGCATGAAAATAGTAATCTTAAAGGGAAATATGAAGTATTGTTTCCTGACAGTAGTGTGAAAAGGGGCAATGATTCAATAATAGAGACCCCTGTAGTAAAGCAGAAATCAGAGATTGTTAATTTATTGGATGATAGTTTATCTGATGAGTTAAAAACGAAACAGTCATCAGAGGTGGTAGAGTTTAAAAAGGATAAGTTAGATATGATTGATCAATCAGATGTTTCATTTCGTTTTGATGATTCTGGTATTGGAGCTAGTTTTTCGTCACCTGAGTGTGATAAAAAGCCAGCTAATGAGCAACCCAAAGATACTGGGGCTATTGATTTAAATGTTATATTACAAGCAATAGCTACCAGTAATGCTGAATTAAAGTCTGAAGTAACTGAGGTCAAAAGCAGTAATGCTGAATTAAAATATGAGATTATGGCCAGCCAAACTAATTTTAATAAACGATTGGAGGTAATGGACAATACCTTTGAGGCTGGTTGCAATAAGTTGAAAGAGGATCTGGACAGTTTGAATTATAAAATTGATTACAATCATGAGGATATTAAGAAAAAGGTTGCTCAACAATTTTCTGAAGTGTATAAAACAGTAAAATCCGAAGTTGCTGAGGTTCGCAAAGACTTCCAAATGGAAGATGCGAAGCTGGAGCACAAGTTGACAGAAAAGATCAAGGTGGAATCTGAACTGTGCTCAGATAGGTTTAAAGATGTTAATATAAAAGTAAACATATGTCAAGCAGAAGTAAACGCAATCAAAACTGATACTACTCATATGTGCAAAGAGTAGATAATGTTGAAATGAGAGTAGAAAATATTAGTACTAACATTGCTAACATTGAGAGTAAAGTAGCTTCAGTAACTTCTGGTAATGGTAGTATGCAGCAAGTTGTAGCTGCAAGCGCCGCTTTTATCGGATGTCGGCAGTTCTTGCGGTTCGATCCAGATAAAAATATCCACCCGCTAGATTTCTGGAACGATTTTGAAGATGTGATTCCACCAACTTGGTCTGAACGAGAGAAGATCTCATTTATTAGAAGCCATTTAGCAGGTGACGCCATGCGTTGGTCAGATGATGTTATGTTCACGTGTAAAACATTAGCAGAATTTAAAACAGCTTTCATTAATGAGTATTGGTCTAGTAATAAGCAAAATGAAGTTTTGAGAGAATTTTGGAGTGGAAAACACTTCAATGCAGGCAAGGAATCTATTAAAGAGTTTGCCAGGTCATGGATCTCACGTTTGTCACATTTGGCCGAAAAGCTAAAACCTGAAATGATAATACTAGGTCTCGAAGCCAAACTACCATGGTATTGGCAAACTAGAATTATATCTGCCCCTAGAGACAATCTGGATCATTTCATTGAATATTTGGAACGTGTAGAGCATGTTGCTGCCAATGAGGAGCAAGCACGTAATAACAGAAATGGTAATAAGACTACTAGTAATTTTAAGAACGAGCAGAATGGCAATGTAAACATCAGAACAGTAGGTGTTCGCCATCCTAAGAGAGGTAGGAATTGGAGAAATAATTATCAGAACCAACAATGGCATCCAAATGATAGTAATTTTGTTCCGAACAAAATTATGCAGGTAAACAACAGTGCGGAAAGCAATGCTGTGCCAGTTAACTATAATGGAAATAAAGGAAACAGTAGTAGGCCGAGGCAGGAAAACTAGTTCCCGTCTATGAGGACACTGGCGCTCACCAGGCGGTTACTTTTCCTAAACCAGTAATTACAGTAATTGGTAAGACAGATCAGAATACTCAGACTGAACATGTGGATGAGGGGTCGGTAGCATCTAAGGATACAGCAGAAATATTAGATCACTCACAGTATTTGATAGATACCATGTTAGAGACGCTTTCTAAGTGGGAAGAGAAAGAGAAGGCACATCAGTGTAATGGTAGGGAAGAGCTACAAAATACTGAATTGTCAGGTGAAGAAGCAGAAGAAATTCATGCTTATATTTACGATGAGGATGATGTGCTCTTATCTAAAGTGCCTGTGCAGGATGTTGGTACTGTACTAATAGATTTAGGACAGGAGGTAAGTGAGACTGTAGAGGATAGCCTGTTGGGGGTCGATGAACCCAGTAGCTGTGAGCAGTTGTCACTTGAGAAGGAACCCGACGATAATAGTGAAAGTGGTTTAGCTGTAACTAGTGTTATGCCCGGTCTGGAGGCGCAGAATCGCTCAGACTACAGTAATTTGGGTCATGTTCAGCAAACTAAATGTAATGAATTCGTGCGGTGTTTCAATTTGAAATTAATAGACCGACTGGAAAAGGCAGCTGAAAATATAATTCAGGAAACCCCTACACACTTTGACCTAAATGTAATGAAGACAGATGTCGATCACTTTAGTTGGAGGCAAATCCAAAAGGAACTATTGGATGAGTTTGAGGAACCACCTGTACAACCTAGAATAAGCCACCCTATAATAATAGTGAATATGTTGGTTATCAATGTACGTTGTCTCTTAGACAGTGGAAGTGAGGTGAGTGCGATATCTCAGTCCTTCTTTGATACATTACATGGTAAAGACAAGCTTACAGTAATGAGGGTATCAGGACTAAGAATAATTGGTGCTACTGGCAAGGTGTCAAAAACGGTAAAGCAAGAAGCTTTGCTGCCCTTTAACATTAATGATAATTTAATTGATCATCCATGCTTAATTCTAAATAATCTCAGTATTGAGGTTTTAATTGGCATAGATTTCTTTTCAAAATATCAGAGTGTTGTTGACTTTGAAAGAAGCCAGTTAAAATTGGTCTTGCTGATAACCGGAGTAATTACGGTACCTATTATTGATAAACATGTAGTAACTAATGGTGAAACTTGGGAGCTGCCTATACGAGTTCTGAAAAATAGGAGATATTGGGACGAAGGTGTTAATCTTAGTAAAAGTAAGCTAAACACAGAAGAAGAAGAAGAAGAAGAAGAAGAAGCAATTATTTTGGACAAAATAGAAGCTAAATTGCAGGAAATCGATAATATTTCAGCTAATCAGAAGGAAGAACTGAGACAGGTTTTAAAAAGGCATCATAAGGTATTTTCAAATCGACCTGGCGTGGTCAAAGGTTATGAATGTCAATAAAATGTGAAACCTGGCCAAGTGTTTTTCAGGAAGCCATACCAAATACATGTAGCTAGGTAGGAGGTGGTTCGAAAGGAGATACAGACAGTGCTAGAGTGGGGTGTGATTGAAAAAGCAGTCAGTGAGTACAATAATCCTCTTGTTGTTGTACGAAAAAGAGATGGGAGTGTCAGATTGGTCTTGGACGCTTGTTGGTTGAATGAAATAGTGGTTAGGGAAAATGATAGACCGCAGAACATGGACGAGTTATTCCGGGGAGTAAAATTCTTAACTTCCATGAACATCACGTGTGGATATTGGAATTTGCCACTGGCAGAAAGTTCAAGGAAGTACACAGCTTTCTTCTACGAAGGAGTTTGTTACCAATACCATGTGGTACCTTTCGGACTTAATATCTCTGTTTGTGCCTTCGTACGTGTGATGTGCCATGTTTTAGGACCAGCCTTAATTAATAAAATCACAGTCTACGTAGATGATCTGTTAATAGCAACTCCTACCTGGGAAGAACACATAGTTTTATTAGAGGAAGTGTTAGAGGCTATTGAGAGAGATGGCATGAAACTAAAGATTGAAAAGACAGAGTGCGTTAAAGAGGAAATAGGTTTCTTGGAATATATGATAAGTGGAAAAGGTATTCTGCCTGATCCAGGCAAGCTAGCAGTCATTGAAAAATTTGAGGCTCCCAGAAACAAGAAGCAGTTGAGATCGATGTTCAGTCTTTTCAGCTTCTATAGGCGTTTTGTTAGTGATCAGGCTTTTAATGCGCCCTGTCTTCACCTCCTGCTGAAAAAGAATATCGCTTGGGTTTGGACATCAGAATGTCAACAGGCGTCTGAGGTGCTTAAACAATCTTTAATTAATAGTCCTATTTTACATCATCCTGATTTTGAAAAACCATTCTGTATGTCTGTTGATGCTAGTGGCTATGGTATAGCTGTGGAGATATTCCAAGTAGAAATAGAGAACGAACAAGAAGTGCACAAGACTATAGCTTTCGCAAGTCGATCTTTACAGGCAGCAGAGAGAAATTATGGCATCTCAGAACTGGAAGCATTGGCAATTGTATTTGGGATACAGAAATTTGAGCAGTATCTATTAGATCACAAGATAATTGTTTACAGTGTCCATAAGGCGTTGACCTTTTTAAAGACCTGTAAGTTGAGGAATGCTCGTTTGGTAAGATGGTCATTGTATCTCCAGCAGTTTGACCTTGAGGTTAGATATACTCAAGGGAAAGACAATCTGGTAGCTGATGGGTTATCTAGAAGTGCGGAGCTCTGTGATGACGTGGGAATTAAAGCAACAGACCTAAGTGAAGTATGAATGTTTGCGTTGCACGAAGTAAAGGAAGAAAGTGCATTAAAGAGGGTGATTAAGAACTTGAGACATGAGCAGAATACAGATGACCAGCTGAAATTAGTAAAGAGCTATTTGGAAGATGCGAACTATCATAAGGTTTCGCAATACTACTGTCTGCATAAAGGTATTCTGTTTAGGAGGTAAAAGGTAGGTGTTTCTGAGTGGAAGCTATGCTTTCCCTCACAACACGCAGACTTACTAATCGACTATGTACACCTCAGGTATGGGCACTATGGTGCAAAGAAGTGCATTGCAAAATTAAAAGAGAAAGTTGTGTTTGACAACATGTACCGCCGTGTTGCCAAGCGTCTAGCGTCTTGTGTAGTGTGCCAGAAAGTCCGTGCTGCTAACACAAGAATACAAGGGGATATGCATTCAGTAGAGCCAACTGAAACTCTAGAATTACTGGCTTGTGATTTGTTTGGCCCTCTTCCTGCTTCGAGAGGTGGGTGCACCCATGTTTTTGTTGTTGTGGATGGATTTAGTAAATATATTAAGCTATACCCAATTAAAAGAGCAAATGCAAAAACATTGGTAGAAAAGTTGGAAAAAGATTTCTTCATGAACTTTGGTGTTCCAAAGAGTTTGCTGTCAGACAATGGGCCTCAATTTACTTCTGACAGATTTAAAGACTGTCTGGATAAGGCCGGAGTGAAACATCTGAAAATATCTGCGTATTTCCCCAAAGGAAATATGAGTGAACGTATTATGAGAGAATTGAATAGGCTTTGCAGGACTTATTGTGCTCTGAAACACTCAAGTTGGGCAGAGCACATGAAGTATTTTGAGAATGTCATTAGATTAGATTAGATTTACTTTCATTCCAATTGATCCGTAGTGAGGAGGTCCTCCAGGATGTGGAACATGTCAGAAAAACAACAATACATGACAAATATTTACAACTAAAACAAATAAGCTAATGTACCATTCCACAGGTCCCAAGTGGAATGATCGTCATTTTTTAATGAACACTAAGAGTCATTTTACAAATACTAATGCACTGAATTTAAAATAAAAAAGTTTTTTATTTATTTATAAGGTAATAAACATGTAATACAACTATTGTAATACTTATTTACAATGAACACATTACTGCACTGAAATGGTGCAGAAGTTAGATTATACTTACACATAACCACACACACACACACACACACACACACACACACACACAGACACACAAATTTTCAGTGAACACATTACTGCACTGAAATGGTGCAGAAGTTATGTTGTACTTATATACAAATCAGTTGGTTTTACTAAGAAATTCATCAATGGAGTAGAAGGAGTTGGCCACCAATAAATCCTTTAGGCTTCTCTTAAACTGAATTTCATTGGTTGTTAAGCTTTTTATGGCTGCTGGCAAGTTATTGAAAATGTGTGTTCCTGAATAATGCACACCTTTTTGTACAACACTAAGTGACTTTAAATCCTTGTGAAGATTATTCTTATTTCTAGTATTGATTCCATGAATTGAGCTGTTGGTTTGAAAAAGTGATATATTTTTAATGACAAATTTCATTAAGGAATAAATATATTGGGAAGCTGTAGTTAGTATCCCTAGTTCCCTAAACAGGCTTCTGCAGGATGTTCTTGAGTTCACACCACACATCATTCTTACTGCACGTTTTTGTGCCCGGAAAACTTTAGCTTGGCTTGATGAATTACCCCAAAAAATAATCCCATATGACATTATGGAATGAAAGTAAGCATAGTATGCCAGCTTTTTCATTTTTATATCCCCTATGTCTGACAAAATTCGCATTGCAAACAGAGATTTGTTAAGACGCTTCAGCAGTTCTGTGGTGTGCTCCTCCCAGTTGAATTTATTATCAAGCTGTAATCCCAAGAATTTAACACTGTCCACTTCTTCTATCTTCTTGTCATCGTATGTTAGACATATACTCTTGGGACACCCCTTACAAGTTCTGAACTGCATGTAGTGTGTTTTTTCAAAGTTTAGTGACAAAGAATTGGCTAGGAACCAGTGATTAATGTCCACAAATATTTTATTGGCTGATCTTTCTAAGACTACACTTGATTTGCTATTTATTGCAATGTTTGTATCATCGGCAAACAAAACAAACTTGGCATCTGGTAATGTTACTGATGAAAGGTCATTGATATACACAAGGAAAAGTAAGGGCCCCAAAATGGAACCTTGTGGGACCCCACATGTAATTAGTTCCCAGTTGGATGATGCCTGATAGCTTGATACATGTCTCTTTCCTAATAACACCCTTTGTTTCCTGCCAGAGATATAAGATTTGAACCATTTTGCAGCATTTCCTGTTACACTATAATATTCTAGTTTACTTAAAAGGATATTGTGATTTACACAGTCAAATGCCTTTGACAGATCACAAAATATACCAGTTGCCTGCAATTTTTTGTCTAATGAATTAAACACATTTTCACTGTAAGTGAAGATAGCCTTCTCAATATCAGAACCTTTTAGAAATCCAAACTGTGACTTTGACAGTATGTTATTTGAGATAAGATGGTTATAAAGACGACTGTACATTACTTTTTCGAAAATTTTTGAGAATGTTGGCAATTAACAACTTAAGGCATGCAACTGGTTTTGCGCCTTGCAAATTGATGTTTGGCCAAGAACCACACAATGTGATTGCAGATATGGTAGAATTCCCTATTCTAATGCAAATATCCACAGATGAGAAGAAGTTAAAGGCTAGGGCAAATATAAGAAAAAGAGCATTGGAAAGGAAGAAGCGTCATGACGCAAAAGCTGTACCCACCAGTTTTGAAATAGGTCAGTTAGTCCTTGTCAAAACCAAGGAAAAATCAAAGAAAATAAATGCAGGAACAAAGAAATTCATGTTCATATACCAAGGACCTTTCAGGATCATAGGAAAACCACATGCCAATGCATATAGGCTAGAGTACCCTAAAAGTAAAAAGATATTAGGTCTCAGGAACGTGATCAACCTAAAGAAATTCATAGGTAGTGAATGAATTCTGTAGGGAGGAGGTTGTTCTGTAACCTCTACACAGTGTGGCAGCTGTGCAGTCCCAGCTGTGTGAGATCTTCTTTCCTTTTCAGGTCTCACACATTCTTCATCTTTCCTATCCACCAAAATTTCGGCTCTTACTCTCAAATACTAAAATCTTCTGGTATGACTATCAAGCCAGCATTAAGCTAATGAATTCTGTAGGGGGGAGGTTGTTCTGTAACCTCTACACAGTGTGGCAGCTGTGCAGTCCCAGCTGTGTGAGATCTTCTTTCCTTTTCAGGTCTCACTCATTCTACATCTTTCCTATCCACCAAAGTTTCGACTCCTTCTTTGCAATACAAAAATTTTCTGTCATGGCTATCAAGCCATGAGCTCTGTAACCATTCTATCCACCGATTAGTGAAGAAAATACCTAATGTGACAAACCTAACAGTGACATAAACAATACAGAAGTATGACATAATTAAGATACAAAGGTATTTGAGTAACAAGTATGTATAGAACCCTGGTAATATTGTAAGTACAAAGTGTTGTTTTATTGGAAATGGTCCCACAATAATATTTAAAAAAGATATACAAGTTCATTTATAAGCAGGATCTGAAGTGGCAGTGAAACCTATTGTATGCTGTAGAGCTAACTAATTAATAGTAAAAGAGATTGCTTAGTGTTATGAAAAATATGCAGATAAGTTGTAAGAATGAACTCACCTTGTTTAGCAAGGAATGGCAGTGTAATAGAATTGAACAGTGTTTGTGGTTGAGACGTGAAGGACACGTCCTTGAAATATTTATAAGGTTGGAGCTGGCCGTTATTTGGTGTAGTGTGTGACAGGACACACCTACACGTATTGAGGTTATGAGTTGGAGGCGTGAATGCGACCATAGGTACCCTTATGTTAGATGAGACAGAGCAGCTCATGGTGTCCTATAGGTTTATGGAATTAAGCATTACGCTCGTCCATAATTACTTATGCACTTTAGTGGTAGGTCGAGAGAGACTACCTGTGGTTTCAGCATTCAATCAAGTGGAAATGGATTGCCATGTGAGCAAACTGATCAGCTACAACACACTATAGATATAAAATAAATGTGCTACCCTATGCGTTAAATGTTAATAGAGTGAGTGTTAAATAAGTACATACACTAGCAACATAATTGAGTAACATAATGGCAGACGTGAAACATTATTTATAGCTCAGCATAAATACGTTTCACTGAAGTAAGTACATAATTGTAGATGTGGAATTGACACAGCAGCAGAGGACCAATAAGTGGATTTAGTAGTCAACTAAACGTAGTGTGTTTTGAACACTCAGAACTGTACTATTACCACAAGTTACATGTACAAAGAAGCTGAAAAGACAACTACTAATCAAATATACTCATACTATCTCTAAGAATAATGTAATCGAAGATGAGTCAGCTAAGTAAATAAAATACAAATGTATCAAGAATGTACCGAGCATTGGTTCAGTGTTGCGGCCCAGAAATGATAAATTAAGATTAAATAGGATTTATGATTGTATGTCTTGAGCATAAATTTTGTCTAGTACGTGACTAACGGCGTTTTGAGCCATTTGTTTACTGATTTTATGACAATTAAGTAACCACGAGAGTAAAATTGAAAAAGTTCTGTTAACTTTGTTCCAGTAACATATTGAAAGATAAAATGTATATATTCCCATTTCATTGTGACCCACCCTTAGATATTAAGTGAACAGAGTCTGAGGCACTCCTTTTGTTTGCTCTACAGGACAAACCAGATAATGGCAGCCTGGTAGCTGCGTGAAAGCGTGGAGTGACTTGGACACAACTCACAGTGACCCCTCCCCTTTCCCCATGCAATTTAGAGTGAACGTGAAGGACGCACACCATAGCAAGTTCCCCTCCTCTACCCTTGTGAATGGGAGTGTAGAACGCCAGCCAAAGCGGCTACAACCACATGTGTAAAAATGAAATTGTCATGATTTGTGAAATTTTCTTTCAGGTTTAGAAAAGATTGCTAAGATATAATTATCTGTTTATGTATCATGAATAACTGTGCTATTTTCTTTGAATTTGTGTATGTAAAAATGTATTTAATGGATTAAAGATTTTCATAATTTTACATATTTTATGTGTTTGTCTGTCTAAGGCAATATGTATGCCAAAGTGTTTAATTGATTTTGCTTAAATTTTGAGTGATAATGTTGCTTATTAAGAGGCAGTGAACATCCCAGCAATTTAAATAATTGAAGTAGGTAATAAGTTTTCTTTTAATATTTCTCTATGTTCACATTTCAATTTTAATTTTCATAGGGAGTTAAGCTGTACTCTTGCTTCCCTTTTTGTAATTAATTTTTTTTCCCATTTACATTAAAAAAAAAAAATTAAGCAGAGGCTGATGTAGGGAAGCAGCCTACTCACGCTTTAAAATTCACATCAGTCTTTCCATTGTGTGCCAGCCTAGTCCGCTGTAACTAGCTCTGACGTCATAAATGTTGCGCAATACTTTAAAAATCAAGTAAATAACCTGAAACGTTTCTAGCATGTCAGGAGCAATACTAAATCAATATGTGTTGAATATCAGTACAGTAACTTTAACCATTTTCGAAATTTGGACGATTTTCTGTAAAAATCATTGGCGCAACAGAAAAGAGCTAGAAACTTAAAAATTTATATTTAGATTACTTTTGCATAATAATTTAGTAGATTCTGGATCTCACAAATTAAAATTTTAGTTGAAATTCATGATTTTCTGGTTTTTGTCTTAGAAATTAAGGAAGCAAGATAGATTAAGTATGCGAATAAATAAGGCTAGGATGTTTAAATTTAAGTAGAAGGGAGATCCGCTATAATCATAAAGATGTGAGATGTTTCAACTGAATAACTATAAAACTATAGCGATAGCATATCTCCAAAGGGCAAGTTCAGAGCTCGTCTACTGCGTGTAGTGTAATTAAATTAATTCTCTCGCCCAAAATATTTGACTTAGCCACGTCAGACTTTTCTTATGATTACTTACCTGTGAGCTGATTGCACATTTAAATTGAGAGCTTCATCAGCCATCATCAAAGGAAGCTATGATTTATTCAATAACTTAAAGTGGTGCATTACTAGCCCAGCGGCTAGTCGGGAAAGTGGATTTGATCAGGCATTCCCTTAGCCGTCCGCACCGTGGCTTTATATATAAGAATGCTGTGCGAGAGAAGTAAGGCCCCAGTTCTCTTCAGACGCTGATTAGCGCACCATCTGTGCCGGGAGTCGCGTCGCGTTGGTATCATTGCTATAAACAGCCTCAGATGTCGTAATAAGTTACTCGGGATACGCGTAACCATGAAATTGTTTTCGAGTGAAGTGTTAATTCTGGGATGACTTTAATGTACTATCTTCAGTTTGCGTATGTCGTATTTTCACGTGCTGCCGCGGGCCAGACATTCTACCATTATTTAGCGTGGCGTTTGATGAACATTATCATCAAATTATGGCGAGCATTCACTTAAAAATTTAATTTGAACAGTTATAGTAGCATCAGCGCATTAGACTCTGAACTGCTCTGGTAGTTGGTTGAATTGTGTGGATTTTTTTTTTTTCTGTGGCTTTCAGAATATAGTGAACATTTTAGAGAGAATCGTTTTTGATTTTGAATCCCAGACAATCTCATAATTCCTCAGAGCTATAAGCTTTAGCTATAAATGTATTTCTCAGATGAAGTGGGCACTAGGAATTCTAATTACAAGCTTCACGTTTTGCTGATCACTTTCTGGTTGCCAATATTGTAGTTAGAGAGCAAGTGTTGAGAACGGCAGACAACAGCATTAAATAAATAATAGGAACAGTTTATGACAATTAATCCACCCACCACCCACATATGGTGCATCGGCCAGGAAAAACAGAACATTTATAACAATAAATCCACCCGCCGCCCCACAAATGGAATCATTAGCGGGTTCGTCAAAAGAACATGTCCTCAGGCAGTCCAACTAGGACGGCATAGGGGTGTCGGAGTCTACAAAGGCAGGCTTGAGCCTGTGTAGAGAAACAGTTTATGGGTGATCTTTTATCATAATGTCGAATGTCGTCTCACCCCTCCCAAGTACTTCGAAGGGGCTGAGGTAAGGGGGTTGTAAGGGTTGTCTTACAGAGTTGTCCCTGAGCATGACATGTGAGCAAGTGCTGAGTGCAGTCAGCATGTGTCAGGTGTGAATGGCTGAAGGGTAGGTGTAGCTGGGTGTTTCTAAAGTGTGCATACATCCTTCCGATAAAGTCTGAGAAGGAGGGGGAATCCCTGGGATCTAGGGGAAGAGCTAGTTCTCCGGCTAAAACCAGGTTTTCGCCGAAAACGAATTCAGAAATTGTCCCATGTAAATCTGGTTTAAATATAGAACAAAGGCCAGCAACACCCAAGGAAGTGCCTAGGACCAGAGACAGTCGTGGCACCTGAGTGCAGTTTTAAGGGTGCGATGCCATTGTTCCACCAACCCGTTGCTTTGTGGTTGGTAGGCTGTCATATGGATCTTTTTAATACCACAAAGATTACAGAGAATGATTAAAAGTGCAGATTCGAACTGTCGACCCTGGTCAGTTGTGAAGGTAGACGGACAGTCGAACCTAGTGATCCAGAAGAAATGAATCCTTTGGCCAGAGTTTCTGCTGTGATGTTGGGTAAGGGGACGGCTTCCACCCAACGAGACATTCAGTCTATTGTGGACAGTATATACCTGTGGCCCACCAATGGAAGCAGGGGACTGATAAGGTCGATATGTACATGACAGAAATGTCCCTTAGGGATGTCAAACTTGCCGAGCGGTGGAGAGCTTAGATGTCCTATTTTGCTTCGTTGACAGGAAATGCAGCTGTGTACCCATGTTTGACAGTCCCATTTCACATCTTTCCACACAAAACACTCAGTGACGAGTCGAGTGGTGGCTCTGACCACAGGATTGGCAAGATTATGCAAGCCATCGAAAACCGTCGGCTCAGTGTGGGCAGGAGCAAAGGCCGCAGAATGCCCATAGAAGAGTCGCACCACATATAGTCAGAAATGCCAGGGAACCTAGCCTTGGTAAACACAACCAAAGACTGTGGGTCCATGAGCAGAGCCTGAGTGTCCTCGTCCAAAGCTTGTAGAGTGGCAAGGTCGGATAAATCAACGATACTTGAAACGGCATTGATCCGCGAGAGGAAATCAGCAGGGGGTATCCTCTGGTGGATTGCAGAAAGCATCCGCCAGCAGTTCGTGATCAGTAAGAATGAAGAAAAGATGGTCCTCGATGTCAGCGCAGAAATGTCTGACAGCCTTGTACACTGCCAGAAGCTCTCTATCAAAAGTGGAATATTTCTTCTGTGCTGTAGACAGTTTTTGGAGAACAAATGAAGTGGTGAAATTGTGCTCTGTTGTAATACTGCCCCGACCTCAATGTCACTGGTGTCTGTAGTCATGAACAAATCGGCAGATGGATCAGGGTGTGCGAGTACAAATGCGTGAGCTAAAGCTGTTTTAAGAGCCCTGATAGCCTCTAGCATGGGTTGAGTCCAATGGACAGGTTTAACGTCTGAAGTTTATTTGCCAGAGAGCGAGCCCGTCAGCAGGGCCTGCACGGTGGCAGCACAAGGTAGATGACAGCGGTAGTAATTTATAGTACCTAGGAAATGTCTGAATTCTTTGTACATAGATGGGGGTGGCAATGACGTGATAGACTGCATGTGGGATTTGGGAGGCTGTATACCATCTGCGGAGACATTGAAACCCAGAAATGTCACAGAAGACTGACGCAATTGGAATTTTTCTTTGTTGACCTCAACACCATTGGACGCCAAAGTCTGGAGGACCTGAAATAAATTATCTTCATGGTCTTCAGTCGATTTGCTGAAAATGAGTATGTCATCCAGGTATGCGAAGCAGAACTCGAATTGTCGTAAGATTGAGTCAATGAAATGGTGCCACATTTGTGCCGCATTCTTTAAACCGAATGGCATGAAGTTGTACTGGAACCAACTGAGTGGCGTGATGGTTGCAGTCTTTGGAATGCCTTCCGGTGCTACGGGAATATTGTGATAAGCACTTTTGCAGTTTATCACACTGAAGATTGTGGCGCCCGGTAACATAAGAGTGAAAACATTTTTGTTTGGCACGGGGTAATTGTCCATGACAGTGCGAGCATTTAAATGTCTGTAATCATCACACATTCGAAAAGAACCATCGTGTTTGGTGATGATGTGAATTGGTGAGGACCAGTTGCTGTCTAATGGCTGTAGAATGCCTGCCTCCAGAAGTTCGTTAATTTGCAGCTGGGCCACGTACAACTTAATGGGGTTGAGGCATCTAACCTTGTGTATAATAGGAGGGCCGGCAGTGGAAATTATCTTGTGTATCGTTTCATCAGCAATGGAAGAGACTGGGAACTGCACACGAGGCTGAGTAACGTTCTGGCGTGGAGTTTTGGGAAGAGTGGGGCACGATGAGGCATAGCTGTTAGCACGAGTGGGAAAAGGCAGCACGAAAGTCACATGCCTATCATGCGAGTGCGGTGTGCGCTTGTTCGTATAGGTCGGCTTTGTGCGTAGCACAGAAAGGAGTAGGGCGTGCAGCAACTGTCTGTCGTTAACTTTGCCTTGGGTAACCGGCGCGGGTAAGGGAGGCGCTGACATCACAAGAGGGACAGCAATGGCTGCCGAGTTGCTTGGCTGGCACGCGCAAGAGGGGGAATGTTTATCAACAAGTGATGCAGCTGCCTACGTAGTGGGCATGGTTGTGCTGCGCGAGCGACTGTTATTAGAGAAACTGTTTGAAACACGAGGCACTGCGCGTAGTGGGCACTTGGGTGGTGCAGAGGTCACTGAACGTGAATTGTCACACGCAGTGAATGTTTTTGAACTAACCTGATGAGTGTTCGAATTGATGCTTGGCAATGAAGTTTGATCCAGTGAAGGAACTGCGGATTGTAGGTTCAACAGCGAGGTGCGGGCCGCAGCGAGCTCGTTGTAGGTGTGAGTAATACATTGTTTCATCTCGTCATTCTCTCGGTGGAGGTGCACCGCTGTGTTGCATTCTGAAAGTAGGTTAGTGACACAGGTCACAATCTTGCCCGCAAGGGCGGAACACTCGTGAACTAAATCTCGTGTCGCAGCGGAAACAGAACGAGGAGTATGGGTGCTGGAGCACAGTATCTCAGTATTAGATGGGTGGTGTAACACTGTACACTGGACTACATTTGGGAAGAGCTTGGATTGGGACAAAAAATCCATACTGAGAATTGGCTAGTCGATGTTGGTGATGTAGAAGGTCCACAGGAAATACAGAGAAGGGGTTAGGTGCACCATCACTTTCACAGAACCAACAGTTCGTAACGTTGATGCATTGACAGCTCATAGGAGAGACTTCGTCAGTGAAAAGTCAGTAGGAGACAACAATTGAGGTATGATAGACACATCAGCACCAGTGTCAATTAGGTAGACAAACTGTGATGAAATGTCTGTTAAGTATAAACGACCGCTCAGCCAAGGGGACAAGTGGATGGGGGTGCAATGTTAGGGGATGCCTGTGAAGTTCCCCGCAGGACTCGGCGTCACGTAGTTCCTGCGGTCAGTGTTTGGGTGTTGGCAAGGTAATCTGCACTTCTTGGCATCAGCCCCAAAAACCTTGTGGTACCAACAGTATGGATGAGCTGGTTGTGGCGGTGGCAGTGACTGTGATAGCAGGGGAGGCTTATTCTCATTGATCTGTTCTGGGATGTAAACCGGGATGTATGGAGCGTAGGCGAGTCTTGAGTGCTCGGAAAGATGAGAGAGCGAACGAGTACTGCCTTGCAGTGTAGAAGGCATGGAAGCAGAATGGGCCCTGCCCCTGCCTGCAGACGGTTGGGAAACAGGAGGTGTAGTGTCACACAGCGACAGGGGGTGAGCTGGATGTTTCTGGCACAGGAGCGCACACAGCTGATCTGCAATGCGTAGGCAAGAACCGATAGACTCGAAAGAGTGCAGCAGTAGGTGTATCTGTAGGTCGGTAGGTAACTTGACAGACCATACCACCCACAGAGTGACGTCTGGTATCGTGTGTTCACTCACGAGTAACCTGAGACGGCGCCGAAGTTGTGACGGAGAGCAGTCCCCCAGGTGCTCCTCGTACAGAATCTTGATTATCAGTTCCTGTGGCAAGCAGGCAAGTTGGTCCAATATCGTTTTCTTGGCAAACTCGTACTTTGATGGCAGTGGAGGTGAAAGTAGGAGATCACAAATTAAATCCGTGTGGTCGTGAAGGTGTGTGACCAAACATAGGAACTTGGGGTTGCCATCAGTCACTTGATGCAGCTCGAAGAAGTGCTCCACCAGTGCAAACCATGCAACTGGATTATCCTCATATAGGGGAGGTAGCTTCGGTAGGCAGCCTGGAGGTGGAGACAAGGTGGATTCGACATGTCTTGGAAGGCCTGCGGTCCTGCTGCACAAGAGTTTATGCTGGGATCCGGCACCACCGTGGCGGAAATGTTACTAGCACACACGTTCGGAACAACGGCTGGCTGTAATGTCTCTGAAGACACCCAAAAACATGATGCGGCAGGCACAGTCAGTACCATGGGAGCGAATGGGCAAGTGGCACATAATGTGGGCCCATAAACTGGACCAGAAATTGCAGGAATAGCACTGACATTGCCCAACTCGGAAATTATGTGGAAGGCCAGCGCAGCAGACGCAGACGGTACTGCAGAAGGAGCAAGTGGTTGTATGGTCGGAATTGAGGCCCCCCATGGGTGAGGGTGGGGTGGGGTAGGATAGGGGGTGAAGGGGAGATGGCCTGGAGCTTAAAGTGGCAACAATGAGAGTTATCCGTGCACACTGGCCATGCACCCTTTGTGGTAGGACCATAAAATGCTGGAGAAACCTGTTGGTGGTCGCACTGTCGTAGTACAACGTTGCTGGGTGAAGAGGCCATGCTGGGTGCACTCGTACCCAAGTGGTCACAAAACTGGGCCGCCGATCCAGTGGTTTGTTGTGGTGAACTGGATGCACAAAAATGTCTGTTACTGATTTGTGAGGAAGGCGAGGCTGGCGTAGCTTGGTAATAGTTGACTGCATGTGCGTTTTGCACAAATGGCAGCATTGCACATGGCACTACTGTAACTTGGAAAAGTAGGTGTAGTGTGGCACAGTGACAGGCATGAAGGGGACACTGGACAGCACGAGGAGCTGCAATGTGGCACACTCTCAATGAGCAAGGGGCAGGTGGTGATGGATACTTAAGCAGGCATGACACAGATGGCTATGCACTGTGCAGCTGGCACATGTGGTGTAGTGTGCACATGAGTGTGCATGCACTGGTGAGTGCTGCTGCTGCTGTTGCTGCTATCTACCAGATGCCCTAGTGAGATATTGGCATGACAGTAGGGTATGGCGTCAGCTCCAAGATTCTGGGACTGCATTTGGAGTTGTAGTGGGGACCGCATGACTGCTGACGGAGAAGCGCCTGTGACTCCATAAGGTGGCAGTGGTGAGGCATTGGGCTGAGCTCGGACACTGTGTGCTCTATGTCAGGCTCCAAATGCTGCAGAGTGGGAGATGGAGGGGAAGTGAAGGGGAGTGAGGTGGCTGTGTCTGAGTCCCAGTCCCTGACCAATGGTTCAGCAGTGCTGGCAGGGATGGTGGTGGTGTCAGATATGCCACCAGTGACGACATTGGTGGTGGCACCAGTAGTGTCAGTGATGGGCAGAAAGATATCAGCTGAGTGGCATACAGGCATTGTCGAGTGTTAGCATGTAAGCTGCCTTTAATCTGTCGAAGGACACAACTGAAGGGGTGCTGTGGAGAGGCATGGTAATGTTCTGTTGTTTCGGTGTAAAATGAGGTGAGGATGCAAATATTGTGGGTGGAGTTGGGACTGGCAGGTGTCGATGTATAGCATTACATGAGTGCATGATGTGAGGTTGCAGTGCACAAAAGTCTTACATGGGCACTGTGGAGGCATCGGTCATAGCTGGGCTACATACTCTGTTGAATGTAAGCTGGGACACAGTTTTTGGATGACAGAGGCTGTGGCTCAATAAAGTCACCTGTTAGGGCTAGGGGTAGGTTGGCAGCAGACACCTCCACCCACAAACTTAACAAGGCCAGCGGCAGGGTGGCAGACACATGTCATTGTAGGTAAAGATGGATTTTAATGTATGGTGGAAACATTCCACCATGTCGTTGGCTGCAGGGTGATAGCTAGTAGTAAAATGAACAAGGGTGCTGCAAGTCTCAGACAGGATTATGAGTAAACAGGAAGTTAATTGATGCCAGCAGTCTAATGTTCTGTAGCAAAACCCAGGCATGGATGAATGCCAGGGCAACCCTTTGGCCAAAATGTCGAGGATGGAGACACCTTTCAGTCAGCATGTAAACTGGTCTATCATTGTGGCAAGTATCTGAGGATGTTCAGGGGGCCGCTGACATCAATGTGAACACAAGAGAACCAGTGCCCAACAGAGGCATAACATTGTGTGTATGTAGGTGTGCTAATCAACTGCCTAGATTTGGTACAAGCTAAGGTGTATTTGTTGTATGGCTGAACACTAGTGGGCCCAGGGCTCAGTGCACGCCAGAGCCAATCTGGCTAGATGACCAGTACCACCCAGCCAGGTATGGAGATAAGCAGTATAGCCAGAAATGAGGAAAATCCCAGAAAGGAGAGCTGAACAATGGTTGCTCACTTTGAGAAATTCTACAACAATGGAGGACTCAGACAAGCTTCTCACCTCCTCTTTGAAATTTGACAATAATTCACAGACAAATATTAAACAAATCTGAATACATCAGTGGTCTAATAAAAATGAGGCACATCCAATGACATAATGATATTTTCAATATCTTTAAGACAACAAAAGTTAGTAATTTTAGTGACTACTCATTTTCACAATGAACCTCTGAATTAACAACTTTTAAATGCTTCATGTGATTTGAATAAATAATATTTCAGATGATAGCACTGCACTATAGCCATCATCCCTGAAAGCTATACATGTGAATCTATTTTATTTCTTGATTTATTAGAATTTTTATATCTTTTCATCATGCACATAGTTGTCAGAACACACTATTCTCCACAATAATATAGCAACTGATGCAGTATGAACACTCATATCTTGTCATAGTAGCATAGTTATTTCATGAATTTCTTACTGTTTTTGCTAGACATTTATTTAATTATTGATTACAATTGTTAATACAAAATCATGGGAATTTAAGAAGTGGTCAGTTGCATGAGCTGCCAAACCCCCATATCGTAAAGAGAACCAAAAGATGCTTCTATCAAGAAGACCTAAATAATTGTTTAAACAATATTTGGAGACAATCTGTCGTCATCTAAAGTAAGCGCACTGGTGCAAGAATGCTGGCTAATTTATTTACCAACTGGCTATTATTTATATTTACTGTAAATGATTTGAGTGTGACCAAATGTTTATAACATGTCTTTTAGTTAAATATTGTTGCATTATATTAGTTCAGTGTGGAAAGTGATCATTTTGAGTAAAATGATGTTTGTAGAGCTTAAGAATCATGTATTTTTGGTGGGGAAGGCCTTCAGCAATGGAAAAATAGATGGTGGTGGAAGAGCTCAAGGGAGTGATTTTACACACTATTATGTTTGTTCTGGAAGAAGGCAGAGCTGTCTTTGATATAGTGCATTTTTTGGTCATGTTGGTGATAGTCTCTTGGCAGTGAATGGGCACTATGATACTCTAACTTTTGAAGAGACTTGGTATTTTGAGAGGTCTGAATGTGCTCCAGTGTTGATGTCTAACTTTATCTGATTGAACTGCGGAATTCAGAAGAGACAGGACATGAGTTTCTACTTGTCATCTCATGTGCTAATTTGTATATCATCATGATGAACTCTGAACTATTCTGATCTGATGAATATTTCATGTATTGTGGTCAAGAAATGGACTTAGTTGTTGCATATATTTGATGACTATTTAGCTCAGGGATTTTGCTACCGTTCTTGTAATGCTGTCAAAGTTTACTGCTTTCAATAAGGGTATTTTCTGTCTGTTTTTTAAGCTGGATATCATAGTGCTACTTCCTGTTTATTTGAGGTGTCCTTTGTTGAATAAAAATTTTTCAACATAATTTTATTCAATACAATTTTCTGTTGTCTAAATCAGATACAGATGTTAAAATAGAATCCTTTTTATTACATCATATATCTGTTGTATTTTATTAATTTGCAGTTCTAGCCAATGTATAGACAATTGGACAGCAGGATGACAGCTACAGATTATTATTTGCAGCAAGTTAGTTGCTGGGTATGAAAGCAGATGTGTGCTGGTTGACCCTATGACCCTATACTTCTTAAAGCATAGCCCAGCTATCTAAGGTGTGAGCCGTTTGCCTAGTATACCAATGAGAATTCTGAGTGAAAGCCCAGGTAGGCATTCCTGTCAGTAGGTGTCCATTATGGTGCAGGTGCTTTGGACAGTGTTTAGGTGTGACTGTGGGGGAAGAGCTCTCTGCTAGGGCAGACTGTGAGACTCTAAAAATTTTATAATTTAGAGAGGGGCCCCAAGGGAATTAAAAATAAAGACTTTTGTAAGCATTAAACAAACTAATCACATTTACAATTCGATCTCAACTACTCTATAAATATAGCACTTTTGTAATAAGAAGGTCAGACCACCCAAAACAACTTAATTATTAATTTTATATTGTTAAAATTCAGAAACTGTGAGGTGAAATCAATGTATTTAGTAATTCCATGACTCAGACAGTGACATAATATACAGCCCAATCAAAGAAGACCAAAAATGTCAAATATGGAAAATAATCCATGTAGTCACAAAATTTGGTACAGTGATACAGTGATACAGTGATAGGAGGGAGTACCATGAACAACATACTAAAAATCTTGGCAGGTGGTGGCTGTGGGGAGGGGGGGGGGGTAGTGTTGGATTTGAATGTCTCTTCTGTATGTTTCTCTTGAATAAATCAAAGATTGCTCCCTACAGTGAAAACGAATACCAGTGCAAAATTAAACTGTATTCATTTTCCTACACGGCCCTATTCATTTTTTCTCTAGAACCAATAGTTCTCATGGAGAGTAATAGGATACTGAAAGTCTCATGACCCATGCATGCACTGTAGCTTAGGTTGTTACTGTAGTCTAACTCATCTCGACTTTCAAATTAATGATATGGTTATAATAGAAGGAAACATTCCACGAAGGAAAAATATACCTAAAAACAAAGGAAAAATATACCTAAAAACAAAGAACAAAGTAAGTCACATCATCTTTGTTTTTAGGTACATCTCGACTTTCCCTATACAACTATGGTACATTGTAAACAATTACCATTTACACCATGTGTATCATAAATAAGGTTTGAAAAAGGTGCTCAGAAGCAATTAAATAAGTAACTTTTACCTTTTGTGACTGTAGTCTTCTGTGCAAAGACTGATTTGATGCAAGTCTCCACACTAGCCTATCCTGAGTAAGCCTATGCATTTCTGTAAAATTACTGCAACATACATCCCTTTGAACCAGCTTACTGTAGTCAAGTCCTTGTTTCTTCCTACATTGTAATCCACAACACTATCCTTCATTATCAAACTGATGAATCCTTGATGCTTTGGTATATGAAGAGCCTAGTATCAAAATGGGACGTAAGCCACCTTGATCGAAAATCAGCTACAAGTTGATACTAGCCCAAGTTTCCATCAATGTAGAATGTGTCAAAAATGACTGTAATGTATTCATTTTTGCATCTGAAACATGGAGTTTGTATCATAAGATAAGGTACATCTACAGTGAAACCTCTTTATAACGGTCCTCCATGTGATGTTTTCCTCTATGTTACATCTGTTTTTTTCAGTCCCGGCTAAAAGCCCATATAAACAATGTTAAATTTTCCTCTTTACTGTGTTTCCTCTATATTATAATTTCCTCCATGTAATGCTTATATTTTTGGAACCCTGGTCAATTATTTACCTCTTTATAACGTTTAAGTGACTGGATGTAGATGCATCATTTTCCGTTCTTTGGATTCACAGTTTGCACCGGCTCGGAAAGCCCGCACTCAGCGTGTTTCATATGTCAGCGGCAGAACCTGGTCACATGATATATATGACGCACATTCTACTTGCGATCTTTTTAGCACCATTTACTTTCACCCATCCACCTACCGAGACCCATGTTCTAATTACAAAAAACTAATCATTTGATACATTGATCATTTGCAGTGAACATCATATTACATGTGTTGTGAAAATTTAAAATGTCATCTATGGCACCATTTGTCAAAGCTGATTAGTGGTATCCCGATCTTCAGTAATGCCCTATAATTATTATTTGGAAGTCTTCCTCTTTATAGTGTTTTCCTCTATACAGTGTTCAGAATTTGTGGTCCCTTGAAAAACGTTATATAGAGGTTTCACTGTACTTCATTTCATGAGGATTTTAAATGGCTCCAAAGGAAATGGAAAGATTTCAGAAACCCTAGGCTGAAATCTTGCAAATAAGTGACAACTATCAGAAAAAGCATGATAAAAGGAAATATACTTGCCAAATGTTCAGGGTAATGTGTCTGAATATTCAGTGCCTCAAGACCAAAGTGTCAGATCTAAAAGTAGCTATAATAATTTTGCTAATGCCTCTTGTATATGTTTGTCAAAACACTGACTTAAAGTTAACAAATCAAGACTTATAAATGTATAAATTTTAAATTAGCATCTTATTATTGCCACAATGTTTCTAAGAATGGTGCAGTACGGATTTACACAATATTAGAATTACAGTTTAAAGTAAAAACAGAAGACAACCACCTAAATACTGAAAAACATTTTGAATCATGTGCCATAGAAATCAAAACTGAGGAGAAGAGTGAAAAACTGGTTGTCATATCAGTATATAGATCACCACTGGGTGATAAAAACATTTTTTTTAATGGAGACAGCAATAATCACTTTTTATAATAATGAAATTTTTATTATATGGGGATTTTAACATTAACCTGTTAACTAAAAGGAAAAAGGACAGCTTTTGAGTATTTTAAACAGCTTTCACAACTCTTTATAGACGCCTCTAGAATAGCAAAGGTGTCAGCTTCACTATTCAACAATATCTTCACAAATATGGAAAACAGTGTCACTGAGGCACTAAATGTAAACTTACGTCAGTGAGATCACAACAAATCAGTAACATATATAAATTCTCCTATACCAAAAAGATGAAGGTATATAACACTACCATCTGCCCCATAGTGCTGTATGGTTCAGAAAGCTGGACGCTTACAAAGAATGAAAGAGAAAAATTGAATGTTATCGAAAGAAAAGTAATGATAAAAATCTGGGGACCTATGTTGGAGAATGGTGTGTGGAGAATTCAAAAGAACAATGAAATTTATCAGTTAATGGAGCAACCCACTATCATCCAGAAACTAAAATGTAGGAGACTGCAATGTGCTGGACATGTGTCTTGAATGGAAAACAACAGAATCACCAAGAAGGCATTTGAAAGAACTCTCCAGGCAACAAGACCATTGTGCTGACCCCACACAAGGTGGAAAGATGACATAGAGAAGGACATTGCAGCATCAGGAATTTCCGCAGGGTGGAGAGGGGATGCGAGAGATAGAAGGCAGTGGAAGCAGATCACTGATGCAGTGCGTAGTCTACAGGACCTCTGACCACTGAGAAGAGGGAGAGATACCCAAGGTAATAAAATATAAGTGGGACTTATAAAAAGGCACTTCTACACAGAACAAGTGAATACTTTTATTCAAATATTAGCAAAATAAACTTTGGAAAATGTATTTGGAAAACCAACAACTGATGAATCATTGAAATTTTCTAGCACTTTCATGTCCCTATTTGAGATGTGTTCTCCAAAAAATCTCACAAAAATCAGTGTCATGCCAAGAAGCACAGCCAGTGGATATCACCTGCTATCAGAGTTCCAGTCAAACTCTAAAGCATCACAACCAACTTAAAAAGATCACAAAGATGAACACTTCAGACTATGCTAAGTCACATAAAATAATTTATAGAAAGGTGATTAAAAAAGCAGAGACAATCCACAATAACAAAGTTATCATAGGGACAACAAACAAATCAAAAGCAATATGGACTTAAGTAAAAAATAAATTTAAAAAATGTTAAAAATAAAGATAACATTGTTTTAAAAGAGGAAAGCCAGGTTGAAAGCGCTACTCCCATGACAGATGGCTCCTATTACACAATGGAACATTAATGGGTTTGGACACATATGGAGGAACTGAAACTCCTAGCACAGGAATGCCCTCTGTGCTCATGTTTGCAAGGAACATGTTTGAAAGCATCTGATGCACTTGCACTACATGGCTACACGTTCTATCACAAGGCTGATTTGACTGGGGAAGAACCAAGGGAGGGGTCGAGGATTTTGTCAATAACACACACCACTCCTCTGCTCTCATCCTGGCTACTGACCTGCAAGCAGTTGCCATTGAAATTCGTGTGTGTTGCAGGATTACTGTTTGCTCAGTGTATCTACCTCCGCAAGATGCAATAGGCTCAGAGGCTCTCACAGGTCTCATGGAACAACTCCCCCAAGCATTTCTCCTACTTAGAGACATCAAAGCCCATCATGTCTTGTGGGGCTCGAGCTGTACCTGCCCTCACAGTCAGGTTTTGTAGAGCCTCAAGAGGTTTCACGATCTGTGCATCCTCAATATGGGCACTCTGAATCACTTCTATGCTGCTACTGGGTCACTCTCAGCCATCGATCTCTTTTTCTGCTCTCCAGCCCTCACAGAGTCTGTTCAGTGGGAATTTATTGACGACCTTGATTCTGCTGACCACTTTGCATTCACCTACCAGCTGAGCATTCCCTGAAGAGAAGCCACCAATATGGATGGTGAGCAGGGCTAACTGGATGCTGTTCAGACAACTGGCTGTGTCTGAACACCACAACAGTATCTAGGAATGGGTGGACCACATTACACAAGTGATCCTTCATGCCGCTGACATATCCATCCCAAAGTCCAGGTCTGTACCTTGGTGGACCAATGAGGGCTTCTCAGCAGTCCAGGTCAGACATGCATCTCTTCAATGGTTAAAGCATCACTCAACAGCAGGAACCTCACAGCATTTCAGGTTGTAAGAGCTAGGGCTCAATGTATAATCAAGGAGAGCAATAAAAGGTAATGGCAAGTGTTCCTGGACTCTTGTCAAGCATTTCACTTGTCCTGTTATGAGAAGCTATCTGGTGGATTTCTGGTAAACATAGCTGTTTACCAATAGTTGCAGTGCTGAAAGTGGGGTGTCTATACACAACCACAGACATTGCTCTGATGATGGCAAAGCATTTTTCACTGACCACTGCCAATGCCAGCAAGGATATGGTGTTTAGCCACTACCGTGCAACTATAGAGAGGGACAGGCTGGACTTCACATCCAAAAGTTCTGAGCCTTACAACTGTCCTTTCTCTGTATGGGAGCTGGGATCAGCACTGCCAGAGACTCGTGATACAGCACCTGGTCACGACCAAATCCAGTACTGCAAGCTTCAGTGTTTGCCAGCAGTGTCAAAGGAAATCCTTCTAGAATGTTTTAATTTGATATGGCAGACAGGACACTTCTCCAGCTCTTGACATTGCCTTAATGACCTGTGTAGAAAAGACCTTGGAGCAAACGGTTTACCATTGTCTGGTCTTGTTGTTAGAGACCATGCAACTCCTCAGTGTGGCTTCTGGAGATTTCAGTCCACTGTCGACAACCTGGCCCAGCTAGGGGCAACTATTCAACAGGCCTTCCTACATAAACAACACTGTATCAGAATATTCTTTGATAGCAGTAAGGTGCACAATGCTACTTGGAGACACAGTATTCTCCACAATAGCAACAGTGGGGTTTTCATGGCCACCTCCCAATTTGCAAGTGGTCTTTCCTGTCTCAGTGGTTTTTTACGTACTGAGTTGGTAACAAGCTATCAGAGTGTTTTAAGCAATGGTGTCCCTCAGGGTAGTGTGTTTGAAATGTTACCCCTTTGCTATAGACAGCCGGAGTGGCCAAGTGGTTCTAGGCGCTACAGTCTGGAACCGCACGACCGCTACGGTCGCAGGTTCGAATCCCGCCTCGGGCATGGATGTGTGTGATGTCCTTAGGTTAGTTAGGTTTAAGTAGTTCTAAGTTCTAGGGGACTGATGACCACAGCAGTTAAGACCCATAGTGCTCAGAGCCATATGAACCATTTTGCTATAGACATAAACAGTATGACATCTACAGTTAGGAGCCGTGTACAATGCTCCCTATTTGTGGACAGCTTTGCTGTTTTCTCTTCCTCCTCCAGTGTTATAACAATGACCCATCAGTTTCAACTTGCAATGCAGAGGTTAGAGGAGTGGGTTGCAAAGATGGGTTTTCAGTTTTCATTTTAATCATTCTCATTGTATCTTTAATTTATCTGAGTTGCATATGAGGGATACCATTTTCCATTTTAAAGACTCAGTGAGGCTTCTGGGCCTCATTTTTTATTCCAAATTGTCATAATTGTCACACATGAGAGACCTGAAAGCCAGAATGCTGAAGACACTGAACATCACAAAGTGCCTTAACTGGAAAGTGGACAGGACGCATCTGCTCCTGTTTTATATGGCTTTTGTGCATTTGCAGCTAGAGTATGGGTGCAGAGTGTATCAGCAAGGCCTTGTTATTTGAAGATCATTGATGCTCTCGACCATAAGGATATTCGGCCAACTCTGGATGCTTATAATACTGGCCCCATGCCCAAACTCTATGCTGAGGCTGGTGAACCACCACTTATAATCTGATGGCAACTACACGTGGTGCATCAGTCATGTAAGTTCCTTGCAGCTCCAAATTCACCTGCATACCATACTATTGCTCATCCACCTCTGGAACATCTTTTCTCCGAATGTCCATAAGCAATAAGGACATTTCAGATCACTTGGTGTGGAGCAAGCCAACCCTAAACCCAGGATTTTAACTATCTGCCACACTGATTACTGCAGAGGCTTAGGGTACTTTTAGATCTGGTGCAGGACAGGAGAGATTGCACTCCTGCATCCCCGTATGTTCTTAATACATTATTTTATTACATTTTAAGTGAGCACCACAATTCCACAGGTGTCTTCATGGAAGGGGGATTCAGTTGGTTGATCTGTTGTTTTCCCTGAATGTGTTATCAAGGTCCAACTGCCTCAAGGCTTTACTGTTTTTGACATGGAATTATATGCAGTCTTATGAGTACTAGAACAGTTGAGATGCGATTCAAGTACTAAATTCCTTGTCTGTTCCAATTCTCTGAGTGTCCTTCATTGTCTGCAACTCTTGTACTCTGCAGAGAGAGTCATCCAGAATATCCAGGATGCCTTCCTCCAACTACAAAGGCTGAGGAAGGAGGTGTCTTTCTACTGGGTACCAGATCGCAAGGGAATTGCAGGGGACTGAAAGGGCTGACATAGCAGCCAAGGAGGAGTGTCGCAATTCTCAGTTGTTTCAGTGTGCCATCCCCCTGAATGCTATTTACATCACTGTTGAGGTACAGAATCATGTGTTGACGGGAGACGAGTGGCTACAAGTGTCAAATAATAAGCTGCATCTCTTAAGGCCTGCTTTGCAACCATGGTATACCTCCTTTCGACCTCAAGGATGGGATGAAGTCCTAGTCACTCATCTTCGCATAGGCCATAGTCTTCTGACACATGGCTTCTTTCTCCAGCAAGAGGACCCTCCCACATGTGGTGCTTGTGGCTTGTAGATCACTTTGCACCCTACTTTACTAGACTGTGTTTTACTTTCGCAGAAGAAGGCAGTGTCAGATTTGCCAGCAAATCTTCCCTCTACTTTAAGTGACGTTCAAATGAATGAAGTGCAGCTTTTAAGGTTTTGTGATATGCCCAAATTGTTTCTGAAAATTTTAGGAAGCTGTTTTTAATTTGTTAGCAGGGTGACTGGTTCACCCAAGATTTTTGTAAGTGGTAAGCCAGTTACGCTTCCCTGTGTCTTTCTTTTAGCACCTGTATGGTTTTACATCTGTTTTAATGCCAAGTATCAGACCTCCCACCCTTTCTAAGTTGTCTTCAGGCATGTGTGAGAGATTGATTGTGTGAATTGATGCCAGGTGAGGACGGAGTGAGTGAATGAGGGTCATTTTATAGATTTCCTCCGCAATGCATGTGAGGAGTTTAGCAATTTTATCCAAATTCATTTGTTTTAGTGAGCACCTGTAAGGTCCAAACACACACACTAAGAATACAAATAACAAGAAACAGTAACAAAAAGTATCCAGTTTGGTAGCCACAAAAGGTGGTTATATTTTAAGTGATTACTTATAAATATACATTATTGTTCATTGGAGTTACAGTTTGTTGCTTACTTTTTTTTAAGCATGATGGTTCACTTATCACATTTAGTGTTTCATCATCTGGTTCAGCTATTTAATCATTTTAATCATTCATTTTTACTGGCTTTTTTACTTTTAAGAGCATTTTCTTTTCTCTTTTACTGCCATGTTTTGTGTAGCTGTGATCTTCAATTTGACTGTCAACGCTTTGTAGCTATTGCATAGGTATTGATATTTATGAAACATTTTTCATTTTTAATGACACTGTACACTTACATTTACTCAGAACATTATTTATTCTAGAATGAGAATTTCACCCTGCAGCGGAATGTGTGCTGATATGAAACTTCCTGGCACGTTAAAACCGTGTGCCGGACCGAGACTCGAAGGTCGGAGGCGAGGTACTGGCAGAAGTAAAGCTGTGAGGACGGGGCGTGAGTCGTGCTTGGGTAGCTCAGTTCGTAGAGCACTTGCCCGCGATAGGCAAAGGTCCCGAGGTCAAGTCTCGGTCCAGCACACAGTTTTAATCTGCCAGGAAGTTTCATATCAGTGCAAACTCCACTGCAGAGTGAAAATCTCATTCTGGAAACATCCCCCAGGCTGTGGCTAAGCCGTGTCTCCGTAATATCCTTTCTTTCAGGAGTGCTAGTTCTGCAAGGTTTGCAGGAGAGCTTCTGTAAAGTTTGGAAGGTAGGAGGCGAGGTACTGGCAGAAGTAAAGCTGTGAGGACTGGGTGTGAGTCATGCTTGGGTAGCTCAGTTGGTAGAGCACTTGCCCACGAAAGGCAAAGGTCCCGAGTTCAAGTCTTGGTCCGGCACACAGTTTTAATCTGCCAGGAAGTTTCATTACTTATTCTCTTGCTTAGTAGGTGGTAACATTCATTTGGTAGCTTCTTGCTTTCCAGATTGAAGTACATTTGTGGCAACCATTGACCACTAGAACACTATCATTCAACTTTGATGTTATGATCTTTACCTCTGCTCTATTTGTCATTGTGTCTGCATGCCATTATGAGTTGTTCAATTAATGAATCACTTGTTGGTGACTTACATCCTCTGCCATATCATCGTTAGGACTGAAATTACCACACTGGTGACCACGACAATGCTCATAAACATCATTTTTGATATCTACAACATGGATTTGCACTTTTTCATGGACTGAAAATGTGGTTCAAATGGTTCAAATGGCACTGAGTACTATGGGACTTAACATCTGAGGTCATCAGTCCCCTAGAACTTACAACTACTTAAACCTAAATAGCCTAAGGACATCACACACATCCATGCCCAAGGCAGGATTCGAAACTGCGACCAGAGCAGTCGAGCGGTTCTGGACTGAAGTGCCAAGAACCACTTGGCCACAGTGGCTGGTGACTAAAATGTGGCTATCTTTTGTTGGACTTCTATGTTTGCCAGTTTTACAGCTTGTCACATCTGGATGTAGTGTACTGGAAGTGTGTGATTAGTGTATATTTTCCCAATCTGAATGTGTACAGTGCTACACTTGACTACATTCCATGAAACATTATTCTGGTGTTTATTTAGTTCTGTGTGTGTGCCTTATTAACTATAAATCCTGCAGCATACTATGTGTTGAACTCTGTGCTAGCCCATCACATTGCACTGGTAGACTGTGAATCTCAAACATGTTGTCCTCCACATCCTACTGTTAAACTGGAGCAGGGAAAATTCCTACCTTACGTGACTCAAACGGACAATCTAACCCTCCAACCACACAATGGCATGAAAACACTGCACTGACTTCAGTGTTCCCACATGGTAATGTTGATTTCACCACTTTGCATGTTGCACAACCTGTTGACAATGTTCTGGACCTGATATTACCATGCAATGTACAACTACATACTTCATATTTTGCTTCTGCCACTCGGTGGCCTGGGATCTGTGCACTATTTTCCTTCTACATATATGGTACACTTCCCAGCTCCATATGACTTCTCTGTTTTCACATTCTACACCTAGGGCAGTACCTCTTACAACAGACAGCTGCACTTCCATGCTGCCCACATTGGGGTCCCCCTGTCACCCCCATGTGAGCCTTGGATGACAACACATTGTGTCCATTTTCCGCACGTCCATGCAATGCTACCTTTGATGGCCATGGTAACCCCTGCTGCACCACCTATCATGCTATCACAACTACTACGTCATGTACTGCATGTGGTCATCACATCAACCTCCTCACAATGACCTTGGGTAATGCCTCACTGGGACACCTGCAACTGTTCAATCAAGATTTCGCCACTGTCAATTGTGTACTGCTTTCACTGATCACTGCAGGTCCACCTCCTACAATAACACCTACACAAATGGCTTTATCCAGCAGGTTTCCTAATTTGCCTCAGTTACTGAAGGGTAATCCACATACAGTATGTGGTTTGCCTTCACAGATAACATCTTCAGCCTTTATGGCATTATGGACAAATGCTAGTTAGTCATTTACACTACAACATGAACCTTATCAGTGACTTGGTCCTCTCTACGCCTGCCCATCACAAATATCCTGTGGCTAAAAGTACTACTATTGAACATATGTCACATCCCCCTTCCAATGTCATGCGTCATCATGATGAGAACTTATGATTGACAGCTTCATCCCAATTTTGGCAGCACCTTTACATGTCACTGGATGTCAAATTCATGCTGAACATTGTGTTGTGGACATTGTGGCTCATCAAACTTCCATATGAACTGCAATTAAAATTATTGTTACATGCATCTGTTCCACTGGAAAATAAGTTACATCTCATGGATCAAACACATGGCACCTACAGGCACAGATGCATTATTGTTAGCACAAGTGGTCATTGCAGATGTAAATGTTGGCACTACAGGTGCCCCACCCCCACCCCCACCACCACCACCACCACCACCACCACCACAATCAGGCCACACAAAAGCAAACACAGTTGCCCAGGATGAGACACAGCCATATGGTGTCAATCTTCATGCACTAACTGCACCAACTACTCAAGTACTTCTAACTCTACCGAGGAAGCAGCCTAACAGTACAACACCTCTGTGCAGATTCCAACAGAGGCCATGCACGTGATATGGCTTACTCCCCAGCCTGTGCACCCCTTCTGCCAGTCCCATGCTAATCTGAACATGCCGTTTGTAACTTCCACTCATCCTGCACAGTAAACTTCACATGAGCACCAGTTTAGGCACCCCGGCCTGCAACCCTTCTACATCATGCCTCGTCAAACAACAATTGGCCAATGACTCCTCATCTTCCAACAGTCAACTTTATGTTAGCATGATATGGCTTCCCTACTGGTCGCATGAGACATTTGAAGATGCCATGTGAACTTCTACTTGTAGCGGTTCCGCCTGTTTTATTTTCTTCCTTTGCTGTCCTTAGTATCAACATACTGCATTGCTACGCTGGTTAAAAAATGGGGTTTGTAATTTGGTCACTGACTATGGTAAATAATTAAGCTGACAGATGCACAGTTACGCATCATAGTCTTTTACTTTCACTTTTCACAACCCCACATATACACATTTAATATGGCCTGTGCACTATTGTTCAACTTTCGATAAGCCTCAGTAATAGTTTGCAGGGAAAAATTTTCATACTGATACAAGTTTCCTGTTGAATATCTATGAGCAGTAAATACCTACAAAGTTCACAGTTCTTGAAGAATAGAAATGTACATATGGAGCAGACATGGTCATTGCTTCAACACATGGCCTATTGGTGTAGCACTTATTTCACTGTTTAGTTGATGCATTGTTGTCATTCTAAACAACACAGGTTCCTCGTCTGAAACTCAGCCATAGGCTGACTGTCTTGTGACCAAAAATTGGGGCCTCTTATATCATCACAATAATAGGTACTGAAACTACACATTGTTCAAAGTTAAATTTACAGAAATTACAATTAAAACTTAATTCCTTAAATTAACTGAATACATTAAAAAATGCGTCTTCTTTATAATTTCTTCTACTGCAAGAGTTAAGCCAAATTATTTGTTTAAATCATGAAATTAATAAATGTGTTGTTGTTGTTGTGGTCTTCACTCCAGAGACTGGTTTGATGTAGCTCTCCATGCTACTCTATCCTGTGCAAGCTTCTTCATCTCCTACTACCTACTGCAACCTACATCCTTCTGAATCTGCTTAGCGTATTCATCTCCTGGTCTCCCTCTATGACTATTACCCTCCACGCTGCCCTCCAATACTTGATCCCTTGATGCCTCAGAACATGTCCTACCAACCGATCCCTTCTTCTAGTCAAGCTGTGCCACAAATTTCTCTTCTCCCAATTCTATTCAATACCTCCTCATTAGTTATGTGATCTACCCATCTATAGTTACGTGATCTACCCATCTAATCTTCAGCATTCTTCTGTAGCACCACATTTCGAAAGCTTCTATTCCCTTCTAGTCCAAACTATTTATCGTCCATGTTTCACTTCCATACATGGCTACACTCCTTATAAATACTTTCAGAAATGACTTCCTGACACTTAAATCTTCCGTATACTCAATGTTAACAAATTTCTCTTCTTCAGAAACGCTTTCCTTGCCATTGCCAATCTACATTTTATATCCTCTCTACTTCGACCATCATCCGTTATTTTGCTCCACAAATAGCAAAACTCATTTAATATTTTAAGTGTCTCATTTCCTAATCTAATTCCCTCAGCATCACCCAACTTAATTCGACTGCATTCCATTATCCTCGTTTTGCTTTTGTTGATGTTCATTTTATACCCTTGTTTCAAGAAACTGTCCATTCCGTTCAACTGCTCTTCCAAGTCATTTGCTGTCTCTGTCAGAATTACAATGTCATCGGTGAACCTCAAAGTTTTTATTTCTTCTCCATGGATTTTAATACCCACTCCGAATTTTTCTTTTGTTTCCTTTATTGCTTGCTCGATATACAGATTGAATAACACTGGGGATAGGCTACAAAACTGTCTCACTCCCTTCCTAACCACTGCTTCCCTTTCACGCCCCTCAACTCTTATAACTGCCATCTGGTTTCTGTACAAATTGTAAATAGCTTTTCGCTCCCTGTATTTTACCTCTGCCACCTTCAGAATTTGAAAGAGAGTATTCCAGTCAACATTGTCAAAAGCTTTCTTTAAGTCTACAAATGCTAGAAATGTAGGTTTGCCTTTCCTTAATCCATCTTCTAAGATAAGTCGTAGGGTCAGTATTGCCTCACATGTTCCAATATTTCTACGGAATCCAAACTGATCTTCCCCGATGTCGGCTTCTACCAGTTCTTCCATTCGTCTGTAAAGAATTCTCGTTAGTATTTTAAAGCCGTGACTTATTAAACTGATAGTTCGGTAATTTTCACATCTGTCCAAACCTGCTTTCTTTGGGATTGGAATTATTATATTGTTCTTGAAGTCTGAGGGTATTTCGCCTGTCTCATACATCTTGCTCATCATATGGCAAGAGTTTTGTCAGGGCTGGCTCTCCCAAGGCTGTCAGTAGTTCCAGTAGTTCTAATGGAACGCTGTCTACTCCCGGTGCCTTGTTTCGACTTAAGTCTTTCAGTGCTCTGTCAAGCTCTACAAGCAGTACCATATCTCCCAGTTCATCTTCATCTACATCCTCTTCCATTTCCATAATATTGTCCTCAAGTACATCACCCTTGTGTAGACCCTCTATATACTTCTTCCACCTTTCTGCTTTCCCTTCTTTGCTTAGAACTGGGTTTCCATCTGAGCTTTTGATATTCATACAAGTGGTTCTCTTTTCTCCAAAGGTCTCTCTAATTTTCCTGTAGGCAGTATCTATCTTACTCCTAGTGAGATATGCCTCTACATCCTTACATTTGTCCTCTAGCCAACTTGTTTAGCCATTTTGCACTTCCTGTCAATCTCATTTTTAGATGCTTCTATTCCTTTTTGCCTGCTTCATTTACTGCATTTTTATATTTTCTCCTTTCATCAATTAAATTCAGTATCTCTTCTGTTATCCGAGGATTTCTACTAGCCCATGTCTTTTTACCTACTTGATCCTCTTCTGCCTTCACTATTTCATCCCTCAAAGCTACCCATTCTTCTTCTACTGTATTTCTTTCCTCCATCCCTTTCAATTGGTCCCTTATGCTCTCCCTGAAACTCTGTACAACCTCTGGTTTAGTCAGTTTATCCAGGTCCCGTCTCCTTAAATTCCCACCTTTTTGCAGTTTCTTCAGTTTTAATCCACAGTTCATAACCAATAGATTGTGGTCAGAGTCCACATCTGGCCCTGTAATTGTTTTACAATTTAAAACCTGGTTCCTAAATATCTGTCTTACCAATATATAATCTATCTGAAACCTTCCAGTATCTCCAGGCTTCTTCTATGTATACAACCTTCTTTCATGATTCTTGAACCAAGTGTTAGCTATGATTAAGTTATGCTTTGTGCAAAATTCTACCAGGCGGCCTCCTCTTTCACTCCTTTACCCCATTCCATATTCACCTTAAAGTTTCCTTCTCTTCCTTTTCCTACTATCAAATTCCAGTCACATTTGACTATTAAATTTTCATCTCCCTTCACTATCTGAATAATTTCTTTTATCTCATCATACATTTCATCAATATCTTCATCATCTGTGGAGCTAGTTAGCATATAAACTTGTACTACCATGGTAGGAGTGGGCTTCATATCTATCTTGGCCACAATGATGTGTTCACTATGCTGTTTGTAGTAGTTACCCACAGCTTACCCACACTCCTATTTTTTTATTCATTATTAAACCTACTCCTGCAATACCCCTATTTGATTTTGTTTTTATAACCCTGTATTCACCTGGCCAGAAGTCTTGTTCCTCCTGCCACTGAACTTCACTAATTCCCACTATATCTAACTATAACCTATCCATTTCCCTTTTTAAATTTTCTAACCTACCTGCCCGATTAAGGGATCTGACATTCCACACTCCGACCCATAGAATGCCAGTTTTCTTTCTCCTGATAACAATGTCCTCCTGAGTAGTCCCTGCCCAGAGATCCAAATGGGGGACTACTCTGCCTCTGGAATATCTTACCCAAGAGGATGCCATCATCATTTAACCATACAGTAAAGCTGCATGCCCATGGGAAAAATTACAGCTGTAGTTTCCCCTTATTTTCAGCTGCTCACAATACCAGCAGAGCAAGGCCGTTTAGGTTAGTGTTACAAGGCCAGATCAGTCAATCATCCAGATTGTTGCTGTGCAACTGCTGAAAAGGCTGCTGCCCCTCTTCAGGAATCTCATGTTTGTCTGGCTTCTCAACAGATACCCCTCCATTGTGGTTGCACCTACATTACATCTATCTATATTGCTGAGGCACCAAGCATCCCCACCAACAGCAGGGTCCATGGTTCATGGGGGGGGGATTAATAAATATTGTTATGCAAACAATACTTTTGACAAAACTGAAAATTACTTGGAAATTAATTAAGGGCTGGTTCTGCTAAAATGTTTCCAACCTGAGCCAAACAGATACTTTAAGAATACTAGTATTTTCTCTCCCAAATGTTTACAATTATTACAGAATTTATGTTTGTTTATATGTCAACAACAGAATTTAAGTTACGAAACAATCACTGATTTCGCCCTATAATGAAAGATACTAACTAGGAATAGCCAAAATAAATTACAAATCAATTACATACATAAAACTAAGCTCAAAATTAGATCTGGTGTTATATTCTTTAAAACTGAGGGCCAACCTTCTCTTTTATGAAAATACAGATTGTACTCACGTATGCTAATGGCAAATAGTTAAAAGTAACAAAACAAATTTAAGGAGGCATATGGCAAAACAAGAGGGGAAGTAAAATTATCCCAGCTTGCTTGTAGTCACATACTCGCCCTGCACAGTAAACTCTTTATGTGCACAAATTTATGCACTCTGGCCTACACACCTTCTACATCAAGCCTCATCAAACAACAATTGGTGAATGACTCCTCATCTCCCAGCAGTCATCTTTATGTTACAGACCACATGTCAGGCCTTCGATTTGTTATTAACACTGGCACAGAGGCTAGTATTGTACCTGTGGCATTGGCCCTCCACTGCAAATTCCCTACCAAACTGTTGTGCTTGGTGAAAAATGCTTGCATCAAAGGCCTCAGCACTGTGGATCTGAAAGTTCATCTCACATCTGAACTGTTTTTCCCATCAACATTTCACATTACTGATGTCAGCAAACCAGTGCTCAGCATCAACTTCTTTACAGATTTTGGATCTTCGCCCAACATCTCAGGACTCCAAGATCAGTGACATCTGTCTCTCCAGTGTCTCATCCCAGTGTGCTCTCCCCTCATGCTCTGACAAGTTCTAACAACACATCAATGGCGGTGCTCTCTCATGGCATGTCCCACAGATTAACACATCATAAGTCTAACCAAATGCCTTAACCCCCAAAAGTTATGACTTGCAAAGCGTTAGTGAAGCACTCAACATCTGAATCACACACCCATCGAACAACAATTGGGCTCCCCGACACACCTTGACCAGAAGAAAAATGGCTCATTTTATCTATGCAGGAATTACTGTATCCTGAACTCTTTAAATGTCATTAGATAACTACCCAATCCCTGACATCCAAGGCTTCACCCAATTGCTTAATTGTGCATGGGTGTTTAGTGTCCTGGACTGCCACAAGGCTTACGACTAAATACCTACGTTCACTTATACCATTCCAAAAACTACACTGATCACCCTCTTTCAACTTTACGAATAGTGTTTCACGCCCTATGGACTCAAAAATGCAGCCCAAATGTGGCAGAGATTTATTGACTACCTGTTCAGTCTGCATTCATATATGATTAACTTGATGACACTTTGATGTTTTTGATTTACCATTAAGGACCATGAACAGCTTCAGTCACAGTCCATGTGATGTCTCACTGCAACGGTATCGAGATCAGTCATGAAATGTCACAACTGACCCATGACAGTGTCACCTTCCACGGTTACACTGTTTTGTCTGACAGCATCTAACCTACGTCAAGCTAACTGACAACCTATCTTTACCTTTGAACTCCCATGAACTCCTTGGTATCATAAATTTCTATGGCCACCACTTCCCACATACTGCCTCTATCCAGGCCCCCCTTGCTGATGTGCTCATTGATAATGACACCTCAGGCGCTAGGAAGATGCCTTGGATGGACAGTATGATCACAGATCTCGAGTAACTGAATACCACCCTCACCTATGCTGTCACAAAAGAATCTTTCACCCTCTCAGCACAAATGGTCAATGTTTGACCATGAACGTCTTGGGGTCTATGAGACAATCAAACACTTCCATGACAATATCAAGGGACACAAATTCACCATCTTTAAAGATCATTCCCCACTGGCTGACGTCATCCATAACCCTAGAAAGAATTTTCCACCTTGAGGGCTATGACACATGGACCCCATCTGCCAGTATTCCACAGATGTACAGTATATAATCAGGACCACAGCTTATTTTTCTGTGTAAACATTAGTTTGACTCCCCTGGACATGAACAAATCAGTACACTTAAAGACAGATGATTCTGAGCTAGTCAAAATGTTGAAGGACGCAAAATGCTCATTAATGTTCAAGCGCCACCTACTCCTGGCTTCCCCCATATCCCTCGTGTATGACACCCCAACAGGCATGCTCTGCCCGATCTTGCCTGCCCCTCTCTGCCAGACAATCTTCATGTAGCTACATTAACTGACCAATCCAGGCATCAAAGCTACCACAAAGCTAATCACTGAATGTTTAATTTGGTCGGGAATAAAAAACAATTGTCACACTTGGATATGTGCATGTATACTGTGTCAGAGGAGTGAGGTGGGATGGCACACCCAGCCCCTCTTGGACAACTCACTATCCCCAAGGGTCACCTAAGCCACATCCATATTAACACTGTAGGAACACTAGTACCCCCAGATGGTTTTCACTATATTCTATCAGCGACCAAGTTATGAGGTGGGTTGAAGTGGTGCCCCTCTCTGACATTACAGCAAAAAACATTGCCCAGGCTTTCATTAACTCCTGGATTGCCCACTTCAGCTGCCCCTCCTCAATTACAACCAACTAGGGCCGCCAGTTTGAGTCCTCATTCTTCTCTAAACTTTGCAAGCTGCACGATTTGATGAATTTCATTCCACCGCTTACCACCCACAGTGCAATGGTCCAATGGTATGTTGAAACCACACACTTAAGACAGTACTCTCATGCTATGGAAATTCCTGGTCAGAAGCACTACCATGGACCCTTAGGGATAGATGCTACCTACAAGGAGATTCTCCAGGCATCACTCACAGACATCTTTTACAATGAGCCCACTGTCCTATGTGTCGCATTTGTTGCCCCTCTTACTACCACACAGGACCATGATCTCCCAGCACTGACTGATTGCATACATGCACAGAATGCACACATCCATACGCCACCCCCACAGCCACTTTCTCTACCCCACATCTTTGTCCACAAAGAACTGGTGACTTACGATTATGTGATGCTCCAAGATGACTCTATCTGTGCATCACTCCTGCCTTCTTACTTGACCAATCACGAAGTCCTTGCTTACAGAGAGAACACCTCCTACATCATACTTAATGGCAATGGTCAAACAGCCTCATCTGATCGACTGAAACTGTCCCAGTTGCTCTCTGACAACCTTACTCAGGCTGCACCTATGTTCCTTCAGACCTGTCCCATGACCCCTGCCCACCTTCCATGGCCTCAGCTTCATCTTTCAGTGATCCAGTGTACAATATGTGTGTTGTTAGTGACTCATTCCCCCTCAAAATTCCCACCTGCCCCCCTTGTGTTTAGAGTGACATGTGTGACAGTAGTGAAGTACTGTGTGTCATTCCCACCTCCACCTTTGCACACCCAGCTCACACTGTGTTCACTGCCAACATCACAGATGTCAACATTGACAACATTTTTGTTGAGGTCAGGAACAGCACAGCCTTCATCTTTGTCATGTCACCAGTGCCTCAAGACAATGCCTCCACCATGCACATCCAGATCTTGAACTCTTTCGAGCTTCTTCCCAACAGTGACCAGGATTTTATTTTGATGAAATTTTCCTCTGATGGCTGACTCTCCGCCATCATCCTCATTTGACTCCAATTACAGATATCACTCTAACCAACAACCTCCCCCACTCACATGTAGGACATCCACTTCATCCACTGAAGTGGATATGAGATTTATTTATCGATGGCATTGTCTGCTCTGCATGTCCTCTGTGCTCTACCTGCGGTGTCACCGCCAGACACCACACTTGCTAGGTGGTAGCCTTTTAAATCGGCCGCGGTCCGCTAGTATACGTCGGACCCGCGTGTCGCCACTGTCAGTGATTGCAGACCGAGCGCCGCCACATGGCAGGTCTAGAGACACTTCCTAGCACTCGCCCCAGTTGTACAGCCGACTTTGCTAGCGATGCTATACTGCCAAATACGCTCTCATTTGCTGAGACGATAGTTAGCATAGCCTTCAGCTACGTCATTTGCTACGACCTAGCAAGGCGCCATTACCAGTTTATATTGAGATTGTACTTATGTATCCTCAAGAGCGATGTACACCAATTATGGATTAAAGTTAAGTATTCCAGCTACTACGCTCTTTTCTTACTAGACTCAACTACTTTACATTGTTCCAGACCTCACGCCAGTCTGCGTGAGCTTAAACGCATGCATTTCGGCCTCCTCTAGCAACACGGTGTTGGCTCTTCTGCCAACACAATACTACCCTTCCCAGGAGACAGCTCTGTGGTGACCATCAACCAATGGAACACTATCATGCATCTTTGATGTCATGATATTTGACTCACCTCTCTTTGTCTTTGTATCTGTGTACCATTACAAGTGGTTCATTGTGCTGTGCTTCCACAATTCATTAAAGTTTTTGATAATGAATCACTTGTTGGTGATTTCCATCCTCTACCATATCATCTTTAAAACTGGAATTACCACATTAATAAATATTGACAATGTGGTAATGATGCTTAATTATTCCCAAATTTCAGTTGTGTGGGAGAGAATTATATACAACAGCAATGGCACATAAACAATTTAGAAAAATTGCAGAAAGTATATTTTCATTTTATGTACGACAACTACACAAGTCTGATTTACCTTAACATCTGCCTTTGTTTTCTCAGTAACCTCCATTAAAAACTCAAGTTCTCCGCCATGTACACTTTGCGCACTGCCCATCAGATTTAAAATTTTCAGATCAACTTCAGCACCTAAATTGTCAATGTTTGATATAAAACAGTATTTGCGTCCCTGAAAACAATGAAAATACTGAAATAAACTATCATTAGGCACTAAACTATTACACAAAGATCAATTACATACACAATGCACTGTAGAACATATAATGACAAAAATTATAATCCTGTTTCATAAAACAAATCTTCATAAAGGTAAATAAGGTTAAAAATTCTATACATCAGGCAGCAGCAGACAAAAGATGACACAAATGCTAGTCTTTGGAACCACAGATTACCTCATATAGTTACAGAGGAGATATGTTGGAGGAAACAAAATGTTCAGGCTTAATAAGGAAGTCATTAAAATTTTAGATTAAGAGAGAGTAGCACACAGAGCAACAGGATTACTACTTTCTGAAGTATCCCTATCATCCTTTACAGTAATTGTTTCACAGACATTTCATTATTACAATAATAAAGTTATCAATAGATCTTTATGTTACAATACTGACTACAGACATGTCCTGTCAGCAGCCAGGATTTTAGATTTTCAAAATTTAGACTATAACAATGGAAATTAATAAGTGAGATACAAGAAGAAGATCAACTGAAACTAGAAGCAAAAACAATGTCAAAACTGACAGTTTTGAGAGAAAGTGGAATGGAGAAGAAACAGTCAATAGAATTGCAATAGATACTGTACTATACTACAGGGTATTGCAGATAAAAGTATCCCATGTCAGTGTGAAGGAAATGCAGTGAAATTAGAGAGATGAAGAGCTGAAATGTACTTAACATTTAATTACAATGAAAAATACAGTGACAAACACACTTACAGAAGATGCTAAAAGTGATCCCCTGCAATGTCAATACAAGGCTGTGCACATCTAAGCGTATTCAGATACTGCCAGTGTACAGTTCGAATATTGATGGCAGCAACTTCACAGCTGATGTTGTCTTTCAGTTCCTGTATTGTGTATGTGGATTTCTTTCATAGACCTTGCTCTTAAAGTTTCCCACAGGGAAAAACCCCTTTTTGTTAGATCCAGCAAATATGGTGGCCTTAAATCTTTGCTCCTCAGTGAAAACATCACAGACTCATTCCAGGAATACTATCTTGCTGGAAGAAGCAGTATTGTGTTTCATATTCAGTGAGTTGAGCACAAAATGTATCAAAAATTTCCATATATGCAATTGCATTGAGGGTAGTGTCAGAAAATGTTGGCCCATTGATGCATGTTCCTGTTACACTGCACCAAATGCTGATTTTTTCATCACAGAGTGGTTGCTGAAACACAATATTAGGGTTCTCTGTTGCCCAATACCTTATTTTCTGTGAATTCACATGGCTGGAGAGATGAAACTCTGCTCCATCACTCATGATATAATCAAAGGATCTAACAAACCATCAATGACGCTACTCAGAAGCCACAAGTGTAATTTACACATTTCTGATTGTCATCCTCTGTTAATTGCTGCACAACCATCACACGATATGGCTTGAAATTAAGACTTTTCAATATCTGCTTGCAACTCCTCCTACTTACATGTGCCTGTTGTGCCATTTTACAAGTAGACTTCTTTGGGCTCTGGATAATTCTTGCAAAGGGTGGCAAACAAAGAACGTGGGAGATGAGAATGGAGAGGAGATGATAGGACAGAGAGGGTGGAAACTATTGGGTGGAGGGCATGGGGACAATATGTTACCATAGGTTGAGGCTGGGATTTTTATGGGAGTGGAGCATGTGTTGTAGGGACAGCTCCCACCATCTGTGCACTTTAGAAAAGCTGTGATGGAGGGCAAGATCCATATAGCTTGGGTAGTGAAGCAGCCATTGAAATCAACAATGTTATGCTCCAATGCTTGTTGTGCCACAGGTCGGTCTACTTAGCTCTTGGCCACAGCTTGGCAGACAGTGGTTGGTAGTCAAACAGCTGTGCAATGATTGCAGCAGTGTTGGTAAATGATGTGGCTGTTATCACAAGTGATAATGGGGTAGAATAAACTTGTGACAGGATTGCAATAGGAAGTGCTGGTTGGGTGGGTTGGGCAGATGTTGCACCTTGTCTTCCACAGGGATATGATCCTTGTGGCAAGGGGTTGAGACTGGGTGTGGCATAGGGATGCATGTTGTGGAGGTTGGGTGGGTGTTGGCCACAGTTTGGAGGTGGTTGTTCATCCTGGTGGACTGTGGTTGATAATCATACCCACATAAACAGCTGTGTAATGATTGTAGCAGAGCTGGTAGATGACAGGGCTGCTTTCACAGGTGGCCCAGTCCTCGATGGGATAGGATAAATCTGTGGCAGAATTGTAACAGAAAATGCCGGGAGGGTGGACTGGGTAGGACCTGCACCTGGATCTCCCCAAGGGATATGATATTTGTGATAAGTGTTGTAACCGTGACCAGGATGGTCACGGGGTAGCAATGACGGAAAGCGCGGTGGGACCCGCGGAGAGGCCCGCGAACAACAACACAACTGATGAGGACAGACACGACCAACAAAGGACAGAACAAATACAACAAGACTGAACAACAGAGTCACAAGTAAACAAACACGTCCACTTGTACATGAACCAGGAAGCAAGCAGTCTAGCGCAAAGCGAGGTGTAAACCGACGTAAGCGAGATTAGACTAACTGACTGAACGAGAGGCTGGCGCTTAAGTACGCTATCGGGGGCGCCGCTATTGGCCGCTGAGACCACGTGTTCAACTGTGGCACCCTCACACTAAAAGCGGGCAGGAGGCGCGCGTCGCCACAGCTTACGGCGCGATGGTGCCGAGACCTCTATGGGTCTTCGATGTCCATGACATCTGGCGTGGATTCAAATCCTGCAGCGCGCGGTACCAGAGTGAGAGTTTGGGATGGGGAGTGGCATAGGGATGGATTAGGATGTTGTGGAGGATGGGTGGGCAACAGAATACCACTTTAGGAGTGGTGAGAAGATTTCTGATAGGATGTCCCTTATTTCAGGGCATGGTAATCGGTAATCAAAGCTGGAGAAGGATGTGGTTCAGTTGCTCCAATGAATGGTGAAGAGTTGGTGAAGGGAGTGGTTGGTATCTTTGGCATGGAAGGCTAGATTGTGGGCAATTGGTTGGAGGTGTTGGTCAATGAAGGCCAAAATTCTTTCAGTAGGGACACGGTCACTAGCCAGAATTGTTGGGTTTGTGGACTTTGGGGAGCATTTAGAAGGTGGGTGCATGGCGCGTCATAGGAGTGATTCAGGGAGGAGGTTGTGGCAGGGCTTAAGGCTTTAAGTGGAGGTTGTAGGTTGTACTGGACTTCTTGATGGGATCACTCCAGCAGAGTTCATGGTTGGAGGAGTCAAACAATTGGTGGAGGCCTTCTGTCAGGTAGACACTGTGATTCATAACAACAGTGATGAGACATTTGTCAGCTTCCAGGATGATCAGGTTAGGATTTGTTTTGAGGTTGTGTTTGGCTATTATTTCTTCTGCTGAAAAGTTGGTGTTCTGTGGAAGGATGGTTGGGCTACATTAGAGGTAAGGAATTCCTGGAAGGTAACCAGAGAGTGGTTAGGTGGGGGGGGAATCATTGTTGGATGGTGGTATGAACTAGGAAAGACAGGGTTCAATGTTGGAATTAGGTTGGTCTTGGTTGAAGGGATTGGTGGCAAAGAAGTTCTTTCTTTGCAGGGATTGGGAGAAGAAGAGTGGTCTTTGACAAGTCCAGCATGGTTAAATTTGGGTGTAGGTTTAAAGATGAGGCTTTTGGACAGGACTGAGACTGCTGTGGAGCTCACGGTTTTGGTTGACAGGTTAACAGTGATATAGGAATTGTTTGGTTCCGGATCTGATGAAGTCTTGGCAGGGCATTTTGGGGAATGTGGCAAGTGAAAAGCTTGGCTAGGCAGGGTTTAAGTGCTATGAGCGGTGGACGAGAAGGAACAGTGTGTGTAGGATATGGGTTAGATAGTTGTGGCCTGGTACAGCAGTAGTAGGTCAGCAGGTTGGATAACCTGTGGAGATGGTTCAGAATGGTTCAAATGGCTCTGAGCACTATGGGACTTAACATCTGAGGTCATCAGTCCCCTAGAACTTAGAACTACTAAAACCTAACTAACCTAAGGACATCACACATATCCACGCCTGAGCCATGATTCGAAGCTGCGACCATAGCGGTCGCGCGGTTCCAGACTGAAGTGCCTAGAACCACTCGGCCACACTGGCCGGCTGTGGAGATGGTGTCTGGAATGCTCCTGCAAGTGCTAGAGAGCAAGTGATGCAATTTCATAGATGTAATGTCTAAGCAGGGATTGCACAGTAGTAGCGTCTTGTAGAGGGAGTAGAGGTGGTTCTGGGATGCCTGTGCCATTAAGATGTGTTTTTGCAGTACCTGGGTTGTGAGGGCCAGGGACTGGCAGATTCTGGAAAGGTGAGTCACTGTGAAAGGAGATTGGGATCCAAAGAAAGAAATTTTTATGGTTAGGCTGTTTGGGGTGATTCCATGGTTTAGGTAGCATTTGAGAGATAGAATGTGGGATTGGGTTTTAGTCAGGGAAAGGGATACTTTTCTAGACTAATGCAGAAAGATGGAGCAGGGGTCAGTTGTGGTAGGAATGGTGTAAAGGAAGCGAGAATGATGCGGAAATGGGAAAAACAAATGTTGGTGATTGTGAGAGGAGCTGGATAAGAGAAAAGATGTATAAAAATACATGAAGACACACGGAAACATGCACCGATATGCAAAAATAAGCACAGGTACGTAAAAATACACAAAAATGCATGAAACTGCGTGAAACACTGCAAAAATACGCACGAATATGGTAAGAATGTACAGAAACGTGGTAATAAAGAAATGGATGAGGTATGGGAATGTGTGTGTGTGTGATGGGTTAGACTGAGGGCAGGTGTGGAAAATAAAACGCTCAAGTATTTCAGGATGAGAGATGAAGTGGGATCAATAGGAATAAATATAATAATAACCTCAGAGAAAAGAATCTGGGGTATCAGATGCTGTATCAACAATCCACGCAGTAAAGAAGCCTGTATTATGTGTAGACGATTATCCATAGAGTGTGGATTGAAAGTGGAGGTGGTTTGGAAGGTGGTGAATAAACACAGGAAAGAAAAAGGGAGAATGGACATTCAGAAGAGTAATGCCAAAGAGAAGAGTAACAAAGGGAAATGTCACTGGCTTGTAGGATGGTAGAAAAACCATTCAGCAAAATTAAACTCCAGGAAGGAATCTCAACAACATAGGGAAAGATAAAGAGCTACTTATGGTAAAGAAGACACGTTAAGTTGCAGATAAGCACAATTACAAGAACTTACACATAGCCTTCGGCCACAGTCTTCATCAGCAAAAGAAAAAGAGAGATACGCACACCAATTATACACAAAAGCAAGCATAGCACATGCAGACTTGACTGCCAACTCTGGCATCTCAGGAGAGAATGCAGCTGTTATGTGGGATGGAAGCAGCAATCTGGAGGGGCAGGGTAGAGGAAGGGGTAGTACAAATGTGTGATGTTTTCCTTTGTTACTATTATCTATAACATTACTCCTCTCAATGTCTGTTCCTTCTCTTCTTACCTGGGTTTATTCACTGCCTTCCAAACCACATTTACTTCCGAGCCACATTGCATCAAAGAGTGTCCACACACTATCCAGGCTCCGTGACTGGTCAGATTGTTGATGCAATATCTGATGTTCCAGATTCTTTCCTCTATTAGTTATATTTATTCTTGTTGATTCCACTTCATCCCTCATCCTGAAGTCCTTTAGTGTTTCATTTTACACACCTGCCTGTGCAACACAGCTTGTGATCCTCGACCTAATACATTCCCCCTCCTCCTCTCATCTCTTATCGTAACACACACACACGTGCTCCTACACCTCATCCATTCCTTTTCTCCCATGTTTCTGTACATTTTTAACGTATCTGTGCATATTTTTACATGTTTTCACGTTATTTTGCGTATTTCTACGTATCTGTGTGTATTTTTGCGTATCAGTGTGCGTTTCCATGTGTCTTTACATTTCTTTTACGCGTCTTTTCTCTTATCCACCTCCTCTTACAACCAGTAACAGCTATTTTGCCCATTTCCATATTATTCTCGTTTCCTTTACACCTTTACTGGTACAGCTGAGCTTTGCTCTATCTGCACCAGTTCAGAAAGGTATCCTTTTCCCTGGCTAAAACTCAGAATCACATACTATTCCACAAATGCTACCTAAACCATGGAATCACCCCAAACAGCCTAATCATAAAAATTTCTTTCTCTGGATCCCAAACCTCCATTCACAGTTACTTCACCTTTCCAGATTCTGTCAGTCCCTGGCCCTCACAATCCTGTTACTGCAAAAACATATCTTCATGGCACAGACATCCCAGAACCACCCACCTCTGGTCCCTCTGCAAGACACTACTACTGTGCAATCCCTGCTCCATACATCACATCTCTGAAATTGTATCACTTGCTCTCCAGAACTTGCAGGAGCGTTCCAGACACCACCTCCATAAGTTATCAAACCTCCTGACATATTGTTGCCACCTCGGCCCACCATTACCCAACCCATTTCCCTCCTTGTACACTGCTCATAGCCCCTAAACCCTGCCTAGCCGACCTTTTCATCTTCCCAAAACTCCCTGCCAACATTCCACCAAATCCAGAAAAGAAACATTCCTATGATGCTGTAGTTAACCTGTCCACCAAAACCTTGAACTCCATGGAAGTTGAAGTCCTATCCAAAAGCTTCACCTTTAGCTCTACACCCAAATTTAACCATGCTGGACCTGTCAAAGACTACTCTCATACTCCTGATCCCTGCAATGGAAGAACTTCTTTGCCACCAATTCCTCCAACCAAAACCACCTAATTCCAACTGTGTCTCCCAGTTCATACCATCGTCCAACCATGATACCATAATTTTCGCCGCTCCCACCAACTTTTCAGCAGAAGAAAGAACAGCCAAACACAACCTCAACAAAAAAATCCAAACTTAACCATCCTAACAGCTGACACATGTCTCATCACTGTTGTTATGAAGTGCAGTGACTACCTGACAGAAGGCCTCCACCAATTGTTTGACTCCTCTACCCATTAACTCTGCCAGAGTGATACCTCCCAGAAGTCCAACACTACCTACAATCCCAGCTTAAAGTCTTAAGCTCTTCCCAGAACCTCCTCCCTGAATCTATTTCTCTCTGCAGCCCTATGATACTCCACACACCAACCTTTCACATGCTCTCCAAAATCCACATACCCAACTATTTTTTATGAACCATTGTAGCTGGTTATTATGCTCCTACTGAAAGAATTTTGGCCCTCATTGACCAACACCTCCAACCAGTTGCCTGTAATCTAGTCTCCCATGTCAAAGATATCAACCACTTCCTTCACCAACTTCTCACCATCTGCACCCCTTAACCTCCTGGATCTCTACTCATCACGGTTGATGCCACCTCCCAATAAACCAGTATACCTCATGCCTATTGTCTTAACTCTATTGAACACTACTTTCCCCCTTGTCCTTCAGGCTCCAAACCCACTACCTCATTCCTCATACATCTTAATAACTTTAGCCTAACCCATAATTACTCCTCTTATGAAGATGAAGTATATAAACAAATGTGCAGCACAGCCACGGGCATCCTCATGACACTGTCCTATGCAAATCTGTTTACGGGCCAACTAGAGGAGACCTTCCTAGCCTCCCAAAACACCAAACCCCCTAGTCTGGTTCAGGTTTATTGATGATATCTTCAGGATATAGATTCAAGGCCGAAACACCCTATCTTCATCCTTCATGACTGCAGCACCTTCTCTCCCATCTACTTCATCTGGTCCTCCTCAACCCAGTGTGCTACCTTCCTAGTCATTGACCTCATCTGTGATGGCTCCATCTGCACATCTGCCCACATTAAACCCACCAACCACCAACAGTACCTGCATTATGACAGCTGTCATCCCATTCACACTGAAAAAGTCCCTCCCACACAGCCTGGCCATCTAGGGATGGTGTATCTGCAGTGTCAAGAATTCCCTTGCTAAGTATGCTGAGGGTCTCACCAAGGCCTTCACACACGTGCACTATCCACTGGGCCTAGCAATCAAACAGATCTCCCATGCCATTTCCCCTCACACCCCCAATCCTTGCACCATCCCCAAGAGCCAGCCACAAAGGAGTGTCACCCCAGAGTGGAACAACTGAACCACATTCCTTCACCAGAGTTTTGATTACCTATGTTAATGCCCTGAAACGAGAGACATGCTACCCAAGATCCTTCCCACCCTCCTAAAGTAGTGTTCCATCATCCATCCAACCTCCACAACATCCTAGTCCATCCCTATGCCACTACCAATCCCATCCCCTTGCCACAAGGATCATCTGTCTCTGGAAGACCCCAGTGCAAACCTGCCCAATCCATCCACCAAGCACTTCCTATTCCAGTCCTATCACAGGTCTATCCTACCCACCCATCAGTGGCTGGGCCACCTGTAAAAGCAGCCATATCATTTACCAGCTCTGCAATCACTGCACATCTGTTCGTATTGGTGTGACTACCAACCACTGTCCACCATGATGAGCAGCCACCTCCAAACTGTGGCCAAGAGCAAAGTAACCACCCTGTGGCACAATATGCAGCTGAGCATAACATTCTTCATTACAATGGCTAATTCACTATCCAAGCCACCTGGATCCTCCCCTCCAGCCCCAGCTTTTCCAAATTGCACAGATGGGAGTTATCCTTACAATACATTCTCTGGCCCCAGAAATATCCTAGCCTCAACCTATGGCAACATATTGCCCCTTAGTCTCTACCCCACAGTTTCCACCCTCTCTGTCAATTCATCTCCTCCACATTCTCAACTCTCACCCACTTTATTTGCTGCCCTTTGCCAAATCACCCACCCATCTTTCCCTGCTCCTCTTCTTCCTCACTCCTTTTTTCCCCTGCTCCTGATCCACACCCTCCTGACACTGTGTCTGTTGGCATTCTAGTCCCTGCACACTCCACCAGACAGCGTTCCTCTCTCCCCCACCCATATACCACTATCCCCCTTCCCCTCCCCCTCCCCCACCCCCTCCACATTGCTGCTTCTATTCCACATGACAGCTGCATTCTGGCCCAAGCTGCCAAAGTTGACAGTCACATATGCGCAATGTGTGCTTGCTTGTGTGTACGAATGGTAGGTGTTTCTCTGTTTCTCATTTGCTGATGAAGGCTGTGGCTTAAAGCTGTGTATAAGTGTCTGTTAATTGTGCTTGTCTGCAACTTAACATGCCTTTTTTATGTTAGTAGCAATCTATCTTTCGCTACATTGTTGATATTCCTACCTTGTGTTTCAATTGTTTGAATGTTGTTTCAGTTACTGCAAACTTATGAAAGGAACATTAGTCAGTGTGCAGGAGGTCATGAAACGAGTAAGATCTGTGTCCAAAAGTGTACCACAGATGAATTAGCACAAATTACTAGTAGTACAATGTGCTGGGTTTTATCTGTATTTCACATTCAGGAGATCATTCTGTAATTTAGTGACTGTTTTTGATGATTAATTGGGCAGTAAACTGTATGAACTGAGTCAAATAATGATCATTTACTGTGACAATTAGGTCAAGCTGAACTGTTTTACCTCCAGCTTATACTAACTGTGCACATCATTTTCATTTTGATGTAATTGTCTACTTGGAAGGACAGTGTAACTGGCAAACATGTTAATGATTTCTTGCACATGTTACTTGTTGTGACTCAGTATGTCTATGTTCGTTCACTGCACTTGAACAATAATGTAATGGGACACCAGTTGAGTGTAGTATGTGGCTAACCATTTATTTGTCCATAAATAATGGAACTCAATCTGGCCATAGACTGTAGATTATTTGACGGCCATAGACTGTAGATTATTTGACATGAAAAGTGCAGTTAAAGTGTTTGGACTGTAAGTTTGTGTGGACCATATCAATTGAAATAGCCTACTTTCAACAACCACTTTTCAGTCAGATTTGACAGAGGTGCAGCTACCAAGGGCAGATTAGCGCAGGTAAATAAGGTCATGTTACAGGCACAAGCAGTGGACAGATAGGGCACAGAATCAGTTATGGTGAATAGTACAGTGACAGGGTTTACTGCAGCAAACGAAGTTTAAGTATAAATCACAAATAGAAGATGAAGAGGCAGAGAAAATATACAAAGTTCTTTAATGAGTAACTCAGTATGTACTGGGACATGAAAAGCTAATAATCACATGTAATTTGAATGTTGCAACTGTGGAAGGAATAGGAGAAGGAGATTAGTGTTTAATGTCCAATTGACAGCAAGGTCATTAGAGACAGAGCACAAGCTTTGATTAGGAAAGGATGGGGGAAGGAACTCAGCTGTGCCCTTTCAAAGGAACCATCCCAGCATTTGCCTGAAGCAGTTTAGGGAAATCATGGAAAACCTAAAGTAGGACATCCAGATGTGGGTTTTGATAGTAGCTGTCACGGTGCCACCTGCTTTTATTTCTTCATTTGTCGTTTGTTATCCTCGGTGTCAATGTACTGCGTTGCTACACTGGCTGAAAAAATGGGTTGTGGATTCCGACACTGACTACTGCAAATTATATAGCCGACAGGTGCACAGTTGTGTTACACAGTACTTTTATTTCACTGTTCACAACCCTCCAATAATACACCGTTATATGGCCAGTGTACTATCGTTTAACTTGCGATAAGCCTCATTAATAGGTTGCAGATGAAACTCCAAATACTGCTACAATAGTTTCCTGTTGTACATCTACGAGCAGTAAAACCTAACCAAAAAGTCCACAGTTCTTGAAGAATAAGCAGGTACATATGGAGCAGACATTGTCACTGTTTTTACACATGGCCTAATTGTTTAACACTTGTTCAACAGTTAATTTGAAGCACTGTTGTTGTTCCAAAACAGCACAGGTTACTTGTCTGAAACTCAGCCGTGGACGGACTGTCTCGTGATCAAAAATTGGGTCCTCATAGATCATCACAATAATAGGTGCTGAAACTACACAACAAAGTTAAATTTACAGAAATTACAATTAAAACTTAACTCACTCAATTGATTGAATACATTGAAAAATTGTGTCTTTTTAACAGTTTCTTCTACTATAAGGTTTAGTCCAAATTATTTGTTTAAATGGTGAAATTAACAGACATCGTTATGCAAACAATACTTTTGACAAAACTGTTAATTACTTTGGAATTAATGAAGGGCTGGTTTTGCTAACATGTTTTCAAATATAGCCAAATAGATACTTTAAGATTATTAGTATTTCAACTTCCAAATGTTTACAATTATTACAGAATTTATATTTGTTTATAGGTCAACAATAGAATTTAAGTAATGAAACAATCACTGATTTCACCATATAACAAATGATACTAACTAGGAATAATCAGAATAAATTAGAAAATCAATTACATACATAAAACTAAGCACAAAATTAGATCTGGTGTTATTTACTTTAAAACTGAGGGCCAATCTTTCTCTTTTATGGAAATGCAGATTATATTCACGTATGTTAATGATAATTAGTTAAAAGTAACAAAACAAATTTAAGGAGTCAGATGGCAAAACAAGAGGGGAATTAAATTATCCCAGCTTGCTTCATCACATCGTCCTTATAAATGTGAGTGAAGTGTGCTAACCTCTGTGCAACTTCACTCAGTGGGCAGAGTAGAAAACAAGAGTTACAAAAGAATGAAGTCTTGGCAGTAAGAATGAGAGGGAGGAAGACTATTGAACTCTGCAATAAATTTCAGCTGGTAATAGTGAATGTATTGTGCAAAAATCACCAGAGGACAAGGTATTCTTGGAAAAACACTGGAAATATAGGAAGATAACAACTGGATTACATCGCGGTCAGAAAGAGATTCTGAAATAACATATTGGACTGTAAGGCATACCCGTGAGCACATAGACTCTCAGATCACAATTTTGTAATATGTTGTTGTTGTGGTCTTCAGTCCTGAGACTAGTTTGATGCAGCTCTCCATGCTCCTCTATCCTGTGCAAGCTTCTTCATCTCCCAGTACCTACTGCACCCTACATCCTTCTGAATCTGCTTAGTGTATTCATCTCTTGGTCTCCCTCTATGATTTTTACCCTCCACGCTGCCCTCCAATACTAAGTTGGTGATCCCCTGATGCCTCAGAAGATGTCCTACCAACCGGTCCCTTCTTCTTGTCAAGTTGGGCCACAAACTCCTCTTCTCCCCAATTCTATTCAATACCTCCTCATTTGTTATGTTATCTACCCATCTAATCTTCAGCATTCTTCTGTAGCACCACATTTCGAAAGCTTCTATTCTCTTCTTGTCCAAATAATTTACCGTCCATGTTTCACTTCCATACAAGGCTACACTCCATACAAATACTTTCAGAAACGACTTCCTAACACTTAAATCAATACTCGATGTTAACAAATTTCTCTTCTTCAGAAACGCTTTCCTTGCCATTGCCAGTCTACATTTTATATCCTCTCTACATCGACTATCATCAGTTATTTTGCTCCCCAAATAACAAAACTCCTTTACTACTTTAAGTGTCTCATTTCCTAATCTAATTCCCTCAGCATCACCCGACTTAATTTGACTACATTCCATTATCCTGGTTTTGCTTTTGTTGATGTTAATCTTATACCCTCCTTTCAAGACACGGTCCATTCCATTCAACTGCTCTTCCAAGTCCTTTGCTGTCTCTGACAGAATTACAATGTCATCGGCGAACCTCAAAGTTTTTATTTCTTCTCCATGGATTTTAATACCTACTCCGAACTTTTCTTTTGTTTCTTTTATTGCTTGCTCAATATACAGATTGAATAACATCGGGGATAGGCTACAACCCTGTCTCACTCCCTTCCCAAACACTGCTTCCCTTTCATACCCCTCAACTCTTATAACTGCCATCTGCTTTCTGTACAAATTGTAAATAGCCTTTCGCTCCCTGTACTTTATCCCTGCCATCTTTAGAATTTGAAAGAGAGTATTCCAGTCAACATTGTCAAAAGCTTTCTCTAAGTCTACAAATGCTAGAAACGTAGGTTTGCCTTTCCTTAATCTTTCTTCTAAGATATATCGTAGGGTCAGTATTGCCTCACGTGTTCCAACATTTCTACGGAATCCAAACTGATCTTCCCCGAGGTCGGCTTCTATCAGTTTTTCCATTCATCTGTAAAGAATTTGCGTTAGTATTTTGCAGCCGTGACTTATTAAACTAATAGTTCAGTAATTCTCACATCTGTCAACACCTGCTTTCTTTGGGATTGGAATTATTATATTCTTCTTGAAGGCTGAGGGTATATGTGTGGATGGATATGTGTGTGTGCGAGTGTATACCCGTCCCTTTTTCCCCCTAAGGTAAGTCTTTCCACTCCCGGGATTGGAATGACTCTTTACCCTCTCCCTTAAAACCCAAATCCTTTCATCTTTCCCTCTCCTTCCCTCTTTCCTGACGAGGCAACCGTTGGTTGCGAAGGCTAGAATTTTGTGTGTATCTTTGTCTTTGTTTGTGTGTCTATTGACGTGCCAGCGCTTTCGATTGGTAAGTCACATCATCTTTGTTTTTAGATATATTTTTTTCCCACGTGGAATGTTTCCTTCTATTATATTCATATCATTAAATTAAATATTTCTTTTGTTACCCAAGGGTTTCTACTAGCCCTCATCTTTTTACCTATTTGATCCTCTGCTGCCTTCACTATTTCATCCCTCGAAGTTACCCACTCTCCTTCTACTGTATTTCGTTCCCCGATTCCTGTCAACTGTTCCCTTATGCTCTCCCTGAAACTCTGTACAACCTCTGGTTCTTTCAGTTTATACAGGTCCCAACTCCTTAAATTCCCACCTTTTTGCAGTTTCTTCAGTTTTCATCTACAGTTCATAACCAACAGATTGTGGTCAGAGTCCACATCTGCCCCTGGAAGTGTCTTACAATTTAAAACCTGGTTCCTAAATCTCTGTCTTACCATTGTATAATCTATCTGATACCTTTTAGTATCTCCAGGGTTCTTCCATGTATACAACCTTCTTTCACGATTCTTGAACCAAGTGTTGGCTATGATTAAGTTATGCTCTGCGCAAAATTCTACCAGGCGGCTTCCTCTTTCATATCTTAGCCCTACTATGTTTCCTTCTCTCCCTTTTCCTACGCTTGAATTCCAGTCACCCATGACTATTAAATTTTCGTCTCCCTTCACTACCTGAATAATTTCTTTTATATCATCATACATTTCTTCAATTTCTTCGTCATCTGCAGAGCTAGTTGGCATATAAACTTGTACTACTGTAGTAGGCGTGGGCTTCGTCTCTATCTTGGCCACAATAATGCGTTTACTATGCTGTTTGTAGTAGCTTACCTGTACTCCTATTTTTTTATTCATTATTAAACCTACTCCTGCATTACCCCTATTTGATTTTGTATTTATAACCCTGTATCCACCTGACCAAAAGTCTTGTTCCTCCTGCCACTGAACTTCACTAATTCCCACTATATCTAACTTTAACCTATCCATTTCCATTTTTAAATTTTCTAACCTACTTGCCCAATTAAGGGATCTGAATTCCAAGCTCCGATCGGTAGAACGCCAGTTTTCTTTCTCCTGATAACAACGTCCTCCTGAGTAGTCCCCACCCAGAGATCCGAATGGGGGGCTAATTTACATCCAGAATATTTTACCCAAGAGGACGCCATCATCATTTAATCCTACAGTAAAGCTGCATGCACTCGGGAAAAATTATGGCTGTAGTTTCCCCTTGCTTTCAGCCATTCGCAGTACCAGCACAGCAAGGCTATTTCGGTTAGTGTTACAAGGCCAGATCAGTCAATCATCCAGACTGTTGCCCATGCAACTACTGAAAAGGCTGCTGCGCCTCTTCAGAAACCACACATTTGTCTGGCCTCTCAACAGATACCCCTCCGTTGTGGTTGCACCTAAGGTACGGCTATCTGTATCATTGAGGCACGCAAGCCTCCCCACCAACGCTGAGGTCTGTGGTTCATGGGGGGGGGGATTTTGTAATAATGGAGAGTAAAATGAAGTTGAAGATAATCAACCAAAAGAATTAATGGGGAAGAAGCAGGATGCTGAAATAAAAGGGATGGTGAGGTGCATTTGTAATTCTCTAAGGTTGTAGACACTATGACAATGAATACCACAATAAGTAGTTCAGTTGAAGACGAATATACAGGTCTTAAAAAAAGCAATTACTGAACTTTTACAGACAAATATAGATACAAGGAAGGTAACTGTGAATAAACTGTGGGTAAAAGAAGAAGCAAATCAATTGATTGATGAAAGAAAGATGTACAAAAATGTTCAAGGAAAGATAGAAATATAATAATACAAGTCATTTAGGGATTAAGTAAACAAAAAGTTCAGGGAAGCCAAAGCAAAATAGTTGCAGGAAAAATACAAGGACATAAAAAAAGGTTATTGAAAGGATTGATTCCATATATAGAAAAGTCAAAACAACCTTTGGTGAAATTGAAAGCAACAGCAATTGAGAGATTCATACCTCATAAATTGGTAAGAGATGGAACTGATCCCCCATGGTACACAAAACAGGTCCGAACGCTGTTGCAGAGGCAACGGAAAAAGCATATGAAATTCAGAAGAATGCAAAATCCCGAAGATTGGCTAAAATTTACAGACGCGTGAAATTTAGCACGGACTTCAATGCGAAATGCCTTTAATAGGTTCCACAATGAAACATTGGCTCAAAATTTGGTAGAAAATCTGAAGAAATTCTGGTCGTATGTAAAGTACACAAGCGGTAAGACGCAGTCCATACCTTTGCTGCGCAGTGCCGATGGTACTGTTACCGACGACTGTGCCGCTAAGGCGGAGTTATTGAACGCAGTTTTCCGAAATTCCTTCACCAGGGAAGACGAATGGAATATTCCACAATTTGAAACACGAACAGCTGCTAGCATGAGTTTCTTAGAAGTAGATACCTTAGGGGTTGCAAAGCAACTCAAATCGCTTGATACGGGTAAGTCTTCAGGTCCAGATTGTATACCGATTAGGTTCCTTTCAGATTACGCTGATACATTAGCTCCCTACTTAGCAATCATATACAACCGCTCGCTCACCAATAGATCTGTACCTACAGATTGGAAAATTGCACAGGTCGCACCAGTGTTTAAGAAGGGTAGTAGGAGTAATCCATCGAACTACAGACCTATATCATTGACGTCGGTTTGCAGTAGGGTTTTGGAGCATATACTGTATTCAAACATTATGAATCACCTCGAAGGGAACGATCTATTGATACGTAATCAGCATGGTTTCAGAAAACATCGTTCTTGTGCAATGCAGCTAGCTCTTTATTCGCACGAAGTAATGGCCACAATCGACAGGGGATCTCAAGTTGATTCCGTATTTCTAGATTTCCAGAAAGCTTTTGACACCGTTCCTCACAAGCGACTTCTAATCAAACTGCGGGCCTATGGGGTATCGTCTCAGTTGTGCGACTGGATTCGTGATTTCCTGTAAGGAAGGTCACAGTTCGTAGTAATAGATAGCAAATCATTGAGTAAAACTGAAGTGATATCAGGTGTTCCCCAGGGAAGCATCCTGAGACCTCTGCTGTTCCTGATCTATATAAATGACCTGGGTGACAATCTGAGCAGTTCTCTTAGGTTGTTCACAGGTGATGCTGTAATTTACTGTCTAGTAAGGTCATCTGAAGACCAGTATCAGTTGCAAAGCGATTTAGAAAAGATTGCTGTATGGTGTGGCAGGTGGCAGTTGACGCTAAATAACGAAAAGTGTGAGGTGATCCACATGAGTTCCAAAAGAAATCCGTTGGAATTCGATTACTCAATAAATAGTACAATTCTCAAGGCCATCAATTCAACTAAGTACCTGGGTGTTAAAATTACGAACAACTTCAGTAGGAAAGACCACATAGATAATATTGTGGGGAAAGCCAAAGATTGCGCTTCATTGGCAGGACACTTAGAAGAAGCAACAAGTCTACTAAAGAGACAGCTTACACTACACTTGTTCGTCCTCTGTTAGAATATTGCTGCACAGTGTGGGATCCTTACCAGGTGGGATTGACGGAGGACATCGAAAGGGTGCAAAAAAGGGCAGCTCATTTTGTATTATCACGTAATAGGGGAGAGAGTGTGGCAGATATGATACGCGAGCTGGGATGGAAGTCATTAAAGCAAAGATGTTTTTCGTCGCGGCGAGATCTATTTACGAAGTTTCAGTCACCAACTTTCTCTTCTAAATGCGAAAATATTTTGTTGAGCCCAACCTACATAGGTAGGAATGATCATCAAAATAAAATAAGAGAAATCAGAGCTCGAACAGAAAGGTTTAGATGTTCGTTTTTCCCGCGCACTGTTCGGGAGTGGAATGGTAGAGAGATAGTATGATGGTGGTTCGATGAACCCTCTGCCAAGCACTTAAATTTGAATTGCAGAGTAGACATGTAGATGTAGATGTATATGTCAACATTAAACATGCAAGAGTAATTCCAGTGTAAAACACAGGGAAAGCAGGAACAGTCTACTAATACAGAGATAGAAGAAGAAAATGGGAGGCAATATGGAAGATTAGCAGATCCAGTATTAGAGTCAGAACATAACTGGGCTTTGGAAGACTTGCGATAAAATAAGGCTGAAGGCATAGATTACAATCTTTTGTATTTTTTTAATTCATTGGAGGAAGTTGTGACCAAATGTCTCTTTGATTGGTTTATCATATAATCCTAAAGAGAGCAAGAACAGATGAAAGCAACAACTATTATACAATCAGCTTAACAGCTCATGCATCCAAGTTGCTGACATGAATAATATACAGAAGAATGGAAAAGAAAATGAAGGTCAAATTAAATGATGATCAATTTGGATTTAGGAAAGGTAAAGGCTCTTGCAAGGCATTTCTGACACTGCATTTGATAATGGAAGCAATACTTAAGAAAATTCAAGATACATTCACCGGGTTTGTGAACCTAGAAAAAGCATTCAACAAGTAAAATGGTGAAAGATGGTCCAAATTCTCACAAAAATAAAGTGATAGTTACAGAAAAAGACTTGTAATATACAATATGTATGAGAACCAGAAGGAAAAATATGACTGAAAGACCAAGAATGAAGTGCTTGAATGAGAAATTGTATGACAGAGCAATGCCAGACTTTCACCCCTGTACTGAAGAAGCACTGACTGAAATAAAATAAAGGGTCAGGAGTGGGATTAAAATACGGTACATGGTGAAAGGATATCTATAATATGATTTGCTGATGACATCGTTATCATTAGTGAAAGTGAAGAAGAATTGCAGAGTCTGTTCAATGAAATGAATAGCCTAAGAAGCATCCACTATGGATTGATGGTAAACTGAAGAAAGATGAAAAGAAAAAATGTAAAGAATAAATTTTTGTGAATGTGTGTTTGGAGCACAGAATTTTATGTTAGTGAGTAATGGTGTGTAGCTAACCCAGAAAAGAAGAGAATCTTAAGTGTATGAGATGTGATTTTATAGAAGGATGTTGAAAACGTGATGGGCTGATAAGGAATGAAGAGGTTCTCCACATAATTGGCAAAGAAAGAAATCATGGAAAACACTGAATAGGAAAAAATGGTTCAAATGGCTCTGAGCACTATGGGACTCAACATCTTAGGTCATAAGTCCCCTAGAACTTAGAACTACTTAAACCTAACTAACCTAAGGACATCACACACACCCATGCCCGAGGCAGGATTCGAACCTGCGACCATAGCAGTCCCGCGGTTCCGGACTGCAGCACCAGAACCGCACAGCCACCGCGGCCGGCCTGAATAGGAAAAGATACAGGATGATGGTACATGTGTTAATATATCAAGGCATACTTGAGGCAGCTGTAGAGGGTAAAAACTGTAGTGGAACACAGATATCGGTATGTAGGCAAGAAATAATTGAGGACATTGGGCACAAGAGCTACTCCTAGATGAAAAGATTGGCACAGGAGAGGAATTCATGGCAGATTGCATCAAATTTGTCATAAGAATGATGACCCCAAAAAAGTTATAATAGATCAGCATAGCAAGCTTTAGATACAGAATTCTTATTGGTTTTGAACAGTTAATTAAAAGTAGCTCTAATTTTGTCTGATTCATAACAGTGATATGGAAATAAATCCCAAGCTAATTGCCGTGTACAAAAACTGCAAGGACATCAAATAAAACCTGGTGAAATATTCATCCAGCATATAAAATACTTGTCATAGCAGTAAGTTTTAATACAACTTTTATTCATTAAAATGTTTGCATGTGCATGGGAGAAACTGTCTCTACAATTTTCCAGGTAATCCCAATTGAAGTGACATATTATAACATATCATAGGAATCAATACAAGAGTGTAATTTTGTAATGTATATTCTGAGTAAAAGTACATACGGAAGAGTATTCTGGGCCAGTCGAGAACATTTTCCCATACATTTAACATAGCATTTACCCCCCCCCCCCCCCCTTCTTTCACCCCATCATCACCTCACTCATTCCCTCCCTCATACATTATTTATCATTCCTTAGGATCTCAGTAAGACCTTTCAAAGTAAATTTAAATGTAGTGAGCTTGGAAATGGATTGTGTTTGCTAGAAATTGTGGTACGCCCTGTGTACGAACTTTGGACTTTGGCACTTTCTTGGCACCTCAAGTGGCCACGAGTCACTTGAACCTTAAACCAGCACTAGGAATGTTGTAAGTTGGCACACTATGCAGACTTTTGCCTCTAGCCAACCCTGTAATAGTAATTTAATATATTTTCTTATTCCATTTTGAAATTATAGCTGCCACTTTTTTGTGCTGCAGTCTTTTCATGAAATTACAAAAATTAGTCCAGAAAAGTAAGACTTTTCCAAATGTCATTTACCTAGGAACAAGTATTCTATTCCAGTTTAAAAGCGTTGCAATCAAGAAAATATTGTCAATAACATACTTAATAGTTTATGTGTTACATTATTACTCCTCTACAAACCAATAAATAATAAGTGAAATCAAATTAAAAAGTAGTATCACATACAACCAGTTTCAAGTATAAAAACTTTACAATAGAAGTTATTGGCAGCTAAAACAATTTTCTATTTACAGGACAGGGAAAATTGCTAAGACACTAAAGAAATTCTGTTCATTTGCAAACATCATGAGTTCCATGATAGAAGACCTTCCATTTCAATGATGACTGGTAAAGTATGGCTTAAATGTTAACACAAAATATAACTAGTTTTTAAAATATACTGAATTTTACCTATCACAGAATTCTGTAACTGAAGAATTAACAATATCCTCCACAAAGCTTTCATATATTAAACAGTACTTAAATATGTAGAGCTTGTAGCAATTACAAATTCTGGTAAAAACACAAATCATGACTCACAACAACAAAAACGTTAGAAAATGGCAGAAACGTCTTCTAGAGGTTTCTAGTGTACATTCCCGCATGTGATTCTAAAATTGGGCAGTTGATTGAAACATCAACCAGGAAGCACCATGTGTTCCTATGTACACTATTCTCCAGGTACAACACTCTCCCCTACAATAAATGCATTTTTGTGATTTTGACAACAAAAGATTGATAGCTATACAGGAGATGCAGACATACTAATTGTGACCATATGCCATATGCACTGTACAAGTAAGACCTCTCATGGCCAGATGTGTGGTCTATCAGTCACTTCTGAAAGAGTTTGAAAATATCCATGTGCCAGGTCTAGAAACTTACAAAATTTATTTGTGCATTTAGAGACTTAGATTAAATTTCCTGTGGACTTCAACTCTGAATTGTAGGATGATGTTAGTAAATTCTTGCATGAGTTCATGGATTTGTAAAGTTTTTTGCAGTACATTAACAGATTTTTTTGTATTATCTCATATAACACCACAGGTGGTTGGGACTATAAACATATTAACTATAGTTGATATGATGTGATGTGATGTGACGGGTGTGTGGCAATCATTGGACACACTGCCAACAAACTTTAAAGTTTGTAACGCATTTTACTTAGCCCATTCACTACATACATTATAAGGTTACATCTTGTGCAAAAGGAAAGACACACTAGTTGTGAATCTCATAAAATAGCATCATTACAATCATCATTACTCAAAAAGAAATGAGATTAATCAAATTATGTACAGCATGCACATACCTCTTCAATGAATTGATTAAGAAGCCCCGAATGGCTGAAACTTTCATAAAAATCTCCATGACCAGGGGGGTACCACCTATAAAACAGGACAGATAAGCAATTTTATACTGAGCATCACATGAAGGATCACATTTAATTGTATCACTTACGCTTCCTTGTTACTTTTGATATCACAGTCTGCTGCAACTGGAAGGAATGAGCTTTCATTTATTCGAGGGTAACAGCTCTGATTAAAGCAATGTATTTGCACATTCAAACCTTTGTACTTTTCTATCATTTTTTGAGTTTCACTTTCAGTGTTAAAGGAGTTCATTAACACCAATGGAACATTTGTGCCATATGTTGAATTCAGGTACTGTAAAATTAATTAGGAATAAATATGAGTGGCATTCACTACACTGTTATTAGTGGTACTGTATAATGCAGCATGTATATATGAATATAAAATTATAGATGCTTCAAATAATAAACCCATTTCAAGAAGATTAACTTAAGGAAAGAGTGAAGTAGCCTATCATCTACATAGTGGATGACAACATAAATGTAATTCACAGTTATGTTGACAAGGGAAATAAAAATCTCCCTTATTTATTTACTGATTTTTAACTATCATCAATTCTCTTACTAAGCACATCTGTCAGAAACTATGAATTCAAGAAAATGCTAATATTTTTATGTCTGGTCCTAGTCACTAGTTGTACGGCACATCAGCCTTGAAAATCAGTCTGGCTTCAAAAATCACATGATACAATGCAGTGAAACACATAAATTGCATAAAATGTCTAAAACACAAAAAGAATAAAGAAAGTTTTAAAAATGAGCTGTCAATTGCATCAAATCAGCCATCCTGATTATGTTTATGGCCTACCCCAGGAAGATCCAGCCACTATCAAAATGTAAACCCGTCACTGCACTGAACATATCAGCACAAGGCAAACCACTGTATGTGTTTCTAATGATCTAGTGAAAATAAACAAACATGCAAAACCCAGGGACATAAAAACACCTTTCTGTATCAATAACAATATCCTTCTCTGCCATTTAAATGCATAATCTCTTAGAGGTAAAATCAGTACACTACAATAGCAGATTGATAAAATTAACAGCACTGTTTCATGTATCAATGAACACTACATAAAAGACTCTGAAATAGACTTTTGTGTTCCTCTTGGTTACATACTAGCTACTATCTATTGCAGAAGCAGCATTTCACATGGTGGTGCAGACTGTGCCTTGAACGCACTTTTGAAGTAGCTGGTATGGTAATGCACATGAAAAATTGTAACTGTCTCAGTTTATTGAGGTCCAAGATCGGATGAGATTGTATTTATACAAAAGTTAATACTTTAATATTGCAACTGTCCAAATATAAATATCATGAAATTATGATTGTAGGTGACATTAACACAGATTATAAGGCCAAAGTAAAAAAAAAATATGATTCACATGGTTCATTCTCTAAACTGCTATAACTGTCTCAATGAAAAATCAACTAGACTGAATGCATGTCTTGATAACATAGTTAGTAATGTACACAGAATATGATGTTACAGAATTAGGAATATTAGATTACAGGGGAAAGGGGGACGGGGGGCGGGGGGGCAAGGGGCTATGGTTTAAAATAGAACTTCAGCTCTCAATATTGCACAAAGACAAGCAATGTATAGAATTTCTAATGTATAAATATGACAAACCAGTTAAAGAAAATGGATTGCTCTCATGTAATGGGTAACAATAAAACCATTTATAAACACTTTTCCATTTTCCTGGCAGAGATTAAGTGCATAGTAGAAAAGACATGCCTCACTGTAATCAAAAGACATCATACTAATATTACACATAAGCAGCATCATGCCAATGAGTGCTACATGCCACTAATTAACAAACTTCAGATACTACTACTCATTCCGAAAGATAAGTCTCATAAGACTGGTAGAGACAAGAAGAAGTACATAAATATGAGAAAACTCTACAAACCCAAAATTAAAAATGCTGTGTACACTGCAAATGATGACTTTATTTCAGATTATAGAAATAAATATAAAATAGCATGGAATGTCATTAAAAGTACAATTAGTATCAATAATGAAAACAGTTCCAATCTGAATGCAATACTCCAAATGAAACTTTCGTATGATGTTTATCTGGAAACTAAGGTTAGAAGGCATGTAGCTTTAGCATGGAATGTCCGTGGGGGAAGTTGGCACCATTGCCATGTAGCAGGAAGCCAGGGGCAGGAACGAGCTTTCCCAACAATCAGTAGCTCATTGATTAGTGTTGTGGGGACTGTTAGAAATGAGCATTCTCATTCCAGCTTCTGCCAAGTATGAAGTGCATGCTGTAATTTGCTACCTAAATGATAAGGACATGAACACCACTGCAATTCATCACAAAATTGTTTCAGTTTTTAGAGAGGACATAATGTCAAGGAAGCATGAGATGAAATGAGTACCAAATTGCAATTTTGGAAGGACCTAAATTCACGATGAAGACAGAAGCAGAAGGCTCCGTTGCGACTGATGATGTGGTGCAGAAAATTAAAGAACATCTTCTCTCTGGTCGAGCTGCATGCAGTTTGTCCAAACATTTCATGAAATGTTGTTCATGAAATTGTAATTGATCAATTAAATTACCGCAAGTTGTGTGTGCAGTGGGTGCCCAGGATGCTTAACGAAGCACACAAAATGAACAGAGTCAGTGCCAATTGTGAATTTCTTGACTGTTTTAAGACTGAATGCGAGGCTTTTCTCAACTCTATAGTGACAGGAGATGAAACTTGGGGCTATCATCATACTCCAGGGAGCAAACAACAATCAATGCAGTGGCATCATACTCATTCTCCATCAGCCAAATAATTCAAAACTCAGCAAACAGTGAGGAAAATCATGATGTCAGTGTTTTGGGACAGAAAAGTGGTTTTGCTTGTTGATATTTTGGAAAGAGGTAAACAAATAAATGCTGTAACATACTGTGAGACCATAAGAAACTTTGCAGAGCCATACAAAACAAACATCACAGGATGCTGACAATGGGAGTCTGTCTTCTTCAAGACAATGCATGTCCACACACTGCTCGTGCAACAGAAGAGTTGTTGAGTTCCTTTGGTAAGGATGTTTTAAGCCACCCCTCTCACAGTCCTGATCTCGCACCTAGTGAATATCATCTGTTTATTACATTGAAGGAACACCTTCATGGAAAACACTTTCTGACAATGACGAGGTGAAAATCGAAGTGAATAACTGGTTGAAAAAGGTGGTGGGAGACATCTATGACACAAGAATTGAAAAACCTGTCCCACAGATGACAAAATGTATTGGGGTAAATGATGATTATGTGGACAAATAATGCAAGATCTGTACTACAATGCATGTACATTTTGTTACAATAAATTCATTATTTGTACTTCAAAAAATTATTGTAACCTTACTTTATGGATCAGCGTCATATATAGTGCTACCATCACAACTCCATTTAATAATTCTGCTGTAGATGCAGAAGCCCTACTCACTCCCACAAAACAGACAAGAAGTGAGAAAATTTACTTGAATCCCAATTGTTTTAAATGATATCAACAAATCAATAAACAAGCTAAGCAATTACAAAACAGAAGACTCTTTTTACATTCAGTAATTTCATCACAAAGTGTATAGCAAAGGAAATCAAAATGCCACTTCTCTCACTGTCAAAGTACTAGATGAAGAAATTTTCCAGAACATCTTAAGCTCACAGTTATATTGCTTAATCATGAAGAAAGGTGAGAAAAGCCTCCCAAATAACTACAGACTCATTTCAATAGTACCAGCCACATCCAAAAGAGAATAGAAAACTGTATGCATAAGTGGATATACAGTTATTTTGAAAAGAATAAAATTTGAAATGAACAGCAGTTTGGATCCAGGTCTTGCCAATCAACTGTAAAAGCAAATGAAGCTTTGGTGAACAATATTTATGTAGCATACAAAGAAAGGCTAAGTCCTGAACATTTATTGATGTAAGCAAACCATCTGACTCAGTCCCATATGAAAGTCATAAAAAGTTAGAATATTAAGGCATTGAAAATGTTTCACTCAGTTTATCCAAATCTTATTTAAGTTACAGGTTACAGCCTATTTATGCAAATAAGCAGAGAAAAGTAATACTTCCAATAAAAACAGAAATATCCCAAGAATTTCTTCTTGGACATTCCTGTTCACTGTCTGTGTTAATGACTTTTCAAATTTTATATCACGTAACAATATACTATATGCTGATGATATGGCACTGGCAATCATAGGGGAGAATTTACAGGGTTTACTAGGTAACAACAGGGAAACAATGCAAATGACTAGTAACTGGTGTCAGGACAATCAGCTGTGCATAAACCAGACAGAAAGAGAGGATATAATTTTTAATCTCAAGGTAACTAAAAATAAAACAGTGAAATTACTTAAGTGATCATAGACTGAAAACTGTCTTGAGAAGAATGCACCAATACATTCATACAGCAAACTGTAATTTCAATGAGTCACTGAATTGACCAACTCATACAAATGCCTGGGTGTAATACTTTGTAGCGATAGAAATGGAATGATCACATAGACACAGTGGTTGGTAAAGCAGGTGGTAGACTTCATTTGCTGGTAGAGTACTGGGGAAGTGCAATCAGTCTACAAATGACACTGTTAACAAATGACTCATGTGGCTAGTTCTAGAATATTACCCAAGTATGTGGGAACTTTACAAAATAGGACTAACAGAGGATGCTGAACATATACAGAAAAGGGCAACACAAATGGTCACAGTTAGTTTGATCTGTGGGAGAGTATTGCAGAGATAGAAGAAATTAAACTAGAAGACTCTTGAAGACAGATGTAAACTATCCTGATAAAGTCGGTACAAAGTTTAAAAAACTAGGTTTAAATGTTGACTCTAGGAATATACTAAAACCCCCTACATATCGCTCACAAAGTGTTCGTGAGAATGAAATTAGAATAATTACTGCATGCACAGAGGCATTCAGACAATCATTCTTTCCACACTCCATATGTGAATGGAATGGAATGAAACCCTGATAACTGGTACAATGGGGCATACGTTCTGCCATGCACTTCATGGTGGTTTGCAGAGTATAGGTCCAGATGTAGATGTACATTTATATTGTATAAATTAAGAATTCAAGTACCTGGGATGCATACTGACTAATAAAAGTGAAGTGCCAAAAGAAGTACACCGACAAATAATAAACACCAATCACATGTTCTTTAGTTTGAACAGTTTATTCAAGTCACATCTAATATCACAGAATAATATTCAGCTGTACACTATACTAGTACAGCTATTACTTTTATATAGCGGTGAATCCTGGATGACTTTAGGAAGCAACTGAAGAAGCAATGAGGGCACTGATGACCTCGATGTTGAGCGCCCATGAACCCCAACACACACACACTGAAGAAGCAATGTGTGCCGTCTGTTTTTCATGTTCTATGAAAACCTGTTCACCTTGATCTGCATAAAGCAACTATTGTGAATTTGCACTGCATTTACGTTCAGAATACCCTAAGAAGAAATCGAGAACCTCGCCTAATTTATTCACCACCAGGAAGTTTTCAAAAACATAGAAAGAGGGACTGTAGAACTTGGGAGATGGAGAGACCACCCACCACTTCTATTGCTATCAAGAATCAGCAGAAATGCTGCCACAGATGCTAAGCAAATGAGACATGACTTTGCAGCATATTTTGACACTGCTGAAGGACAAGAGGAGTGGAACTATTTGTTTGCTTAGTGTCAAAGATAGTTCATAAAAAATGCTTTCTTTTCCATGCGGTACTGTAAACAACACATTTACATTCTTCATTTTTATGTAATGGATATACTCACAGGATGAGCAACAACTCAAAGGCATACCCCTTAGAAATGCACACACCTTCTCTTCACGATCCTTGTCTTCGACGAAGCACATATATTGAATCCATGGAGGAATTTCATCTTCAGGTTATGCAGTTTGCTGTCCAATTCTTTATCAGAGATGCTGTATAAATGAGTTAGCTGCTGAACTGCATCCCATTTCATTTTCCGGTTTTTATAATCAGGGAAAGTGGGATCCCACAATAAACGCCTATCACAAAATTCTTCAGTTAATTTCATGTTGCTATTTTTCGTCCACTCCAACTTCACACACTGCTGCTAAAAGGACTGCTAGCCTCCTACCAAACGTAAACAACCACTATAGCTTCCTTGCACAGAGCTGCTCACTTGTTTCCATGATGCAGCATGAGTCGGCCTGTGAACCGTGCATGCACAGTAGATCTTGGATCTGTGCCGTGTTTTTGATGAGTGAGCAGATACAGGCACATGTATTTCTCAGAATTCTAGCACTGATGTTACAGGTACATCAGGTACAAGTCACAGGAATTTGCAACTTGTGCCACATCGCATCGGCTACATGTGACAGGCACAAATCTCCATGATAAACCCCTCAGTGGGAACATATCTTAAGATGTATCAATTATTGTGTCAGCTTGCCTCTTTACAGGAACTAGCAGCTCTTACTTTTGATCACATGTGCAGTTTATTGTCCAACTACCATCACAAATGAACACATGTCATAGTGGTGTGAGTCAAATTCTACTGATACTGAAAGAGACCAAGCCAGTCACACAGGATCTGAGCAGCCTAACTTCATGAACTTAGCCATAAGTGTCTGTTCATTACTGATGACCACAATGACTTTTATGCAGACTCTATGGTGCACAGCACAATTATATGTTTAGCTCCAGACAAGGATGTGGGCCATAAGGCTTTACTCTGTGAAAAAATACCCTCTGGCAGAAGTCTTACAAATACCACAAACTTTAGAAGTTTCTTGGGCAGCAGGTGGCCAAATTCAAGTGTAAGGTGATGTGGCAGTAGTGTCACAAGATGTGGCTGCTATGATAACAGATGGCCTGTACGGTGTAGCGGCAGTGGCAGCAGTAAACATGCACACCGAGCACTGAGCAGACCAGGGCCAGCACCAGCGGCCGCAACCACCACAGTGCCAGTGTGAGAATTCTCTGCTTCCATCTTGTCCTTTCTGTTTTGTCCAGCATGAACGTTCAGCATGTCCTATGCAATGGGCTACATAATGCATGCTCAAAGAAAGGCCACATTGCTTCTGCATGTTGTTCACTGGAGGTTGCTCAGGATATGGACTTGGACGTAAATTGCATGAATCCAATGCTTGTGACTTCTCCCATGTTGTTTATAAAGTTAAGTGTTTTTCACCAAGTTCTCTGTCTGCAGGTTGTCACAGAGGCTGCAGTGACATTACTCAGTTCTCAAATTTATGTGCATGTAGGCCTGCTGCCTTTGAGACCGGCCACGTGGAAACTGATCAGCTATAATACACGTAAAATTGTGCTGTTGGGACAATTTATGGCATCTGTCTCTTAAAAGTCAGTGGCTCATTCCACTACATTTTTGGTGGCTGCTGATGCCAGTACTGAAAACTTGTTCACGATGGAAGAATTTCAGGCACTTGTATTTTCTATCACCAATGTAGTTCACCTTCTGTCTGATTGGGTACCATATTCTCAATTGAAAACATTCAGTGAGGAGTTTTTGGACTTGTTTTCATGTGCTATGAATTTTTCTGGTCATATTTCTTTGAAATCCACAGTCTGGCCCCGTTTCTGTTGTGCATGTCCTATTCCTGTCACCCTGAAAGAACAAGTGAAAGCAGAATTGGACAGTCTTCAGTCTCTGGGATTGGTGCAACCTCTTACAGTTAGTGAATGGTGGTCTCTGCTAGCTATAGCTTGGAAGCCATCAGGAAAACTTCACCTCTGTGTTGACTTCAGTACTATTGGCAATGCGCATTTGATTGTGGATGTGTATCCTCTCCACACCAGGAGGAACTATTGGCAAAAATATCGTGTGGCCAGTACTTTTCTAAATCGATTTGTCTGAAGCATATCTGCAGGTTCCCGTGTATAATGATTCTTGGTAATTTCTGGTTCTGAATAATCCTTTTGGACTTCTTAAACACTTGTGCCTTCCTTTTTGGTGTGGCTAATACCCCTGCTATTCAGTTGACTATACCTGTCCCGGACTGCATTAATTTTTTGGATGATATTGTTGGCATGGGCTCCTCCAAGGCTGACCACTTGAAAAATTTGTGCACTTTGTTTTCTGTCTTACAGTCTGCAGGCTTACTGTGTAACCTCACAAAATCCTGGGTATTTCAACGTTTTATTGTTTATTTGGGGTTTGAGGTCTCGCAGGAAGGGGTTCACCCTTTACCAGACCGCATCTCCACTATTACGTCTATGCCTTTCCCTTTGTCAATGAAGGAGCTTCAGGCTTTCCTGGGGAAGATAGCTTCTGCCACAAATTTCTGCCAGGGGCAACACATTGGTCCACCAGTTGCATGCCTTGTTACGCAAGAAAGTACCTTTTTGCTGCATCCCGGAATGCAAATGTTGAAATCCAAATTACTCTCAGGATCAGCACATAGTTTTGATGACTGATGCATTACACTACAGTCTCAGTGCAGTCCTAGTGCACCAGTATGCCAGTGGCTCTGACTGACCTGCTGCTTTTGCCTCTAAATCTCTCTCTGTCCAAGCAAAGTTACTCTCAGGTGGAAAAAGAGGCTCTTGCCATTGTCTGTGTTCTCCACAAATGTCATTGTTTTTACTTATTACTTTTGACTTATTACTGACCGTAAACCCTTAATTTCCTTGTTTAACCGTCACACTTCCTTGCCTGACAAGGAAGCATACCTGGCCACTGTTCTTGTCTCGCTACAATTACGAAATCCATTTTTGAGCTAGGTCTAAATTCCAATGCAGATGCCTTGTCCCACATTCCTGTTGGTCCTGATCCTGACTTTGAGCATGAAGAATTGCTTAGCTTCTATCTTGATACTGAAACACAGGCCATGGTTGAGGCTTCCTAATTACAATCTTGCACATAGCAGCTGCCATTGTTACCAAGCCAGTTCTCTGCCAGGTAGTTCAGTTTGTTTAACAGGACTGCCGAGATGAACCAAGGTCTGGCTTCAGACCCCCTGCACAACTCTTTTTCCTTACAGTATCACCTCTCTGTTTTTGACTGTGTTTTGCTGTTGTCCACGGAAGACTTCTCTCCCAGAAAAGTCATTCACACTGCGTAATGGTGCGGGGTACTACACCTTCACCATTAGGGGCACTAGAGAGTTTCGCACACTAAACTGTTACCTAGGAGACATTGTTTTGGCAAAATTGATGGCAAAATTGTCCACTTCCTCATGGCTTGTGAAAAGTGTGCCCACAACAGGCAGTTCCCAGGGTATTCTCCCCCCTGACCCAATCCATGCCAGCCAAGGGAATACATTCATATAGACTGTGTGGGTTCGTGCTTGAATTCCCATTGGCTCTTGGTTGTGGATGCATTTTCCCCATTTCCTTATATTCACCAGTGTGTGTCTATGTCGGCTGAGGTCACAATTCATATGCTTTTGAGGGATTTTTTCTTCTGAGGTGTTTCCTTGAACCTGAGTTTCTCAAACCTTTCAAGCCAGTAGTTTTTTTCCCATCAAGCATTCATCATGTTACTGTCCCACCATTCCACCCCCAACCAAATGGGAGGTGGAACAACCAGTGCATGCATTCAAGTCCCAAATGAAAAAGTTTGTTGTGGATTCTTCACCGGACAATGCCCTTCTCCACACCTACCACTTTATGCCTACAAGAAAGCAATGCCCAGCTGAGCTGCTTCATGGCTGACAGCCATGCACACTCCTCCACCTTCTGCAGTGCGGGTCAGGTATGTCTGGCCACTTGGCGCCGGGATCGCCGATGTCAGTGCACGGGTTTGGTCACTGGCCCAAGTGGTACTGACCACTGTTATCTGCCGCCAGGGATGCTGTATGGCCAATGGGCTAGAGGCACACCACTTTGAGCAGCTCTGCCCCCCACTTGCCACTGGAAGCTACTGGTTCATTGATATGGCTTCCTTCTCCCACAGCCTGCTCGGTAACCCTTCTCCTCGAGCCCGTCATCCCCTTCTGTGGATCCACCCCATTACATTGGCTGCCTCCTCCACATGTGGCACCATGGGGTTCCAGCTTCCCAGCACCAGGCACTGGCTTGTCTCCAGCTTTGGGACTGTTGCCGCAGCCTGCTGTTCTAGTCAGGTCACCTCCACCCGTCCACTCACCATCACTGCCTCAGCCAGTGGGTCCAGCAGTATTTCCTCCAGCGTGGGACCTGCCTGATGATGATGAAGAGGTAGTGATGGCACCCTCCTCCATGGTGCTGTCATCGGGCACCATATGGGCCCACTGTCCTCGGGCATGCCCACTTCTCAGCGTCTTCCAAAACTATGCTCCCATGCCCACCCAGCACATTGTCCTGCCCCTGCCGTGGCACTATCACCACTCCAAATCTGATGGATGTGTCTCTCATCGGGCTGCCAGCTTCTCCATCACTTGGGCAGCATCTTTGCATGAGAGAGAGGTGTGCCGTATCCTACTGCTAATGCATGTGACTGTGAGTGCACTGAGTGTAGTGTCACTGTGCATGTATACTTACAACTGCCAACTGTACCAGCATGGGCCAGCCACTAAAGGCCACATGTAGAAAGCGAGCACATGGCACATTCTCAACAACACCATCTACTGGTGATTTGTGCCTATATATGCATAGAAAAGTGCTGACTCACTCTATGGTCTTTTAATTTGTACCACTCACATCATTATTTCTGTGTATCACTTATGTTGCATCTTGTTTATTTTGACTTGTTATGTGTGGAGTTATGAGAGACTTACTTCCATTATTGTTCAGATGTTTATGAATAAATGGTTCAAGTGGCTCTGAGCACTATGCGACTTAACTTCTGAGGTCATCAGTTGCCTAGAACTTAGAACTAATTAAACCTAACTAACCTAAAGACATCACACACATCCATGCCTGAGGCAGGATTCGAACCTGCGACCAGAGCGGTCACTCGGCTCCAGACTGTAGCGCCTAGAACCGCACCGCCACTCCGGCCGGCTATGAATAAATCCATATTTGTATTACTTTGACTGATTTGTATACTACTTGGTTACTATTGAAAGAGATATATTTTAAAAATAGTTCCAGGAGATCTATTAGTTCTAAAATAGTTCCTTGGGTCAGTTTGCTATTTCTTATTGTCAAGTTGTGTTTTATCTCTACTAATAAGTACATGACCAATTTACTTTAAATTTTTACAGGATATTCTAATAAAGGTTCAGATGGACATAGGCTACATTGTTTTAATATATACGGTATATTAATATATATTTACTATATACACAGGAAATGCTGAAGCAAAAATTTTGAAAAATTCTTGACTGATTTTTACTGAATATTCTAATAAACCTTCTGATGGACACAGACTACAATTTTTTTTTAATACTTGTGACATATAATTATACAGGGTGATTTTTTCCATTGTGTACAAACTCTAGAGATTGATTGATGAGTGGATACAGAACAAAAAAGGTCTAATGAACTTCGGAACTGTGTGGTTTCCATGCTAGAGACCATTTATTCAATCATACATTGTTACAGAGACTGCAGTCTGATACATACTGTACCATGCAGCCACAGTTACAGTATGTGCTGAAAATGGTTTGCATGTGCCTAACACGTGTTTATATGCTGTAGCATTTTCTGTCTCACATGTTCACATCGGCCATGCTGCATCTGAACAGTGTCAAAGGCAGCACGAATTGTCTCCACATCTGGAATGGGCTCTGCATGCACAATACTTTTGAAATGGCCCCATAACCAGAAATCACACGGGTTGAGATCCAGTGAACGAGCAGGCCATGCATCTGGACTCCTCATCCAATCCATCAACCAGGGAAGACATGACTGAGTTGCGTCCAAACACTAATGGTGAAGTGTGTTGGAGCACCATCACGTAGCAGCCACATTACCCTTTGAATAATTGATGGCACTTCTTCTAGCAGGGGAAGCAAAGTTAACCTAGGAAACGCCAATAGTTCCGGCCTCTTACGCGATGTGGAAGGAAGACTGGTCTCAAAATATGGTCAGCAATTATCTAAGCCCACACCTTCTGGCTGCACTGATGTTGATGATTCACTGTCACCATACCATGGGGGTTTTGCATGCTATGCCACAGATGACAGTTGAAGATACCACTCTGTGTAAAGGTGGCCTCATCTGTGAATAGGATGGATGACAAAAATCCCGGAATTGTGGTCACTTGGTGAAGAAACCAGTACAAAACTGCTCCCGAGTGGAAAGTCTGTCACTAGTAAGCCCTGCACACACTTAAGTAATAAGGGTAGTAATAACTGTCATGGAGAATGTTCCACATGGTCATCTGGCTTACCCTGTACTGGCGGACCACCTGCCTGGTACTGACACAGTAGATGCCTTCCATGGTGTTAATCACATTTTCCTCCAAGCCTGCTGTCCCAAAATTTCAGACAGATCCTTCATATCCTACATGATTTCCTGCTTCCTGGAATGATCCTATCGCAGACAAATGGCAAAACACTGTTGCAAACATTGAATGCTGTGAGATAGGTCTCCTGATACAACCTTGATGCCTGCTGCCCATTGCCATTTGCCTTTCTGTAAGTAAACACTATGTCACCGAGCTCTCAATTCGAATACGGAACCACTGCATACAATGTTGTATCTCATCCACTCCAAGGTGAGTCAGCAAGTGAAGTGAATTGGACACAACATTACCAATTACTACGGCAGAAGGGGGACCTAGGGCATGACATATGAGGAACAGAACCATCCTCTAGGAGGAAACTAAGCATATTGTAACTGTGTCTGCAAGGTACAGTCTCTGTAACAATGTATGACTGGATAAATGGTCTCTAGCATGGAAACTATGCATTTCCAGAAATAAGTTCATTAGACCTTTTTTTGTTCCATATCCTCTCATCAATCAACTGCTAGAAATTGTACACAGTGGAAAAACTCACCCTATATATTTAAAACCTACAATACTATAGAAAGACAAAATAATGTTTAACATTGTCACCAAAACTCTCAAAAATTTCTTGACTGATGTACTTCATATTTTTACACAACACTCTAACAAATATTCAGATGGATAGAGACTATATATTTTTTAATGTGTATGGTATATAAACACATACCATATAAAGAAGAAAAGTTGTTAGTAAAAATCTCGAAAATTTACTTCAAATGTTTACACAATATTCTAATAAACATTCTGACAGACAGAGGTAACAATTTTTTATGATATAATGTGTGTGTGTGTGTGTGTGTGTGTGTGTGTGTGTGTGTGTGTGTGTGTGTGTGTGTGTGTCCATCCAAAAATAGGAAACATTAATTGCAAAAATCTCAAAAAGTGCTTGATCAATCTACTTCAAATTTTTTCAGATTTTTACATGATACTCTAATTACTCTAATAAAGATTCAGAGAGACATAGGCTATATATTTTTTTCAGCAACAGTGAGCAGGTTTTCTATTAAAATTAACTGTGCGAAAGTAAATGCTATACAGCTTTAACTTAGGTAGCAGGGCAATTAAACCATTTGACAAATTGTTTCTTGCATATATATTCTTTTTCCTTAAATATAACTTCAAACAAAAATTGTATGCACAACTACATACTGTTTTGTTTTCTTCATCACAATCAGTTATTAACAGAAAACATGAAAATTGTATGTGTACTGCTTATCGCCTTATATTATAATACCACTATAGAATCTGTATTGCCTGAAACATTGTACTCCTACCAATCTGCAGATTAAAACGATGCAAATTACTATCACTGCAGCTACTATCTTCACAGATCCAACAGCAGGAGAGATCTCTCATACCCCATATATCAATGATCCCAACTGATTTAACCATTTATTTTACACGACAAATTCCCAATTAAGTTTTTGATTGCTATTATAATAATCATGTCTCAAGGACAGAAAAAGGGGGAAGAAGAGATGGATGGAGAGAGGGTGGGGAGGAAGTGGACATAGAGGGAAGGAGGAGATGGGCAGAGAGAGATAAGGGGAGGAGGAAATGGGCAGAGAAGAGGGAGGATCTGCTGAACAGAGAGATGGGAGGAAGAAGTAGATCAGGATGTATATCCAGTTCCCAAAAATATTTAACAATTGTGAAGCATTCCCGAGTTGGTTAATTACTGATATAGTGTCATCTATGGACATGTTAGTTTAGCCATTGGAGACATCAAGAGATATAATTTGGCAGACAACACCCTCCCTCCCCCCCCCCCCCCCCCCTCCCTCCATTTGCAGTGCGGACCACTAGTGAAAGGTGGGAACTCAGCTCCAACTGTCCATGTGTTCTGCATGCAGTTGTGCATAACCAGTCATGCTGTGGCTGGCTGCAAGGCAGGATGTGACTGTACAATTCCTCAGTAAAGGAGCACAGTGATTTAGGTGATAGTGGCTAAGGCAGGGGGGAAGTCATCAGACACATCTGCAGAAATATTGTTAGTTGGTGTCAAGACCTCTAGTAGCAGTGGTGGGAGAGTTGCTTGTGGTGGTGATGAATGAGCAAGTGGATTGTTATTTCTCTCTTCTTGCACGTTGTGTTCTGTCTGAGTGACACTTGTCTCATCTGTGCTGGGCGTACCTCACAAAATTAAGGCAGGTTTGGGGCAATTTAATAAGACGGTGGGGCCGGTATGGTGTTAATTTCATGCACTGTGTCACGTGCATAACCTCTCTGTTTATCGGTTGCACATTTCATGTGGGTAGTTCATTATACTGACCTGCATCTGTGTGGGTTGTGTGGTGCAGTATGCCCCAGCTCTACATGTGTTGTCCGCCAACATCGCAGCGGGTGCTGCCCCATTCGCACTGGGTATTTGCAGACAATGGTGCTGTTAATGCTGTAGCTGTCATAGGTAAGATTGCATGGCGTCTATTTCACATCCTAATGATAATGAAATACTCAAGTTTTCAAATTGAAATTCTCAATGTATAGCCTCAGTGTCTCCTTTTTTATTTTTTTTTTTTTAGTTCTTCTTCATAACTCTTTGTCACCGTTATGGACAGAGTGGTGGGTGAAGAGAAGGTGGAGGAGAGGGAGAGAGAAGAGGAGAGACTGAGTGAGTGAGTGAGTGAGTATGTGTGTGTGAGAGAGAGAGAGAGAGAGAGAGAGAGAGAGAGAGAGAGAGAGAGAGCTAAAGTTTGTTGTGCAGGTAGTGTCAGTGAACTTGTAGGGGCTACAAATGCTGAGAGCATCACTGAGCAGAGAAAGGAATGTAGGAGATGGATAGTGAGACAGGGGGAGGGGGGGGGGGGAGGATGAGATGCACAGAGAAAGGGAGACAAGGAGAGGGGGAAGGAGGTGATGGACAGATAGAGTGGAAGGCGAATAGGCAGATGGAAGGGAAGGGAGATATTGTCAGAGAGAGGGGGCAGTGGAGGTAGACAAAGAGAGAGGAGGAAGGAGATGGAAATGCAGGAGGCTGAGGAGAGTGGGATGGACACATAGAGGTGGTAGGATGAGGTGGATGAAAGACGGGGTGGAAGAGGTGGACAGAAAGATGGGGAGGAAGAGGTGGACACAGAGAGAGGGGAGGGGGAGATGTGTGCAATATATGTGCTGAAAGCATACGCAAGTCAAACCACATGGAAAAGGCTAGTATGCTGTGTGTACAAGGGACAAGAGGGGACAATAACTATGGAAGACTAAGAAGGATGTTCTCAAATTAAAAAGAATGTAAGATAGGGATGCAGGCTTTTTCCTCAACTGTTCAATCTATACTTCAATGAAGCAATGACACAAATAAAGGGAAGGTTTGAAAATGGGACTAAAATTCAGGATGAAGAGTCACTGATGACATTGCTATCCTCAGTGAAGGTGAAGAAGAATTACAGGATCTCTTAAATGGAACAAACATTCTAACGAGTACAGAATAGGGATTGAGAGAAAACCAAAGAAAGACAAAAGTAATGAGAAGTAGCAGAAATGAGAATAGTGAGAAACTTAACATCAAAATAATTGATCATGAAGTAGATGAAGCTAAGAAAATCTGCTACCTGGGAGGCAAAATAACCCATGATGGATGGAGCAAGGAGGACATAAAAAGCAGACTAGCACAGGCAAAAAGGGCATTCCTGGTCAAGAAGAAGAGGAAGAAATTTCTGAGAATGTACCTACATTTGGAGCACAGCATTGTATGGTAGTGAAACACAGCCTGTGGGAAAACTGGAACAGATGAGATGTGGTGCTACAGACAAACATTGAAAATTAGGTGAACTGATGAGGCAAGGCATGATGAGGCTCTCTGCAGAATTGGCAAAGAAAGGAACATATGGAAAACACTGAAAGAAGAAGGGACAGGCTGATAGGACATTTGTTAAGACATGTGAAAATAACTTCCATGGCACTAGAGGGTGCTGTAAATGGTAAAAACTGTAGAGTAAAATGGAGACTGGAATTCACACTACAAATAACCGAGGTTTTAGGTAGCAGGTGCTACTCTGAGGTGAAGAGGTTGGTACAAGAGAGGAATTTGTGTGGGCCTCGTCAAACCAGTCAGAATACAGACGACTCAAAAAAATGAAAAAAAAAAAATGTTACAAGAGGTTTCATTGTCAAGTTAGTGCATAGTACACTTTTCTGTTTTTAAATAGTTTATTTGTATGCAATGACTATGCCTCATACTAATATTTGAGACATTATGTTCAGTTTTTATAAGAAAAGTATATTGCAGCAACACCACCAAATGTACACAACTTGTTCTGTAAAACTACTTCTCAATTTTTTCTTTCTTACCTGACAGATATCTGATCATGGCTTGTGTTGAAAGTGCTAAGTTGCATAGCTTAGGTGAAAATAAAGAGCAATCAAATGGAAAATTATATAAATTAGAGTTATAATGATTGTGGACTTGTGTAAAGATTTTACATTACTTATCAACAACATTATAAAATTACAAAATGCGAAGGCTGGCCAGTGCTTACCTTCAAGAGATAAACTTATTAGTACTGCCACCAGACACACATGAAAGGGCAAGAAACTCTCCTAGCTTCTGGAACTATTACTTTCTTTCTCAGGAAAGGAAGAGAGATAGGTAAGGAAGTTTAGGCAGAAAGAGCAGGTTACTAGACCCCAGGGTAAGGTAACTCACCTGTTCTGAGGACAAGGGGTGACAAAGATGTCTTCAGAGAGTGGTATGATGGTAAGCACTGAGCTAGCTTTGGTCCAGAAATTATGGGGACACAGTGAGAAGATGGATAAGGGGAAGAGAAATGATATGACTGGTGCAGTTAAGAACTAGGAGGAATGTGAGATGAAAAAAAAGCCACAGGTAAAGAGGAGGGCAGAAGGGCACAAAGATGAAAAAGTGTAGATCAATAAAGAAAATGAGAAGATATACAAAATTAAAAATATAATAAAAATGAAAAAAGAGAAGAGAGAATGGATGTTGATGCTATTGAAGTCAGTCTACCAAGCTGCTGGAGGCGAAGTTCCCACCTCTGGGATTCAGAGAAATTAGTATTAGATGGGAGTATCCAGACAGACCATGTGATGTAGCAGTCATGTCCCTAGACAGTTCTTATATATTAATTCATGTGCCCTGCCAGCATAGTGGTTGTCATATCTGTACAAAATTATGTGCAGTGGACACGTGCTAGATGGTTAACATTATGTGTGGCTTCATAAGTTGCTCTGCCTTTGATATAGTAGCATTTACCATAGGAGTGGTGAGGGTAGGTGGCAGTGACTGAGAGCAAGGGCCATGTTTTGGAGTGGGAATGATTGCAGGGGCAGGAATCACAGGGAAGAGGTAACGGTTTGAGAATGTTGAACAGTTTGACCAGGACATTACAGAAATTAGGAGGGCAATTGAAGGATGGTGTGTATGGCCGAAAGCTATAATTATGTGAATCTTTTTGTTGTGCCTATCGCGACTCAGCATCTCCACTATATGGTGAGTAGCAACTTTCCTTCTCTAATATTGTTACAAACCATCTCAATTATATTTGAACCTAGAGTATTTCTAAGATTCAACAACAGGTAGATGTCAAATACATTGGACAGAAGAATTTGAGGATTTTTGTGGAAAACTTCTGCCGCCCTTCATATAGTATGGTGTGATCTGTGCTTTCTATCAACTGCTGGGCACAGTGTGGGAGTATGAGGAATTCTTGGTATATTGTAGTTAAAATAGGGGCTAACTGAGCTGCAAATTCTGTATAGAATCTGATAAGGATTCTATTGGGCCCTGAAGCTTTGCTCAATTTGAGTAATTTAAGCTGTTTCTCATCATCACTGACACTAACATCTATATCACTCATCTTTGCTATAGTATCAGAAAGTTTTATACATACTGTCACAGTTTCTTTGAGATTTTTACAGAGACTTTATAACATGACAAGTCACTCTCATCATGAACTGACTAGGTAGAGCACTTTGTCACTTATTTTTCTAATTCTGAGACATAGTTGCTCTATGTGGTCATGCCCAGACCTAAAAGTTTCACATTCTTCCTTGATGTATGACACTACTACAGTTTCACTACTTTACTGAATATGCAAATCTTTCTAAAAAATTTATTAAGTCAAACAATGGAAAATCCAGGATGGAATGTAACAATACCAGAGAAGGAAAGTTGCTACTCACCATATAGTGGAGATGCTGAGTCGCAATAGGCACAACAAAAAGATTCACACAATTATAGATTTCGGCCATTAAGGCCTTTGTCAGCAGTAGACACACACACACACACAAACACACACACACACACACACACACACACACACACACACACACACACACACGCATACGCACGCACGCAAACACAACTTGCACGCACGTCTGCAGTTTCAGAGAAAAAATATATTATCTATTATAGTCTCAGGTCACTCAAATGGTATTAGTATTAACAGTTTTGACTTTTAACCAAGTCATCATCATATCGTCTATTTAAAAAGGGAAGGGAAAAATGGTGAGATATAGAGTAAAATACCAGAAAACTAAAATTCAAATAAAACTAACTTGTATATGCAACTATACATACTTGAATACATTACACAGTAAATCATCAAAATGATGCATGCAGCACTTTGCTGAAAGTACATCTGAAAAGGCCTGGAGAGGCACTTACAGTATAAACATAAATGTGTTCTGATTATTGGAACTAAAGGCCACAGTTAATTATGAAGTACTATAATATTGATAATGCAAGTCACACATATAATATTAAAGATATTCACAATACAAAACTGATCATGAGGTAAAGAGTATGATTTTCTGCTAGTTTTATTTGCCCTTTGTACTTTGGTATCCATTGTTGCTAAAACAGCCACAAGACCAATGATACCAGTTTCAATGTGGAGATCCTTCCAGAGATTTGGTCTACCAAACTAGGGGGCTCAGCTTTTGGGTCCTGATGAATAACTCTTCCATGTGGCCCATGAAAAGTTGGGCAAAGCACCAGGTGAACCTGGTGCTCACAGCAGTCCACCTGATTTGTTTATACGTCTGGCATTCAAAGACAAAATTTTTTTGGTATAGATGAAGTTCACTAGGGGAACAATAAATGAGGTTTTAGGAAGGCAATAAGTTTGTCTATATGAAAGTAGGCTCTCCTGGCACGCAATGTTGGTGAAAAGCTCTCTGTATCCAGCTGAGTGGCAGTGTTAAAATACCATGACATTTCAACGAGTGTCACACTCATCATCTTCTGATGAAGTGTCAAGATAGGTGGATGCTGTGATGTTTATACCAGTGGAGTGCACTCCTAAACCTATTGGACTTGAATAAGGTGGTCATCAGTGGATGTTCAAAGAGTTCAAAACTCACAAGCAGTTTATCTCTTTGTAATTGCATATTCTTAAATATTTTCATTAAATTGGCTGAGTTCTTAACATGATGACTGCGGTGCCCCACAAGGCATTTTAGAAGTGTTACTAGATATTTGATCAGTCCATAATTGTGTTAATTTCCAGCCCATAATTGTGTGAATTGATGGTGTCAAGTATTGGCCAGAGATGCACTTCTTCCTTGTGGTGTCAATGGCAGCCTTGGATACAGGCACTTCCTCACTTCCTCTGGTCGATCTGAGTTCTTCAGCAGTGCTACTGTTGTCCTGGTCATTGTTGAGGTTGGACCCTGTAACACTTATATCGATTAGAAGTAGGTTTATTTTACGTAATTGTGTATCTGCAGTTTATGAAGTGTGTAATCTATGTTGTTTAAACTCCTTGATCTATGACATGAAAATTAGAGTTTTGTAATGTATATACAAAAAAAGCAAAAGAATATGTTGAAATTTTAAATTATCATGATACGAATATGTTTATAAAAAAAGAGTATGTTTGTTAAAAGCTGGTTCATGTTTAGGCCACTTGTATTTTTAAGATGTAAACACTGTAGGGAAGTCCCTCCGCAATGGAAGTGACATAGTTTGATGCAAAAGGTGGGTTTGGTGGTCGAACTGAGTGGCTCCTTTGTGTGAACAACACGCAGTATGAGGCTAGCCTTAGCATGGAACACTTTGACGATGCTAAGAGAGGCATATGGAAGCTGCATTATAACAGATTTGCATTGGATGTGGATCTGATTATTATTTGGTATTCACGGGGTAATGGATTGGCTCTAATATGTTTAAAATCTGATATCAAGAAGATATTTTATAGAGCATCAAGGGCCTTGAGTACAGTTAGCCGCCATGTCGCCTGCCACCAATCTTAGCCACTGCTTTACAAACTTCATACATTCAGTTAAGTAATGTGTATGGGCATGGACAATATAATTTGTGTATTGTTTCAATAATAATGACTTAAAACGTAACTGTGTGTCTGGAACCATATTTTCAATCCTGATCATGAACCTACACTGGGTCCTCACCTAAGTGCTACTAAAACCAAGTATCATGATTTAAATGAAAAATTCATGTGTTTAAAAGTGACTTTTTGTCTAAAGTAAAATGAGTAGTAAAAGTTAGTATTGCTAGAAAAAAAAATATGCACAATTTTAAAGAAGGTGCAATTTTGGGACCCATCATGAAAGGTTCCTTTTTTGAAGTTAATTAAACCCAATGCTGTATTTTATTTTATTGACTTGCAAAGTAATTTATGAACTACTCCAAGTGAAGTGAATGATTAGCTTTTAGAATCATTATTTACTACTGTATTAGTCAAAGAGCTTTGACTAGTGAAACTATACTAGTTTATGGGTCCCCATTATTGTTTACTCCTATTAGGAAAAAAATTGAGCTATTACTATAAATAAGGAAAACTGCTATATGTAGAGGTGCTTAAACAGTGTATTTCTGATATTATTCATCTTTATTTGCGTTTTTCATGTCAATCAAGATAGAAGCCCCTCATGTCCAAATTTGGTTCTGCACTTCATGCAATGATATTTCAGTATTTGAATAAGTAATGCTCTTGAGTGTGGCTGTCATTAGTATGAGCTTGGTGCAGATTTGCTCCCCATAATTTACTCCTGACAAAACTCTACCATCTGGTGAGCAAGATGTATGAGACAGGCAAAATACCATCAGACTTCAAGAAGAATATAATAATTCCAATCCCAAAGAAAGCAGGTGTTGACAGATGTGAAAATTACGGAACTATCAGTTTAATAAGTCACGACTGCAAAATACTAATGCGAAATCTTTACAGACAAATGGAAAAACTAGTAGGAGCCGACCTCGGGGAAGATCAGTTTGTATTCCGTAGAAATATTGGAACACGTGAGGCAATACTGACCCTACGACTTATCTTAGAAGAAAGATTAAGGAAAGGCAAACCTAGATTTCTAGCATTTGTAGGCTTAGAGAAAGAAAGATTTTGACAATGTTGACTGGAATTCTATCTTTCAAATTCTGAAGGTGGCAGGGGTAAAATACAGGGAGCGAAAGGCTATTTACAATTTGTATAGAAACCAAATGGCAGTTATAAGAGTTGAGGGGCATGAAAGGGAAGCAGTGGTTGGGAAGGGAGTGAGACAGGGTTGTACCCTCTCCCCGATGTTAGTCAATCTGTATATTGAGCAAGAAGTGAAGGAAACAAAAGAAAAATTCGGAGTAGGTATTAAAATCCATGGAGAAGAAATAAAAACTTTGAGGTTCGCCGATGACATTGTAATTCTGTCAGAGATAGCAAAGGACTTGGAAGAGCAGTTGAACGGAATGGATAGTGTCTTGAAAGGAGGATATGAGATGAACATCAACAAAAGCAAAACGAGGATAATGGAATGTAGTCGAATTAAGTCGGGTGATGCTGAGGGTATTAGATTAGGAAATGAGACACTTAAAGTAGTAAAGGAGTTTTGCTATTTGGGGAGCTAAATAACTGATGATGGTCGAAGTAGAGAGGATATAAAATGTAGACTGGCAATGGCAAGGAAAGCGTTTCTGAAGAAGAGAAATTTGTTAACATTGAGTATAGATTTAAGTGCCAAGAAGTCGTTTCTGAAAGTATTTGTATGGAGTGTAGCCATGTTGGGAAGTGAAACATGGACAATAAATAGTTTAGACAAGAAGAGAATAGAAGCTTTTGAAATGTGGTGCTACAGAAGAATGCTGAAGATTAGCTGGGTAGATCACATTACAAATGAGGAGGTACTGAATAGGATTGGGGAGAAGAGAAGTTTGTGGCACAACTTGACTAGAAGAAGGGATCGATTGGTAGGACATGTTCTGAGGCATCAAGGGATCACCCATTTAGTATTGGAGGGCAGCGTGGAGGGTAAAAATCTTAGAGGGAGACCAAGAGATGAATACACCAAGCAGATTCAGAAGGATGTAGGTTGCAGTAGGTACTTGGATATGAAGAAGCTTGCACAGGATAGAGGAGCATGGAGAGCTGCCTCAAACCAGTCTCAGGACTGAAGACCACAACAACAACAATTTACTGGTGTGTGTGTTATTGGTAACTGCTGCTACACACAGTAAAGAGTCCACTGTGTCAGTTTGTATCCTGTTTCCTATTCAAAGGGAAATCTCAACAAAATTAACTTCTAACTAATATTCAATTTTCTCGAATATATATTTCCAAATTAATGTGCTTAATTGGGCTATTGACCATTCATTTTTATTAATTCATTCATGATTTTACCACTTTCATTAACTTCCAAGGTTAAAGTCCGTTTGGTTTTTCTGTTAATTTCATCAAAATTGAAATTATAGTCTGATATCTTTGTCCACTAGACATACGCACGCTCAAACTTCGAAATCCTCTCAGAGGGTAACATTAGCATGTGTTATGGCATGTTAGAGTGTTATATGTGCCTTTCCCATGACAGGACTAAAGGTTCAGTTATTAGGGAAAAGTGTTAGTGTCATAACCCTTCTTGAGCTTCCTGCAAGCCGGGACCTGTACCAGCGCGTCAGTTTTATGATGGTAATCATGCATGTCAGCACCATTGCATTCCCTTTGTCTACTGGAAGAACCATAATACCAACATCATCTCTTAGTGATTGGATAGTCTCCTGTTCTACTGCTATCATGTTCACTTTTGGACGTTGGGACTTATCAATGATACTCCAGGTTTCCCACCAGAATCCTTAGATTCTTCCTTTTGCAGGCCTCAGATTGCTTCCTCCATGCTGCTACTGTGAGCTCAAATGACCGACAAGGAGGTGAATAGCACCAAAGCAATTGTAAAGTTGACAGATAGAGTACTGGATTCAGCTCCACTACAGTGCTCATGAAAGTACTGAACTTTGGACCCATCCCAAGGACCATACCAAAACACAACATTATTAGTAGCATGTAGGAATCAATCTGATGCCTGCCAAAGGAAGATGCAAAGGAAACCCAGAGGGAAACTTGCAGCTTCATCAATAACTCCCTGCATCTCTAAGTGAATGTGATGGCAGCAAAAATGGAGATTACACTATGTGATCAAAAGTATCCGGACACCTGGCTGAAAATGACTTACAAGTCCATGGCGCCCTCCATCAGTAATGCTGGAATTTAATATGGTGTTGGCCCACCCTAAACCTTGATGACAGCTTCCACTCTCACAGGTATATGTTCAGTCGGGTGCTGGGAATGGTAGACCATTCTTCATGGAGTGCTGTACTGAAGAAAGGTATCGATGTCAGTCAGTGAGGCCTGACATAAAGTCAGCATTCCAAAACATCCCAAAGGTGTTCTACAGGATTCAGGTCAGAACTCTGTGCAGGCCAGTTACAGGGATGTTATTGTCGTGCAAACAGTCCACCACAGGCTGTGCATTATTAACAGGTGTTCAAAAGTGCTGAAAGATGCAGTTACCATCCCCAAATTGCTCTTCAACATTGGGATGCAAGAAGGTGCTTAAAACATCAATGTAGGCCAGTGCTGTGGTAGTGCCATACAAAACTACAAGAGGTGAAAGCCCCCTCCATGAATAACACGACCACACCATAACATCACTGGCTCCAAATTTTACTTTTGGCACTACACACGCTGGCAGATGACATTCACCTGGCTTTCATGATACCTACACCCTGCCATTGGATCGTCACATTGTGTACCGTGATTCGTTGCTCCAAACATTGTTTTTCCACTGTTTAATCATCCAATGTTTACCTTCCTTACACCAAGTGAGGTGGCGTTTAGCATGATGTGTGGCTTATGAATAGCCACATGACCATGAAATCCAAGCTTTCTCATCTTCCGCCTAAATGTCATAGTACTTGCAGTAGATCCTGATGCAATTTGGAATTCCTGTGTGAATGTCTGGATAGATGTCTGCCTATTACACATTACTACCCTCTTCAACTGTCAGCGATCTCTGTCAGTCAACAGATGAGGTTGGCCTGTACACTTCTGTGCTGCACATATCCCTTTATGTTTCCACTTCACTATCACATCAGAAGCAGTGGACCTAAGGATGTTTAGGAGTATGGAAATCTTGCATACAGGCATGTGACCCAAGTGACACTCAATCATCTGACCACATTCGAAGTCCATGAGTTCTGCAGAGCACCCCATTCTGTTCTCTCGTGGTGTCTAATGACTACTGAGGTCGCTAATGTGGAGTACCTGGCAGTAGGTGGCAGCACAAAGCACCTAATATGAAAAATGTATTTTTTGGAGGCATAAGGATACTTTTGTTCACGTAATGTGTCTCATCTCTGAGAGATGATTTTGTCACTGTGGTTCTTCCAGCACACAATGGGAATGCAGTAGTGCTGATATGCATCAGTGATTACCATCATAAAATTGGCTTGTTGCTACAGGGTCTGGTCTATGGGAAGCTCAAGAAGGATCCAACGTTGACCACGACCAGGGAAACTGTAGATATGCTGAAGAACTCAGATCTTCTAGAGGCAGTGAAGAAGTGGCTGTATCTCAGGCTGCTATTGTCACCACATCTGTATGGACTTCCACATATCCACATGGAAGAAGTACCTCTTTCACTAGGAAGGAGAGGTCACCCACCAGTGGGATCAACTTTTTGAAAACAAATATACGGCTATGTAGGTTAACATCCCAGGTGTCACACCTAGCAGGCATTCACCCTGATGTGTCTTTTGTTATGAATAACTGAAGAAAAAACTTTTTTGGAATTTTGCATGATGCTTAATATCATTAAAAAAGTCATATTTGGTAGAGTGGTTGTGTGGCGTAACGGACAGGATAATAGTTTCAAATGTGTGGATTCAAATCTCATCAGGTCCATTAAACTATTTTATTTTTAAATTATTATTGAAATGACTTTCATCATTATTTTTATTCAATTAATTGTTTTATATGTAACTTTTTTATTTCTATTCCTTTTCCACATAATTTTAATCACCATATGAACTTTTTCATTTTTTCCTTACATCATTCTGTCCACATGTATAGAGTACAGAGGATACCATTGGAAGGTGTGATTTTTTCTTCAAATCAAAAAATACGGTCACAGTCCAGTATTTCCACAGAAAACCATTCATGGTATGGGTTGACGAAGTAACAAGATGGTCAACTGCAGAACGGTGCACTCAAAATCCACATTGTGCAGTGGTTAGATCTGAGCCACCATACCAACTGGCCATGAATCATGCATCTGAGAGGAGAAGGGTATCACCTAAGCCTCCTGCACTCTCTCCAAGTTTGGAAGGCAGGGTGATGGTGGTTCGAGCTCAGAATCTCTGCAAAATAGCAGCCCAAGGTGTTGCAGACAATTATAGTGTACACAATGATGTCATCTGCTACAGTCAGGCAGGAAATTGGGGAATGGACCTTGGTCCCAGAGAGGCAACAGAGGTTGCTCCACATGATGGAAGAATGAGTGGAACTGTTAAAAGAACTAGTAAATGAAATCCAGTCAGCCTTTTTGCTATCAGGAAGAATGCAAAGATACTGCACAAGCAACTGTTTGTAACAAATAATTTGCCATCATAGGATGACAGCTAAACACAGAGAGCACATCTCCATGTATGAATTGTGTTGCAGCATGCCTCAGTCCAACAAAAGACCAGAACATGGTACGGTAAAGATGAAGTGCAAGGTATGGAATGTTCTGTGATGGCAAGGATAATATTTGTGAGGTACCCTACCTGGTCAGCATAACTGAGGAAATGTTGTTCATCAAAGATCGCCAGGAGGAAATAAAGCCTCCAATCAGCCTTATAAAGCCACCAACTGTGTTTACATGCAGGTGGGGTAGGAGTCAGCAAATGGATAGCGCATGGGAAATGGTTGCTCAAGTACATGTCGTAGAGAATGGACCACTTGCAATGATAGGCAAGCTAGGCAGAGCAGAATGAGAGATCCAAATGAGAATACCGTATTTACTCGAATCTAAGCCACACTTTTTTTCCGGTTTTTGTAATCCAAAAAGCCGCCTGCGGCTTAGAATCGAGTGCAAAGCAAGTGGAAGTTCTGAAAAATGTTGGTAGGTGCCGCCACAACTAACTTCTGCCGTCGAATATATGTAGCGCTACACAGGCATGCTTTGTAGGCACAAAGATAAATACTGGCGCCAAAACCTCCGCGTCAGTAAATAAATTAAAAAAAAAAAAAAAAATGGTGGAAGACGAGCTTTTTTTTCTCCGCCCCGAGTTTCGACCACTGCATTTTCATACATTATCCAACGAAGTAAATACAAATTCCGTATTGTTCATCTTCGAATGTAGCAGAATTTCAATGTACTGCGAAAATCCGACATGCAAGACTGTTTGGGATGTTTGTCGATATGGCCAACTCTACTTTCTGAATTTTTTCCTACCTGTGAGAAGAGATGGTTGCTAATAGCAACCTGATGAAATGTGAATCACATGCTGTATTCTCTTCACCATAGGAATAATACAAATATCAACATTTTGTCATGTATTCTTTCGTGTTTGCTGCTATCTCATTTAAATCCTGCCTGCCTAATAAACTACGAAACTAGAGTGAGACAACAGCAAACGCGGAAGAATATACGTATCGTGTCATGTTTATATTCATATTATTCTTATGCCTAATAGTGATACAGTCGGAAATGAAGCACGGCAACTGACTAGATTTTTAATTCTAAGATGACTCTAATTTCTGTGCAGAATTTGATGTACTTAAGAAGCGGCCGCAAAGATTCTCAAACGGAGAAACATTTTCGCCTAACTCTCATTCAGAACATGTTCTATCATATGCAGTCTATTATTTGGTTCTTGTTGATCATTATCAAAGAAAGCAGCAGTGTAAGTAACAACAAATAGCAGTCTCTTGCCATTGTTTCACTAATGAGATGATTACTTTCTCTTTTTTTTTTTTAATTGTAAGTGGCGGTAGCGCGCACAAAAGCAAGCCATGCCGCGAGCGGCGACAGGCCGTAAACATGCACTATCAGAATGCGACAAACAATGTGTGACACAGTACAGTAATGCATTTTCAGCTTAGAGTGACGCAAACACCTATAACAAAGAAAACGACACTTATCAGATCAAAGCAAAATAAGCAATAGATTCAAACCAGATGAAAAACGTGAAAAAGGAAGGGTACCCGTATAAATACGGATGGAGCGCCTGACGCATAGCAATGGCTACCTGGTAAAGCTTAACTGCTAAACTTACGACTCGAACCAAACTACTGTAGCTGTATCATCATTCATTCGACCTAAATTGTGTCTCATATTACAATGGACCAACTTTGTTTCGATTTGGAGGTGCGGCCTAAAACTTTACTCTCCCCTTGAATTTCGAGTCTCAAATTTCCGGTGTGGCTTAGATTCTGGATTTTTTTTTTTTTTTTCCTTTATTTTGAGTCTCATTCTTCACGTGCGGCTTAGATTCGAGTGTGGCTTAGATTCGAGTAAATATGGTAGGTGTGCATGGAATCTTAAAGGAACATGGTTGCTCCAGTGTTAATACAAATGAGGTTGTGTTGATTGAGAAGATCAGCTGAGAGGACACATCTCGGACAGGTTCTGGAAGAGCCCCAAAGTATATGGTGTGCATTAAAGTCACTGAGCAGCAAAAAGAGGTGAAAGAATTGATCAATAAGCTGGAGGAAGCCTGCCCTGGTGACACCAAATGACGGATGGATGTAGATGTTGCAAAGAGAAAATTTGAAGCAAGGAAGGATAACGCAGACTGCAACTGCTTGCAGCCAAGTGTCCTGTGAGTTGGTTTGGCTATGAACATCATCACAGATGAGCAGCATGACTCCCCCATGAGGTGGAATGCTGTCCTTGGGGGGAAGGTGGGGGGGGGAGTCAAAGCGGACTGGAAGGAAATGCGAGAGGTCAAAGCAGTTGTGAGGAGACAATTTTGTTTCTTGGCAGTAGGAACAAGTGGATGCTGTGATTCCAAGAGCAGCCATAAATCGTCCTTGTTGGATCTAATGCCATGAATGTTCCATTGGAGAAGAGTAATAAGAGGAATTGAGGAGGAGGGAACAAACAAAGGGTAGTCATCTCGGTGACTGCTGAGTGACAGCCTTTGAAAACCGATTGCTACAGGGTACAGAGGCTGGAAGATCCTGTTCCATGAGATCTACAGAGGCATCAGCATTCTCACTAGGTGAGTCTGCAGATTTGGGACAGAAAAATGGTAGGCGGGTTGCACCAGTGAAATTGAGTTTGGCCAAGTGAGGGTGTCACATGGTGACACCATTGAAGAGAATCTCTGAGTCAGGGAAAGAGAACACTGTTTGCCCTTGTTTGATTTCTTAGAGCCTTTACAGTTAACAGATGAAGATGCAGACGTTTGTTGGCTGCAGGGATGTAAAAAGTCTTTGCAGGAATATTCTTTTTGTCTTTCTGGACTGCTGGTTGTGTAGTAGGTGATTTCACAGCCACAGGTGATGATTTTGTGGCTTGTCACATAGCTGGAGAAGAACGGGACTGGGATGCTACTGTGATACTGGGTGATTTTACTAATGCAGTGCTGAATTAGAGGTCACAAATCTTCATGGCTATGGTCTTCATGGAGTGAGGCATGACAAGAACAGTACTGTAAATGCTGGGTGGTAAGGTGCAGGGCTTTCAACTAGCCAACAACAGTGTAAGGTACTTTTTCCTTCATCCAGATCTTTTGAAAGGCCCATTCATCTAGATACTTGGGACATGGGATGAGGCAGCATGGTCAAAATTTCAACTGATACAGCGGGGAGGAGGAGGCAGGCAGTCGCCCTCATGAGCATCCCTACACAAGTAACACATTTGGCCATGTTTTTACAGGACTTGTGTTGTTGTAACTTTGACACTGGTAGCAATGCATTAGTTTGGGAATGTGTGGTTGGACTACAATGACTTCATAGCCTACTTTGATCTCTGGCAGAAGCACTACTCTGTCAAACATCAGAAATTGAGTAAGTGTAGGCACTAAGGTTGCATCAACCTTTTCCATTACCCAATGGACTGCAGTGGTGCCCTGATCAGAGAGGTAAGTTTGAATTTCTGCCCCCCCCCTCCCCCCCCAGTCAGACAATAAAGCAGCTGAGCATAAATAACACCATGTAAAGAATTCAGCCTTCGATGTGCCTCAACACGAACAGGATAGTCATGGAGGAGTGAAGCTGTCAGCAGTTGTTGGGCATGATAATCACAATTGGTCTCCAGAAGCAAAATGGCATTATGTAAATGAGAGCAGGATTTCACATGGTCTGCATTTGCATCAACACCTTACTGAACAATAAATGGATTAACTGTAACAAAGGACTTACCTTTTTCTGCACATGATACCATGAGGAACCGAGGACAGCTAGTAGAGTCTTCGAATCTTTAGCCCCATTGTGTTTACATTTAGTAGATGTAGACTGATGTGGTGATAGGCTCATTACAAAAGTCTCTGATGGCCCACTCCTTCCAGCTGAGGGCACCCCCCCTCAAGTGACAGTCCACACCTCAGGTAACACCTCCTGAACTCCTGGCAGAGGGACCAATTGGCAATTTGGGAAGGTCACAGCTCAGGCAATCACCCCTCCCTGGGGCTGACCTGTACCAGGGGGTATGTGCGAAACCCACCTGTCGACCTGGGGCTGGGAATTACATGTTACCCAGTCACCTGTGACACATCACATGCATAGGTCGGCTTTCAGGAGCACAGAGGGAAGCAGGAGAAATAAAGAGGGTCATCAAATGCGAAAGCAGAGAAAGCTAGGAGATGTACAACAGAGAAAGAAAGAAAAAACAATTGAGGGACTATTCTGATGTCAAGTTACTAAAACTTCAGAACACATTCCCAAAAATATCCCAGACATATTCCCAAGGCAGAGGAAAAAGAACAGCAGGAGAATAGACATGCAGGACGGAAAGGGAAAAGGTGCTGCATGGGCTGGGGCCCTTAGTAGCCAAGCACAAACTCACCAAAGAGTGGTGTGCCCCCTGAAGGGCCTCTCCTTGTTAGACTTGACACCATCAATTCATACAATTATGGACTGGCCAAATATCTGTCAACACTTCCAGAACCCCTTGTGGGACATTGTAGTCATCATATTAAGAACTTGGATGATAAAACTTAGGATATCTGATAACAAAGTGATAACCTGCTTGTGAGTTTTGACATGAACTGACGAACACCTGCTTCAAGTCCAACAGTTAGTCTTATGAACAGATCAATGATGTGACCATGGATCCACATTGCAAACTGCTGTATGGCACACTTTGAGAAGGTGGCTCTTCAAACTGCTCACCAGAAAGCCAAGCACTTCTTCCGCTATGTCAACGATACCTTTGTGGTATGGGAGTATGGTAGAGATGTACTGGAAGAGTTTCTGGACTACCTTAATAGTATCCATCATAACTTTGCTTTCACTATGGGAATAGACGAGAATGACTGTCACCCTTTCCTGGACCTACTAACAAGGAAGAAAACAGATGGTATGCTAGGCCATTCACTATATAGGTAGAAGACCTTCACTGACCTGTACATGCATGCAATGATCTGCCACCATCCAGCACAACAGTAGACAGTGCTGAGTACACTGGTACATAGGGCACATGCCATATGTGGTAAAGAAAGCCTCCAGGATAAACTACAACACCTGAGGGAAGGATTCCACAAAAATAGGTACAGTGAAGTGCAGTTTAGTACAGCATTCAATAAGAGACAAGATGCTGGAAACAGGAAGAGCAAGAAGCAAGAGACTTGCTTTCCTTCTGCACGTGGGACTACTCCCAGTCAAAACTCCACAGCTACTCGAAAAATCCAACACAAAAACTATCTTCTGACAACCACCAAAGACAAAAGAGTGGTTTGCCTCTGCAAAAGACCCACTAAAAATGAAAGTATACGGAATATACAGCATTACTTATGAATATGGCCAACAGTACATTGGGCGAACACAGTACTGTATCTCAAAATACTGTGAGGAGGACATCAGGTGCATGTGACTGGAACAAACAGAAAAATCAGTACTAGCAGAGCATAGCCTCTAGGAAGACCAAGGTGCTTTGGTGAGCAACCAGCTATTAGGACAGCACTGTAAGGGATCCACTGTAATTTGGGTTCACAACATCTTGTCAACAGATACAAAGAATACCAGCTAAGTGTGGCATTGAATTTGGCATTAATGGCAATATGACAAGAATGTGACCAGCACCGTCCAATTCACAAGATGCGGCTAGAATGCCCACAGAGAGCAAATGGAGCACCCGCTACTCCACCACTGCAGCCTCATCCCGTCCCCACCCACCAATCAGACAGTATACAGCTGCCTGTAGCCAGGTAGAGGGGGCTGCTCCACTAGTATAAACATCACAGCATCCACATACCTCGAGACTTTGCCAGAAGATAAGTATGACGCTCATCAAAACATTGCAGTATTTTAACACTGCTATACAGCTGTAAACCTGAGAGCTTTTCACCAATAATGTGGTCATTGAAAGAAGTAGTGTTCTAGGGTTGAGAGGCCATGTTTTGTGGAATGTTTATCTGGAATGAGGTTGCTTTGATGATCATAAGTAGAATTCTTTGTAGGAGAGAGATAGTAACAGATCTGAGACATTCCATTAAATTGTTGGTGTCTTTTGTTGTGGAGGGTCAGAGGTGATGGTCAATTAGAATCAAGATACATTTGGCGGGGGCTTTGAAACCAGCTACTATGGAATAGCCAGGATGGTTGTTTTTGTTTATTTTAGGAAGCAGGTAGAAGTTGATGCTATATGGATCAGGAGCAGGTAAGAGTTCTATGGAAGCAGTTGTAAGTACCCATGTCTCAGATCTTAAGGTTTTAAGGAATTTATGCAGTGCAGTCTGGATGGAAGGATTGGGATCATTAGAAACATTGTTAAAATAAAGTGTGAGCAAGACTGTAAATTCTATCATTTAAATGAAAAGATAAACATAATTTCAGTAGCATAATTTGACACTTATTCCACCATACTAGTATTTGTTCCACTGTCAGATCAAGGAAGTTCATGTCATTTCTGACAGTAATAACAGATTTTGGTCCCTCACAACCCATTGATGTCCCAAGTCCACCATTCAGCTTTACAACAATCAGTTTACTGAGCAACTGATGTATTTTTTCTGATGATGGTAAGTGCAATGTTGAGTAATCTTGAACCTGAAATTACAAAAAAAAGTATTATAATTTTGGTCCTCAGTTTCTAATAGATTCTAATTGAAAGAAATTATCAACCATTTACGAACATTTCACTATGATACTGCTTTCTTTCTTGCTGAAACTTGTGTAAATTAAGGCTGCAACATGTGTCTTCTTAAACTAAGAGTGCTAACAGAAGAGATGTGTGTTTCGTTTTTTATTAGTCATTAAAAAGTATTTGTTGAATCTCATGACCAATGAGTTCAATGTGACACCATTTTTGTCACACTGATTGGAAACTTAAACTTATTTGTATCACAATTTCTTCTTCTTCTTCTTCTTCTTCTTCTTCTTATTATTATTATTATTATTATTCTTTCTTTCTTTTCTCAGACGTTATGTCTGGTCAAAAATGGAAAGTGACACGGACCTTGATCAAGCGTGACTTCCTTTTAACTGTACGGTATATGTTATATTGCATTTAGTAACTTTTGGGTGATTGAACATGTATCAATAACTACGGATTTATGTAGTTGTATATATAAGTTTGGATGTAGCTGTATTGCATTGATGTACTGGTGGATATTGAGTGGTATGACTCCTGTAGTTGATAGTATAATTGGCATAATGTCAACTTTACCCTGGCGCCACATGTCCTTGACTTCCTCAGCCAGTTGGATGTATTTTTCAATTTTTTCTCCTGTTTTCTTTTGTATATTTGTTGTATTGGGTATGGATATTTCGATTCGTTGTGTTAATTTCTTCTTTTTATTGGTGAGTATGATGTCAGGTTTGTTATGTGGTGTTGTTTTATCTGTTATAATGGTTCTGTTCCAGTATAATTTATATTCATCATTCTCCAGTACATTTTGTGGTGCATACTTGTATGTGGGAACGTGTTGTTTTATGAGTTTATGTCGTAAGGCAAGCTGTTGATGTATTATTTTTGCTACATTGTCATGTCTTCTGGGGTAGTCTGTATTTGCTAGTATTGTACATCCGCTTGTGATGTGATCTACTGTTTCTATTTGTTGTTTGCAAAGTCTGCATTTATCTGTTGTGGTATTGGGATCTCTAATAATAAGCTTGCTGTAATATGTGGTGTTTATTGTTTGACCCTGTATTGCAATCATGAATCCTTCCGTCTCACTGTATATATTGCCTTTCTTAGCCATGTGTTGGATGCATCTTGATCGATGTGTGGCTGTGTTAGATGATACGGGTGCTTGCCATGTAGTGTTTTCTTTTTCCAATTTACTTTCTTCATATCTGTTGATGTTATGTGACCTAAAGGGTTGTAGAAGTGGTTATGAAATTGCAGTGGTGTAGCCGATGTATTTATATGAGTGATTGCTTTGTGTATTTTGCTAGTTTCTGCTCGGTCTAGAAAGAATTTTCTTAAATTGTCTACCTGTCCATAACATAGGTTTTTTATGTCGAAAAATTCCCTTCCTCCTTCCTTTCTGCTTAATGTGAATCTTTCTGTTGCTGAATGTATGTGATGTATTCTATATTTGTGGCATTGTGATCATGTAAGTGTATTGAGTGCTTCTAGGTCTGTGTTACTTCATTTCACTACTCCAAATGAGTAGGTCAATATTGGTATAGCATAAGTATTTATAGCTTTTGTCTTGTTTCTTGCTGTCAGTTCTATTTTCAGTATTTTTGTTAGTCTTTGTCTATATTTTTCTTTTAGTTCTTCTTTAATATTTGTATTATCTACTCCTATTTTTTGTCTGTATCCTAGATATTTATAGGCATCTGTTTTTTCCATCGCTTCTATGCAGTCGCTGTGGTTATCCAATATGTAATCATCTTGTTTAGTGTGTTTTCCCTTGACTATGCCATTTTTCTTACATTTGTCTGTTCCAAAAGCCATATTTATATCATTGCTGAATACTTCTGTTATCTTTAGTAATTGGTTGAGTTGTTGATTTGTTGCTGCCAGTAGTTTTAGATCATCCATGTATAGCAAATGTGTGATTTTGTGTTGGTATGTTCCAGTAATATTGTATCCATAATTTGTATTATTTAGCATGTTGGATAGTGGGTTCAGAGCAAGGCAGAACCAGAAAGGACTTGATGAGTCTCCTTGGTATATTCCACGCTTAATCTGTATTGGCTGTGATGTGATATTATTTGAATTTGTTTGTATATTAAGTGTGGTTTTCCAATTTTTCATTACTATGTTTAGGAACTGTATCAATTTAGATCTACTTTGTATATTTCCAATATTTGTAGTAACCATGAGTGGGGTACACTATCAAAAGCTTTTTGGTAATCAATGTATGCATATTGTAGTGACCTTCTTTTAGTTTTAGCTTGATATGTCACCTCTGCATCTATTATCAGTTGCTCTTTACATCCTCGTGCTCCTTTGCAACAACCTTTTTGTTCTTCATTTATAATTTTGTTCTGTGTTGTATGTGTTATTAATTTCTGTGTAATGACTGAAGTTAATATTTTGTATATTGTTGGCAGGCATGTTATGGGGCGATATTTAGCTGGGTTTGCTGTGTCTGTTTGATCTTTAGGTTTCAGATAAGTTATTCCATGTGTAAGTGTATCAGGGAATGTGTATGGGTCTGCAATGTAACTGTTAAATAATTTAGTTAGATGTGAATGTGTTCAGGTGAACTTCTTTAGCCAGAAATTTGCTATTTTATCTTTTCCAGGGGCTTTCCAATTATGAGTAGAATTAATTGCTTGGGTGACTTCATGTTGCAAAATTATCACTTCAGGCATCTGCGGTATCATCTTGTATGTGTCTGTTTCTGCTTGTATCCACCGTGCATGCCTGTTATGTTGTACCGGGTTTGACCATATGTTGCTCCAGAAGTGTTCCATGTCTGTTATGCTTGGTGGATTGTCTATTTTAATGTGTGTGTTATCTATTGCCTGGTAAAATTTCTTTTGGTTAGTATTGAATGTTTGGTTTTGTTTCCTTCTATTTTCACTTTTTTGTATCTTCTAAGTCGTTTGGCCAATGCTTGTAATTTCTGCTTCTTTTCATCTAATTGCTCTATCGCTTCTTGTTGTGAGATTTTACCTAACCTTTTTCGTTTTTTTTTTCTGACATTTGATTTCTTATAAATTGTGTTAGCTGTCCGATGTCTTTTCTCAGTTTTTCTATTCTGATCTGTAGCCTGTGCTGCCATGCTGGTTTTGTGGGTTTCTTCTGTGTGTTGGTTGGTTCTGATCTCTGCCTAGTTTGTAGATTTAGTGTAGTGAGTGCTCCTATATAAACCAGTAGTTGTAACTCTTCCATAGTTGTGTTTTCATTTATTTTGTTGTGTATGATTGTGTTGATAGTTTTTATTGTTGTTTCGACTTGTGGGTTATTTGGCGGTCTATGCAAGAATGGTCTAATGTCCGTATTTGTGTCTTTGTATTCTATATATGTCAGCTGATATTTCTCTTCTATATCTAGCATGTGTGTCACTTCGTGTTCTATTTGTGCTTGTTCTGGTGGCTGTCTTAAGATTTCGTTTTCCTCTGATTGTTTAATTCACGCGTGTTGGTCTTTGTTTGTTTGCTCTGGGATGTTTGAGTCCATTACTGTATTTTCTTCTTCTTCTGATTGCACATTATTTTGTTCCAGTATTTGTTGTACTTGTTGTTTGATGTTTTCTAATTCTGACTGGGGTATCCTGTTATTTTTTATTATTACACAGATCTGATCAGCTAGTCATTGTTCTGTTAAAAATTTTAATTCTGAGTATCTGGTAATAAATGTTGTGTATACTTGTGATCTGTATCCAGTTGTGTTGGTTCCTAGGTTTGTTGCTTGGTAATAACAGAATATGAGGTGTCTGTTAACTTCATCTGACCATCTCATCCTCTGTCTTTGTTTTCCTTCTAGGGTGGTTGCAGGAAGCATATCCTGCAAAACACCTCTATTTGGATTTAAATCATTTTCCAGTTGGCTAGCAGTGTCGTTACCATTGTGGGCGGTCATGGGGTTCAAGCGTCGTCCCAGACCATGACGGCGCTTGTCCGAGGCTTCTTTAGTTCTGTCCTGAACCAAGTAATCACACTAAAATGGGGTTAGCCCTATTAGTGGTTTGTTCTTTTCGTCGCCTTTTACGACTGGCAGAACATACCGGAGGCCTATTCTTTTCCCGGGCCTCCACGGGGTTTATTATTATTATTATTATTATCGACTTTTTTTTCTCAGACTTAAGTCTGGTTAAAAATGGAACGTGACGCGGACCTCGGTCAAGCGTGACTTCCTTGTAACTGTATGGTATATGTTATATTGCATTTAGGAACTTTCGGGTAATTGAACATGTATCAATAATTATGGATTTCTGTAATTGTATATATAAGTTTGGATGTAGCTGTATTGCATTGATGTACTGGTGAATATTGTGAGGTATGACTCCTGTAGTTGATAGTATAATTGGGATAATGTCGACTTTATCCTGATGCCACATGTCCTTGACTTCCTCAGCCAGTTGGATGTATTTTTCAATTTTTTCTCCTGTTTTCTTCTGTATATTTGTTGTGTTGGGTATGGATATTTCAATTAGTTGTGTTAATTTCTTCTTTTTATTGGTGAGTATGATGTCAGGTTTGTTATGTGGTGTTGTTTTATCTGTTATAATCGTTCTGTTCCAGTATAATTTGTATTCATCATTCTCCAGTACATTTTGTGGTGTGTACTTGTATGTGGGAACGTGTTGTTTTATTAGTTTATGTTTTATGGCAAGTTGTTGATGTATTATTTTTGCTACATTGTCATGTCTTCTGGGGTATTCTGTATTTGCTAGTATTGTACATCCGCTTGTGATGTGATCTACTGTTTCTATTTGTTGTTTGCAAAGTCTGCATTTATCTGTTGTGGTATTGGGATCTTTAATAATATGCTTGCTGTAATATCTGGTGTTTATTGTTTGATCCTGTATTGCAATCATGAATCCTTCCGTCTCACTGTATATATTGCCGTTTCTTAGCCATGTGTTGGATGCGTCTTGATCTATGTGTGGCTGTGTTAGATGATACGGGTGCTTGCCGTGTAGTGTTTTCTTTTTCCAATTTACTTTCTTTGTATCTGTTGATGTTATGTGATCTAAAGGGTTGTAGCAGTGGTTATGAAATTGCAATGGTGTAGCTGATGTATTTATATGAGTGATTGCTTTGTGTATTTTGCTAGTTTCTGCTCGTTCTAGAAAGAATTTTCTTAAATTGTCTACCTGTCCATAATGTAGGTTTTTTATATCTATAAATCCCCTTCCACCTTCCTTTCTGCTTAATGTGAATCTTTCTGTTGCTGAATGTATGTGATGTATTCTATATTTGTGGCATTGTGATCGTGTAAGTGTATTGAGTGCTTCTAGGTCTGTGTCACTCCATTTCACTACTCCAAATGAGTAGGTCAATACTGGTATAGCATAAGTATTTATAGCTTTTGTCTTGTTTCTTGCTGTCAATTCTGTTTTCAGTATTTTTGTTAGTCTTTGTCTATATTTTTCTTTTAGTTCTTCTTTAATATTTGTATTATCTATTCCTATTTTTTGTCTGTATCCTAGGTATTTATAGGCATCTGTTTTTTCCATCGCTTCTATGCAGTCGCTGTGGTTCTCCAATATGTAATCTTCTTGTTTAGTGTGTTTGCCCTTGACTATGCTATTTTTCTTACATTTGTCTGTTCCAAAAGCCATATTTATATCATTGCTGAATACTTCTGTTATCTTTAGTAATTGGTTGAGTTGCTGATTTGTTGCTGCCAGTAGTTTTAGATCATCCATGTATAGCAAATGTGTGATTTTGTGTGGGTATGTTCCAGTAATATTGTATCCATAATTTGTATTATTTAGCATGTTGGATAGTGGGTTCAGAGCAAGACAGAACCAGAAAGGACTTAATGAGTCTCCTTGGTATATTCCACGCTTAATCTGTATTGGCTGTGATGTGATGTTATCTGAATTTGTTTGGATATTAAGTGTGGTTTTCCAGTTTTTCATTACTGTGTTTAGAAATTGTATCAATTTAGGATCTACTTTGTATATTTCCAATATCTGTAGTAACCATGAGTGGGGTACACTATCAAAGGCTTTTTGGTAATCAATGTATGCGTAGTGTAGGGACCTTTGTTTAGTTTTAGCTTGATATGTTACCTCTGTATCTATTATCAGTTGCTCTTTACATCCTCGTGCACCTTTGCAGCAGCCTTTTTGTTCTTCATTTATAATTTTGTTCTGTGTTGTATGTGTCATTAATTTCTGTGTGATGACTGAAGTTAATATTTTGTATATTGTTGGTAGGCATGTTATGGGGCGATATTTAGCTGGGTTTGCTGTGTCTGCTTGATCTTTAGGTTTCAGATAGGTTATTCCATGTGCAAGTGTATCAGGGAATGTGTATGGGTCTGCAATGTAACTGTTAAATAATTTAGTTAGATGTGAATGTGTTGAGGTGAACTTCTTTAGCCAGTAATTTGCTATTTTATCATTTCCAGGGGCTTTCCAATTGTGTGTAGAATTAATTGCTCGGGTGACTTCATGTTGCAAAATTATCACTTCAGGCATTTGTGGTATCATCTTGTATGTGTCTGTTTCTGCTTGTATCCACCGTGCATGCCTGTTATGTTGTACCGGGTTTGACCATATGCTGCTCCAGAAGTGTTCCATGTCTGTTATGTTTGGTGGATTGTCTATTTTAATGTGTGTGTTATCCATTGTTTGGTAAAATCTCTTTTGGTTTGTGTTGAATGTTTGGTTTTGTTTCCTTCTATTTTCACTTTTTTTGTATCTTCTAAGTCGTTTGGCCAATGCTTGCAATTTCTGCTTTTTTTCATCTAATTGCTCTGTTGCTTCTTGTTGTGAGATTTTACCTAACCTTTTTCGTTTTTTGTCTGATATTTCATTTCTTATAAGTTGTGTTAGCTGTCCGATGTCTTTTCTCAGTTTTTCTATTCTGATCTGTAGCCTGTGTTGCCATGCTGGTTTTGTGGGTTTCTTCTGTGTGTTGGTTTGTTCTGATCTCTGCCTAGTGTGTATATTTAGTGTAGTGAGTGCTCCTATGTAAACCAGTAGTTGTAACTCTTCCATAGTTGTGTTTTCATTTATTTTGTTGTGTATGATTGTGTTGATAGTTTTTATTGTTGTTTCGACTTGTGGGTTGTTTGGCGGTCTATGCAGGAATGGTCTTATGTCTGTATTTGTGTCTTTGTATTCTATATATGTCAGCTGAAATTTCTCTTCTATGTCTAACACATGTGTCTTTTCGTGTTCTATTTGTGCTTGTTCTGGTGGCTGTCTTAAGATTTCGTTTTCCTCTGATTGTTTAACTGATGCGTGTTGGTCTTTGTTTGTTTGCTCTGGGATGTTTGAGTCCATAACTGTATTTTCTTCTTCTTCTGATTGCACATTATTTTGTTCCAGTATTTGTTGTACTTGTTGTTTGATGTTTTCTAATTCTGACTGGGGTATCCTGTTATTTTTGATTATTACACGGATCTGATCAGCTAGTCGTTGTTCTGTTAAAAATTTTAATTCCGGGTATCTGGTAATAAATGTTGTGTATACTTGTGATCTGTATCCAGTTGTGTTGGTTCCTAGGTTTGTTGCTTGGTAATAACAGAACATGAGGTGTCTATTGACTTCATCTGACCATCTCATCCTCTGTCTTTGTTTTCCTTCTAGGGTGGTTGCAGGAAGCATATCCTGCAAAACACCTCTATTTGGATTTAAATCATTTTCCAGTTGGCTAGCAGTGTTGTTACCATTGTGGGCGGGCATAGGGTTCAAGCGTCGTCCCCGACCATGACGGCGCTTGTCCGAGGCTTCTTTAGTTCTGTCCTGAACCAAGTAATCACACTAAAAGGGGGGTTAGCCCTATCAGTGGTTTGTTCTTTTCGTCGCCTTTTACGACTGGCAGAACATACCGGAGGCCTATTCTTATCCCGGGCCTCCACGGGGTTTATTATTATTATTATTATTATTATTATTATTATTATTATTATTATTATTATTATATGATTTAATAGGCACCTGTTCATTTCTACTTATCAGAAAGGGGAATTTATATTAATAATATGGCTAATTTACACTGAAGTGCCAAAGAAATTGTTATAGGCATGTGTATTTAAATACAGAGGTATGTAAAGAGGCAGAATACGGCACTGCAGTCGGCAATGCCTATATAAGACAAGTGCCTGGCGCAGTTGTTAGATCAGTTACTGCTGCTACAATGGCAGCTTATCAAAATTTAAGTGAGTCTGAACATGGTGTTATAGTTGGTGCGTGATCGATGGGACATATCACCTCTAAGGTAGCAATGAAGTGGGGATTTTTCACAAGTGTACTGTGAATATCAGGAATCCGGTATAACATCAACTCTCTGACATCGCTGGGGCCAGAAAAAGATCCTACAAGAATGGACAAATGACAGCTGAAGAGAATAGTTCAGTGTGACAGAAATTCAACCCTTCCACAAATTGCTCCAGATTTCAATGCTGGACCATTAACAAGTGTCAGCGTGCGAACCATTCAACAAAACATCATTGGAATGGGGTTTTGGAGCCAAAGACCCACTTGTGTATCCTTGATGACTGCATGCCACAAAGCTTTACACCTTACCTGGGCCTGTCAACACCAACATTGGATTGTTGATGACTGGAAACATATTGCCTGGTCAGACAAGTCTCTTTCAAATTGCGTCGAGCGGATGGATGTATACGGGATGGAGACAACCTCATGAATCCATGTACCCTGCATGTCAGCAGGGGAATGTTCAAGCTTGTGGAGGCTTTGTAATGGTGTGGAGTGTGTGCAGTTGGAGTGGTATGGGACTCCTGATATGTCTGATATGTCTAGATATGACTACAACAGGTGACATGTACATAAGCATCCTGTGTGATCACCTGCATCCATTCATGAGCATTGTACATTCCGACGAACTTGGGCAATTCCAGCAGATTAATACAACAACCCACAGATCCAGAATTGCTACTGAGTGGCTCCAGGAATACTCTTCTGAGTTTAAACACCTCTGCTGGCCACCAAACTCCCCAGACATGAAAATAGTCTATGGATGAACAAATACGTAGCATTTTAATTATTAGTATGACATTTATGATCAAAAACAAAAAACCTCTCTTGGAAATAGATGTCAGAAGAATAAATGTGGGCCATCATCCAAAGCATGAAGACTTTATTAGGAATGTGACTACAAAAAGTCAATTTTTTTTAATAAAAAGAAACCTGATAAATGAATAAACTTGCTACCATTTCAGCAACTACAGAGGGATGGCAAGTAACTTCCTGCTGACTTCAATTAACTTGTTTATATAGTTATTTCTATGTAATATCATTACTTGTATCTTAATTGCAATGGCAGTAACATTTTAGCAGTGTTATGTTCACTTTCTGGCAAGTGTTTTTTCTCATATTATGTGATACTATTGATCACATAGAGGTGATAATCGCATTCATTGTGGGTTATAACTAAAAAGTCATACATTTCATTTTTTTGTTAATTATAACATGTACGTATATCATATTCCACAAAAGGTTTGTCATCTCGTCATTTATTTGAAACAGAAGTAGTTCGTAAAAACAAAAAAAGGTTTATTTAACTGTTTCAAACTGTAGTTTGGTGTTATACAGCCTATGAAATATGCAATGTGTAATTTACAAATTTCTGAAATTATGAAAGTTTTATTTACAGTATTACAGATTAACTTTATTAATCAGTTCATAGTTACCACTTTTCTTAAATAAATACAATCAAAAATTGAATTCTATGCAAAACATAATGCAAAATTTCTATATAACAAAAAACTATTTAAGTTAAGATGAACATACATTGTTTGTAAGTTCACATTAGCTTCTTTTAAGTAAATGTTGTCAGAAACCTCATTAGTTTAAACGCTATTGGTATTCAAAATTTTCATATTCTAAATTGTTCCATGTCAAATCAACACAGGAAAGTACAATTTTCAACCTGGCCATGTTTAGTTTTCATAAAATGTGATATGTTCATTGCACATGACAATAGAATGAAAAACACCAAATCAAAGAATTTTAGTGCATGTGAGACAAGAGTCATGGCCACTCAAAGTTCTAAAAATGTGCAGAAAATTTAACAAATACTGCTGACAAAAACAACTGTAACTCTGTTTTAATAAATATAGAACAGTGAACCAGGTAATTTCTGAAAGGTCTTGAAACAAGTATTTCAATTACATGCAGTTTTGTCATATTCAAAGAATATACACAATTGAGGTCAGTGAGCCTGACTTTTGACCTCGAATATCTCAAAATATATTACGGTCAAAACTAAAAAAATATATATTTGCTTCTTCATGTTACACTATACAACAAAATAAAAAATCAAATTGGGATGACAATGCAGTTAGCAGACAGAAGTCAATACGTACAGCAAGGTGTTGCATTAATACAAAATAAATCGTATTCAGACTCCAATAATATGACAGAAAGCACTGAAAAACATGTTTATTGTTATAAAGGTGTTATAACAATGCACAGTAAGGTGACAATGTAGGCAGGACAATATGGAGCCATCAAATATTGAATAGCTGTATGGCTGCTACATGTACACAGATAGTTGTTGCTAAAGATGTTGTGTGTTGATATCACACAAATCTTCCTTGTAGATGGAGTTTGAGAAAACCATGTATTGCTGCATTCCGTTCTGGGAAGAGGGACACAACAGATACAAGTAAAATCTACATAAAGAACACATTTGGATTGATGATATGGTTGGTGGGGCATAATGAAAGATTACAGAATATGTGATAAACGTAGAACAAAATTAACTCAGGGACAAGGGCCTGTGGCTGACCCAACAACATTGAAACAAGTGGAAACTGAAAACCCGTATAGCTCCTCATTTGAGTCAGACATGCCTGTAGCTGCAAAAATAGCTTTAGATGGATTAAATGATGGTTTGGTATCTCTTGGCAAGTCCCTAGTGAAAAAGAAGACATTGGGAGAGAATGCAAATGCACAGAAGAAGTTCAAGCAACTGTCTGAGGTATTCTGAAGTAAAGACATGTAGGTAGTGGGGAGCAGGCACAGTAATTATGATGATAAATAATCATTTGCACATCTGTCACTTACTATGAATACTTTTATTCTCATCGTGTGTACACAATGCATTTAGCATAGAGCGCATACTACAGAAAACTAATCTGTTCTACATTCTCACAGACCACCCCCCACGCCATAAGTGCAAAGCACAGTGACTGGTGTACGTCATGGTGCATTGTCCTGCTGGGGGTGGTGAGGGCTAACATATCACAGTCTGCTAGGTGCTTGTGCAGCTGTAAAGGGAAGCTGGCCTGTGACATCAGTAGCAGTGCCGACTGGGTGATGGTGGTGTCCGTTGACATATTGTGTGGCTGGTGGTATACCATCCGATGAAGCTGTTGGTCCACCGGTAATGGTGTCCAGGGTGTCAGTCATCATTATCAAGTGCTCCGGGGCCAACAAAAGCAAGTAGCCATCTGAAGAAAGGATGGATTTTAGACCTGCTGTGTTGATTGTAGGTGGAAGAGCATGTAGCGCTCTAATGTTCTCAAGTCCACGCTGTAGCCCGACTGTCTACTGTCGAATTTGGCCCTAACCATGAGCAGCGAGTCTTACAGTGTTACAGAAATGTCTTCTGGGAGGTAGTCCTGCAGTTCTAGGCTGACTATAAATTCACTTACGGGGCCTGGAGTTGGGGCCAATGGAGGGTAAACACCAGATGTGTCCGCTTAAGTCCATGCCGGTTTTAGGTGGTTCAGTGACACTGCTGTCATTTTTCCAGCATGCAAGATATCAAAAGTGTTTGTCCCTTGTTTCAACACCTTGTAAGGGCCACTGTACACCAGCTGGAGGACAGGTTTGACAGTGTTAGTCCTGAGCATGACGTGGGTACACGGCTGGAGGTCCTCGTGCACAATGATGGTTGCTTTGTAGTGGTGGGATGGCAGTGGGATGTGGACATGGCAGATGTGATCCCTGGCACATTTTACTAGGTCTGGCAGGCTGACATCCACAGGTCGAAGGTTTGTGATATGAATTCTGCTGGGAGAGTGATCAGTTCCCCACAGAGCACTTCTGCCAGCGAGGCATCCAGATCATCTTTACAGGCAGCTCGTATACCAAGCAGCACCCACATGAGAGCCTCCGTCCACTCATGGTCATGGCATATGAGTGCTGTCTTGAGGGTGCAGTGCCACCGTTCCACAAGTGCTGACACTCGTCCGTTGTCAGGGACTCTGGGTAGCTGAAGCATGCAATCCATAGTGTGACAAAAGCTCGGGTGATGGTTTTGGCTGAGATATCAGTCAGAGGTGTGGCCTCTGGCCATCAAGTTGTCCTGTCTATGGCTGACAAGATGTACTTGTATCCTTTTGAATCTGGGAATGGCCCCACCGAGTCTATGTGGACAACTGGAAATGGCCTTTCGGGATAGGAAATTTCCCAAAGTGCAGTTGGGCATAAAGTCCTGTCTTGGCCTGCTGGCACTGGATGCAGACTCTTGTCCACAGAGCACAGTCCTGTTTAATTTTAGTCCAAACGAAATGTTCAGTTTGTAGTTTCAGTGTCGGGCGTACGCCAGTGTGAGACAAGTTGTGGAGGAGGGACGGCTGGTTGATACCTACAATAGGATATGTTGCACCAAACTAGTTTGGTAGTGCCTGCATTGGTGCACTGCTTGAGCTGGAGGCCTGTTGTGTGTCCAGATAGCAGGTTTTGAAGGTCAGTGTCAGTTGCATGTGCCTCCGCTAGTTGGTCCAAGTCGAGGTGTGCCGATGTGCCAGCAAGTCGTGAGAGGTAGTCAGCCACCATGTTTTCTGCTCCAGTACACAGCAGACGTTTGTAGTAGATTTTTAAATCAAGTTCAGGTGATGGAATCATTGAAGGGAGGTTTTGGCTGGTGGGTTTTTAATAGCATCAGCCAGAGGGCAGTGGTCTGTGTAGATAGTAAGCGGCCGGCCCTCAGTGTCATCTCGGAAGTACCAAACCACTTCATACATTGCCAAAAGCTCACCGTCAAAGATTGACCACATTTTCTGGGAGTCAGTAAATTTCCTCGAGAAAAACCTTAGTGGATGGGTTGCACCAGGGACTTCTGTTGTAGCACTGGCCCAATTGCCTGGTTGTCATAACCATATGGCTGTCCGGCGATGGGAGTGGTGGTCTGAGCCAGGCCGATTTTGATGTTGTCAAAAGCTGCTTACATATCAGGAGTCCAAGTGAGCTAACATTTGCCTGGAATTTTTTTTTTTTTTTTTTTTTTTTTTTTTTTTTTTTTTTTTTTTTTTTTTTTTTTTTTTTTTTTTTTTTTTGAGGGGTGTTTAAGGGCGCTCAACTACTGAGGGTCATTAGCGCCCAGTCACAATTGTTAGAGCACATAGAATCTAGTAAAACTCAAGGAGGGGGGGGGGGGGGACGGCACCAGAAAGTTCTTACAAAGATACAGATAAAATAAGTGAAAGAGTTAGATGTCTTGGGACAATCCAGTCAAAGTAATGAAACGAAGAACACGAGCAGCTGGTCGAGCGTCATCTGCTAAAATATCCTGTAAAGTAGATGGCAGAGACAGGACAACACGAGATTGACTAAAACGGGGACACGACAATAAAACATGGCGCACTGTTAATGCATGACCACAAGGGCACTGCGGGGCTGGGTCACCGGAGAGCAGGTAGCGGTGGCTAAACCGGCAATGCCCAATCCACAACCTGGTCAGAAGGACCTCTTCTCACCGAGATGGTCAGGAGGAGGTTGTCCAAGCAGTTGGGAATGGTTTTACTGCCCGGAGCTTGTTTCCTTGAAGTGAGGACCAAGTATCCCACCACAAGGACACAAGCCTCTTACAAACAACCCCACTAACGTCAGATGACAGGACACAATGGGAGGCTGGCCGAGACAGGAGGACTGCAGCCTTGGCTGCAGCATCAGCAGCCTCATTCCCAGGCACTCCTACACGGCCGGGAACCCACAGAAAGCTGACAGGAGAGCCACCCTCAGCAAAGGAATGGAGGGACTGCTGGATCCGAACCGTTGCACCAAGGGATGGACCGGATATGGAGCTCCAAGGCTCTGAAGAGCACTGAGTGAATCAGAGCAGAGTACATACGATGAATGGCAGTGGCGGCGGGCAAACTGAATGGCCTGATGGAGAGCAAAAAGCTCGGCCGTAAAGCTGGAACATTGGTCGAGGAGCCGGTATTTAAAGGTGACGGCCCCGACGACAAAGGCACAGCCGATACCATTGTCAGTTTAGGAGCCATCAGTGTAAATAAAGGTGTGACTGGCAAGTCGCGCATGAAGTTCGACAAACCATGAGCAATACACTGCAGCCGGAGTACCCTCCTTCGGGAGCGAGCTGAGGTCGAGATAAACATGAACCGGGGCCTGGAGCCAAGGTGGTGTCGGGCTCTCACCCTCTCTGAAGGTGGTAGGGAGGGCAAAATCCAATTGTCGAAGCAGGCAACGAAAGCGGACTCCAGGGGGCAGCAGGGCAGACACATACAACCCATACTGACGGTCAAGAGAATCGGCGAAGAAGGACTGACAAGAGGGGTGGTCGGGCATTGACAACAGCCGGCAGGCATACCAACAAAGCAGTACGTCGCGCCGGTAGGTCAATGGTAATTCGGCAGCTTCAGCATAAAGACTCTCGACGGGACTAGTGTAGAAAGCTCCAGTCGTAAGACGTAACCCCCTATGGTGGATGGAGTTGAGACGGCGTAAGAGGGATGGCCGAGCAGATGAGTAGACGAGGCTCCCATAGTCCAGCTTTGATCGGACTATGGACCGATACAAGCAAAGCAGGACAGTGCGATCCGCTCCCCAAGATGAACCACTAAGAACTCTGAGGACATTAAGGGAACGTGTACAACGGGCAGCCAAATAAGAGACGTGTGGAGACCAACAAAGTTTCCTGTCCAGTGTGAGCTCTAGAAACTTAGTTGTTTCCATGAATGGGAGAACAACGGGACCGAGATGTAAGGATGGCGGAAGGAACGCTTTATAGCGCCAAAAGTTGATGCAAACCATATTCTCTTCAGAGAACCGGAAGCCATTTGCCACACTCCATGAGTATAGGCTGTCTAGACAACGCTGAAGGCAGCGCTCCAAGAGGCATGTTCGCTGGGCACTGCAGTAGATCGCGAAGTCATCGACAAAAAGAGAGCCTGAGACATTAGGTGGAATGCAATCCATAATTGGATTGATCGCTATGGCAAAAAGGGCTACGCTCAAGACGGAGCCCTGAGACACTCCGTTCTCCTGGAGGAAGACGTCGGACAATACGGAACCCACACGTACCCTAAACTTTCGATCTGTTAAAAAGGAATCAATAAAAAGGGGCAGGCGACCGCGTAGACCCCACCTGTGCATAGTGCGGAGGATACCTTCTCTCCAACAGGTATCATAAGCCTTCTCCAAATCGAAGAACACGGCGATCGTTTGGCGCTTTCGCAAAAAGTTGTTCATGATGAATGTCGACAAGGTCACAAGGTGGTCAACAGCGGAGCGGCGACGACGAAAGCCGCATTGAACATTGGTAAGTAGCCATCGAGATTCAAGAATCCAAACTAACCAAGCATTAACCATGCGCTCCATCACCTTACAGACACAGCTTGTAAGAGAAATGGGGCGGTAACTAGAAGGAAGGTGTCTATCCTTCCCGGGTTTGGGTATAGGAACTACGACGGCGTCACGCCAACACATGGGGACTTGACCTTCGGTCCAGACGCGATTGTAGGTATGAAGAAGGAAGCTTTTGCCTGCCGGAGAAAGGTGTGCCAGCATCTGAACGTGAATGGCATCTGGCCCCGGAGCAGAGGACCGGGACAGTGCAAGTGCACGTTCGAGTTCCCGCATAGTAAAGGGGGCATTATAATTTTCCAGATTCAGCGAGTGGAAGGAAGGTCGCCGAGCCTCTTCTGCCTCTTTCCTGGGAAGGAAGGCACGTTGGTAATGGGCGGAGCTTGAAACCTCCGCGAAAAAGTGGCCTAAGGCGTTGGAGATATCCACAGGATCAACAAGGACCTCATTACCTGAAGACAGGCCAGGTACCGAGGAGTGGGCCTTAATGCCAGACAGCCGGTGCAGGCCACCCCAGACGACAGAAGAGGGAGTAAAACTGTTAAAGGAGCTGGTGAAAGAGGCCCAACAAGCTTTTTTGCTGTCTTTGATGACTCTATGGCATTGCACTCGGAGTCGTTTGTATCCAATACAATTCGCCAGCATATGATGGCGGCGAAAGGTGCGTAAAGCACGTCATCGAGCACGGATAGCGTCTCGACAAGCCTCATTCCACCAGGGGATGGAAACGCGACATGAAGAAGAGGCAGTACGAGGAATGGAACGTTCGGCAGCATTAATGATAACAGCCGTGAGGTGACTGTCACAACTGAGGAAATCGTGGTCCGAAAAGGCCGCTAGGGAGGAGTAAAGTCCCCAGTCAGCTTTCGGTATGTTCCAGCTCGAAGGACGTGGGGATGGGGTGTGGTGCAGGAGACGAACGACACAGGGGAAGTGGTCGCTCGAATAGGTATCAGAAAGGACATACCACTCGAACCGATGGGCAAGAGTGGTAGAACAGATCGAGAGGTCCAAGTGGGAGTAGGTATGAGTAGAGTCCGAGAGGAAAGTCGGGGCGCCAGTATTGAGGCAGACAAGATTGAAATGGTTGAGGACATCCGCCAAGAGGGAGCCTCTCTGACAGGATGCAGGAGAGCCCCAAAGGGGATGATGGGCATTGAAGTCGCCAAACAATAAAAATGGGGGAGGAAGCTGAACAATCAGGTGCATCAAGTCAGCCCGACTAACTGCGGATGACAATGGAGTGTAGATGGTACAAACAGAAAAAGTAAAGGCGGAAAGAGTAATACGGACAGCTATTGCTTGGAGTGGGGTGGTCAATGGGATGGGATGGTAATAGACATCATCCCGTAAGAGCAACAAGACCCCACCATGAGCTGGAATACCGTCCACAGGGGGGAGGTCATACCGCTCCGAGGTATAGTGGGTAAAAGCAATACGGTCAGTTGGGCGCAACTTGGTTTCCTGGAGACCAAGGATGAGCGGACAGTGCAGGCGGAGGAACAGTTGTAATTCCTCCCGATTAGATCGAATACCTCTTATGTTCCAATGTAACAAAGCCATCGTTAGTCAGAAAAGAGGGGGAACGAAATGGGTGAAGAGCTGGTCACCTCGACGGCCGCAGAGGGCCAGGTTTCAAGGGAACAACGCTACAACCGGTGGGAGGCGGATCCTGTTTCATCGAGTCGTCGCTAGTGGCGGCCGCTTTCCCGGGTTGCATAGGAGGGGAAGCATCATTCGCCGACGAGAGGCCAGCTGAGCGCCTGGCAGCAGAGCATCCCAGCGAAACTGAGGACAGCTGGGAGCAGCGACTCATGGATGGCGCGTCAGACGAAAGGCGCTGGGGTGGAGAGGGGGATAAAGAATTCTTCTTGGAGGCCTTCTTGGAAGTCCGATGAGGCACAGGGATGGTGGGCTGGACCCGAAGAAGGTCCTCACGCACGGGGTCCGTTTTGGAATGTCAGACCTCGGAAGCCGGGGTCCGGAACGTTTCCCCGATGGATGCCTGAGAAGAGGATCGCTTCTCAGGCGGTGGAGGGGGAGGAGGAGGAAGGGTGGCCCCTGGGGCAGAGGAGGCAGGGGCCGCAAGGGAGGAGGATTTGGAAGGGAGGGATTTGGGAGGCAGAGGCATAGACCCCGGATGGGGTGAGGAGGTGGAGGGGGGACGCGATAGGGGTGAGGATACTGTGGAAGGAGTGGACATGACTGAGGCAAACGAAGTTGTCAACGTCACGGGATGGAGCCGGTCATACTTCTTCCTGGCCTCAGAATAAGAGAGACGATTCAAAGTTTTTAATTCTTGAATCTTCTTTTCTTCTGATACGCGGGGCACTCTAAAGATCTAGGCGAGTGGATGCCAGGACAATTGATGCACCAAGGTGGTGGGGTGCATGTGTGTTCCTCATGAAGAGGACATCCGCAATCGCCACAAAGGGGCTCAGCCTCACACCCTGACGACATGTGCCCAAAGCGCAAACACCGAAAGCAGCGCATAGGAGGTGGGACGTAAGGTCGCACGTCGCACCAGTAGCACATCACCTTTACCTTCTCTGGGAGAACGTCCCCCTCGAAGGCGAGGATAAAGGTTCCGGTGTCGATGCGACGGTCTTTGGGGCCGCGCTGAACTCGCCGGACGAAATGCATGCCTCGGTGCTCCAGGTTGGCCCTGAGCTCCTCATCAGATTGCAGCAGGAGGTCCCGATGAAAAATAACCCCCTGCGTCCTATTCAGTGCCAGATGCGGGACAATGGACACTGGGATGTCCCCTAGTCGGTCGCACGCCTGGAGCGCCACCGACTGTGTGGCGGAGGCGGTCTTTATAAGAATGGACCCCGAACGCATTTTACTGAGAGCCTCGATTTCCCCGAAGATGTCCTCGATGTGCTGGACAAAGAACATGGGCTTGGAGGTGGCAAACGTCCCCCCATCGGTCCAAGAACAGACTAAATAGCGGGGGAAGTACTTCGCCCCAAGCCGGCAGGCCTGTCCTTCCTCCCAGGGAGTGCCCAAGGGGGAAAGGACAGGAGAACCAGAACCAGAGACAATACCTTTCTTTTTAAAAGACTCGGCCGCAGAGCGACCTGATACATGTTGAGGTTTCATCTGCGAAACGTCCGCCCCGATACCACCCACTCCGACCAGGGGCTCTCCCCACGGGCGCCACCCAGCCTCAGCAAGGGCCACCTGGCAGGATGACCATTGCCGGGAGTCCCGATGCCCCAAGGAGACGGACATCTACTCCTTGGCCGACGTGGGGAGGGTGCAGCTCAGGTATCGGCAGTACGATCCCTGTGTTGTCAGGGGGCTACAACCTAGAGGGTACATGACGACCCCACCACAATGGGCTGGCTACCGTGCTGGATTTCGGGTGCCATGGAAAGTCCATCATGATTGTAGGTGCAGATGGGGACGCACTATGGGCGTAACTTGTACAACCCATCAGGCGTTTAGGCCCAATTTGAGGAATAGTGGGTGTGGTTACAACGCCGTTACAATGCTGAGTGCCAAGGTCTTAGTGCACTGAGGACCAGTGATACACCACGTAAGGCGTCCGTCCCCAAAAGGCTCATACTTCTGTAGAATTTTGAAAAAAGGAGGTCAAACCCTAAGGGGGACCAACACATGGAATGCCAAAACGGTTGAAACTCCTTTTAGTCGCCTCTTACGACAGGCAGGAATACCTCAGGCCTATTCTTACCCCGGACCCGCATGGGGGGCCTGGCATGTTCTTGCCACATAGTGACTCTGTGAGTGGCAGAAGTGTTTCTGCGGCATGGGGGAGGTGTTGTAGGTAAAAATTAATTACCATTAAAATATGATGCTACTCTTGATAGTCCGTTGGAGGTGGTAGGTTACAGATTTGGTCTATCTTTTCCCTGGTAGGGTGGATGCCTGAAGCATCAATGAGGTGACCTACGAATGTAACACATTTTTGCCGAAGTTGGCATTTATCCTCGTTGACCTCGAACCTATGCTCTGCTAGTTTGTTGAATACCACTTGGAGATGTTTCTTATGATCTTGAGCTCTTTGTGAGAAGATAATTATATTGTCCAAGAACAATAGCTAAAGGGCATGGTAGAAAGCAAGCCATCAGTAAACTGTTGCCAAGTCTGGGCTGCATTCTTTAGTCCAAAGGGAATAAATAGGAATTCAAATAGACCAAACTGTGTAATTATTGCCGTCTTTGGAATGTCCTTTATGGTCATTGGGATCTGAGAATAAGCTCTTCATATACATCTACATCTACATGATTACTCTGCTATTCACAACAATGTGCCTGCAGAGGATTCAATGAACGACATTCAAGCTTCTCTCTACCTTTTCACTCTCGAATGGCATGTGGAAAATCAAGCACTTAAATTTTTTTTCTGTGCGAGCCCTGATTTCTCTTACTTTATCATGCTGATCATTTCTCCCTATGTAGGTGGGTGGCAACGGAATGTTTTCGCAATCAGGGGAGAAAACTGGTGATTGAAATTCCATGTTAAGATCCCTTCACAACGAAAAATGCCTTTTTTAATGATTGCCACTCCAATTCACATACCATATCTGTGGCACTATCTCCCCTATTTTGCAATAATACAAACTGAGCCCTCCTTCTCTGAACTTTTTTGATGGCATCAGTCAGTCCCACCTGATGCGGATCCCACATCGCACAACAATACTCCAGAACAGGGCGGACAAGCGTGGTGTAAGTAGTCTCTTTAGTAGACCTGTTGCACCATCTCAGTGCTCTGCCAATGAATCACACAGTCTTTGGTTTGCACTACCCACAACATTATTATGTGATTGTTCCAATCTAGGTTATTTGTAATTTTAATCCATAAGTACTTGGTTGAATTTACAGCCTTAAGATTTGTGTTGTTTCTCATGTAATCGAAATTTAGTGGATTTCTTTTAGTACTCAAGTGAATAACTTCACACTTTCCTTCATTCAGGGTCAATTGCCACTTTTTCAACATACAGATATCTTACCTAAATCATTTTGCTATTTGTTTTGGTCATCTGATGACTTTACAAGACAGTAAATGACAGCATTATCTGCAAACAATCTAATAGGGCTACAGAGATTGTCTCTTATGTCGTTAATATAGATCAGGAACACTTCCTTGGGGAACGCCAGATATTACAGCTGTTTTACTTGACAACTTTCCATCTATTACCAGGAACAGTGACCTTTCTGACAGGAAATCACAAATCCAGTCACACAACTGAGGTAATATACCACAGGCATGTAGCTTGGTTAAGATGCTTGTGAGGAAAAGTGTCAAAAGCCTTCTGGAAATCTAAAAATATGGAATCATTTTGACACTCCCTGTCGATAGCACTCATCACTTTCTGGGTTTTCTGGCTGTAACAACTGACTACACACAGAAACCTCCAACCAATTACAACCAGGCACTTTTATTAAGTTTATGTCATTACACAAAACACAAGAAAAACACACTACAGAAAATCACACCACGGACATCGCAACCCAAGTCCACAATACTGAGCCAAAGAACAAGGAGTCCCCAAAGACCATTTATTCTGCACTTTGTAAGTGGCAGTTACTCACGGTTGATGGGGTGGGGAGAGGCTGGTGCCAGCCCGCTAGCGATTCCTGAACTTGGTCGCTAGATGGCTGCTGTTCCATGTGCTGTTCGCGATATGCACGCACCTGGCCTCTACCACCCGATGGTGGAAATATACTCACAGGATTATCAACTTCAGCGGTATTTGGCACTTTGCTGTGCGGAAGGAGGTGTCAGTGCCAAACAATGATGTATGCCTTGTCTGCCAGCCATAGTTTATCCTCGAGTGATGCTGTGGTATTTGGGAGCAAATGTAATTGTAGTTCTTGCGGCAGTTTCACCAACCACAATGTCCAGAGCACTAAGTTTGGCAAGATCTTGGTACTGACCAGTGCACACGAGTATCGCCATACCTGTGAGAGGGGTCTGTAAAGTACGTCATAAATAATGTTGTGAACTGTATCGGCTGGCAGATGAAAAAGGCATTTGATGAGTAGTGCACAGGCAGAGGCATATTTGTTGCTCTTGGGTGGTTTCAGCAACAAGTCACTGACGAGCTCAGGGTGGTCATGCAGGTGGTTCACACACAAAATGAGTGCTGTCATTGGCAATACCGTGTATGTCCAACATGTTGTCCACCAAGGTAAACCATGACACTGGGTTGTCCAGTTGTAATGGCGGCAGCTTCGGAAAACGACCAGGGCCAGTATTTGCGGAGGTGTAGGAAAGGCATGAATAGTACGGAGATTCTGCACAGTGTTTACCGATGTGAACAACTGTGCCTCAGTGACGGGCGATGTGTTGCATTGAACATCCGTTAACTGTGCAGGCAAGATGTGATATCCAGTCCTTGTAGGCAGGAAATCTATACGGCCACACGACGAGCACGGCGTGGCAGGCATGAAGGATCAACGGCCAATGCAGGCAAAATCTCGACCAGAGGTACGAAATCGCGATTGACCAGCGAGTGATAAGGCAGAACCACAGGAGGTGCGTCGCCTGACGTGTGCGTGGGGTGGCAGAACAGGTAATCATATACATGGCCCGGTGGGGTTGATGCGAGTGTCCCTTCGACCAGCACGGAGGGGGACACATTAAATGGTGGACCACTCTGAGAAGGGGGCAGCCAAGCATGTGAACCCCAAAACTGGTCAAATGCATGGTCCATGTTGTGCAGTAGAAACTCGGGCGAGGGGTTTCTGGCATCTTATGCTGGAGGAGCATTCTGTCGAGCATAGAATGCCATAGCAGCTGTCCGTGCCAATGTGTACAGTGCCCGGTGTGGTGTGCTGGCGGGGATTAGGGTTGTCTGGCTGGCTGAAGCAAACACCGGAGATACGAACATTCCCAGGGTATTAGTGGCACAGCCGGCCGTGGTGGTCTAGCGGTTCTGGCGCTGCAGTCCGGAACCGCGGGACTGCTACGGTCACAGGTTCGAATCCTGCCTCGGGCATGGGTGTGTGTGATGTCCTTGGTTAGTTAGGTTTAAGTAGTTCTAAGTTCTAGGGGACTTATGACCTAAGATGTTGAGTCCCATAGTTCTCAGAGCCATTTGAACCATTTTATTAGTGGCACACGAGGTAAAGTGTTGCACTTGACAGTCGAATGTCCATTTTGCGGTTACGGCATCTTGCACTGCCAGAAAAACTGAAGGTTGTGACATTGTCTATTGGTGCGAAACCAGCGGTACACTTATTTTCATGACTCGGGGTCACCCATGTGGGTTTTCTGGCTGTAACGACTGACTGCACTTGGAAAACTCCAACCAATTACGATCAGGCACTTTTATTAAGTTCGTGTCACTACACTAAACACAAGAAAAACACACTACAGAAAATCACAACATGCACATCAGAACCCACAAAACTGAACCAAAGAATAATGAGTCCCCAAAGACCCTTTACTCTGCCCTTCATAGGTGGCAGTTACTTGTGGTCGATTATCACCACAACTTCCTGAGTATAAAGAGCTAGTTGTGTTTCACAAGAATGATGTTTTCTGAATCCATGCTGACTATGTGTCAATAAATTGTTCTCTTTGAGGAAATTCATAATGTTCAAACATAGTATATGTTCCAAAATCCTATTGCAAATTGACGTTAGTTATACGGGCCTGTAATTCAGCGGATTACACCTATTTCCCTTTTTGGGTATTGGTGTGACTTGAGCAATTTTCCAGTCTTTAGGTATGGAACTTTCTGTGAGCAAGCAGTTGTATATAAATGGTAAATATGGAGCTATTGTATCAGCATATTCTGAAAAGAACCTGACTGGTATACAATCTGGACTGGAGACCTTGCCTTTATTAAGTGATTTAAGCTGCTTTGCTACACCGAGGATATCTGCTTCTAGAAGGAATTTCAGAAAACCGGGTTTAATAACTATGCTTTAGTGGCACTGTCATCAGTGACTTCACTGTTGTTATCATGCAGTGAAGGTATTGAATGTATCTTGCCACTGGTGTTCTTTACGTATGACCAGAATTTCTTTGGGTTTTCTGCCACATTCCGAGACAGAGTTTTTTGTGTAAATTATTAAAAGCATCTCAAAATGAAGTATGTGCTATAGTTTAAACTTCTGCAGTCTTGGGGATTTTGTCTTCTTTTAATTCTGGCATGACTTTTTCATTGCTTCTGCAACAGCGATCTGACCCGTTTTGTGTACCAGGGAGGATCAGTATCATCACTTATTACTTTATATGGTATGTATCTCTCAATTGCTGTCGATACTAACTCTTTGAAATCATTCCACATCTTTTCTACGCTTATGTCGTCAGATTGGAAGGAGTGGAGACTCTCTCTTAAAAAGGCATTAAGAGCATTTTCATCAGCTTTTTTAAATAGATGTACTTTGCATTTCTTTTTGACGGTTGTAGGTGTTACAGCATGTGGTCTAGCAGCAACTGCCTTGTGGTTGCTAATCCATGTATTTGTCATGGTGCTCCCTATTTCTCCAGGATTATTTGTTGCTAAGAGACCAAGTATGCTTTTGCAACCATTTATGCTTTGAGTGGGCTCATGAACTAACTGTTCAAAATAATTTTTTGGGAAGCATTCAGTACAATTTCAGATGACATTTTATGCCGGCCGCCAGCTTTAAACGTGTAATTTTTTCATCATATCGAGGGTAGATTGACGTCACCACAGATGATAATTCTATGAGGGGGTACCTATTTGAAATGAAACTAAGGTTTTCTTTGAACTGTTCAGCAACTATATCTTCTGAGCCGGGGAGGTTCAGTAAAACAATTCAATTAATTTTTATTAAAAATGAAACTCCTGCAGCTGTACTTGAGATTTTATATTTATTTGGCGATTAGTTTTGATGTTGCATCAACGCCATCTTCAGGTCCATACACTTTGATGAAATCAGTTGTGTGTGGCTCAGTACTAGAAGTCCGCAGTGAGACAAACACACCCCGGCATCCATGTGGAGCACGTGTTTGTTTCACTGTGGACTTCTAGTACTGAGCCACACACAATTAATTTCATCAAAGTGTATGGACCTGAAGATGGCATTGACGCAACGTAGAAACTAGTAGCCAAATAAATATAAAATCTCAAGTACAGCTAGAGGAGTTTCATTTTCAATAAAAATTATACCAGCTGTGTCCCAACTTTATCCAATTTTAAATATGGATGTATGAATAATTCAATTAATAGTTTAGTCTGATTTCCAAGTACGACTTCTACCCATACCACTTTGCAGGAACTATCTACTTCAATTTCACTACAAGGTAAACTATTTCTGAAGGCAGTAAATACTCCACCACCAACTGTGTTTAATCTATCCTTTCTGAACACTGTTAGGTCGTTTGAAAAAATTTTGGCTGAACTTATTTCCGGCTTTAGCCGGCTTTCCGTACCTATAACTATTTGAGCTTCACTGCTTTCTATTAAGGCTTGGAGCTCTGGTTCTTTTTCAACACAGCTATAACAATTTACAACTACAATACTGATCATTTCTACAACAACTTTACTGTGTTTTACTTGCCCACTTGAAGATGTTTCTCATGATCTTGAGCTCTTTGTGAGAAGATAATTACATTGTCCAAGTAACAACAGCAAAAGGGCATGGCAAAAAACAAGCCACCAATGAACCGTTGCCAAGTGTGGGTGACATTCTTCAGTCTAAACGGCATAAAGAAGAATTCAAATATACCAAACAGTGTAATTATTGCTGTCTTTGGAATGTCCTTCATGGCCATTGGGATCTGTGAATAAGCTCTTTTGCAGTCGATCACGCTAAAGATGGTTGCACCACCTAGTTCCTGGGAGAAGTCCTGAATGTTGGGCACGGGATAACTATCAATGATGGTGCCCACATTCAAATGTCTGTAGTCCCCACACAAACGACACATTTTATCTTTTTTCAATCTCATACTAATTGGTCAGGCCCACACACTGTCTGATGGCTTGATAGTGCCCTAGCGTAACAGTTCCTCGATCACAGCCTTAGCTGCTTTTAGTTGTGAGGGGCGAGGCAGTGGGGCCGGTAAACAGTGACCACCTATTGATGGATGAGACTCTGCTGCCTCCTCCTCCTACCTCTGAAATAGTACTGAACGTCACGCTAAAGTGCTAGGCATTGTTTGAGGAGCTTAAAACCATAACTACTGCATACACTGACCTCCTGGGTAGTATTGATTCAGTGTACAGTACCATTATGTACAATGTTAATCTTTTTATGGGGCTGATGTGGAGTAGCACATGAGGCACATGATCCGCTCACTAAGATGATATCACTGTTTACTCTTGACCCACTCATGAGAGCAATAGCACTGTTTTTGTGCGGCCAGATCGCAGAAGTGTCGTCACCAGATGTAAGAGGCACTGGACTGACCTGTGGTTCTGAAGGCCTAGCAGCATCTCAGGCAGATGGTTGTTGTCGTGGGTGCGATAACAGCTGTTGCTGCATGATGTGCAGTTATGCTGTGAGCTCTGAGCAGTGGTTGTAGAGGCATTTATTAGCTGCTCATGAACTGGCTTTGGTGTGGTGGAGGTCAGTGTATGCAGTAGGCACAGTTTTAAGCTCCTCAAACAATGCCTAGCACTTTAGCGTGACATTCAGTACTGTTTCAGAGGTAGGAGGAGGAAACAGCAGAGTCTCGTCCATCAATAGGTGGTCACTGTTTACTCCACTGATCGGTGTGCGGACATCACAATATAGTAGTAAGGCCCTACTCAGGTCCAGTAGAAGGTTATAATGCCTTAAAAAATCTACGCTCAACACTGGCTCTGCAGTGTCGGCCGCGAAATATGTCCAAGGGCGAGGGGTGTGGTTGTCCAGATGAACTGTGATAGAAGCTGTGCCAATCATGGAAATCATTGAATTGTTCACATCACGTACTTATATAGCAGATAGTGTGCGTTTTCCAGGTGCCAGCTAAGGTGACAGCATGGTATGGTTGGTGCCCCTGTGGACTAGAAAGTACTCAACTCTCTAATATGGTTGTCGAAGACGAAGAGCCGTGTGCTTTTAGAATGTAGACACGGGATATGATGAGTGTTGTCATGCTTCATAACAAGGCAGCTTGAAGCAGGGGAGTGACCTGATACGCACCTGTGTCAGGCTGCTGTATTAGTTTGGGTACCTGCAGCATGGACGACAGCAGTATGTGTTGGCACAGAAGCATGGGTGTATAAGCTCCCTTCTCCTTGGAGATTATATGGGTTAATTAATGATTATTATGTCACAATCCGCTTGTAGTTGTTGACCGTGTACATCGAGACTTCATTCATTGTTAAATGCAATGGTGTGGTACTAACTGATGGAGACGCATTGTTGTTGTTGTGGTCTTCAGTCCTAAGACTGGTTTGATGCAGCTCTCCATGCTACTCTATCCTGTGCAAGCTTCTTCATCTCCCAGTACCTACTGCAACCTACATCCTTCTGAATCTGCTTAGTGTATTCATCTCTTGGTCTCCCTCTACGATTTTTACCCTCCACGCTGCCCTCCAATGCTAAATTTGTGATCCCTTGATGCCTCAAAACATGTCCTACCAACTGATCCCTTCTTCTAGTCAAGTTGTGCCACAAACTTCTCTTCTCCCCAATCCTATTCAATACCTCCTCATTGGTTACATGATCTACCCACCTTAACTTCAGCATTCTTCTGTAGCACCATATTTCGAAAGCTTCTATTCTCTTCTTGTCCAAACTAGTTATCGTCCATGTCTCACTTCCATACATGGCTACACTCCATACAAATATTTTCAGAAACGACTTCCTGACACCTAAATCTATACTCGGAGACGCATTAAGAACTGGTAAAATTTAATTTATTTCCTTCATCACACTGCACAAAAAAGAAAGCTATTATTCAAACTGTGTGCCACTACTATTAAACATAGAGATAAATCCTTCGCTACGCAACCGTCTTTGGCTCATGCAGCCTACACCTTCCACAGCCTCTCAACAACTGCCTCTACTTGCGACTCTCTGCACCACTGGGCATTGTCGCTCTCCAAAGAACAACCACTTACAGATACTACACACCAGTACCCTCACAGGTGGAACCAGCAGGGGTGGTGCAGCTGAGAAGGTGCACGTCCTGGCCATTTGATTTGTTGTGATGGTTAGGCATGGGTCAACAGCCGGACATAAATGCGGCGGGTGGTTATTTACATTCCACAACAAACATGAGGCTGCTGTTGGCACAGCATGTAAGGGCTCAGCTGAGGTCAGAGCAGATCAGTGACTATCGGTTGGCCACAGTGAGCACTGCATGGCAGTCTCCATGTGTGCACCTGGTGTGCAGGCTGGCCTGTGCTGGCTGTAGACGTAACAGGTGTTGACGTCGGTGCCGGAGCCGATGTGAGTGTTTATCTAGGTGTGATGTTGCATGACAGCAAACATCCAGATGGGTTTCCAGCTGTCCATACATTTTTAGGCAGCTCGAGAAGCCATAGTGACCAGAGAGCACAATCTGGTAAGAGGTTAGTGTTGATTCGGAGGTGTAACCTGCGCTAGAGCGCTGACAGCATATGGTGGCCCAGCAATGTCTCAGCGATGGATAAGAGGAGTTGTTGTTCAGGTGAACATAACAGATGCTGTAGTATGAGTGTCTTTGCTGTTTTGTATCTGTCAGTGGTTGGAAAGGAGATCGCTGGTAAGATTGGTGTTGGTGTGGAGGTGGTTCAAAAGCACCAAAAACTTGTCGTGGTCATCTGTGACCCTCGCCGACTACATCATGCACTCGCAGAGTGTGAACCATACTTGCAGAGAATCAACTTGTAGCAGTGGCAGATGTAACTTTGTGCATGGCTGGCGGTACTCTGCCTGGTGGCAAGGGGCCAGGACCTGTATGAGGTTGTTGTAACCGTGTGAAGTACATGGTGCGGGTTCATGAACACCATCTGCTGGAGCTGGTAGAGGCAGCATCTGGTGTCACTGCACGGTAGTCACAGTAGATGTGTCAGTAATGCGGGTGTAATGACCAATTATCATGGGACACGGCGCAGGTGTCTTGGCTGGTGCATCAGTCTCATGGAGGATGGAGTCGTAGTGGGGAACCAAGGAACACAGCACAGTGGACAGGTCCTGGTTGGTGGCAATTGTGGCTGATGGCACATCAGTGTAGGTCACCCAGTGTGGTGGCTTTTGTAGGTACTCCTTGTGTTCCCACACTGCATGGGTCGCTGTTACAGTCAGGCTCGCAGTATTGATATGCTGTGGTTACAAGGTGTGAAAATCCTGCACGGTTGCAGGTAGACAGAGCATGCCTGCTTGTTGAGTGACTTCACACGGCAGGCCTGGCCCAGAGCGCAGTGCGGCTGTTGTCAGTGTGACGTCATCATGATGATGTGATGCGGGTCACGACGTGGCCGTAACAAGTGCATCACTCAGGTGACATATGGTATCGTGCAGAATGTAAAGTTCAGGCGTAGGCCATGGAAAAATATAGTCTGGCATAGGAAGGTCAATTGTAGGAAGGATTTGTCTGCAGTAACCCATAAATATCGGTTCTCTGTAGTAGAAGATGGTCATATATGGTCGCAATTGTTTGTCAACAACTGTGGTACTATGGAGAGTGTCCATAATTTGGTACATTGCGCATGGAATATTGATACGTACTAAGTTATTAGAATGAAAATGAGTGATGTTTAATTAATTAACACTGTCACTGATTGGTATATTAGTGGCACTGGTTAGGTGGGAGTGGAGACAGCAGCAGGCAGCCATTACTCACCGTGTGTGGTCACTGTTGATGTAGCACAGTTAATTAAGGGAGTGGCAGGCTTGTCTCACCACCTCCTCTGATAACATTGTACTTGATTTACGATTTTTTGTGTTTGTTCGTTTGGCAAGAAGTAATGATATCCTGGTTCACCAGTTGTTGAAACAATGGGAACACTCAACTGTTCAAGACCCACAGTTGTGCTGATTATATCGTCTGGAAACTGGCAAGAACACCAAACAGATACACAAATAAATTGTCTGTAGTGATCCCAGAAGATGAAGTACCATTGTGGAGCGTATTCTTGGCAGCGTGAAGTTTGTATCCCACGGCGATCAGTGGTGTGCCAATGCAAGTGTAACTTGGTCTTTCACAGTGCAGTTGAAAAGAATATAACGGGGTCACCAGTGTAGGTAGTGGGGAGCAGGCATGGTAATTACAATGATAAATAATCACTTGCAGTCCTGTCACTTACTATAAATACTTCTATTCTCGCAGTGTATAAACAATGCGTTTAGCATAGAGTGTGTACTACAGAAAACTGATCTGGCAAAGATACCGTTGTTCTTGCTGTGGTAGGGCAGCGATATTATTGGGGGTAGAGCCCGTGCCAACACACATACCTAGTGTGGAACAAAATGCATATTATAAAACATATGTTGAAAGAGAAAGTTAGTACCAGCACCACAAGCAGTGAGAAGATCCCAATTGTGACACTTCTTCCAAAACACTGGAGCATTCAAAGGAATGAAAATGAATTTTGAGCCACAAACTACTTATGGAGAAAACCAAAATAATTAGTCAAAGAATGTGGTCTCTTTACAACTCCCAATCCAAGACCTAACATGACTTGGAGAACAAATTGTGAACAGTGTCATAGAATTCTACAATATAGACAATATAAGCTGCTGTTTGCCTTTGAAGAAGGATTTTGTTTCTGTCAAGGAAAATAGTTTCAGGATTCACAAATAAAAACGACTAGTGTTGGGAAACCTGCATGAACTGTATCAGGCATTCAAAAATGAACACCCAGCACTGAAAATACAGTTATCAAAATTCTGCCAGCTGCAACCCAAGAACTGTATTTTGGCTCGTGCAGCCAATACCCATACTGTGTGTGTTTGCAGTATTCACCAAAACAGGAAGCTCATGTTGTAAGGTACCAATTTAAAAGAGTTGACACATGATGCAGACTGTCAACTTAGCAGCTACAAACACTGTCTTGCTGAGAGCATTTGTAATTTTGCAGATCCAAAATGTTATGTCCACATTCTATCATGACACACCTGCAAGAGCTGTTTGATGCAAAGGGAATTGATAACATATAAACTGTGGACATCTACAGGCAGACAAACTCTCCAGATATGTGTATCATATGCGGAAGACTTCTCAGAAAACATTGCAGACAAATTAAAAAAAGCTTCTGTTGCATTCCTTCATGGGCACCCAACAATCTGAATTTCTACAACATCTGAAGGAGACACTTGGTGACAGTGAATACATTGTAGTATATGATTTTGCAGTAAACCATGCATTTGTCCTGCAGGATGGAGTGCAGGGGTTTCATTGGAACAATGCCCTGGCCACCATTCATCCATTTGTTGTTTATTATAGGATCCAGAAAACCATCTAATTGATCACATTTTCTTTGTTATAATACCAGAATGCCTTAAACATGATACAGTAAGTGTTCATCTTTTTCAGCATCACTTGGTTAGCTTCTTGAGATCCCATTTCCACAGAACACACGAGTATGTGCACTATTTCTCAGATAGTGCTTGTAACGGAACATATTAAAGGCTTTACTTTACCGAAGTATGCGATACCCTCCAAATTCAACCAGTTTAATGAGTATTTATGATTATAGAAAAGTTATTGTGTATGTTAACAATGATTGCATAACATGTCTGCATAAACAGTCAACCCATTAAATTATACTGAGTAACTGACCCACACAAAAGTTTATATCACTTGATCACTGATACAGCAAATGTCATCATGTAAAAACACTAAGTTCATCTTAAATAATTAATATGCAGTACGAAAAATAGTGGCCAACTTTGGTATTTTGGATCTCCTTAAATAAAAATCACCCAGTGAAACCTATTTGTTCACTACGGGCAGTTTCACTCAGTATTCACGAAATCAATCCTATTTTAGACGAAAACCAATGTAATTCTTAATAATTAATGTTATTTACTTATTTATGCAAATTAGAGAAGTCAATTGACAAACTTCTAAAAAACAGCCTTTTTGTAACAAAGAATTATTCTGTCAAGTCAACAAATCTGTCTGTCATTTTAATAACATGTTAAATTATGTCACTCGATGCAAATTAATAACTTTTCTGCACAAATTATGATAACAGATGTACATGTGACTTGTAAACTATATCTCTTTTTAGTAGTTCTTTGACAATGTTATAAATACAAGCAGCAAGAACGGTCGGGAGGCAGTCGGAATGTCACTTTGGTAAAGTGTGTTTGTGTGTTATTGTTTGAGGTGGATAAACAGTGCAAAGAACATGTAACGGAAGTACTACTTTGTGTTGTGTCATGGTCTTTGGTGGACAGTGGAATTAAGATGGCCACCAGAGTAATAAATATTTGAAGTTTACATATTTGTTGGTTTCGCTCGTTCTTTATCATCAAAAGCACATAAAAAACACGGGACTTCATGTTTTTAACCCTAGACAACCAGATTTAGAGCCAGCATCAGCATCGAGAGACAGCAGCGATCCAGCAAGTAGCAGCGATTACCACAACACAATGCATTTTAATGGCGCCAACCTAACATCAAGTGCTAACAAGCTCCATAAATGGGAGTGAAATAGTGCGATTATAGCAATTAGCAATATCTACGACCAGGCGACCATTACAAAAGTGGGGGCTCAGCCGGGATCTTTAAGTGCATCGATGATAATAGTGCAGCGATAAATTTCGTAAGTGCTTAGCAGTCCAAACTAGTTTATTTGTGCAGTGTGGCAACAGTGAAAATATGTCAAAATTAAATAAATTGTGTTTGTGCGACTACCCAAAACTATCATCACACCGCTCGGAAGATTAACGTCTGGATTATGTCAATGGAATTCATCAATCAAGACTTCAGCTTCGATAAAACCGAATAGAAGTGAAGAAAGCCAACAGGAACACCGATCATGACATCATAGTATAGCTACATAAAGCAAGGTATTTTGTTGTTGTCATTTAAAATAATTAATAGTTAACATGTCTCTACCTGAAAGTGATGAGGTCATAGGAAATGTAAAAATTGAACCAGGGGATGGTGAACAATTAAACTTAACAGAGTGGCTAGCAGGGTTTGCAACTCAAATAAGCTCGCAACTTAAACAATCCAGTGAACAAGTACGTTTGGATTTTAAACAATCAAGTGAACAAGTAAGTTTGAAACTTAAAGAAAACACAGATAGACTGGATAAGTTAAGTTTGGATTTTGATCTATTAAATACTCATCTCAATGAGAAGTGTGAGGAAATTAAAACTACCCTCAGTATGGACACTAGAGAACAGTTGATACACTTCAGAAAAGAATTTCAAGTTAAAGTTGAAAGTTTAAATGAAAACATACAAGCTAACACAGACAGCATTGCTGTCATCAATAACAGAGTAGATACTGAAGCTAAAAGATTAGATCAGAGAATAGACAAAACATCAGAAAACCTTAAACAAGAATACAACCTGTATACCACTAATGTAGATACAAAAGTAGAAAATATACACACTAAATATACACAATTGGAGGATGCATTGATGTCCAAACAAACGATTTACAATCAAAATACAATGTATGGGCACATCCAAGTGAAATGCTTTCCTGGTGAAAATCTGCACCCTATTGACTTTATTCACCAATGTAAGGATATGTTTGTTGTAGGAATGTCAGATAACAAAAAAATTAAGTTAGTAAAATGGTTTCTAGAAGGGGAGGCCCTATCCTGGGCAAATGAGAATAATGATTCTTGGAATACTTTTGAAGAGTTTGAAGCTAAATTTATTTGCAAATTTTGGTCACAATCCATACAAGCCAGATTGAAGTCAGAATTTCTAAATGGACCAGTGTATAGAGGGAAAGTAGGGGGAATGCAAAAATTTTGCAGAGATCAATTAAAAAAACTTGCTCACTTGAATAACTCTTTTGATATTATGACACAAATTGATGTTTTAAAAAGAAGGTTACCAGAGAGACTGCATTGGGAATTGGTCCATGGACCAGATGATTCAATGGAAGAGTTCCTGAAATTTGTAGATAGATTAGATAGGGCCTTGGAAAGAGAAAATAACCAAAGTTTTGGCTCTGGCAACAACCAGTATGGGGGTGGAACAGGAATGTAAATAGAGATTATTATGGGAGGAGAGACTTTGAAAATTCTGGAAATAATACTCCAAATAGGGGAGATAGGAGATATGAAAATGATTTCAGAAACAATACACAGGAGGGAGGATGGAGGAGAGATAACAGGAATGATAGAAATAGGTATTGGGGAAGAGAACAAGATAGAAGGGGGTTTGCTGAAACTAGTGAACAAAATGACAACTACAAACGGACGGACCAAGGGAACCAGCCGGGAAACGGTGGACAGTCCCACTAGATGTCCGTAGTTTTGGGGCTAGACAATATTATGACAGGACAACACATAACCGAAACTCGAAAAGGAGAGGATACAATGTAAAGAGCAAGTACCATGAAAATACTGATGTTGTTAGAATGAATAAATTAGAATTTAATAAAAAGTTTTGGGATACTATGAGTAAAAGTGATACAGTTAATAAAAACAGTGTTCAAGCACAGGTAGTTAGTGAAAGTGCAGAAGTTGAAGGTATTACAGAGTTCCATAGTTGGGCTGAAAAAGATACTGGTGTTAATAACAAGTCAGACACACCACAAATAGAATCTATTTTGGGGGGTTTATTTGATAAGAAGGGGGATGACGAAGTGTTTAATGGAGCCAAAGACTCAATTGCTGAGATTCAGATACATAGGGTGGAAACTGAAGATGGGGTTGTTGTGGTGGAGGAGGAAGAAGTAATAGAGGGACATTTAAATAATGATCCTAAATCAAGTGATGTTATTGATGAGAGTATGGAGGGAGAAATAAAAGTACGAGGGAAGTTCAATAAGTAATGCAACACATTTTTTTTCTGAAACAGGGGTTGTTTTATTCAGCATTGAAATACACCAGGATATTCCCCAATCATTTAGCTACACAACACTATTTTTCAACGTAATCTCCATTCAATGCTACGGCCTTACGCCACCTTGAAATGAGGGCCTGTATGCCTGCACGGTACCATTCCACTGGTCGATGTCGGAGCCAACGTCGTACTGCATCAATAACTTCTTCATCATCTGCGTAGTGCCTCCCACGGATTGCGTCCTTCATTGGGCCAAACATATGGAAATCCGACGGTGCGAGATCGGGGCTGTAGGGTGCATGAGGAAGAACAGTCCACTGAAGTTTTGTGAGCTCCTCTTGGGTGCGAAGACTTGTGTGAGGTCTTGCGTTGTCATGAAGAAGGAGAAGTACGTTCAGATTTTTGTGCCTATGAACACGCTGAAGTCGTTTCTTCAATTTCTGAAGAGTAGCACAATACACTTCAGAGTTGATTGTTTGACCATGGGGAAGGACATCGAACAGAATAACCCCTTCAGCGTCCCAGAAGACTGTAACCATGACTTTACCGGTTAAGGGTATGGCTTTATACTTTTTCTTGGTAGGGGAGTGGGTGTGGCGCCACTCCATTGATTGCCGTTATGTTTCAGGTTTGAAGTGATGAACCCATGTTTCATCGCCTGTAACAATCTTTGACAAGAAATTGTCACCCTCAGCCACATGACGAGCAAGCAATTCCGCACAGATGGTTCTCCTTTGCTCTTTATTGTGTTCGGTTAGACAACGAGGGACCCAGCGGGAACAAACCTTTGAATATCCCAACTGGTAAACAATTGTGACAGCACTACCAACAGAGATGTCAAGTTGAGCACTGAGTTGTTTGATGGTGATCCGTCGATCATCTCGAACGAGTGTGTTCGCACGCTCCACCATTGCAGGAGTCACAGCTGTGCATGACCAGGCCCGCACGCGGGAGATCAGACAGTCTTGCTTGACCTTGCGGCGATGATGACACACGCTTTGCCCAACAACTCACCGTGCTTTTGTCCACTGCCAGATCACCGTAGACATTCTGCAAGCGCCTATGAATATCTGAGATGCCCTGGTTTTCCGCCAAAAGAAACTCGATCACTGCCCGTTGTTTGCAACGCGCATCTGTTACAGATGCCATTTTAACAGCTCCGTACAGCGCTGCCACCTGTCGGAAGTCAATGAAACTATACGAGACGAAGCGGGAATGTTTGAAAATATTCCACAAGAAATTTCCGGTTTTTTCAACCAAAATTGGCCGAGAAAAAAAATGTGTTGCATTACTTATTGAACTGCCCTCGTATTTGTAGAATTGAAAAGTGATGATGAGGTAAAGGTAAGTGATGTGGCAAACATGGGTAATAATGAGGTTAATGTAAGTGAAATGCAGACTAGGGAATGTGTATCTGAGGACAAGCTATTGCCTATTGGGAACTATGAAACACTAATCTATGAGAATGGTAATAATAATAATATTAAAGAAAATATAAAGGGATGGAATGTAAATGTGTGTTTTCAAGAGAAAGGGGAAAAGTTTTTAGAAGTTTTGTGGAACAACTATGGAAACTGTATAAACAAAGATGCCTTTTGGAAAGAATTAGCAAAGGTAAGTGCAACCTTGTATCCGACATGGTGGACAATAATCCGTAGTGGACTTTATAAAAAATGGGGTGAAAACAGTAGGTTGTTAAGTGACAACACAGTGTTAAAAGGAACAGATGAAAACAAAGGTTTATGTTTAAATGTCGATGCTTTGCAAACAGAGAGGGATGTGTCTAAGTGTAGGAAAGAGACATTAGACTTAGGAACTAAAGAAATTGAAAATGATCTATTGTTTGAAAATACAGAAATAGACAAAGATGTTGAGTTAGGTTGTCCATATGTTAAAGTAAACATTGACAAGTGGGAAGGAAGAGTGTTAGTAGACACAGGAAGTCCTGTTTCTGCCATCACTTCTAGACTTAGAGATAAGCTCAGAAACTCTCAACATTTTCCTGAGATGCCAGTTGTTGGATTAAAAGTGAAAGGAGCTACAGGCAGAGCCAGCAAGGTAGTTAAGAAACAAGTGTTACTTACTTGTAAAATTGATAACCTAAATTTTGAACATGGATGCTTAGTAGTAGATGACCTGAATGAAAATTTCATTTTAGGTATGGATTGGATATTAAAAGTGAATGCTGGGTTTAATTTTACAGCAAAACAAATTTGTATTATAGAACCTGTTACGCAACAAAGCTGTGTAGTGAATTTGTTAATTTTAAACTGTGGTGACAGCTGTAACCACATTCAATCATTGTATCATGAAAATGAGGATGTTTATTACCTGGATGAGAACTTAGAGGAAGATGTAGAGGGTCACGAGTTTGAGAAGTTAGTAGAGAAAAAACTGGGGGAAGCTGAAAGCCTAAATAGTACACAGAAGGAAAAATTAAGAGAGTTATTATGGGAATTCCAGGATGTGTTTGATGATAGACCTGGTAGAGTGAAATATTATCAACGTAAATTACAGTTAAAACCTCATGAGCCTTTCTTTATAAAACCATATGGAATACCATTTGCAAAAAGAGACGCTGTGGAAAAAGAAATACAAAAAATGGAAAATTGGGAAGTTATAGAAAGAAGTCGCAGTGCCTACAACAATCCGTTGGTCATTGTAAAAAAGGGAGACAATAGCGTTAGGATTGTATTAGACTCCAGACATCTGAACAAGTATCTCATCAGAGAAAACGACCACCCAGAAAGTATAGATGAGCTGTTAGGTAAATTTGAGTGTGTCAAACATATGTCAAGCCTAGATCTCACCGCTGGTTTTCATCAAGTTGAACTTAGTCCTGATTCGAGAAAATATACAGCCTTTTTATATAATGGTAAATGTTATCAGTATACAGTCGTACCATTTGGTCTCAATGTATCAGTTGCGGAATTCATCAGAGCATTAGATTTTGTACTTGGTCATGAAACTAGTTCAAAATTAACCATTTATGTAGATGACATTTTAATCACTGGGAAAACTTGGGAAGAACACCTTGAACTATTAAGGGAGGTATTTACAAAACTCAGAAAGGGAGGAATGACATTAAAATTAGAAAAATGTAAATTTGGGCTAGAGGAGTTAAAATTTTTGGGACACATCATCACAGAACAAGGGATTTTGCCAGACAAAGACAAAATAAAAGCCATAGAAAATTTTCCAACACCTAGAAACAAGAAACAACTCAAATCATTTTTCAGCTTCACAGGATTTTACAGAAAATTCATCAGTAATCAAGCATTAAATGCAGTTTGTTTGTACAACTTACTTAAGAAAAATGTAGTGTGGGATTGGACACCAGAATGTGAAGATGCTTTTAACAAAATCAAAACACAACTATGTAACTGCCAACTTCTACATAGACCAGACATGTCAAGTACTTTCTGGCTAGCTACTGACAGCAGTGATGCAGGGTTAGGAGTACATTTATTTCAAGAAAAGGAAGTAAATGGAAAAATGGAACACCAAACAATCGCATTTGCCAGCAGAATTCTTCAAAAACATGAAAAACACTACACAGTGACAGAAAAGGAATTACTAGCTATACATTGGGGTTTTACAAAATTTAGAAATTACCTCTTGGGACATAAAGTAATAGTACAGACAGACCACAAAGCATTAAGCTATCTCCAAGAGTGCAGGTTATACCATAACAGACTCACCAGATGGGCCATGTTTCTCCAGCAGTTTGATTACGAAGTGAGGTACATTCAGGGAAAACAAAATGTGGTAGCAGACACTTTATCAAGACTACCTTTGGGAAGTGAATTGGAGGGAAGTAGTGAGGAGGATGAGAGAATTTTCAAAATTATGTATCTAAAGGGCATTAAAGAGGAAAAGGAAATACAAAAAATCTGTAACGACATTAGGAGGTTTCAGAACCATGATGACAACTGGAAACTAGTCAAAAGTTACATAGGAAAAACTGGGGGAGAAAAGGTAGAAGCATATTATAAAGTACACAAGGGGATACTATTCAGAAGACCTAAACCGGATTTAGACTATTGGAAACTGTGTTGGCCTGAGCAACAAATAGATACGCTCATTACTTATGTACATGAAAGCTTTGGCCACTGTGGCACCACTAAGTGTATTCAGAAAATACAGGAGAACATTTATTTTTACAACATTAGCAGAAGAGTAAAGAAAAAGTTATCAACATGTGACAGATGTCAGAGGGTAAAAGTGACTAACCAAACCACCAGGGGAATAATGCAGAACATATTACCCACAAATAAACTCGATCTCATTGCAACTGACATCTATGGACCGTTACCCAAGACAAGGGGGGGTTACAGTTATATTTATGTCATAGTAGACATCTTCTCCAAATTTATAAAGCTTTATCCCTTAAGGAAAGCTACCAGCAAACAGATAATTTCAAAAATTACAAGTAATTATTTCAACACTGTGGGAAAACCTAAGGCAATACTTTCAGACAATGGGTCTCAGTTCACCTCTAAATACTGGAAAACTTTTATTGAAGACACGGGAATTAAACACATTTTAATATCTGCTTGCCACCCGTCAAGCAACCCGGCTGAGAGATACATGAGAGAGATTGGAAGACTGTGCAGAACCTACTGTAGCCAGAACCACACTAATTGGTTAGAGTACATAAATAGTTTTGAAGAATTAATGAACAGCTTACAGCACTCTTCCACTGGATTTTCCCCACACAAAATAATGTACAACCAATACCCCGCTAGTTTCTTCACTGAAAACATAGAGTATCCACCTTGCAAAATTATGTCACCCCAAGAAAGAGAAGACTGTGTACGGGAAACCATGAAAAAACAAGGGGAATTGAGAAAAAGGCAACATGCAGCCAAGGGAAAAGCTACACAGTTCAAACCAGGGGACCTTGTACTTGTCAAGACACAAGAGAAATCAAAATTATTGTCAGCCGAACTTAAAGAGTTTTTTGATATTTACATTGGTCCATATGAAATAAAAGAAAGCCCACATCCTAATGCGTATAGATTTATCTTTACCAGATCAAGAAGGTTATTTGGATTAAGAAACATCACTGAATTGAAACCATATAAACATGATTAAGCACATTTCCCTGTTTGAATACAGTTACTTACCCATTTTCCGTAAAGCATGTTATCAGCAAAGATTTTACTTGGTGTGTCAAATAGCAACTACCACTCATCCTACAGACCCTGGAAAAGTTCCAGATCTCTGAGAGAATGTTTTTATATTTTTATTGTCACTATTGAATATTAAATTTTGAGACATCTTCTTTACTTGCAATGGGCAAGAAGGTGACAAACATTTATTATTTTCCTTTTGTATTATTGAATATGGGACATATTTGCACCAAATAAAAGACAATGTAAAAATTGTTGTGCAAGACCCATCATTTTGTGACTATTGTGTTCTTAGGCATAAGATTTGTGTACAATTTTCTACAGCTAATCAGATGTTCACCAAGTTTGATGTTTGTGTTATGTTGTGACCAATTTAAGTGTCCAATTTTGGTATTCATATGTTCTTGTACTGTCTTGACTGTGTCTCAATGGGAGACAATGTTTAAAAAACTCTTCCTTTTTTTGCAAATGCATATTATATTCATACATGTGACTTCTCTAGTGTTTGTATTTATATATCATGTCCATACTTATAATTCTGTTCTTTGTTTTCATTTCTTTTATGTGGCTCAAAAGGAGCAGACAGTTGCAATATTTTCTTATGGGCATATGACCTATCCATCTATGTAATATATTTATGTTCCTTCTATTATCTTGATTAATCTGTGGCTCAATGAGAACTGACTTTGAAATAATTTACATATATTTTTTATATATCTTAAAATCGCATGTGATATATTTGTGTCTGTTTTTGATCATTTTCCATGTGGCTCACTGGGAGCAAAGATTAACAGTTTTTTTACTTTCATATATTACTAAATATTTTTATTATGCTGTCATACTGAGAGCCATAACACAAAGTGCATTTGAAACAACACAGCTAAAATATTTGCAGGAAAAAGTCATTTTGAAACGGTGTAACGGGCATTGCATACATACACATTATGCATAGTAAAACAAAAAAAAATTATTAAAGTAGTACTTTTCCAAATTTTAACAATTTGACACATTTGTCCTAGTCGGCTAATATCATTAACGTTCTGTAAATGATATTACCTGAGGGGGGTATTGTAACGGAACATATTAAAGGCTTTACTTTACCGAAGTATGCGATACCCTCCAAATTCAACCAGTTTAATGAGTATTTATGATTATAGAAAAGTTATTGTGTATGTTAACAATGATTGCATAACATGTCTGCATAAACAGTCAACCCATTAAATTATACTGAGTAACTGACCCACACAAAAGTTTATATCACTTGATCACTGATACAGCAAATGTCATCATGTAAAAACACTAAGTTCATCTTAAATAATTAATATGAAGTACGAAAAATAGTGGCAACTTTGGTATTTTGGATCTCCTTAAATAAAAATCACCCAGCGAAACCTATTTGTTCACTACGAGCGGTTTCACTCAGTATTCACGAAATCAATCCTATTTTAGACGAAAACCAATGTAAGTCTTAATAATTAATGTTATTTACTTATTTATGCAAATTAGAGAAGTCAATTGACAAACTTCTAAAAAACAGCCTTTTTGTAACAAAGAATTATTCTGTCAAGTCAACAAATCTGTCTGTCATTTTAATAACATGTTAAATTATGTCACTCGATGCAAATTAATAACTTTTCTGCACAAATTATGATAACAGATGTACATGTGACTTGTAAACTATATCTCTTTTTAGTAGTTCTTTGACAATGTTATAAATACAAGCAGCAAGAACGGTCGGGAGGCAGTCGGAATGTCACTTTGGTAAAGTGTGTTTGTGTGTTATTGTTTGAGGTGGATAAACAGTGCAAAGAACATGTAACGGAAGTACTACTTTGTGTTGTGTCATGGTCTTTGGTGGACAGTGGAATTAAGATGGCCACCAGAGTAATAAATATTTGAAGTTTACATATTTGTTGGTTTCGCTCGTTCTTTATCATCAAAAGCACATAAAAAACACGGGACTTCATGTTTTTAACCCTAGACAACCAGATTTAGAGCCAGCATCAGCATCGAGAGACAGCAGCGATCCAGCAAGTAGCAGCGATTACCACAACACAATGCATTTTAATGGCGCCAATCTAACATCAAGTGCTAACAAGCTCCGTAAATGGGAGTGAAATAGTGCGATTTTAGCAATTAGCAATATCTACGACTAGGCGACCATTACATGCTGCAGACTGGTAGAAGAACTCCAAGAATTCTGCTGACATAACATTTCATCATGCTGATTTCAATGTCTCTGCAGAGTGGCATTTCTTTGTCACATCACATGGCAAAGGACCATTTGATGGTATTGCTAGCTGTTATAATGTCGGCGAGTCACAACACTAGCATCATCAATAGACTTGCTGCCCATGCCAGTCTGCAGTCCATCTACAACTCTCAGATAAAACACAGGTCTGCGATGAAAAAATTGTTTCAGATTTTTATAGTACTTCTTAAGGTATTTGTTGTTCTGAATACAGAAAAAATGGTGAAAAATTTCCATCACCCTTTGTTTACCCACAAATCACATGTTTAAGTTTTACTTTTAAGGTGTTTTTAAGATATGTACGAACTATAACTGTTCAGTAAAATCTAAATAATAACTTTAAAATATAATATTTTTAGCATAATAAGTTAACGGGCAAATGTGGTCCGTCTAAATTTAGGTTTCCATCATGAGATATCCTTTACTTTGCTAAAAAACGGTTCAGTAAAACTGGCAGAATCTGATGTAATTCTTCACAAGAAACTGGAATGGGGACCAAGAAAACAGCCACAAGGGAGAGTACCAGACACTACAGATGTGTCCTGACACTCCTGAGACGATGACCACAACCCTAGAGGATGGCCAAATCGGGCACACACGTGGGTCGGAACACCAACAATGAGAGGGAACCATCGGAGCCGCACCTCGCGGCCGCAGACGGCAAACAAAACACTCGACGTGGTGCGGACCACTACAAAGTGCCCAGGAAGAAACAGAAGTGGAGACCAACGAAACAGCCAGGATACAGAGCAAAAGACACTACAGATGATGACCGTGACCCCAGAGAGTGGCCAAGCCGGGCACAGATGGGAGTGGGAACACCAGCGATCAGAGAGGACCACGGGAGCCACATCTGGCAGGCATGGACTGCGGATGCGAGATGCGGCGTGGACCAACTAGGGAGTACTCAGCACCTTACAGGCATAAATACTGGACTCAGTTCGCCCAAGGACCATTCTTGGGTAGTGTCTGACGAAGATAGCGACTTATGCCGTCAAACTATCGTGCGAGAATGATGCGAACATGTGGCAGAAGTCCCATTTTTTCAAAATGTGGTAGAATCTGGTTCCTACCAGATTTGTTGCCAGTATGCTGTCTGCATCAGTATCCCTTCCAATCTTCCTCCCTCCCACTCCATCCACTGTCAGCTCTCCGCTGCAAGGTCAAGCTACTGTCACTATGGATGTGACCACCCTGCTGAGCACACTTCCATTGTTTCTTTGTTGAAGTGAAATTTAGTTTTGTGTTTATAATGGCTTCTAGAGGTTTTTTGAACTCTCCTGATTGTTTCTGCTATATCTGTGAGACTTACACTGTTAAAAAGCAACAGACAAGCATTACTGATTTTGTTAAAAAGGTATCTTTGCCTACTTTGGTATGAAACTGGGTGATCAAGACAAATCATAGGCCCCTCATAAAATATGTTCTGTGTGCGTAGAAGACCTAAGACAATGGTTTCAAGGTAAAAAGAAATCACTTCAGTTTGCAATACCTATGATTTGGAGAGAACCGAAAAATCGCAGTGAATGCTGTTATTTTTGCTCTTCCTGTATGCAGGATCTTAATTTTAAAAATAAAAAGGATATTTTGTATCTGAGAATTCCTTCAGCTAAGCACCCTGTTCCTCACAGGCTTTATTTATATGTACCTTGTCCCCAGCTACATTTGAAAAAATTTTAAGTGATGTTGATCAAGTGTCACAACGCAGTGATAATGATGACAATGATGGTAGTTATGAGCCTCACCCTCACACAATGATCCAAAACTATTCACACAGTCAGAACTAAGCAATTTGGTTAGAGACTTAGATCTTCCATAGGATACAGCCGAGGCCAAGGTTTTAGGGCTGAGGTTGAAAGAAAAAGGATTTTCTCCTGGAACATCCTTTTCTTGGTACAGGAGTGGAGAATAAGACATTGTGCCTTTTCTCTCTTGAGTGGGTGACCTCATTTTTTGTACCAATGTTCCTGCACTGATGGAGACATTCAGTATCAAACACAAACCTGATGAAGGGAATCTTTTCATTGATTTACCCAAAAGAAGCCCAAAAGCTGTTCTCCTACACAATGGCAAGCAATATGCATTTGTACCAATAGGACATTCAGCTCATTTTAAAGAATGTTATGAGAACCTTGAATTGGTCCTTAACAAGCTTAAGCACTCTGACCATAAGTGGACCATTTGTGGAGATGTGAAAAGGATCTCTATGCTAGTAGGTGAACACAGTTGCTACACAAAGTTCCCCTGCTTCCTCTGTGAATGGTATAGTCATGAACATAAACAACATTATGTTAAAACAGAATAGCCAGTAAGAAAAATTTTGGTTCCTGGAGTTAAGAATGTTGAGAAGGAGAATTTAGTGGATCCTAAAAAGCTTTTGCTTCTGACACTTCACATCAAGTTGAGACTGATGAATCAATTCATCAAAGCATTGTCTAAAGAAGTAGAGCATTTTAGATATCTTTACGAGCAATTGCCGCCTGGCCTCTCTGAGACAATACTTAAGGAAGGGGTATTTGTTGGACGTGATATAAGAAAACTCACTAAAGATGGACACTTCAAGCTGAAAATGGAAAACTGGGAAAGGAGAGCATGGAAGTCTTTTAAACAAGCAGTAATCCGCTTTATAGGAAATAAAAAAGATTCAAACTACAAGAATACTGTGTGGGGTCCTGCCCATTTGTCTCTTATAGAGTGCCTACTGGATGCTGCCTTCTCAGATAGCTATACAACAATTCAAGCAAATCACATTAAAGGTTTTTATTACAATAAAGTAAATTGACAATACTTAACTTTGGTTTACAATGGTGTCGCAAGCAATGGGCGACATGCAAATAATCAAAGTCCTTCACTAATTACAAAGTCCATGCAAGTTATTCACACTCGCTTATAATTCACTGCTACCGTCAATATCACTGCTCTTCTAGGCCTCTCTGCTACTGCCTCTGCTAGTGCCAATCTTCTACTGTCGGGCTGAGGCTGGCAGGAGCGGCGCTTGTATTCTATTTGGCTGAAGGCTGCTCTCGTCATCGTGCAGTCCTTGTCAGCAGTCTATTGGCTGACATCGTCTCGCAGCCTTCTCTGCTCTCGCGTTCTTCATCTTCGTGCTGGTGCTTGTGGTTATGCCGGAACATTCCTCACCCACAAAGCAATGGACCGTTGTCATGTAGGGAGTGCAATCATGGCAGGGGAGGCAGGAGTTTGACGCACCACTGGGCCAGAAACTTTGGCTGCAAGGGACATCAAGCTTCCAGCCAGGACAAGAGGAGGCAGAGGAAGTGAAGGCTCCGTCTCCCTGGGGTCATTCTGCAGTGTTGTAATGACACCCTCTGGTGGCTGCTGAGGCCACACTGTCCTACGGATGCGTGAATCAGGGGGAAGAGACACTGACAGATCATCGTGCACATGGCAGAGGTGAAGTTGATTTTGATGTTGGTTCTGCAAGCCATCTGGACCTGAAATAAGATGCATACAAGTGCCAAGTCGACAGACGTTCTCGCCTCACGCCCACTGCCTGCTGCTGCTAAAAACCCTGTAAAAGACAATATGATGCAGTACGAAGTGATACTTGCAGCCTTCCTTTGGCGCCAGATACTGAGGATGGTGGAGCAGTGTCTGATGGGGGTGACTGTGAAGCAATTCCACCACAGATGGTCCATCTCATGGGTGCACACGATATGAGGTAAGAAACAGTTGCAATGCTTGATACCTATGTGTGCAGAGCAGAGTTGGGCCATCTGCTGCTTGAAGGTTCTAACAGAACGTTCCGCTTTGCTGTTTGAATGTGGATGGAATGGTACACTAGTTAGATGCTTTATGCCATTGTGTTCACAGAATGTTTCAGATTCATTTGACATGAACTGAGGTCCTTTGTCTGACACTATTACTTCAGGTAACCCTTTGAGGCAAAAAGTAGAGGACAACACTGACATTGTCGAGTTCATTGGCATAGCAAAGGGAAACTTGCTATACGAGTCAACCACAATCAACTAGCGAGTGTTCCTAAAAGGTCCCGCAAAGTCTATGTGCACATATTACCATGGTTAGTAGCAACTTTCCTTCTCTGGTATTGTTACATTCCATCCTGGATTTTACATTGTTTGATTTTTGTCTGACAGCTTTCCTTCCATCCTAACCCTGTGCTATTTCCTTTGTTACTACATTCTTTTGCATCTGCTACACTCAATGCCATTCCTTCTTTCTTTACTTTCCTGTGTTTCTCTTGTTGCCTTACAAACCGCACTACACGCTCTACTTATGAGCCACACTGTATCAACCATCTCGGCCGCGCGCATCAGATGGCCTCAAGACCACGCTGATTGTTAGTGCAGCATCTTAGGTCCCACATTACTCCAGCCGATATAATGAAGCCTACACCTTTAAACTGATCACGCTCCCTGTGTCAATTACTGGATTTTTGCGTGTTATCTCCCACACTTTTCCGGTGCCACATGATCTTACATCTCTAACTATAAACCTCTCCCCACCCCCTACACTTTCCCCGTTCACACCCACTAAATCCACCTCTTCCAGTAATACCTGCCATCCCCCTTACGCTTATCTGCCTTTAAACCTGCTACCTGCAGTAATATACATATATTTATTATTGATTAGTTATTTTCTAATTTTACCTTTGTGACTTCTCGCAAATTTGAGTGAGTTTTCGCTTTCCACTATCGTTGTCTAGCTTTTTTCCCCCTTGTGCATCCATTTTGTCCTTTTCGTACTTTTCACACGTATTTGGATGTATTTTTGTGTAATTTTTCAGACGTAATTCTACTTTCTTACGTAATTTTTCGCATTTTTTGCACCACCACAGATCCATTCTCCTTCCTTCTGCGTCAATACAGAAAAGTTTCCTTATTCCTAGCCAGATCCCAGTCCCACATACTGTTTCTGCGTTGTTGTTTGGCTCATGAAATCCCCCCTAATAGCCTTACCATCATATTACCCATCTCTGGTTGCCACCACTCCTTCCACAATGACCTCCACCTGTTCAGATTCTGCCAATCCTTAGCCCTCACCAACATAGTCCTGCAAAACCATATCAACCAAGCATAATCCTCCTTGCAGTACCTTCTCTAAAATGGTTCAAATGGCTCTGAGCACTATGGGACTCAACTGCTGTGGTCATAAGTCCCCTAGACCTTAGAACTACTTAAACCTAACTAACCTAAGGACATCATACAACACCCAGCCATCACGAGGCAGAGAAAATCCCTGACCCCGCCAGGAATCGAACCCGGGAACCCGGGCGTGGTAAGCGAGAACGCTACCGCACGACCACGAGATGCGGGCGCAGTACCTTCTCTCCATCCACAAAATTCTCCTGCTATGCAATCCCAAATTCCTGGAACCCATAACACACATTGAACCCCTTGCCCTGCAGGAACTTGAGCAACATGCACAACGCCACCTTAAAAAGCTCTCCATCCTACTCACTTCCTACTCCCGCCTCGGAGTACCACTGCCCACCACTTCTACAACCATCTCCAAACCACCCCCACGCCCCCTCATAGCTGACAAACCCTGTCTCGCAGACCTAATACATTTACCCCACCCTCCAAAACTCCCTCCCACCACCACACAGAACCCAGAACCTAAACAGACCCACAACACAGTTATGAACCTTTCCTCCAAAAGCCTTAGCCCCACAGAAATTTCAGTCCTTTCCAAAGGCCTCACCTTTTGCCCCACAACCCAAATTCAACCATGTTGGACTATTTAAAGACCTTCTCTCCTCCCGGTCCCTACAGTGGAAATACATTTTCTCGCTACCAACCCCACCAATCAGACTTAACCAAAGACCAAAATTGAACCTTGCCTAACTCAACTGTGATCCACCCCCACTGCCTCCAAACCACCCCCTGTTAACTTTCCAGAATTTCTTAACCTCGAACCTTGCCTCAACATGCAAACTAACCTTATATCCACAGAAAGAACTGCAGTCTACCATCTAAAAACTGATCTCTATCTTATAATCCTACCTGCTGACAAAGGCTCCACCACCGTTGTTTTGAACCGCAAGGATTACGTGGCAGAAGGACTCCATCAGCTGTCAGATACTTCCACCTACAAACCGTGCCACAGTCATCCAATTCCAGTAATCCAGCAGGATCTCCAGTCACTACTCAAATCCTTAGGCCCATCCCAGAACCTCTCCCCAGAGTCCATCTCTCTACTTACCCCCACCATTCCCCGCACTCCCACCTTCTATATGATTCCTAAAGTCCATTAACCCAACCACCCAGGACGCCCCTTTGTGGCCAGTTACTGAGCCCCCACTGAGAGAATCTCTGCTCGCCTAGACCAACACCTTCAACCTATTACCCAGAACCTATCCTCCTATATAAAAGATACCAACCATTTCCTCAACCGACTCTCCACAGTTCCTGTCCCTTTACCACAGGGTGCCCTGCCTGTCACTATTGATGTCACCTCCCTGTACACTAACATTCCTAATGCCTATGGCCTTACTGCTGTCTAACACTACCTTTCCAGACGACCTATGGATTCTAAACCAACAACCTCCTTCCTGGTCTCCATGACCAACTATATCCTTACCCACAATTACTTCTCCTTTTAAGGCACTACCTACAAACAAATCCGCAGTACAGCTTATAGCAGCCGCATGGCACCATCCTATGCTAACCTATTCATGGGCCATCTAGAGGAATCCTTCCTAAAAAACCAGAATCCTAAACCCCTCACATGGTTCAGATTCATTAATGACATCTTTGCTATCTGGATTGAAGGTGAGGAAACCTTATCCACATTCCTCCAGAACCTCAACAACTTCGCCCCTATTTGCTTCACCTGGTCCTACTCAACCCAACAAGCCACCTTCCTAGATGTTGACCTTCACCTCAGACATGGCTACATCAGTACCTCCATCCATATCAAACCTACTAACCACCAGCAATACCTCCACTTCGACAGCTGCCACCCATTCCATACCAAGAAGTCTCTTCCGTACAGCCTAGCCACCCACGGTTGTCGCATCCGCAGTGACAAGCAGTCCCTCTCAAAATATACCGAGGGTCTCACTGAAGCCTTCACTGACCGTAATTATCCTACCATCCTTGTACAAAAACAATCTCCTGTGCCTTATCTTTTCAGTCCGGACACAGAGGAGCATTCCCCTCATAACTCAGTACCATCCGAGACTGGGGCAACTGAATTACATTCGCTGCCAGGGTTTCGATTACCTCTCGTCATGCCCTGAGATGAGAAATGTCCTGCCCACTATCCTTCCCACCCCTCCTACCGTGGTATTCTGCTGTCCACCGAACCTACACAATATACTCGTCCATCCTTACACAACCCCTGCTCCCAATCCCTTACCTCATGGCTCATACCCCTGTAATAGACCTAGATGCAAGACCTGTCCCATACATCCTCCTACCACCACCTACTCCAGTCCGGTCACTAACATCACCTATCCCATCAAATGCAGGGCTACCGGTGAAACCAGTCATGTGATTTACAAGTGAAGCTGCAACCTCTGTGCTGCATTCTATGTAGGCATGACAAACAACAAGCTGTCTGTCCACATGAATGGCCACCAACAAACTGTGGCCAAGAAACAAGTGGACTACTCTGTTGCTGAACACGCTGCTAAACATGATATCCCTCATATTAATGACTGCTTCATAGCCTGTGCCATATGGGTTCTCCCCACCAACACCAGCTTTTCTGAATTGCGCAGGGGGAACTTTCCCTGCAATACATCCTATGTTCCCGTAACCCTCCTGGCCTCAACCTTCGTTAGTCACTGTCCTCACCCATCCAGCCCCCTCCCTGTTACCATTCCAGCACTACACAGCCGTCATTTCACTGCCACACCCAGTCTTTTAATTTCTTTTATTTCTCTCCTTTCCGCTACTTACCCCCTTCTCTCCTGCCCTCCATCTAAACTGCACTTGACTGTCTACCACTCCCACCATACTACCCCTCCCCCTCTCCGCCCCAGCCTCCTCCTTACCCCCACCTAGTCACCAGTCCCATCATGCACTGGTGCTGCTGTTCGCAGTGTGGTCTCAGCTCTCTGAGATTGCAGATGTGTGTGCAAGTTGCGTTTATGTGAGCGCGTGTGTGTGTGTGTGTGTGTGTGTGTGTGTGTGTGTGTGTGTGTGTGTGTCTACTGCTGACAAAGGCCTTAATGGCCGAAAGCTTAATTGAGTGAATCTTTTTATTGTGCCTATCATGACTCAGCTTCTCCTCTATATGGTAAGTAGCAACTTCCCTTCTGTAATATTGTTACATTCCATCCTGGATTTTCCATTGTTTGATTATTACCATGGTTATTGTGACTTAGGCCAAGCAGAGAATTTTTGTGATGGAGCTGACTGATTTTCTGCACATGCATGACACTATGACATCATCTGTTCTATTTGGGTACACTGCCAAGTACAGTGCCGATGTGCTAACTGTTTTGTACGAACAGTCCCCCAGTGTCCTTGGTGAAGTAACTGCAACACTTTTTTTTGCAAAGCTTTAGAGATCAACACACGTGACTGTCCACTGTCTATTTGTGCAAGGATGCTATGCAAGGAACGAGGCCAAGTTGTGTGAATGTATTTTAGCAAAATTTTCAAATCTTAATCATCCTCTGTGGTCTGTGCAATTGTCCTATAGTTCAGAAGAAATGACTGAACAATCCAGAATTCTGAGCATCAATGTGAGAACAAGATGCAGCTGAAACATCGAAGTCTGTATCTGGGCCAATCGGAAGATGTGAAAGTGTGTCTGCATACCATGTTAAGCCATCAGACGATACACAATCTCAAACTGGTATTGAGACAACAACAAAGCCCATCTTTGCAATGTTAGTGCAGTTCATACAGGAACTATTTTCATCAGATTAAACAAGGACTGCAGGGCTTCTGATCCATTACTAAGTAGAATTTTCTGCCATACAAATAGTGATGGAATTTTGTGACACCATACAAAGTAGCCAAAGCCTCCTTCTCAATTTGTGAATAGTTACTGTGAGCTTTGGACAACACTTTTGATGTGAAAGCAATACATCTGTCTTTATCACAAATTCTGTGCAAAAGCACTGCACCAATTCCGTAAAAGGAAGCATCAACTTACAATACAACTGGTTTGTCAGGATCAAAGTGATCTAAGCATCGATCACTGAGCAATACTTCTTTAAGCTTTTGAAAAGCTACTTGGCACTCATCTGTCCAAACAAAGGGGACATTCTTGTCATGCAAGTGATGCAATGGAGCTGTGATTTGCGCAGCATTTAATATGAACCAAACGTAATAGTTCATTTTGCCTAAGACAGACTGCAAGTTTGTAACATTGTGAGGAACTGGCAAATCTCATATGGTTAATAAATGCGACTGAAGATAATGTACACCATGACTGTTTATGACATGACCAAGATACTGCAACTCAGGTTTTAAAAAATCACACTTGTCCAGTCTACACTTTAGTACTGCATCAGACAGCACATGAATTAGAGCATGTAAATTTGCAATATGTTCTTCAGGTGTATGACTGCTACAACAATATCATCCAGATAGTTTGAACAGTATGGCACTTGTGCAGTCAGCTGATCCAAATACGGCGGGTGTGGAAGCACTGCCACAAGGCAAATGCAGATATTTAATCAAGCCTGAATGAGTATTTACTACACACACTTTTTGAGATTCTTGAGTGCCTAATGGATGCTGCCTTCTCGGATAGCTATACAACAATTCAAGCAAATCACATTAATGGAATTTATTACGATAAAGTAAATCAACAATACTTAACTTTGGTTTACAATGGTGTGGCAAGTGATGGACAGCATGCAAATAATCAAAGTTCTTTGCTAATTACAATGTCCATGCAAGTTATTCACACTCGCCTATAAGTCACTGCTATTGTTAATATCACTGCTCTTCTAGATCTCTCTGCTAGTGTCTCTGCTAGTGTCCATCTTCTACTATCCAGCTGAGGCTGGCAGAAGCGGCGCTTATATTCTCTTCAGCTAGAGGCCACTCTTGTCATGGTGTGGTCCTTGTCAGTGGGCTATTGGCTGACATTGTCTCACAGCTTTCCCTGCTCTTGCGTTCTTCATCTTCATGCCAGTGCTTGTGGTTACAGCAGAACATATTGTTGCTGGTTTGTTAACTAATTACAAACTATTGGCCTGCAACATGAGTGTTCATATTCATTTCCTTCACTCTCACCTGGACTATTTTCCAGAAAATCTTGGAGCTTGTCAGTGAAGAACAAAAATAACGATTCCATCAAGACATAAAATAAATGGAACAAAGATACCATGGATGCTGGGACGTGAACATGATGGCTGACTACTGTTGGATGTCAAAAAATGAAAATCCTCAACTCCACAGCATGGAAAGTACAATAAGAAGTTTGGAAGGGAAAAGGAAACATTACTACACAGCTTTGTAATAGTGTAGCAATAAAGCCTTATCAACTTTTCTTACTCTATGCGTAATGTAGTTTAATAACGTTGTACACAAATGATGCTGATATGAACAATGGCATTTTTAGGATTTGTCCTAAAAGTTTTACCTCTTTTTGTAGACAAACCTTACACATTAGAAAAAAAATATCATTTCTGAAATCAGCACCAAAAACTACATAAAAGACAGTTATCTAAACTACAATAACTTTCAAAAATATTTTTTTGAAGACCTGTGTAATGACACCCACAGAATTGTCTGAATGGTGCTGCAAGAACATTGCAGGGTGTCACTTTCATTATACTACTAACAATGAGTACAACGAAGATGAATCTCTCCTTCAAGAGCTGTTTCCACAAATTCACACAATTGTAGATACCCACAAGTTACATTGAGTTATTCCCACTGGCCATTACAATATCCAAATGAAAGGTTTCTCAAATTCACTAGACATCATAAATGAATATCTAACTAGGACCTAATGAGACTCATACCTGGGTGATATCGCAGAGTTGTTTCATGTGTGTACAAAGCTCACTCGTAGCTTGGATGTGTTTTGAATGTTAATGAAGGTACCAATGAAGTTTCAATTAGCTTCCTACATCCTCAAGGGCCTTCACCTTCTTATGAAACCTGTGAGAAACCTGACATCTTAACTGTCGACAAGGAGGACATTCTTACAAAGGGTGATGTGAGAACAGCAACAGAGTGAATGTATTTCCTTTCACCAAAAGACGCACAAACAATGTTGTATGTTGCTTCCCGGTATTGGGGTGCAGTAATTCTAGATAATATATATTTGTCATATTTGTTTCTGTAGATCTGAACCTGTTTAGCATACCTTCCAAGCATGTCTTCAGCTGGGATGGCTATATCATTTTTTTGCATCACTGAAGGTCAGATGTCATAGTGTGTGGCCTTGCATGTTATAAATGATTGCTGTTGGCCCGTTGATTGTACTAACTTAATGTTGTGTCATAACACACCTCTTTAACAATAAACATAGCTTTCAGTGGTATGTATCATAATGTTGTAGTCTTAAATGTCAAGCTCATTGACCTCAATTGTGTATATTCTTTTAATATAACAAAATTGCATATAACTGAAAAGATTACCTGGTTCACAATTCTGTCTTTATTAGAATATAAGTTACAGCTGTTTTTGTCAGCAGCGTTTGTCAAATTTTCTGCACATTTTTAGAACTTTGAGTGGCTGTAGATGACTTACTTACTTGCATTTAAATCCTTTAATTTAATATTTTTCATTCTATTATCATGTACAATGAACACACCAAATTTTATGAAAATGAAAGAGAGCCAGGTTGGCATCTGTGTTGATCTGACATGGAATGAATCAACTAGAATTTTCTAATATCAAAATGTAATTCCTTTTAAAATGCTATTTAACAGTTTAATGGTCCATATTTTTCTGTTGGTAAAAATGTATTACGCTCATTTTGTTAAAATTCAGGTCCTAATTGTGAAATTGTTGTGACTAAGGAATTACAGTGTTCAAGAAAAATCTTGAACCTAACACTAACTTATAAATAGAAGTGTGCCAAAAGTTCATTTCAGTTTGGGATTTGTTATGATGCAAATTCTTGTGGAAGAAAGTTTTTAAATATTATGAAGAAATGTGACAAGGAGTGTTTCAACCACATATATGAGGACCTGTTCCAAAAGTTGCAAATGCCAATGGTCATCTACAGTTATGTTACGATATTGCAAGGAGATATCTAACTTTATTAGCATTTGTAAGTATTGCTTGCCAATGATAATTATACTGTGCTACTGTGCAGTAGTGATTGTTTAACAAACCAGAAGTGCACTATTAATGAATGATATTTCATATTCTATTTAACAATATTCAGCTACACGTGGAGATTTAAAAGAATGAAATATAAATAGTTTATGTTGCTAATTTTGGGAAGAATATTTATAATAGCAATAATTACTCACAGCATCTTTAGGTAGAACACTTATACGATCCCAGATTATGTGTTGTGCTTCTTCAAAGAGGAAATGTTCAAATAACTGACTGAAGCCATCAAGCTCCATCTGAACTATATGTCTTCTGCTGGCAGGTGCTGTTTGAGTCAATCTGTTTAAGGAATTCTTCATATCAGAAAGTACTTTTTGATTCCTAGATTGTTTCAACTCCTCAAATAGTGTTAAATTTGGCAATGGTTTCTGTTGAAAAATATAGAATTATGGCAACAAGTGGTAAAAAATAACAATAATACTATCAAAATATAAATATATTATCACCTGTAAATTTAGGGTTTATTAGATCCATGTGATCAGATATTGTGGTAACAATAGATACTGATTTATTGGTGTTTGTTCAAGAGTATTCACTAGTTAATCTTTTTCCTACTTGCTGAATGACATGCACTTTTGGAAACACGTAATTTGTACTGAAGGACAAGGATTTTTATGTACCATCCTACTGATACAAAATATTTAGACAAGCTTAGACAATAAGTGAATGTCTCCTTCAAGCCTTCACTGACTATTTCATACACTGAATAAACCCACTACATAAATGAATGTATGTGTAGAAAGAGGGAGTTTCTAGCTGTACAAAGAGTGTTTTTCCAAATATATGTGACTTTTTAATACTTTATATCTATACAGAAACACAACCGTAATGAAATACACAAAGAAACTATAAACATATAAACATTATATTACATTGCACTAAGCGATGAACATGCAAAAGAGGGGGGGAGGGAGGCAGAGGGGAGGAAGGAGTCAATGGAATGTGGATAGGGAACAGTTATAAAATTTACAAAAAGCATACTATTTTATGATGAGCAAGTACGATAATGTGCATTTGCATTTAATCTACATAAATATAAATGACCTGCCACCTGACTTGTACCCTATTGCCTATACGTTTTATAATACCGAAAGAAAGGCATATGTCTACATATACTCATTTGCAAAATCACAGAATCTTACAAGTTCTTTATGACTTTACTCTTGTTTTTGATATGTGACGTGTTAGAGGCCGTCATAGGATGTTATGTGCCAATGACCTTGCCACAGTGGTAACAACAGTTCTCATCAGACCACCGAAGTTAAGTGCTGTCAGGCTTACCCAGCACCTGGATGGATCACCTTCCAGGTTTGCCAAGTGCTGTTGGCAAGCGGAGTGCATTCAGTCCTTGTGAGGCCAATTAAGAAGCTACTTGATTGAGGAGTAGTGACACCGGTCATGAAAGCTCACAATGGCTAGGAGAGTGATGTGCTGACCACACGCCCCTACGTATCCACATCTGGTGATGCCAAGGGCCGAGAATGACATGGTGGCCACTCAGCACTGATGGACTTTCAGGGCCTGTTCAGATGGTGTTTTTTTGCTTATAGGATGTATGTAATAATTGATACTGCTTGATTATTAAGTTATTCATAAGGTGTGATTTGAAACTTATTTCTAGTGAAGTCATTGTGCACATTTCCTTTATTTCAGTAAATACAGTGGAGCATTCTCCAGTATTTTAAGTCTACCAGAAGTAATTATGTTTAGTTAAGGAACTCCAAGAATAGGTTCTGTATACCAAAATTATGAAAACAACTATATTTATGTCTATACTCTGCAAACTACTGTGAAGTGTATAATGGAGGATGTTTCCCATTGCACCACTTATTGTGGCTTCTTAACACTCCTTTCACACATGGAGCACAGGGTGAATGACTGCTTAAATGCCTCTAAGTGCACTAAAATTAGTCTAATCTTGACTTTGTGGCCTCCATGAGAGCTATACATTGAGGCTGCAATACATTTAAAACTGATTCTTGAAACTTCATAAGCCTGCTACTTTCTTTATCTATGACTGCACCTATGTGATCATTTCATTCTACATCCTGATAAATTGTTGCTCTCTGTTATTTGTATGATGTCACCAGTTCCAGTTGTGACTCACTGATATTGTAGTCAAATGATCTCATGTCTTTTTGTTCCATGAGGTGCCCTACTTTACATTTCTGAAGGTCTGAAGCAATTTTAAATCTCCCCACCACTTTGAAATCTTATCAATATCTTTGTGCAGCTTTCTTCAGACAGCACTTCATTACAGATCACTACACCATATCTGAAAAGTCTGACTATACTATTTGCAGTGTCTACCAGTTCCTTAAAAAAAAAAAAAAATGAACAGCAAGGATCCAAAATATTTCCCTGGAGCACACCTGAAGTTACTTTAACCTCTGTCAATGATTCCCAATCTAAATTAATATGCTGCATTCTCCTTACAGAGAAATCCTCAATCTTGTCACAAATTTCATTTAATATCTCTTATGAAGGTTCTTTCATTAATAAGTGTTGGTGTGATGCTGAGTCAAATGCTTTTTGGAATTCAAGATATACTGCATATCCCAGATTGCCTTGATCCATGGCTTTCAGAACGTGATGAGAGAAAAGCACTAGTTGGGTTTTGTATGACCAATATTTTGGTATCTATGTTGTTTGACATGGAGTAAGTTGTTCTGTTCAGGATACGTCACTACATTTGAGCTCAGGATAAGATCTAAGATTCTAGAACTGATGGATGTCAAATACGTGGTCCAGTCACATTGTAACCACTAACTATGTTCAATGTCAACTTCAACCATGGTAGCACGCAAACAGTTTATAAACTTAGTCTTTTCGGAAATTCTTCCACCCTCGGCATTAAAGCCAATGATCATGCCCTTTTGGACATCAGATAAATAGCTCTGATTCCACATTGAAAGCAATAACCACTCACAGATGGCAGGTGACATCACTAGCAGTGGAGGGTTTATGAAGTGTGTTGGGGGGGGGGGGGGGGGGAATGCAGAAAACAGTGCAGTCACCAATAGTGCAGAAATGGAGTGATTTAACTGACATCAAAAAGGGCATGATGATCAGCTTTTTGGCAAAGAGTGGAAGCATTTCCAAAAAGGCTAAGTTTACAAACTGTTCACATGCCACTGCGGTATGCCATGTTGGCAAAACTGTGTTATCCAAACTCAGCACTGAGGCAGCTGTTGTGCACCACAAGCCATAGAAGACAGGGTTGAATGACAGCTGTGGAGATGTATACATGCAAATAGATGCGCAACTCTTGAGCAACTGTCTGCCCAGATGAAAGAAGGGTCTACAAACAGGGTCTCCTCAATGATCATTCAGTGAGCATTGCTGCTTATCAGCCTCTGCAGCAGGTGCATGGTTCATGCAACCATGTTGACAACTACTGATCAGTGATGAAGACTGGAATGTGCATGCCAATACTACAACTGGACTGGCACTCAAACTTCCGGATGTCAGACACTCAGATCAGTACCAAACATTGTATGTCGATAAAGTATCAAGGAAAACTCTGATTTAGTTTGTACTATGTACTGTCATCCAACAGAATGGACGACAACATTAATTAAAAGTATCGCCTGAACTACAGGGCACAAGAAAAGCATAACTGTGAGTGACTCATACGTATAGCTTCTGTGGGGAAGTTGATAGTGTTAGATCATCATACCAAGGGTCCTTGGTTCAAATCCCAATGACGGCAATTTTTTTAAATGTTTTATGTGTGAAAGTGTTATGTGGGACTATTAATACTGCCAAATGTGTGATGAAATTGTTTATTTATTGTAATGCTCTGATTGTTTATGTTTGTTCTGTGAAACTACAAATGCACTAGCTGCTTCATTGGGAATGGTGTCTGTTGTGTCGCACATCGACAGAACACCACACCTATCTATACAAATGTACTCTGTAGGTCTGCTACTTTCAACCGATAAGTGAAAGCAGACTGCCAAAAGTACATTGCTACAAACTCCAAAATGTCCTTTTACATATCAGAAAAATGTTCTCCCATGTCACGCATAAACAGTGAAAAAAAAAGAAAAAAAAAGTATCATCAGTGTAGTCTGAGATTTTTTGCATGATGATCTCATGCCCTACCAACTCATCCACCCGACATCTGCAAACCAATCAATCAGTTACACTTTTCCTATTCTTCGTAGTTCTGGTGCTACTTTTACTTACCTTTTACACATGTTATACTGGACGACAGCACATAGCACTAACTAAATTGGAGTTTCGGTTGATACTATATTGACATACAACATTGGGTACCTATCTGAGTGTCTGACATCTGAAGGTTTGGGTGTGAATGGCGACACAGGGCCTTTTCAGATGAATCACATTTTATGCTTAATTGGTCAGATGACTGTTGGCATGTACAGTGTGAAACTTGCGAAATCAAACAGGCTGCAACAATTGAGGGAGCATTTTCATCTGGGGAATGCTTTTGTGGCATTCCCTGAGTGATCTCATAATGCTGGACGGCTGGGAGGCACATTGGATCAACACAAGTAAGCTTCTATCCTTGGGGACTATGTCCACCCCTACATGCAATTTGTTTTTCCTTGGCATGATGGCATCTACCAACAGGACAACGCAATGTGTCAAACAACTCACTGTGTATGTGCATGGTCCAAAGAGTACCAGGATGAGTTTACTGTACTCCCCTGGCCACCAAACTCCCCAGATTTAAACCCAATTGAGTACCTGTGAGACCATCTGCTCATGCCATGGATCCTCAGCTAAGAAACTTAGTGCAGATGGCCATGGCACTGGAGTAAGCTTGGCTCCACATCCCTGTCTGTAACTTCCAGAACCTCACTGACTCCTTTCCTCCACATCTCACAGTGGTCCACTCTGGAAAATGTCATTATTCAGGCTTTTGACAGTTGGTCATGTTAATGTGACAGGACAGCATATGTTGGATGGTAGTTTTGTTGGTCACTTCTGTAGATGGGTGTGACCTTTGCATTCTTCCAGCTACTGGGCAAAGTTTTTTGTTTGTTCGATGGGTGACATTATGGTTAAAAGAGGGGCCAAGTCAGTTATACTTATTAGGACAAGCAGAAACAAATTCAGTTTCATAGACATGGCGTAATGGAAATTCTTTATTTTGCCCATATGGGAATCAGGGTGTCTTTGAAGTTACAGCAATCTGAAGTGTGACTGATGCCAACTTAACAAAGTGTAATATTTTTTTTAATTGGCACCAGGGGTACAGGTGCAATCCCTTGCACCACTTCTGCTCCATCCTGCACATCCAGCAGAACTGGCACAAGTGTACATGTTTTATCATGGGTGAAAGCCTGGAAAGCTACTACACATAGTTAAGTGTGCCTACATCAATGCACTTGTTACATTAATAATTATGCAGCAAGCTCCAGTATTTTGTGTCACTTCATGTTTTGGCATAATAGATGGTGCTGTAATCAACACAATCTGTTGAAACTTTATGGTACCTCAGGAAATTACCAGACAGATTACATCCTATGAGGATAGAAGGGCGGTGTTATTATATTATGTAATGTGACACTAGTGTTTTATAGCAAACCAACATGGTTCTCCAGAATGTAACACATTACAGTGTCCACATTATTGGTGTAATTACCTTCAAATATGGCATCAAAGTCGAAAGTGGTTGTAACAGGTCATTGGTTTGTTTATCAATGCAGTAACAACTACATTTAGCATTACTCAGGAACAACAACTTGGACACAGTAGTATTTTGTTCCCTACGGGGTGCTTTTTTAATGTGAGTACCCTTGCCTCACTCCATCAGGGTGCTTGTCTTAGGTGTGTCCCCTTGACTCTCACAAATCTTCATGTTTTACTGAAGCTAATGTTCAAAATGGTGGCTGTTTACTGTAATACACATTGCAACCCTATTTCTGAAAGACAATCCCACATCTGTAAATGTCTCTTTGCTAATGTTTACACATTCAGTGATAAGTTGCTGCTACATATTTGCAGGAGTTGTAAGTATGTCTATGTAACACTTCTCTTTTAGTGGACCCCCCAGGAATAAATCAGTAGGCATCAAACTGGTGAATGCAGAGTCCATCTCATCCAATCAATCAACCAGGATAATATTGATTCAGAACTTCGCGAGATATCCATGAATATTATGCTGGACAGCCATCATGCTGAAACCACATATCCTTTTTTGTTTGAACTGGGTCATCTTCCAGTAATATTGGAAAATATTTCCCAATATTTCCTAAAAAGTTGTCATACCTTCAACCATTCACATTACTGTCTATGAAGTATGGGCCAATTATCTGGCTACTTAACACAATGCACCAAACAGTGGCACTGCAGGAGCATTGAAGTTCACTTTGCCTTAATCAGAGGGGATTCTCCACTATCCAATAATTCATATTATGCTGATTCATGTGGCCATGATTTGTAAACATTGCTTCATCAGAAAAAATACCTGTGAATGAAAATCATCATTGGCTGCTAGTTGTTGTTGTATCCAACTGCAAAAGTTCAAGTGGCCTTGAAAGTTGACCCCATTTAGGATTTGGCACAGCAACAGGTGATCTGGGTGGTATTTGTGTTCATGTAGTATGTGCAGAGCACTTCAAGCAATTTACCATGAATTAATGAGAGGCTATGCAGCAGTTACAGCTAAAATATCCTCTATAGCGTTTTCATCAGTCACATGCCATGGTCAGATGTGTGTGGATTGAACATTTCCAGTTGCAGTAAATAGTTGGATAATACTGCAAAATGTCATTGGATGAGGAACCTTCCTCGCAGGAAACAGGTTCATATACCATCACCAAGCTTCTCCTACATGCCTAGCCTATTTGGCGCAAAGTATCAAGCAATGATGTCTACCCTCTCTGCAATTATCAACATCATTGCACACACAGGAAGAGATGTCTGCAGTTCAAATGTTTGCAGTAAAGCGAACTGCGACTGCTTCAAGCTGCTGTTACCTTGTCCATCATTCACGGTACAGTCACAGTCATGCTCGACACATTGGAACTACATCCTTGTATCAAGATATAGTGCACATACAGCAAGCAACAAGAGTCTGACGATGGACTGCAACACATGTTCGCCATCCTTGCAACACAGACGGTTATCTGAATGGTACAAAATGTATTGCAGACAATGGTTAACATATCAAACATTCCCCTATCACTTTTCAATGGTTTGTAAACCATTTTGATTTGTGTCAGTTATAGCACCATCAATCATGTAATGATAATTTTTTTTCCCCGGAGAATCCATATCTACAATAAAAACTGGGGGTTCCTGTTGAAGATTTAAAAGTTGAACCCCACCCTCACCCAACCCCTGGAGGTGGGGCAAGGGGGTCAAGTGTAGTGTCACTGAACGTCTCCTTATGAGATGAATGACTTGTATTAAAACCTTTTTCTCAACAGAGCTGTAGTGTCCCAGACATTTCCACAAACAGTCTTAACCACGCCACACTGTGTGTGACTCTGTGTGTGTGTATGTGTGTGTGTGTGTGTGTGTGTGTGTGTGTGTGTGTGTGTGTGTGTGCGCACCTCACTTTTGATTTCTGAGATCTTGGATAGTAAAAGTATTCCCATGTGCTCACAACTGCCTTACTTGCCTCTTCCAAAAAATTAAAACTGTACCTAAAGGAAACCGATACTGAGAGGTCCTTGAAAGAGCAGCTGTACACACTTCCAAAAGGAGTCTGCCAGAAATGTTTCCAGTCATGGATTCGAAACTAAGATAAGTGCATTGCTCTAGCTAGGGAAAGTAATTTGAAGAACATTAAATCAGATTCCATGTAAGCTTATTACTTTATTTCCAATAATATTATTCACTGAATTTTTTGATTACGCCTCGTACATCAGAATACTAACCCTGATATTTATGCTTGTACAATTTTGTGATGTTCAATTTATATTCTCATGTGTTGATAAAGGTGAGGAAGATTTCTGACATATGGTATTTACAACCATGTTTGCAGCCATCTACATGTACACAGAAGCAGTTTAATTGTGGCTGATACTAGGCTCACTTTGACAATGACCACATCTTGTATAACAAACCAAAAAGTCATTCAAACCTTCAAAGAGTACAAATACCATTAAAAACTATATAATTTGACAAAACACTTAAAATCAAAATTTACATAAATTCAAAAATTTATCACCTTTCGATAATTTATATCTCACTGAAAAGGTGTTTTATATTACATCAATATTGTTTATCAAGGACTTTAAAATACTAATGTCATGTCTGAATTTTTGTAACTGGAACAATCATTAAAACTTGAAGATCACAATCAATAAAATGACAACATTAAACTGTAATTTTGTCTCTGTGAGTGTCAACAACTACCACCATGGTGAAGTTCCTTGAGCTGTTAAAAACAGGAACACTAAGTTATATTTATAATACTATAAGGAAGGTACACCATTGTTTAACATTGCTATCAAAAAACTCGAAAAGTGCTCGACTGATTTACTTCAAATTTTTACACAATACTCTAATGAGCATTCGGACATATCATACGCAATATATTTTTAATACATATAATATATAAATATATATGTAATACATAAAGAGGAAATGTTGTTACCAAAAATCCCAAAAAGTTCAATTTACTTCAGATTTTTGCATGATGTATTCAGATGGACACAGGTTATATAATTTTTAATATATTTATCATATAAATATTTGTGTGTACATAAAAGGGAAACACTGTTACCACGAGCTCAGGGAGTTCTTGACTGATTTACTTCCAATTTTTTCATGATACTCTAATGAAAATTTGGACATCGGCTACGTATTTTTTAATCCATATAATATGTAAATATGTATTTAATGGAGAAAAGAGAAACATTGCTAAGAAAAATATTGATAAGATCTTGACCGATTTGCATCAGAAAAATATTGATAAGATCTTGACCGATTTGCATCAGATTTTTACACAACACACTATACACACTCAGGTTTTTTTTCCCCTTGCAGGCAGTTTCAGCTATGACAGCAAGGTATGCAAACTGTTTAACAAATTTTTCATCACATATACACTCAGTCTCCTTAAATGTAATTTCAAACAAAATTTGTATGCACAACAGTGTACTGTTTTGTTTTCTTCCTTGTCATCAGCTTTACAGAAAACAGGAAAGGTGAATTTATTACTTACCGTATTTACACGAATCTAAGCCGCACTTTTTTTCCGGTTTTTGTAATCCAAAAAACCGCCTGCGGCTTAGAATCGAGTGCAAAGCAAGCGGAAGTTCAGAAAAATGTTGGTAGATGCCGCCACAACTAACTTCTGCCGTCGAATATATGTAGTGCTACACAGGCATGCCTTGTAGGCACAAAGATAAATATGGGTGCCAAAACCTCTGCGTCAGTAAATAAATTAAAAAAAAAAAAAAAAAAAAGGTGAAAGACGAGCCTTTTTTCTCCGCCCCGAGTTTCGACCACTGCATTTTCATACATTATCCAATGAAGCAAATACAAATTCCGTATTGTTCATCTTCGAATGTAGCACAATTTAAATGTACTACTAAAATCCGACTGGCAAGACTGTTTGGGATGTTTGTCAATATGGCCAACTCTACGTTCTGAATTTTTTCCTACCCGTGAGAATAGATGGTTGCTAATAGGAACCTGATGAAATGTGAATCACATGCAGTATTCTCTTCACCATAAGAAAAATATGAATATAAACATTTTGCCATGTATTCTTTCGTGTTTGCTGCTATCTCATTTAAATCCTGTCTGCCTAACAAACTACGAAACTTGAGCGAGACAATAGCAAACGCGGAAGAATATACGTATCGTGTCATGTTTATATTCGTATTATTCTTATGCCTAATAGTGATACAGTCAGAAATGAAGCACGGCAACTGACTAGATTTTTAAATCTAAGATGACTCTAATTTCTGTGCAGAATTTGATGTACTAAAGAAGCGGGCGCAAAGATTTTCAAACGGAGAAAAATTTTCGCCTAACTCTCGTTCAGAACATGTTGTATCATACGCAGTCTATTATTTGGTTCTTGTTGATCATTATCAAAGAAAGCAGCAGTGTAAGTAACAACAAATAGCAGTCTTTTGCCATTGTTTCGCTAATGAGACGATTCCTCCCCTTTTTTTTTAATTGTAAGCGGCGATAGCGAGCACAAAAGCAAGCCATGCCGCGAGCGGCGAGAGGCCGTAAACACGCACTATCAGAATGCGACAAACAATGCATGACACTGGACAGTAATGCATTTTCAGCTTAGAGTGACTGACGTAAACACCGATAACAAAGAAAACAGCACTTATCAGATCAAAGCAAAATAAGCAATCGATTCAAACCAGACGAAGCACATGAAAAAGGAAGGGTACCCATATAAATACGGATGGAGAGCCTGATGCATAGCAATGACTACCTGGTAAAGCTTAACTGCTAAGCTTACGACTCGAGCCAAACTACTGTAGCTGTATCGTCATTCATTCGACCTAAATTGTGTCTCATATTACAATGGACCAACTTTGTTTCGATTTGGAGGTGCGGCCTAAAACTTTTCTCTCCCCTTGAATTTTGAGTCTCAAATTTCAGGTGCAGCTTAGATTCGGGAATTTTTTTTTTTCCTTTATTTCAAGTCTCATTTTTCAGGTGCGGCTTAGATTCGAGTGCGGCTTAGATTCGAGTAAATACGGTATCAGCTTATGATTAGAATTCTACTATGGAATCTGAATCATCTGAGACTTTGTAATCCTAACTACCCACAGATTAAAACTTCACAAAATAGTGTCATTGAAGCTCTATCCCAACAGATCCAGCAACTGGGAAGTTCTATCCCATACCTAAATACCAATGATTCCAACCGATTTACCTGTTCATTTTAAGACACTTCATTTTCCAATAAAGGTTTTGTTTGTAATAACAATAAACAAGATTCAAGGTCATAGAGAGGGGTAAGAGCACAGGGGTGGGGCAGAAATGGACATATAAAGAGGAAGGAGGAATGGATAGATGGATGGGGAGGATGTGATGCACAAAGAGAGGGAGGGGGGGGGAGGGAGGTAGGAGGAGGAAATGGACAATGAGAGGGAGGATGAGCAGATGACTAGAGGGTAAGAGTGGTGAGGGTAAGGAGTTAATGATGTATATGTAATTCCCATACATATTTAGCAACTACAATGCATTGCTGGGTTTACTAGTTTCCACAGATGATTATAATGCACTGGTGGAGATGCTGCATTAAAACTGACATCTGTTTAATATTTAACCTAAATATGAATAATTATTCATAACCTGCATAGAAAAATCAGTATGTAAGAATTGTGTTAACTAAGGAGAAGTACACCATGTTAGTCACAAGAAAATGGAGGAGGGAGTCGGTTGCTAGGTATGTTATAAGACAGATAGAGCACCAGAACCACCAATAAATGATGAAGATTAGGTGAAATTAATGACCTGTTTTTTATTTGTTACAATTGATAGAATTCAACAATGGAAAATCCAGGATGGAATGTAACAATACAAGAGAAGGAAAGTTGCTACTCGCCATATAGCGGAGATGCTGAGTCGCGATAGGCACAATAAAAAGATTCACACAATCATAGCTTTCAGCCATTAAGGCTGTGAAGCACACAGCCTGTACCATATGGATCCTTCCCACCAACACCAGCTTTTCTGAATAGCACAAGTGGGAACTTTCCCTGCAATATATCCTATGTTCCCGTAACCCTCCAACTTCATTAGTCACTGTCCTTACACATCCAGCCCCCTTCCTGTTCCCATTCCAGCACTACAAACCGTCATTTCACCGCCACATCCAGTCTTTTAATTTATTTTTATTTTTATTTCTCTCCTTTCTGCTACTTACCCCTCCCCCTTCCGCACCTTCTCTCCAGCCCTCCATTTAAACTGCAACACTTCACTGTCTGCCACTCCCACCATACTATACCTCCCCCTCCCTGCCCCAGCCTCCTCCTTACCCCCACCCAGTTGCCACTCCCATCACGCACTGGTGCTGCTGCTCGCAGTGTAGTTTCAGCTCTCTGAGACTGCAGACGTGTGCGCAAGTTGCGCTTGTGTGTGTGTGTGTGTGTGTGTGTGTGTGTGTGTGTGTGTGTGTGTGTGTGTGTGTGTGTGTGTCTACTGCTGACAAAGGCCTTAAAGGCTGAAAGCTATGATTGTGTGAATCTTTTTATTGTGCCTATCGCCACTCAGCATCTCCGTTATATGGTGAGTAGCAACTTTCCTTCTCTCGTATTGTTACAATCCATTAAACAAATTTTTGCACATGGTTTCCATTTCTAAAAGATCATGAAAAAAAAAACTAAATGTATTGTGTTGTTTCATTTTCTTGGACAGAAACAGAGCTAATAGTTCTGAACTTTTGCTTACTCATTGGACTGTGTTTATCAATTGTGCCATCTAAACTTGCACATTTCCTCATTGTTCTGCATTGCCTATACATTTTCAGTGATCCACTGCTTAATGACCTAGACTGATCAGTGTATTCTCATCAGGTTCTCACATTACTTCCAGTATTCTGTTCTATCTTATTCACTACAAATGGCGACAAGGTAAAAGTTTAATGTCGTGGAAGCAAGGCTTTTGAAATAGAGGTTCCAAAATAGCTTCAAAGCAGAAGCAGCAGTTCCAAAAACAGTGTCAGCAGCTGTTACAACATCAGCAACAGCAAAATGAGTTGCTTCATCAAGCATCAAGAAATTTAGCTTCTGAGGGCACAACTACAGTAACAGTGTACCCACCCGATAAAGGTGGTGGTGAATCTTTGTAGCGTTCTGGCCCTTAACGATGCCAAAGAAGATTGGGAAATTCATTTACAGTGCGTGATACAGCACTTCATGACCTTTTATGTAACTGATGATATTCTCCAGCAGTTGCTCTTCCTGTCTTGGACTTCAACAGAGAAAAATTTTATTACACAACAATTTGGCTCCAATCTCAATCTAGTCACCCACAAATTCAAGGAAATTTGTATTTTATTTTTTAATCATTATTCACAAAAGATTCCATGTGGTCAAAGCTCAATTTCCAGCAATACCAGAAACAGGCAGTCAGTCCTATCACTGATTTACAAGGGTTAAGTCACAGATGTCATTTCAAACCCAGCAACCAAGACATCATATGCCTGACTTCTTTAATTTGAGATGTGGTAGTTTGGTTGGCCCCAGTCTGGAAGTACACGCATCAGTGCTCAAACTAGACAATCCATCTTTGGAAGATATTACAACAACCACACTCTCCTTCAAAATTACACAGGCAGGAGTGTTTCATGGCCCAGCTGCAAGCATAAGTGCTTCTAACCCCACAGTGTGTCCCACTAACAAGAAATACCTGCAAACCTGTTTTGAGATTAGAGTCACAATTCATCAACATCAGCTGTGTCACTGACTGAACAGCAGTCATGCCCCTTCAGCATATGGGAACTACTGTCACAGCCAGACAGCTTCAAATTCATTCATTTGTAGAGAGTTCTGATAACTGGGCATACCACACTCCTGGAAAGATCAGTCATCTCCAAAGAGTCTGTCACAAACTGTCACTACAATTAAATCTAGCCCCACATACTTATCAAATAATAGCACCTAAACTTGAGGTAATAGTTCCCCTGGGCTATCTTTAGTTAACAAGCTATGTACAGGGTGTTTATGAATGAATATAGAGGTTTTAACGCTTTGTAATATTTATTACATTAAACTTACAGTTATAAATGATATGTCAAATGAAAGAGCAACTCAAACAGTTTTACCAAGAACCTTATAAATGTTCAAAGTGAGCACCATCTGTCACTCGGTACACATAAGTCTATAGCTGAGTTCTTCCCAAACGTTGACAATTGTGTCTTCAGTGATTGTAGCAACAGCTACTTCAATCCAGTTTCTTAATTCAGGGAGGTCTGCTAGTACGTACACACGATCCTTGATGAAGCCCTGGGCAAAGGAAAAAATTGCATGGCGTTAGGTCGGATGAACATGGAGACCATGCAAAGCAAGCCCTGTCATTGGGCCCCTCGCGGCCTATCCAGCGCTTGGGCTATAGACTTGATGTGTGCCGTTTGACAAATGGTGCTCACATTGAACATTTATAAGGTTCTTGGTAAAACTGTTTGAGTTGCTCTTTCATTTGACATATCATTTATAACTGTAAGTTTAATGTAACAAATATTATAAAGCATTAAAACCCCAATATTCATTTATAAACACCCTGCATAAACCTGAAACTTCCTGGCAGGTTAAAACTGTATGCCAGAAAGTGACTCGAGCTCAGGACCTTTGCCTTTTGTGAGCATGTGCCATAACAACTGAGCTACCCAAGCATGACTAACAACCTGTCCTCACAGCTCCACATCCACCAGTACCGCATCTCCTACCTTCCAAACTCCACAGAAGCTGTCCTGCAAAAGATGCAAGACTAGCACTCCTGGAAGAAATCATACTGCTGAGACAGCTTATCCACACCCTGGGGGATGTTTCCAGAAGCTGTGACAATGGATCGTGAGTCATGCCTGGGTAGATCAGTTGGTAGAGCACATCCACATGAAAGGCAAAGTTCCCAATTTGAGTCTTGGTCTGGCACACAGTTTTAATCTGCCAGTATGTTTCATATCAGCACACACTCCATCCACAGTGAAAATTTCACGAAACATCCCCCAGGGTGCAGATAAGCCATGCCTGTGCAATATCCTTTCTTCCAAGTGTGCTAGTCTTGCAAGTTTCACAGGAGAGCTTCTGGGAAGTATGGAATGTGGGAGACAAGGTACTGGCAGAAGTGAAGCTGTGAGAATAGGTCATGAGTCATGGTTGGGTAGCTCAGTTGGTAGAGCACCCACTACAAAAGGCAAAGTTCCAAGATCAAGACTCCATCCAGCACACAGTTTTAATTTGCCAGGAAGTTTCATATTGGCATACGCTCCACTGCAGAGTGAAAATTTCATTCTATTTATAAACTTCACAATTAGGAACACACACATTTCCTAATGGACAAAGGACAACAATTCTCTTGATAAACCTCCAAGAGCATGTACTTCTAGGTTCCCCAAAGCTATCCCCACACTCCAATAATTTGGTAGAATATGGTGACAGTTCATTGTAACCCCGAGCTCGTTTCATAATTTCTAGAGCATAAAAGATGGTCAAATGACTGAAACCTTCTTTGGTGCTGATAGTAACTCAGCCAGAGACATTTTCAACCAGGATGCTTTCTCTTTGTTGGGATTCTCCATCAATGATTAAATTCAGGACATCTCTGAGAATTATCCATTTCATGAATATGACAATCTCTGCATAGCAATCACACCTATATTCGAAACTGACCTAGGGTGTGCCACAGACTTCCAGGCTCACATCATCTTGTGACTGAATGAAGTGCCTCATTTCTACTGAGCACTGCCTGTTCTGGTATCCTTATGTGCAGTCGTCAAGTAGTAGCTCACTCAAATCTAAGAGGCTGGGATAATTGGAACAGTTAAAGTGCATGCTTTAGCTGCATCCTTGGTAGTAGTGAAAAAATAAAATGACTTGGTATGGCTATTTAGTGACTTTAAATCAACACTTAACGGCCAGGTACAAGTCAAAACTTACGCTATACCATGCCCATACATAATTTGACAAAACACTTAACTTCAAAATTTACATATTTTCAAAAATTTATTACCTTTTGATAATTTAAATCTCACTGAAAAGGTGTTTTAGATTATGTCAAAACTGTTGATAAAGGATAAAATTTACGTATTGAATATGTAAATTTTGTCTCAAATTGGAATTTTGAAATACTAATGTCATGTCTGAATTTTTATAACACTGGAACAGTCATTAAAGCTTGAAACATCATGTTCAATAAAAGGACAGCATTAAATCATAATTTTGTCTCCACAAATAGACCTGCTCATAAAACTATTCAGAGGAGAATACTTCTCTAAGATAGACCTCATAGACACACCTGCAAGTGCCATTAAATGAAGGAGCACAAAACAATGCCAGTTCAGCTTGTTCAAATACAAGGACTTGCCTTTGCAATCTATTCTGCCCCTGCTGTCTTCTAGAGCTACCTGGAACAGCTAAACATTTCTGTACCAACTTACACAAACTATTTCAATAGGAGCCAGCACCATTTGCAAAATTTTTCATGCTGTTTAGTACATTAAATCCATAGGGCTAAGTTGCAACTTAGACCAGTGCCAGGCTATCCAATAGCAAGTGAAGTACATCGGGCATTTGATAAACAAAGAAGGGACCCAGCCCACCAATTGCAATGTACTACTCTGCCTTCAAACCTACCAACCCTTTTGCTAAGCTCTTATGATCTTACAATTAATTGTGAGCCAACAGCGCAACATGTGAAAATGGATGCCATATTGCAGCTTCGCATCGGGCTACATCTAGCATCTGACCAGTAGGAAATCTAATGTTTCACATAGAAATAGAAAGGAGACAGCTGAAAGAAGACAGACCTCGGAAGTATTTCTCATAACAACAGCTAGAATCACTGCAGAGATGTGCTGCAATCTAATCCTATGACAAGTTGTGCACACCAAGCTCCACAGATCCCCAACACACGTTTCCGAAAAACAAAAATCCAGAACTCTAAACCTAGTCCCTCACCTACCAATGTCAAGTGGTCATTAATGATCTGCTCATAATAAGTGCTGAGGCAGACATGCACCCTGTCATTATGCCAGCTACATCAGGGCCCCATGTCCTAAACTTACTTCATCATGGACACTGGGGATTATCACAGATGAAAGCTCCAGTGAGATGACAATCTTACTGCCCATTCTTGAACAGGGACATGGTAGCCATTGTACATAGCATCTCATCTTGCATTTGGCAGCAGGCAGCACAACCCCAATCTTTCAACCCCTGTTCCGCCTCCTGCCAATCCTGTGACAGAGTTCATCTGGACTTTGCAGGGCCATTAATAATTTCTATGTGGCTACCAGCAGTGGACGCCTGATACAAATACCAATACATGGTTAACATGACATCCAGCATAACAGAGGCCACAACAAATACATTATTCTAGATTCTAGGGATTGAAAGGCTATAGTGTCTGGCTCTATGTGGTTTCTTGCAGTGGACTTGTACTCCAACATGTTAAGCATGATATCCACAACAGAAGTCACAATAAATGCCCTAGTCCAGACTCTAGGGATTGAAGGGGTCCCTGAACTATAACACATGGCTCTGTGTGGTTAATAGCAGTGCATACCTAGTCCAAATGCATGAGTCCACCTTCCAGAAAATGGAGAGTTTCCCTGAACTATAGTGTCTGACAAAGAGCTCAAATTTAAAGCAATAGCCTTCACACAGTTCTGAACATCAAACAGCATAAAGTACCTTCAGCCTGCGAATCCATTAATCCTTCAACTGTGAAACAGAGTACATGCTGTGGATATTGAAGTAAAAAGTGTTGAAAGCAGTAGGAACTACCAACACAACAATCAGAACCTCCCTCCATATTAAACCCACTAACCACCAGCAATACGTCCACTTCGACAGCTGCCACCTATTCCATACCAAGAAGTCCCTCCTGTACAGCCTAGCCACCCATGGTCGTCGCATCTGCAGTGACGAGCAGTCCCTCTCAAAATATACCGAGGGTCTCACTGAAGCCTTCACTGACCGCATTATCCTCCCATCCTTGTACAAAAACAAATCTCCCATGCCTTATCTTTCAAGTCTCCCACCACCTCCCAAAGTCCCAGAGTCCGGCCACAGGGGAGCATTCCCCTCGTAACTCAATATCATCCGGGACTGGAGCAATTGAATTACAGTCTCTGCCAGGGTTTCGATTACCTCTCGTCGCGCCCTGAAATGAGAAATGTGCTGCCCACTTTCCTTCCCACCCCTCCTACCATGGTATTCTGCTGTCCATCGGACCTACACAATACAATCGTCCATCCTTACACAACCCCTGCTCCCAATCCCTTACCTCACGGCTCACATCACTGTAATAGACCTAGATGCAAGACCTGTCCCACACATCTTCCTACCACCACCTACTCCAGTCCAGTCACTAACATCACCTATCCCTTCAAATGCAGAGCTTCCTGTGAAAGCAGTCATGTGGTTTACAAGCTAAGCTGCAACCACTGTGCTGCATTCTATGTAGGCATGACAACCAACAAGCTGTCTGTCTGCATGAACAGTCACCGACAAACTGTGGCCAAAAAACAAGTAGACCACCCGTTGCTGAACACGCTGCGAAACGTGATATCCCTCATCTCAATGACTACTTCACAGCCTGTGCCATATGGATCCTTCCCACCAACACCAGCTTTTCTGAACAGCGCAGGTAGGAAGTTTCCCTGCAATACATCCTACGTTCCCATAACCGTCCTGGCCTCAGCCTTCTTTAGTCACTGTCCTCACCCATCAAGCCCCATCCCTGTTCCCATTCCAGCACTACACAGCTGTCATTTCACCACCACACCCAGTACTTTAATTTCTTTTGATTTTTTTTTATTTCTCTCTTTTCTGCTAATTACGCCCTCCCCCTCTGCACATTCTATCCTGCCCTCCATCTAAACTGCAACACTTCACTGTCTGGCACTCCCACCATACAATCCCTCCCCCTTGCCCTCCCCGCCACAGCCTCCTCCTTACCCCCACCCCAGTCGCCACTCCCATCATGAACTGGTGCTGCTGCTTGCAGTGTGGTTTCAGCTCTCTGAGACTGCAGACGTGTGTGCAAGTTGAGTTTGTGTGAGTATGTGGTTGTGCGTGTGTGTATGTGTGTCTACTACTGACAAAGGCCTTAATGGCCGAAAGCTATAATAGTGTGAATCTTTTTGTTGTGGCTATCATGACTCAGCATTTCCGCTATGTGGTGAGTAGCAACTTTCCTTCTCTGGTATTGTTACTGTGGTGTCACCGCCAGACACCATACTTGCTAGGTGGTAGCCTTTAAATCGGCCGTGGTCCGTTAGTATACGCCGGACCCGCATGTCGCCACTATCAGTGACTGCAGACTGAGCGCCGCCACACAGCAGGTCTAGAGAGTCTTCCTAGCACTCGCCCCAGTTGTACAGCCGACTTTGCTAGCGATGGTTCACTGACAAATTACGCTCTCATTTGCCGAGACGATAGTTAGCATAGCCTTCAGCTAAGTAATTTGCTATGACCTAGCAAGGCGCCATTACCAGTTACTATTGATGCTGTAAAACATGTACCGTCAAGAGCGATCTATAACTTCCTTGTCCAGTTCCAGACCTCACGCCGGCCTGCGTGAGCTTAAACGCGTGCCTTTCGGCTTCCTCCTAGTGGATTGGCTGTCTTGCCAGTCCACTACAGTTACATTCCATCATGGATTTTCCATTGTTTGATCTTAAGAAAAACAGTGATTTTCGCAAACATTGTACTACCTATATTGAAACCTGCATGTATTACATGCTAATATACAGCTTTGTCAAAAGGAGCATTCAACAGGCCCTTCAGCTTTCAATAGGCACACCACAAGAATACAGTCTCTGGAATACAATAAACAATTTTGTAAACCCATGAAGTCTTATTTACTAAGTCACTTTTTTTTACACTATAAAAGAATACCTATATGTGTGATGTCACCGCCAGACACCACACTTGCTAGGTGGTAGCCTTTACATCGGCCGCGGTCCGTTAGTATACGTCGGACCCGCTTGTCGCCACTATCAGTGATTGCAGACCGAGCGCCGCCACACGGCAGGTCTAGAGATACTTCCTAGCACTCGCCCCAGTTGTACAACCGACTTTGCTAGCGATGGTTCACTGACAAAATACGCTCTCATTTGCCGAGACGATACTTAGCAAAGCCTTCAGCTACGTCATTTGCTATGACCTAGCAAGGCGCCAGTACCAGTTACTATTGATACTGTAATCATGTACCGTCAAGAACGACACTCATCATTAATGGGTTAAAGTTAAGTATTCCATCTGCTACATCCGTTTTTCTAAAGTCTAAATTCCTTGTCCTGTTCCAGACCTCACGCCAGCCTGCGTGAGCTAAAATGCGTGCCTTTCGGCTTCCTCTAGTACCCGGTGTTGGCTCTCCTGCCAACCCACAACATTGGCTACGAGGCAACGCCGCGTTCGTAACTATACTGCCCTGATTTACTTGTGTAATGGCTTCGCCACCATCTCCAGATGTACTGTCTGAATTTCATCGCTTACAGAATCAGCAGACGCAGACTTTACTGGATGCCCTGGGACAGCTCGTCCAGGGTCAACGTGCAATGCAAACGATGCGGCAGCCGCCGCTCCACCGTTCACGCAGCCACAACACGCAGTTGCACCTACTTTTCGTCCTTTTGATGCTGCACTGGAAAGCTGGACAGAGTGGTCACGCCAATTTGGATTCCATCTCGCCACCTACAGAATTCAAGATAACGAGCGGCAGCCTTTTTTATTATCTTCCGTCGGGGTGCACACGTACCGTGTGATGGTCAAATTATTTCCCCGATGCAATGTAGCAACTCTGTCCTACAACGAAATTTTGTCTGCATTAGATGCATATTTCAAAGAATCAGTCAATGTAGTTGCCAAACGGTATACCTTCTTTCATATAAAACGTATGGGAGATCAGACTAATCGGGAGTGGGTTGCAACCTTGCAAGGCCTTACTAGGGATTGTGCTTTTGAGTGTCAATGTGGACTCCCTTATTCAGATACTATGGTACGTGATGCAATTGCACAGAACGTTTCTGATGTTCGTATACGGGAACAGATTTTGAAACTAGTCGATCCCTCCCTTCAACAAGTGATGGACATATTGGATCGGCAGAACACACTTGACTTTGCTCAGGAATCATTTGAAACTTCGCCACCCGTGTGTCAGGTTAATCGGCCCGCCGGGCGCGCTGCACGGAACAGTAAACAGTCCTTGCGCCCGGCCACGCCGCTGCCACCAGGCTTTCAGCCACATGTACCGTGCCGGCAAGCAAATGCAGTGCTAAAATCATGCCCGCGGTGTGCTACTAGACATTCGCGTGAGAATTGCCCGTCATGCCAAGCTATTTGCTTTTACTGTAATAAAAAAGGACATGTTCAAAGTGTTTGCCAGAAAAAGCTCCGATTGGAAACTCAAAACCATTCCAGGCCCTTTGCTTCGCGCCGGAATCGGAATCGAACCAAGGATACTAAGGCTCGCGACACTTCGCCCATCGAAATTCATATAGTTCATGCCACTCCGCCCTGTGCCACTCTCTCTAACAGTGACTGTGTTCGTCCCACAAATAGTGTGCATCGACATCGCCAGCACTCCCTTCAAGTCGCAAGTGATTTTGTACCAGTGTCAGTTCACGTTGCACAAGACAGTCGCTCTTTTTGTGGACTTGGACATTAACGGCAAAGTGATACCATTCCAACTCGATACCGGGGCTGCAGTTAAATCAAGACACTTACAAACTGCTGGGCACACCTCTGTTGCATGCCGCAAATGTTAAGTTAAGTACCTATTTAGGTCAAGCGATCCCTGTGTTAGGACAGTGCAGCCTTCTTGCAACCTACAAGGGACAAACAAAACTTGTGTCATTTTACGTCCTTCGTTCTTCTTCTGCAGTGAACTTGTTTGGTTTCGATTATTTCCGTTGTTTCACTTGTCTATAGTAAATCAGGTCCTATCAGTGAACCAGACTGTGCCTTCAGACAGTGTTTCTCGTCTCTGTGAAGAATTTGCAGACATTTTTGCACCAGGCCTCGGTTGCGCTAAGAATTATAAAGCACATTTGGAACTGAAAGTCAACGCGCAACCGAAATTTTTCAGAGCGCGCAATGTTCCCCACGCATTGCATGATGAGGTCGCAAAAACATTACACGATTTGGCATCACAAGGTGTAATTGAACATGTGCAGGCTTCTCTCTGGGCATCACCCTTAGTAATTTTGCCAAAACCTTCCGGACAATTGAGACTTTGTGTGGACTTTAAGTCAACCGTGAATCCACAACTAGTGACTGCAACTTTTCCTTTACCCCACCCGGAAGATCTTTTTGACAAATTGTGCCCGGGTAAATATTTTTCTAAGTTGGACCTAGCAGATGCGTACTTGCAAATACCGGTGGACGAAGAATCCCAGCGCGTTTTGGTGGTTAACACGCATCTTGGTTTGTATCGCTTCAAACGACTGCCATTCGGGTGTGCATCTGCCCCTGCATTGTTTCAGCAATATCTACAAACTGTTTGTGCGTTGGTCCCTACTGCAGCAAACTATCTGGACGATATTGTGATCTCCGGACAGATGGAAGAAGAAAATTTAGCCAATCTCAGAACATTATTTCAGGTCTTGCAACAAAATGGTCTTCGTTTGCGGAAGGACAAATGTGTGTTTTTTGCTCATGACTTACCCTATCTGGGACATGTACTCAGTGCCCAAGGCATACATCCCAGTCCAAAGCACCTTCGTGCCATACAAGACTTGCCTTCACCGCAGAATTTGGAGCAGCTACAGAGTGTGCTGGGAAAAATAAATTACTATAACAGTTATATCCCACACACCTCTTCCATTTCAGCTCCGCTTCATCGCTTACGCCGTAAAGGTGTTCCGTTCGTCTGGACGACGGAATGCGAACGCGCCTTTCGCCAGTTGAAATCGGCGTTGCTTTCCAATACTTGCCTTACAACATTCGTTCCCCAGAAGCCCCTTTTGTTGATGGTGGATGCATCGGATTTCAGGATCGGTGCTGTGCTTGCGCACAAAGATGGATCGTACGATCGTCCTATTGCCTTTGCGTCCAAATTGCTCTCGTCTGCGCAACGAAATTATTCACAGATCGAGAAAGAAGCATTGGCTCTCGTATTTGGTGTTACGAAGTTTCATGATTTCTTGTATGGTCGTCACTTTACCACCATCACAGACCACAAACCTTTGACATCGCTTTTTCATCCGACCAAGCCTGTACCTCCACGTACAACGCAGAAATTCATTCGCTGGTCTATTTTCCTCTCGCAGTACCGCTACGATATCTTGTATCGGTCCACTGCTAAGCACGGAAACGCCGATGCGTTGTCCCGTTTGCCTGTTGCTGAGGATAGAGCATTCGATTCCTCCAAACTTGCTTCCATGTTCATTGATTCGGAAACCGATGACGTGGTCGAATTGTAACACTTCCGCCCTGTCGGACGTGCGTTAGCTCAATAAAGCCTGTACTGCAATAAGTTCACGGGCTTCACCTTGTAAATAAGGATTTAGTACATAAGTTGACCGCGTGTACCTAATGGAAGCAATTCGGACTTATATTCAGTCAGTAACTACAGTGAGGCGTCAAGCAAAAGTAAGGTACAATTACGCGTTCGTATGGACAAGAAGTATACACAGTAGATACTACCAATGATTAATAATACGGTCGCCAGCCTAATTAGGCATTGAGTGAGTTTTTCCCTGTACAAGTAATAGCATATTCAAGCATAGTGAAACGTAGTAATGTTGCGTTTTATAGCAAAATTTAGAACCAGAAAGAATCTACTGAACTAAGGTTTTCTTCTTTTGTACTAATTTGAATGAGCTAAACTTACACAACACCACACAGCAATGATTACTACGAGCTGCACTTTGTATATTGATCAGAATGAAATCGGGCATAGATTACCCTAGAATCAGCAATTTTGAAAACACACACACAATGTCACTATTAAAATTGGAAAAAACACTAATACACTTAGGTTTAATACAGAAATTAATTTTACTGTTCAATTCTGATCAGTACACTTCAAAATGTGCAAGAATAGGCAAGAGAAGAGGGGGGGGGGCCCTGAAACTGTTATGGTTGTTATACTGAAAACTAGTAATTCCTGAAGGTACATTTACACTCAAAATTATCAACCTATGGATTGCTATTCTTTTGTCACGCTTCTGGAGTAATTGACTAACATTCTTTCAGTCTCAAATGAACTAAATAACATTGCTAGCCCAATTCAAAATTTATCTTTCAATTTAATCACACTGTAGTTCTTTACTAACATTTACATTTGCACTCCTAACTCTCAACTGCTTTATAGCTTAAATTGGTCTGCAGATAATTTGATACTAACTGTAAACTTTCAGTTCGGGATACTCGGGTTGCACAATATGTGGTAAGGACCCTGTCTAGGTCAGTGATAAGGATAAGTAACGGCTAAGGCAATTCTGGTAAAAGTCACGTTATTATTGAACAGTTAGAACAGTCTCAACACTGGTCCACACAGATACACTTCTAAAGATGAAATAAATGTTTGACCTGTGCACGTCGTTGAGGCGGATGGCGGGCAGCGAGATAGCGGGCAGCACAGCACACATACAAGCACGGCTAAGGCTCTCACAGTATCGGCACTTTCATTCTTCTTAGCGTCGTAATCTTTCCAATTTTGTGCCTGAGGAAATAGCCATGCCAAGTAGTCGTCGGAATCGGCCCATCCGAGGCTCAATGGAATCCACTTTTCCTAGATAGCCTCCTCGGTACAGTACATGTTCCTCTGACCGATACTCAACTCCGACTGTTTTACTGAGCCCGTTGTGCCGAACCGCGCCAGTGTGCGTTTTCCCGCGCTCGCCTGCATCCACCTTTTCCCGCGCCCCTACAGGTAGGGTATTCACCACAGGTTTTCTACTACACATATTCTAATGCATTACCTACGTATGGACCAAGTGTTTAAATTACAATTTACACATTTTACAATAGTTTTAACATTAAATACATTTTCCTTTGGTTATCAAATTGCTTAAAATCTAACATAAGTAATGACATTCATTTCAAAAGTTGTGTACAGTTTCTTTAACATGACACGAAAAGAAAAAAAATCTAAAATAATATTTACATTATTTCACATAAATTCAGAAAGAAACATTTATCTAAATACATAAAGAAAAAAATTATTATAGGTACATTATTGTTACACATGCCCCTGTTTCCAGAAAATTTTCTTAAGTCCAAATTTTATGGGAACACTAAATTTAACAATGATACACTGGTTCTGAATCTTTACGTAAAAGTTCAAGAAGATTTACACAACATATTTCCTTCCACTCACTGTATATAGGTTCACACTATTTTAATATATTAAGACCAATATCTTGTTATTTACTTAAGTGCCTTTTGCACAGTCCAACTTCCCATTTAAACATTACTAAAATAGCAATTTAATCATTTTTTCCCAAATTTCTTAACGAAATAATTTAAAATTCTGGAACGCAAATATTTAACTACAAAACCAAATGCAAATTCCTTATACACTATAGGATAATTTGTCGCTGCTTGCTTTGAATAGCAGTCCATTTCCTAATTTACTAAACAAAACACACACACAAAATTTTCAGAAATTATTTACATATATTTGCTGCCTATTATGTGAATTTGGGCAGTCCATTTCACTTCATATTGTCACATCCTCTGGATTACATTTACTATTTTCCATCGACTATTTATCTGCCCTCATTGGTATTTGGCAGTCCTTCCTATTCTGGTTCATACTCTGCCCATTTTCATTTTAGACAGTTCCATCTTTTATCTGGCAGATAGCATTTATCCTTTCTTTTCAGTCCTTTCCTCCATACATTTTTACAGTTACAGTACAATTGGTAATCTGAAACTCACATAACTACATTAGTAAACTTTCAATGGTATACAGGCATTTACAAAGAACAGTTACATTTGAAACAATTTGTGTTCAGCATAAGATAAAGCACAATTACTCGTTTCTGGGAACATATAATTTCAGATCCACTATATTTCTTACACCTAAAGGTCTTTTGGATTTTGGGTAGATTAGGTAGTAAGCATTTTCGTGTGGAATGTTTTGTATTATATATGGTCCATTATAGATATATTTAAATTTTGAAATTTCATGGTTTAGTTCACTAGATTTTTCATAGGTTTTCAGAAGAACATGATCTCCAATTTTAAATTTTGAAATTTTTAGATTCTTATCGTGTCTTCTAGATCTAGATTCGGCTCTTTGCTTTGCCCTTTTTATTACCAATTCTTTCTTTTGATTGAATCCCAAACTTGTACAAGGTGGAAACTCTAATTTTTCTTCAATTAAACTTTTACTACTTTTATCTAACAAAATTTCTTCCGGTGGGAACCCTGTAGTTTCATGATGTAATGTGTTCATGACATTCTCAAAATCCGATATGAATCTGCCCCAGGCTCTAATTCAATAAAACAATAATTCAATTTCAGATAACACTGAGTTACAGTAACAATAAAGTCATGCATAATATTAATAATATCTACAAATACAGCATCCTGCCCCTGCTCGTCTCTTTATTAACAAGGCAGTCTTTTATGGTTCATAAAACAGTCACTTAAGTCTGGTGGCTTCTTAGGCCTCTGGAGTTCAAAGTCTTTGCTCACTTGAACTCTTCGCAAAATAAACACTGAGTCGTCAGGCGGCTCTTTCTTTCTTTGTTCTGTTTCAACATCTGGATTTTGTTTTGATACCTCGACATCGTTAGGTACAATATCGTACTTAACTGCATCCCTATTAATTTCACTGATTTTCTCATACCCTCTTTCAGTAAAAGTATATTCACTTTCTTTTACACCTAAAATTACATCTTCACTAGAGTCATCACTACTCTCTTCCTCCACATCAGATTCATTTAAGTACGCTACTTTTTCACAACAGGGAAAGCTAGTATATTCAATTTTGTCGGTATTTACGTATATTTCATCATCTGAACTATCGTCGGAATCCGACCATTCTGGATCGCAATCAAGTTCTAACATAAAGGCTTTTCTGAGACAGGCACTAAGTTCTTCCTCGGTATTGTCGTCAGGCTTAGATTTTAATTCAATCTCCTCTTTTGGTGAAACGGCCTCATCATCAGCTTTATTTACCTCTACTGTGACTTCATATTCGGTGTAATCCTCGTGGACTTTAATTACTTTCATGTAATCATCTGCCCCTTCTCCACGGTGTCTCTCGGTAGCAGCTTGCACTATTGGCGGATTGTTAGCAGAAGTTATTTCTTCGTCAATGCTGAGGATTTCATCCTCCAAATCCTTCCTATCATTAACCTTCCCCTTATCGGCAGCACGCGTACTTTTCGCGGCGCTATTTATTCTCCCTTCTTCACATTTGGGCCACGTCACTATATTGACGCCCCTATCATTTCCCTTTCTATTAACAAATTTCTTCGCCTCATATTCCTTCTTAACATCCTCCCACTCACATTGCTTTAGGCCCTTGTACAGATCGTCGATCTGCACATGCCAATCAGTCACTTTTGCTAATTCATTATCGCCCTTTTCCTCATTGCAAACACTGCTAACCGCACCTCTCTCTGTACTCACAGTCTCATCTATTGTTTCCTTTGCCACGGAATTATCACTCGTAAAATTTTCATTATCTCTTACGGCTACGTTCGCACCTACTGCTGCCGTATTGCTAGCGGCTTCTCTCTGAACAGATGTTCCACTAGGCTGGGCCGTTGCCCTCTGATGCTCCACTCGCCTGTTAACCTGGAGCTTTCTGTGCGGCATAGATGACTCATGCTCGCTCGCACCTGACGCTTGTCTTGCCACAACACGTTGCTTCGTTTCACGCCTGTCTCTAACCTGTCTCATTACATTACGGTCGGTCCGGTATCTGTTCTTAATTCGGGGCCGGTATGTATTGTCCGCTTCCGTTTGGCCCGCAACGTTCGCGGAAATTAGTTTCCCGCGTCGTTATTATTTTGCGCGGCATACCCTCTACCGCGACCTTGATAATTTCCCCTGCCTCTTCCTCTGCCTCTTCCTCTCTGTATCATATTGACGCGAAATCCATCGCCGTCATTTCTTTCGTCATTGTGTCGGTTATTATGGTTACCAAAATTTTGATAATTGGCACGACTTGCGCGCCAATGGTCTTCGTCTTCGACCCTTTCCAGAAATGCTTGGAAGCTACGATGGTTGCTTCCTACATACCTCTTGGAATCTTCTGGGAGCTTTTTATACAGTTCCCAGATTATTTCCGAATCTGATCTTCTACCTCTTAAATGCGTCAATTTCCTGTACCAATACTCGCAGAAATCTTTCAAAGAATTCCTGCCCCTGTTATCATGCTGTTTGGCCATGATAAACTCGCGCCATAAATGGTCCTGCTTTTGTTCAGACCAATATTCTTCGGTAAATTTTTGCCTAAATTCTTCGAACGTCATTCGTTCGGTATTTAAATTTATTCCCCAGCGCTTAGCGTCACCTGCTAAGGCGCTAATTACAACGTTTATCTTTTCCTGATCAGACAAGTGCTCAGGAAATACTCTCTCGCAATTTTTGATGAAGTCTAACGGATGCCACCCGTTATGTTTCTTGGCTGGATCGAAGCGTTCCTCGCCTTCTAACAGCTTCGTAATTGGTGCGCCATTACAGACCACACCAGGCCTATCTTTAATTTTGCTCTCTAGATCGAAAATTTTGCCTTGAATTTTCGTACAATTTTGAACACATCCGGTTACTTTTTCACCTAATTCTTTTTCAGTGTCTACAACTACCTTTTTCAACTGAGATATTCCGTATTGACATTCGTTTACGATCTCAGTTTTAAGACCGAAAACTTTTTCGTCTACCTTAGTTTCAACCAGCGGTTCTACTTTCTCTTGGATGTTGAGAATTTCGACATCGAATCTACTGTTAATGTTACCAATTTCCTCCTGCATAGTATCCATATTTTTGTTAATGGTGTCAATTTCAAATTTCATATTATTTACCACAGAACTTAAATTTCCCACTTTTTGTTCTACCTGCTCTATTTGTTTACTAATTCTAATTCCTTGATCTTTGACCTGTGCTTTAATTTGATCAACGTGTGTTTTAAGCTGCTCGTTCTGTGTTTTGATCTGATGGCCCTGTGTTTTGAGTTGCTCGTCAACGTGCGTTTTAAGCTGATCAACCTGATTACCGACTTGTTTTTGAAGCTGATTACTCTGTGTTTTGAGCTGCTCATCAACGTGTGTTTTAAGCTGCTCGTTCTGTGTTTTGAGCTGCTCATCAACGTGTGTTTTAAGCTGCTCATTCTGTCCTACAATTTGTTTGGTTAATTGTTCAAATAAGTCGTTCATATTTAAAATTTTTACACTGTTTTGTTCTACGGAATCCGTGTGTTCCGATTCTACTTCATAAGTTTCTTTCGGTTCTTTCTTTATCTGTGGTGAATCAAATATGTCAGTGGATTCGTTCACGTACCCACTATCATCTACAAAGTCACCCTCTACTTCCTGTTTTGTCCCTTGCTGTGTTCGAGGTGATCGCGACATTTCAATCTGTTCGTTGACGTGTTCATGGTATTGTATGTACGCCAATTGTCTTCCGCTAACGCCATCTGTTATCTGGCCGTGTAGACTCCTGCTACTGCAAGCTGAATTCTCCATTTCGCTCGGCACATCTATCCTGTCCCCGTTCTTGTCCATATTGAATGCCAATCACACACACTATTATACTTGACTCACACTGCAGTTTAATTTACTGAACTTTATTGCTATTCGTGCCACTGAACATCCACTGTTCGGTCTTTAGTTTATCACCGACAACAACTGGATGTCCTGTCACCGGGAAGCCACGTGTAACACTTCCTCTTTGTCGGACGTGCGTTAGCTCAATAAAGCCTGTACTGCAATAAGTTCACGGGCTTCACCTTGTAAATAAGGATTTAGTACATAAGTTGACCGCGTGTACCTAATGGAAGCAATTCGGACTTATATTCAGTCAGTAACTACAGTGAGGCGTCAAGCAAAAGTAAGGTACAATTACGCGTTCGTATGGACAAGAAGTATACACAGTAGATACTACCAATGATTAATAATACGGTCGCCAGCCTAATTAGGCATTGAGTGAGTTTTTCCCTGTACAAGTAATAGCATATTCAAGCATAGTGAAACGTAGTAATGTTGCGTTTTATAGCAAAATTTAGAACCAGAAAGAATCTACTGAACTAAGGTTTTCTTCTTTTGTACTAATTTGAATGAGCTAAACTTACACAACACCACACAGCAATGATTACTACGAGCTGCACTTTGTATATTGATCAGAATGAAATCGGGCATAGATTACCCTAGAATCAGCAATTTTGAAAACACACACACAATGTCACTATTAAAATTGGAAAAAACACTAATACACTTAGGTTTAATACAGAAATTAATTTTACTGTTCAATTCTGATCAGTACACTTCAAAATGTGCAAGAATAGGCAAGAGAAGAGGGGGGGGAGGCCCTGAAACTGTTATGGTTGTTATACTGAAAACTAGTAATTCCTGAAGGTACATTTACACTCAAAATTATCAACCTATGGATTGCTATTCTTTTGTCACGCTTCTGGAGTAATTGACTAACATTCTTTCAGTCTCAAATGAACTAAATAACATTGCTAGCCCAATTCAAAATTTATCTTTCAATTTAATCACACTGTAGTTCTTTACTAACATTTACATTTGCACTCCTAACTCTCAACTGCTTTATAGCTTAAATTGGTCTGCAGATAATTTGATACTAACTGTAAACTTTCAGTTCGGGATACTCGGGTTGCACAATATGTGGTAAGGACCCTGTCTAGGTCAGTGATAAGGATAAGTAACGGCTAAGGCAATTCTGGTAAAAGTCACGTTATTATTGAACAGTTAGAACAGTCTCAACACTGGTCCACACAGATACACTTCTAAAGATGAAATAAATGTTTGACCTGTGCACGTCGTTGAGGCGGATGGCGGGCAGCGAGATAGCGGGCAGCACAGCACACATACAAGCACGGCTAAGGCTCTCACAGTATCGGCACTTTCATTCTTCTTAGCGTCGTAATCTTTCCAATTTTGTGCCTGAGGAAATAGCCATGCCAAGTAGTCGTCGGAATCGGCCCATCCGAGGCTCAATGGAATCCACTTTTCCTAGATAGCCTCCTCGGTACAGTACATGTTCCTCTGACCGATACTCAACTCCGACTGTTTTACTGAGCCCGTTGTGCCGAACCGCGCCAGTGTGCGTTTTCCCGCGCTCGCCTGCATCCACCTTTTCCCGCGCCCCTACAGGTAGGGTATTCACCACAGGTTTTCTACTACACATATTCTAATGCATTACCTACGTATGGACCAAGTGTTTAAATTACAATTTACACATTTTACAATAGTTTTAACATTAAATACATTTTCCTTTGGTTATCAAATTGCTTAAAATCTAACATAAGTAATGACATTCATTTCAAAAGTTGTGTACAGTTTCTTTAACATGACACGAAAAGAAAAAAAATCTAAAATAATATTTACATTATTTCACATAAATTCAGAAAGAAACATTTATCTAAATACATAAAGAAAAAAATTATTATAGGTACATTATTGTTACAGAATCATTTCCGATTGATTTTCGTCATGTAGATACAGCCACAGCTGCCGACCCTGTCCTTGCTACCATTCTGCGTTTTGTTGCCACGCAATGGCCCTTGTCAAAGTCACGGATCGGGGATCCGTTGGTTCGCTGATTTTTTGCTCACAAGGAGAGACTTTTTGTACGATGTGGTGTTTTGCTGTTGCGTTCTGATAATGATCAGTCCAGGGTCGTGGTCCCACGTTCGTTACAGTCCTCCGTCTTACAGCTTCTCCACCAAGGACATTGGGGTATAGTGAGAACGAAACAACTTGCTCGTCAGCACTGTACTTGGTTCGGAATCGATGCCACGATTACGAATATGTGCTCTTCTTGCATGATGTGTGCCGAACAATAATCAGCACCACCGCAGAAATTCTTTGCATGGCCAAAAGCCACTTCCCCTTGGCAACGCTTACACATTGATTTTGCTGGTCCATTCTGGAATGCTCGATGGTTGGTTGTGGTAGATTCATTCAGTAATTTTCCTTTTGTTGTCCGGATGTCTTCCACGATGTCATCTGCCACCATCCAAGCATTATCTGCTATCTTTTGCATTGAAGGTCTTCCACAGACTATTGTTTCCGACAATGGCCCACAATTCATGTCCGCAGGATTTCAGTCATTCTGCAAGGCCAATGGTATTCAACATCTGACGTCCGCGCCGTTTTTGCCACAGTCAAACGGTGCCGCTGAACGATTGGTCAGGACTTTCACGTCACAGATGTTGAAGTTAAAAAGAGTCGCATTCTCGGGAGGACGTGTTATTGCTCTTTTTGTCCTTGTATCACTCTCTGCCCCGAGATGGTCGCTCGCCGGCTGAGTTGCTCCACGGTCGCCCTCATCGAACCTTGATGTCTTTGCTACATCCACCGCATCAGGTTCCTGTGCAGCGGCAGACACCTGTTTTTGCCCCAGGCGACGTTGTCTACTACCGCCTCTATCGAGGTTCACGGTGTTGGCTCGAAGGGCGCATTCTTCGCTGCCTCGGCCGCGTGATGTATCTGGTTTTGGGGGCCTCTGGTGAGGTGCATCGGCATCTCAATCAGCTGCGCCTCTGTCGTCGCATGGGATCTGCCGCTCCCCGTCTGCTTTCAGCGACGGTGCCGTCCGGTCAGCGCTCTGGGGACCCATCTACTGGCTCGCCTCAGCCCCAGGTGTTACTGACGCTGCCTTCCATTTTGCCCCATGGCGACGCGACGCCGCCACCGCCGCCTGTGCTCCCACCGGCGACGCCCGCAATGGACGCGTCGCTGCAACCGCCGGGCGCCTCCCTGGGTCACGCGCCGCCGATCGCTTTCCGTGACCAGTTGTCCTCCGACATGGAACTCTTGCCCGCTCCGGACCATATGTCGTCTTTGCCCGTCGGGTGCCCCGGCCTGATGGAGGTCGACCCTTCGGCCCCTCCTGTCTCTCTACGGGCACATACACCGCATGTTGGCGTGCACCCTGGAGCAGGTTTTCAGGCGTTTCCTAGCTCCCCGCGGTCTGAATGGCAGGGTGCACGTGGCACAGCCTCGCCTGTTGTTAGGCTCCCCACCTCGTCGCATATGTCAACATGGGGTCCTCCCCATGGCGGGCGGAAGCCTTATGCCACAACCGTGCGCCGATTTGTGGGGGAGGAATGTGGTGTCACCGCCAGACACCACACTTGCTAGGTGGTAGCCTTTAAATTGGCCGCGGTCCATTAGTATACGTCAGACCCGTGTGTCGCCACTATCAGTGATTGCGGACCGAGCACCGCCACACGGCAGGTCTAGAGAGACTTCCTAGCACTCGCCCCAGTTGTACAACCGACTTTGCTAGCGATGGTTCACTGACAAAATACGCTCTCATTTGCCGAGACGATACTTAGCATAGCCTTCAGCTACATCATTTGCTACGACCTAGCAAGGCGCCAGTACCAGTTACTATTGATACTGTAATCATGTACCATCAAGAGCGACGCTCATCATTAATGGATTAAAGTTAAGTATTTCACCTGCTACGTCCGCTTTTCTAAAGTCTAAATTCCTTGTCCTGTTCCAGACCTCACGCCTGACTGCGTGAGCTAAAACGCGTGCCTTTCGGCTTCCTCTAGTACCCGGTGTTGGCTCTCCTGCCAACCCACAACAATATGCACTTGTTATGATGGACTGCAACACATGAACTGTTTAGTGAAGTAAACCATAAAAAATCGGTTTCTCCCAACTGTAAACCATAATCTACCCAATGTAAATATTAACATATTTTTTCTGCAGTGGCATACCAAGCACTTCTTTAGAGAGGGGGCAAGCAAACCCATTTACTGATTTCGTCTTTCAGTACAAGTGTTAAAAATGCATGCATACCAATTGTATGGGAAGGTGTGTTGGGCAATCAGTGCTGTCATTCTACAGAGAGAAATAAGTCACTGATGCTAATATGGCCTAATTTTATAGGTTATGCTCTTGAAAGCAGTTTCATTGCTTTAATTTATAAAAACACATCATTTATCTGGGAAGACATTGGTCCTACTTTGTTTTGAGACCATTTACAAAAAGGAGTTCATATTTACTGTAGAGTGCAATATAGATCGGCAAGAGAGAAACATTTTGTTATTATTATTGTTTTACAAACTCTTCGCATCACATCTTAATGTAAAAAAGAAAAACATAATTTGTTTGAAAAAGAAGGGGGCCATTTATATTGTTTTCATTTAGACCGAAAAAATTTTACATACAATTTCCAAATGTAGGTTTCCTTTCAACAGTTTGGGAAACAAATTCTTTCATGATATCGATGAGGTTAATTTACCCACCCCTGTCTTGATGAACATGGAAGAGGGGTAGACGGTTGAGTCTCAACTGAGTCATTGTTGATCTGGGGGGAAGTTTTAAGTCATATCAAGGTGCTGAAAGACCTGTCAGAGGATGCTACTGATACTGGAACTGTCAGAATCAGAATGGTGAGGCGAATAACAAGCCGAATGAGTTCTTTAACCCTAACAGATTCAGCAATAAACTTTCCTCCAATAGAGGATACATTACACCGTTGTATACCAACTGTAACTGTTCACAGCATTTCAAGCTGTGCATGAAGCCTGTCCACGTTAAAGTCTGCTGTATGTACTCCAAGCAATTCTTCCAAACATCATGTAGATGGAGCATGTGTTGGGAGGATGTAATGAATATCTCTTCAAGATGGGATAGTCGCTTTAGACCCACTTGATTAAATGTTCAATCAACCTCATTCAGAAGGAGATTAATAATGTCCTGCAATTTCCCTGGTACTTTTCTAGGCCATGAGATATTTGGGTCTTTCATATTTAGGTTGTTAGAATAATCTTTGGATTTCTTTAACAGCATGTCAAATGCTTTCGTAGTCCTAAGATGTGCAAGAGCTACTTTTAGAACCTCTACACAATGTTTCACACCAGATGCATTAAAATTTGGATTCTGTAGGGATCTGGCCAGTTCCTCACACAGTCCAAACACTACAATTGCTTCTGTTATATAAAAATTAGTTTCAAACTTTTTGAGCCGCTTTGCATAGCCCCACAGGACTGACCTTCTTTCGTCTCTAACTGAGCTCAGTACATTCAATATTTCACTCACTGTTGTCTCAACCTGCTCATAGTTTTCCCTGAAATCAGTCAAAGGTTCTGCTCTTACAGCCCATGGGGATGACACACTGAAATCAGTCATTGAGCTTTTGGGTTTGGATTTGTCTCATCGACACCATATGGTAGCATTTAATATTCAATATTATGTACATCATGTATTACATTATGTACTATTCAATGAACTACTGAGAACAATCACTATTGAGCTTGAAGATTTATGACAAATTACTGATGTAAAATAATTACATACCTATCACTACAAAGGTTCACTCGTACCACCTCGAAACTGCAAATCAAATGTGTGGGTCTTTATATTGTAAATGTTTCACATTCTTTACCAGAACAATAATACATAGCTGTGTCATTATGGCATAAAGCCATGGCAGTCATGAAGGGAGCAAAGAGGGGGGAGTTATCATGTTGTTTTTATTTCGTTAAATGTTGGATTGTTTGTAGAGTGTGGTGGACATTGCTGTAGCGAAGAGCAAGGACAGGCCTACCGACTGCTGTTTGGGCATTGTTAGCCAATGTTTGTCATTTCTGATAGGACCGCACATGGCTTGTGCCTGCATGACCATGAGACAACACTGATCAAAAAAGTTTTGCACCGCGTGTATATCTACAAACGTGCACGGACTTAGATTCAAGATGAACCGAACAGTAAGTAATGACGGTGGTGGCAATACTTGTTTTGCACAGTATGTTATTACACAGGTGCAGAAGATAACTGTCAACACCGTAAAGGGACAGCAAAACCAGTTTTTCCAGTCAAGATTTCTGCCTTAACTGTGGTGCTCCTCTCCAAAATTCAGCACTATGGCCACTTTATGGTTCACCTATATGACATAGCTGGCCCTGAGGGTCCAGTCAAAGCCACCATTCAAAAGTGCCATGCAGGATTTTTTGCATATGTATACAGAGGCTGTCCCTCATGAGGAGTCACAGACTGAAAAAATGGAATGAAGGGAGAGGGCAAATGTGGTAGGTGTTATAAGATGCTTCAGTCAAATGCAAAAACAAAAACGCTGACCCCCACATTTCTTGATGGCAGCATAGTTTATTCACTGGCTCTGCCTATAGATCAAATAAAACTCCAAGTGAGTTTGGGGGGTGGGATGGGGAGCAGAAACTGTAACCCTCCCCCAGAGTTTGAAGTGGGGGAGTGACTGCCCCTCCTGCCCACCCGGCTGATATGCCGTTGTTTGTCTGACATCTGTAGTGCGGAGTGTATGTCAGATTACTTGGAGCAAATAATAAACGAATGTTAGGCTAAGAACAGTAGTGGGGCATAGACAAAACCTCAACCCCACTTCAAAGTCTGTTGATCATTAGTTTACGTGTCCCTCTGTTGGATAAAGAAGAACATTCATCACGAGAAATCAGCTTTGACTAGTGATATATGGAAGATGAGATAAACAAGGTAAACAACGTGGCAACTATTACATGATATCAGTGGTGATTTGTTCAAACAGGTTAAGCTACAAATCAGTCTGTCACCACAACCAGGTTTTCTTTAGGTTCACATTTGTTGCTTTTGCCAACTTACAACCAAACTATCACCTTCCAACCTAACCTAGGTCTCAGACAAAGTCAGATTCACTTGTCAGCACAGCCAGTTTTTTTTTTTTTTTTTTTTTTTTTTTTTCACATTCATTGGCTCCACAAACTAACAACAAAACTGTGAATACATACATCAAAAGACGACATGGCAGTAGCCATTAACACTTTTTCACTGGTTAAAGCCAACAGTTTGTACCAAATATTCCTCTTGTTGCTCTCTGTTGTCTATTATTATGATACAACTCTGTCCAAGGAAGAGGAATGCTTCAGCGCCATTCTATTTTAGTTTCACAAGTAGAATTTTATAATTTACGCCACAGACCACAGAAAATGACAAAGGAGTATTTTTTAAATTTTTTTTATTTGCATAAATCTACCATTTAGTACAGGCAAGCTGTACATGGAGCTAATGGAGACTACAAAATGTTTCTCAAAGCTGTGCACGATATTTTAAGTAATCATTCCAATCAAATTCCAGTTCATGCAGTATCAGAGTTCCGTGAATACCAAACACATCCTGAATTGTTAGAACCATAAACCAAACAAATAGATTATCAGCATACTCTGGCTCCGACTGGCCCTGGTCCAACTTCTACGCAGAATTCAGCAGGTAGCACTCCCAGTGATAAGTGCTCTCAGGCTAATGGAACTGCAGCAGACAACAGCAATGTTATGCCAGCTACTTGGTTTCCATAGTGACATGAGGTGGCATTACTATATACAACAGAGTCGACACAGAGTGAGATGAAGGATCAGTGTTCATGGGCTTTGCTGTCATGGGCCGAGGTAGAACAAGTCTTGATAGGTGTTGCTCAAGGCAACAGGGGACTGGAGGTTCTTGAGGAGATGGAGAGGCTGGCAACAGCTAATCAGGGTAGTGGGGATGGAGTTGATTTTGGTGGTGTCCCAGAAATCACGGAAAGAGATCTACATCCACATCTACATCTACATACATACTCCACCATACGGTGCGGCGCGGAGGGTACCTCGTACCACAACTAGCATCTTCTCTCCCTGTTCCACTCCTAAACAGAACGAGGGAAAAATGACTGCCTATATACCTCTGTCTATCTTATCTTTGTGGACTTTCCACAAAATATAAGTTAGCGGCAGTAAAACTGTACTGCAGTCTGCCTCAAATGCTGGTTCTCTAAATTTCCTCAGTAGCGACTCACGAAAAGAATGCCTCCTTTCCTCCAGAGACTCCCACCAAAGTTCCTGAAGCATTTACGTAACACTCGTGCAACGGTCAAACCTACCAGTAACAAATCTAGCAGCCCGCCTCTGAACTGCTTCTATGTCGTCCCTCAATCCGACCTGATAGGGATCCCAAACGCTCGAGCAGTACTCAAGAATAGGTCGTATTATAGTGTTTTATAAGATGAACCACATCTTCCCAAAATTTTACCAATGAACCGAAGACGACTATCCACCTTCCTCACAACTGCCATTACATGCTTGTACCACTTTATATCGCTCTGCAATGTTACACCCAAATATTTAATCGATGTGACTGTGTCAAGTGCTACACTACTAATGGAGTGTTCAAACATTATGGGATTCTTTTTCCTATTCATCTGCATTAATTTACATTTATCTATATTTAGAGATAGCTGCCATTCTTTACACCAATCACAAATCCTGTCCAAGTCATCTTGTATCCTCCAACAGTCACCCAATGACGACACCTTCCCGTACACCACAGCATCATCAGCAAACAGCCACACATTGCTATCCACCCTATCCAAAAGATCGTTCATGTAGATAGAAAACAACATCGTACCTACCACACTTCCCTGGGGCACTCCAGATGATACCCTCACCTCCGATGAACACTCACCATCGAGAACAACGTACTGGGTTCTATTACTTAAGAAGTCTTCGAGTCACTCACATATTTGGGAACCGATCCCATATGCTCATACCTTAGTTAGGAGTCTGCAGTGGGGCACCGAGTCAAATATTTTCCAGAAGTCAAGGAATATGGCATCCGTCTGATACCCTTCATCCATGGTTTGCAAGATATCATGTGAAAAAAAAGGGCGAGTTGCGTTTCATAGGAGCGATGCTTTCTAAAGCCGTGCTGATGCATGGGCAGCAACTTCTCTGCCTCAAGGAAATTCATTACATTCGAACTGAGAATATGTTCGAGAATCCTGCCACAAACCGATCACAGTATATATCATGGACTTGTAGTGGGCAGGGAACATCCATGGATCAAGAATGGGTGGTGTCTTAACTCACCAATGCCAGGGCACACACCTGGAAGGGAGAACCTTTGGTTATGAAATGCACCTGCAGCAGGCACAGCATGTCCAAGAGAGTGGTGTGGGTGGTCATGAAACCACTCCAATACCCTGTGTCCTTCAACCAGGGTGCCCATTAAGTCCACTGAAAACTACACAGGACATTATGTGCCATGCTGGACACAATTTTTCTTTTAGGAGCAGGGTCTGGAAAGGTGTGGCTTAAGTTTTCTCCACTACTGTTGAAACTAGGTGAAAAGGCTTGGTATGAAGATGTTAAAATCTGTTACAGACTCAAAATTGTTCAAAGTCATAGGAGGTAAAAACCTCACTCTACCTGGAATGTGTGGGGAGCCTTCAAAGGCAAAGATTTGGTAATTTCCAACATAACAACAGTAGCATCAGCCGTAGCCTGGGACGTGTGGAACACGAAACACACACATCTCAAAAACAGGCCAGTGAAATCTATGTGCCTATGCTCCCATGGCTCCACAGCATCAGGCCAGAGAGAGGAATGCTGGAGAACTGCAGTTAGTTGGGCCTCACAGATGGATCGTTGGTCGACAGGGAAGTCAGAATCAGTACTGGGCCACAAGTGTCGCACCAGACGCTTCACCCGGAACGTGTTCCAATGGACAGTGTGCAGGAATGAAAGCACTGTGGCTACAGAGACAGTGAAATGGGGGTTCAACTGTGGCTATGGCTGCCAATACAACAGAGTCCCCTGGTTTAGAAGCAGTCCAAGTGACAATGGCCATTAATGGTGAAAGTTGGGCCTGGGACATATGTCCAGCCAACAGGGTTGCACAAAGCACGTTGAGTTCACAGATTGTACCAATACTTGTACATTTTCGAGAGATTCTCATGGTGCTGGTGTTTCTTAACAGTGCGTTTTCATAGGTCGTGAGTTAAAAGAGCTACTTGTTAAATTCGACTGCTAAAATGGTTTCTCATATTTCTAATTACACCAACTCCTGAAAAAATTTCATACTTTCTAAAAATAAACGTTTGTTGTCAAGGCACCTTAATGAATGAACTCTGTTGAATACGAAAGGTATTGGATTCAGTGTTGGAGGGCTTCAAACTGCTTTTTGCTTGGAAATCAGCAAGTCGTCTGAGCACTTTCGGGGTTGATGAAGGCGTAATAGGAAAAACAGTTAGTACATTTTTAGTGAGTTTCGGAATTAATTCTTGCAAACGCTTTATCTATAGGCATTACACATGAATACAGAACCTTACACATATATAAACAACGTAACTCACAGAACCTTACACATTTATAGACAACGTAACTCTGCGTTTAACGTTCCCTGCGGTAAAGAAAATGGGGTCTAGTGAAGCAGGGGATACAACCCGTCGGCTTTGAACAATGACGTCATTCCTTAGTCATAGATAGTAATGTCTTCACTTCGAGGCATAGATAATAAAGCAGTTCTGTGTTCTAATAAGCGCTATCATTAAAATAATTGAATGTGAATCTAAAAGCGATCGCTTGATATTAGATACAGATGCTTCAGTAGCTGATAAGTGTTTTTTGGCTTTATGTTAGTAATAGCGGAGACGAAATAAACAGCACATCTACAATTTGTATCCCGTGTTCCACTTAGGGTTTACTGAAGCGGAGGATACATCGTTCAGGTGAAGAACAGGACAGTAATGCTAGTGAAAATGAAGAAATCGCCTTACGACAAACTCGTATTCCAGACTGTACATAAGCAACACACTTCGAATGAGCTTTTAATTTGTATCAGGTTTCATTTGCGGTTTAGTGAAGCAGGGGATACATAGTTCAAGTGAACAACAGGACAGCAATGCTAGTTGAAACTAAGAAATCGACTACGCTGAACTTGTATCCCGTACTCCACTTAAGCAATGCAGTTCGAAAGACTTTCGAGATACAACTGACATACATGTAACGTGATGTATTCTTTGCTAGTAATTTCATTCATTTCTTTCCATTGTATTTTGCGGAGAAATACTAAGATACAAACACGCGATATCGTTAATGTGAAAATACTACAGGCCCTTCACATATGTGAAATAAAGTTTATCTCTCTCGCATTCCTTTGTTTCTCAACATTCTCCTCAGCTCTTTCATCTATGTAATACTTGCTCTCTGGTGACTTGTGACGTCATTGTTCAAAGCCGACGGGTTGTATCCCCTGCTACACTAGACCCAGAAAATGCGTATCTCTAGTTCACTTTGAGGTGAATAGTATTGTTTGGAACATCATATTCACCTCACGTGTTGCGAATCGAACTATCACGAAAGTCGCTAGACAACGCTTGCCAACTTCGATACTGCTTGTGAAGTCAAAATAACATCACGTTTCCGTCAGCTAGGGCTCACGAGAAATACACGTTCGACCTTTGCCCAGCAAGGCCACCAAGATCTAACGTTATCCCCAGAAGCGTCTCGCGGGCCCCGAGGAATCATGACGTCACATCATGACATGACGTCGTCTCTTACGCTAGCCAATATCGCTGGTAGTTTTCGAAACGCGGATATTCTTTGAACATGACATGCTAATGCCTTGTGGGTGTGTGTGTATAATGGTGGTTTTGTGATTTGTGTGCGTTAAAGCTTTTCAATCACGGAAAAAAAATTGATAATACGCGCTGCAAAAGCAGATGTTTGCAGAGGAGAAGGATAGTTTATGTTCCAGGTAATGGACGGTAAGTAACTTCCGTTAGTAATCTTATAATGCTCAAGAAAAGTAAAGTGTATAGTAAATCTACAGAAATTTCTGATGCATTACGTTACCCAGTAAAGTTTCTTTCAATGCATCTATGTGGATTATTTGTGGTAATGGAGTATTCTCATAACAAATGGCTTCGGTATTTAAGTTGCAATCATCGTAACTTTTTCCTGATCAAAAATTGTGTAGTAACTGTATTCTAACGTCAGTAACCTGCACATTTGAAAACTTTTGAATGTTCAAAATTACGTCATTCATCATAGTCAGTATTTTTTACAGTTAAATAGGTATGAATTGCAGTGACTGAATCCAGATTTGTGAGTGATGTAATCTGTTTTTGTAATGGATGTTTCAGTTTCTGAAGTGAAAATCCAAAGAGAAGACAGCGAGAAGTAGCTTTTTGCCCGTTTCATGGTTTATAGGCCTACTGGGGAAACTCGCCATGTAAAAAAAACGAATAACGCATCAAGCTTGGTACCTCTATGGTGATGTGGAAATCTGAGCGTTGTTAATAAAGAAATTAATTCAGTGTGTGTGTGTGTGTGTTTCTTTTGATTCCTTTATCATGTTGCTTATAGTAGACCAAATTGAATTAAAATACCCAGGTGATAATTTCAACATAAATTGGACTATATGCATAGCTGTTTCTAATGACTTTACTACTTCTCAGAGGCAAAGTATGAATATTTACCATCATCTGGCATGTACATTCACTAGTCATTTATGGCAAAAGAAATCACTGACAAAGCATAATTTGCTTGGTAGACATAACTGGAAATGGCCTTTTTAGTTATAATTTTTCGTTTTTAGATTATAGTACTCCCTGAGAGATTATCTTCTGCATTTATTGACGCTGACATGATTAGTAATGGATGTTTCACCACCAGGTCAGGCATACAGCAATAAGTGTCCTGCTCTGCTGTGTGCAGCATGGTAGTCAATGTGTTAAGCAGGCATTTAGGAACTTTGAGTGTGAAGTATATGCATCTGTACATTCGTGGCTAAAAAGAACAGCTAAAATGCTAATTACTGTTTCAGGAATTATCCTTTACACAGTTAAATATGTATCTAAAAATGAATTCATGAATAACTGTAGTCATTTAATTGTTTGGTTTTGTAAGACATTTAAATAAAAATACTGCAGACCCAAAAATAGTCTGGAAATGGCAAGGAATATCAAATATAAGTAAATATTTTTCCTCAGTAAGATTAAAGTGTAAAATTGCTGATACCTGGTTGTTACCATATCACTGCTGTGACCACCGGCACCTTCGTGCCAGCCAACGGGTTAATACACAAAACAGGGCAGTGCAAGACTTGGTCCGTAATTCTCATTGGTTGAAGCAACTAAAATCAAATTTCTGAGGTGTGCTGGAACTGTGTTATTGGTATATTCCCCAGCATGATTTAAAATTTTTGCATTGAAATGGCACTGACAGTGTGTAATATATTTTTCAACTGAGAATAGATACTAAAAAATTTATGTGGGAATATATTTCAAGAAACCCTTTCATACCAAACCTGACAATTATATTGACACACAAGTAAACCCACCTGAATGGCACACTGGGTTACACAAGCATTAGCTGTAGGTGTAGAATAGGTAATTTACACAGAAAACTTTTCATACAAATTTTATTGTAAAGCACACTAAAGGTAAGGGAAAGGTGCGATGCCTAGATGAGATAAACTTGGACACGCAAGAACTGGTTTTGCTCAGATATATGGAAAATTAACTGTAGTATTGTATGACATACAACACATCTGAGGTGCAAATTTGTGGAGAGGAGAGATTGCATTGAACCTGTTGTGTATGGTGCACATTTTGTTGCAGTGCTGGGATGATGTCATCCAGATTTCAAAATTAGTGGTCTAGTAATGAAACTCTCATCAGTTTTAATATTTAAAAACAAACATGCCTGAAAAAGGAAGCTGAATTAGGACTTTCAATTAAATTGCAAAAATGTTCTTGTTTTGCACATTCACTGCGGATGACATTTAAAAGCACGGTGTTAGTAGCTCTTATTGACCTTTGTGTCAGCCACAGTGAACATGTTGAAGGTTTTAAAGTAACAAAGTAGTTGTTGACATTCAGGTATTAGTGGATGACAGCAGCAAACAGCAATGAAATAATGTGAATTACTTAAACCAGGAATTAAACAAGTCTACATAGCTTTGAACACAGTCAAAAAATGGTTGGTTCAAATGGCTCTGAGCACTATGGGATTTAACTTCTGAGGTCATCAGTCCCCTAGAACTTAGAACTACGTAAACCTAACTAACCTAAGGACATTACACACATCCATGCCCAAGGCGGGATTCGAACCTGCGACCGTAGTGGTCGCGTGGCTCCAGACTGTAGCGCCTAGAACCGCTCGGCCACCCCGGCCGGCAAACACAGTCATTTCAAACTTGTTATTCACTGCATATTTGTATGCTATAACTAATACAGCAACCTTTTATTTTCTCATCTTTGATCTGGGACATGTGTAACATCTTACTTGTTTTCCTAGAGCAACTCTAGGTTTACAAGATCCACATTTCAGAATTCTGGTAATTGCTAGTCCTACCTCATGCTGAAAGTGTGGGTTGATAGCTGTCTCTTCAGATATGATCTCATCAACTGCTATTTCAGAAACTTGAAGCAAAAATGTGATTATTCAATTTTCTGTCAGTGATGAATATAACACTAATGATAGGTATATTCATGATGGTATAGAACAGTGCAGGGACATCTTCTGGAACACCTGCTGGGTAGACTAAACTGTGCACTTCACATCCAGTGCATCAATTTCTTCATAATTAGTATCATAGTACACTACTATCTCAGACTTGATTGTTGCGATGCTCAACGGCATTATGCCTTGAAGACACTAAACTAACAGCCTTCTTAAGTTTTTGAATGAAGGATATAAGAAGTAATATATCCAAAAACAATTAAGTTTTACATTTTGCTGTCAGGAACTCTTTTGGAATCTTGCCTTTTATTATTATTTTGTACATGTGTGGCCTTTTTGTTTCCTCTTCCCAGCTTGACAAGCACATCTGATTTGCTTAATGGGGATATTTATGGTAACAAAAAAAAAATTAATATGTGGGTACAATGCAACCTGCAAACCAAGATCATCCTCCAAAACTTTACAAGCCTAGGAAATAAGCGCAATGATTTGGACATAATAGCATGTTTTAATAAACCAGGTGTTTCAGTTATTACTGAGCACTGGATACCAAAAAAGAATCTTATTATGCACCCATTAACAAAGAATTTCTGCTCATCTTTCAGTAGGGATATCAAACCTTATGGTGATGCTGCAAAAAGTGGCAATAATTGGTGCTCAAAGATGTAATTCCTTACGTGTTGAAGGTGTTACTGAACTTTCTGCTATAAGCTATAGATGGGAAAGGAAACATAATTTTAGATATAGAAAGACCTCCATATGAAAGTACAGATATTTTTTAGCTAATCTCTATCAATTACTTGTAGAGAGAGATAGTAAATACTCTGGGAAAACAGCTGGGTAATTATGCTGATAATTGTACAGTTTAATAAAACCTTATCTAACACAAATCAGTTTTCACTCTTAAGGATGGTGAGTGACACACACAGATCTAACATTGCTGATATGTAATACAGGGTACCCAGGACTTTGTACTGGGATACTTTCTTTTGTTGATTTATGTAAATGACAAAATACTGCTCCCCAAATTCAAGGATAGTTCTGTATGCCGATACTACATCCATTGCACGCAAGTGTAAAGATCATGAGCAACTACAAAAACTATGAAACTGTATTACAAATGAAATAATTCGGTATTTCTATGAAAATCATCTCATTGTCAGCACAAGATAGCAGCAGTAATAGATTTTCACCCCACAAGACAGATTTTGAAAGTCAGTTGTGCGCTGGAACTGATATTGTCATCAAAGAAAACTACTGCTTGGTTACAGTTAAACTTTCTATATTTAACATGTTATAATGTGGAAACTAATTACCGTACAAGAACATAACTTGGTAGCATTAATGTCAAGGACATGGGGAAGAGAAATAATGCAGAATCAGTTCAATTGAAACACTTAATGTGCTACTACAGTACAACATACCAGTACCATTACTGGTGATGGTCATGGAGGCTGTTATGAAAAGCTTGCAATTTTATTGAAATCTGATGTGGCAAGTCAATAGAACTTTTTATCCATGTGACTAAAACTATTGTGTAAAATCGATAGCGCAGCTTCTTACAGAAGTCTCTTCAGGGCCCTTCGGAGTCTTTCACTTACATGTCAACATATTTACTCCCTAAAAGTATTTGTTGTTCATAATACGGGTAATTTTACTCTATTCAGTTAAATGAACTTGCAAAATACTGGAAGTAAAAACAATGTCCATGTAGACTATACATCCATGCCTACGATTCAGAATGTAATTTCACATTCGGATCGAAAGTCTTCAATAGGTTGCTGCAAACCATCAGACAGAAAACTGAAAATCCTAAGATATTAAAAAAAATACAAAATAAAAAAATTATTTTATTAGCCTCTCCTTCTATAATTATAATTAAACGTGATGTTTCGACTCAAGGATGCATATGCTAGTTAACACTATGGTTCAAATTAACAGGATTTTAATTTTATCATTTTATGCAGGGCTGACAGTACTCATTGCTTTGTACGAAGTATGAGAGAAAAACAGACCTTGAATAAAAAAAAAATTCCTAGCTGTCACGGTCACTACTTCCTTCCTCTGTGAAGATGAATATCTTTTGTGACTGGAAATGAGGGGAAGATCACTTACACCACCCGTATAGAACACTTATGTGACACATTCGTGAGTATTACTCCAATGTTTGATATCCAGGTCAGATTTAAGCAACACACTGAAGCAACTCAAGAGGTTGGACACTAGGTAGGTTACCAGTAGTTTCAAACTATGTGCGATTATTATGAAGATGCTTGGCAAACTCATGTGAGAATCCCTGGAGGGGAAACAATGTTCTTTTTGTATAACACTATTGAGAAAATTTAGAGGGCATGAGAAAACAGGGCTCAGATAGTAGATAGCCTTTCTTCCCTCTCTCTATTTGCGAGTGGAACAGGAAAGAGTATGATTTGTAGTGGTACAAGGTACCCTCCACCAGGTACCATTTGGTTGCTTGTGTAGTATGTATATACATCAAAATACGGAAGAAAATTGTGACTGCTTACTACATTAAGAAGTAATAGTTGAACTGGGTCAACAGAAGCGTCCGATCTTACCCGTCGGCTTTGACCCGTGACGTAAGCGTGTTGTGGTGTGTGACGTCATTACGGCGCGGAGTTTGATTTGCGATTGTGGCGTGTTTGTAGATGTCTTGTTTTTGTTTGTCGTGCTCTCTGGTGGTGTGTTCATGGTTTTCGTTTGTTTCGTGTGGTGGGGTCAGTTTTCTGTTGCTCAGGTGTTGGATTTGAAGCGGAATTTCTATTAGTGAGTTAATGGTTAATTTAATGCTCATTGCTGTACGTCGGGTGAGTTTGTTATTGAGTGTATTTGGTTGTGGTTCGGTTGATCTGTAGCGTAGCCCTGAATACGAGGTTAGGTTGGGAGTTTTTTTTTGGAATGCGGCAGCGGCCGCCTATGATTCGAAAATATTGATTTGACACTAATGAACATGTATACGTAATATGAAGCAATTTGATGAACATATTGATCTGTAGCGTAGCCCACTTGAGGTTAGGTTGGGAGTTTTTTTTTTGGAATGCGGCCGCGGCAGCGGCCGCCTATGATTCGAAAATATTGATTTGACACTAATGAAGCCTGTGGGGGGATGGGGGGGCACTGCAGACTTCCCCCACCGCATAACGACACATGATGATCAAATTTTGAAAAAAAATGAAAAATTTTTCCCGTACCTGCTAAACTGCATAAGTGCCGATGTATGTAGGTGTAAGGGAAGCTTTCGTTTCTTAGTTTTCTATTGGGGGATGTGATCGGTAGGTTCTGTTGAGCTATATAGGTTAAGGGAAGTGTCCGATTATGGATAGGAATGTGTTTTTTGGTATTTGGTCAGTTTTGTGATGTTGATTTATTTCGTTGTTTTGCGTGGTTTTGAATGGCGGTCGGTGGCTACATTTCTGTATATTTAGTTTCTCCGCACCCAAAAACCCCTAATTTCCCACGCTTGTCCCGTTACAGTCATTAGGCTTTTTGTGAAACTTGTGTATTTCAGTGTTTACAATACGTATGCGATGTTTTTATATCCGCCATATTGGAATTGTTTATAGTCGTTTCCGCGGTATTTGTGACGTCATGGGTCAAAGCCGACGGGTAAGATCGGACGCTTCTGTATTTCCGTTGAACTAACCTAAAGCTTCGTGATTTACTTCAAATGTTTTCCCCCACTGATACACTCTGACAGTCAGTGACTTGCATCTATAGCAGTCTTACAATTTGGAGGTGTCAGTATTGCTTAGATCTATTAATATTCCCTCAGTGAGCTCTTTTTATCTTAAGATCACATAAACTGGATTTTTGAGAAACTACACACAGGAAGATGGCATATAGCTGTTTATAGAAAAACAACGATCAAAATTTAAGCATATCGGTAACACACACTGGGCTAGAGCACTATATTGGATTTCGCTCCCTTCCCCCCCCCCCCTTCCTTTCCCTAGAAACCTTGGCTATTACGACCCCTCCCCCCCCCCCTTTTCCCTAGAAAACTTGGCTGGAGTTATAAATTTATTTGTAGCATAGTCTGAGGTATAGATTAGGGTGAAAAGCCATAATTTCGTTGACAGTTGTGGAACACAGCGAATGAGAAATAAAGGTTGTGGTAACAGACAGACGTGTGGCTTTGCCTAATATTTGTTTGCGGCATCTTTAAATGTATTTTCCCACATTTAACGCATTTCTCATGATTAAAAAAATAATAAAACTACTAGGTCATCCACAAAAACATATATTAGAAAAGGAACAAGCATCCGACGTGTTTTGATGCATATTACGTACAGATATCGTACACAAACTGGAAAAATGCAACGGGCGTTCCACTACGTATCCTTTACCATATTTGATTAGTTTTTCCGCATTTGCTACTGCTGGTATGGGTTCAAAGACAAATTCGTGCTGCAAACGTCTCAGTGGTAGTTAGTCTACATTAGTAAGCTGCAGTTAATGTGTTTAGACACATTGTCCTCAATGCGTAATATGTGTTATGCTATAAATCACTCTGCCTTTCGACCAATAATTTGTAATCAGTTGGCTTCAATCAATCACGTAAGACTCTAATATGTAACTTTGACTACGCTGCGGATTATTATGTCACCATAATCCAGATTATTCGCATTCAAACCTTCTTTCTACATTTAATTCTGTTAACGGAAGATTCATTCAAATTTCAAACAATCTGGATTGATCTGACGTTCCAAAACAACAGCTGAAGGCAGGTCTGTCTGTATAAATGCTGTTTTGACGTCACTTACGTCAACAGAGTTGTTAACAGGTCGTCACCAGACAGCGCTGTCACGCTTTCAGCATTACTGATGACGTCATGAAGCGATTCCTCGGGATCCGCGAGACGCACGTCCCCATGCTTCATAAGGTGGTGTGAGCCCGGGCCAAGGAGATGGGACCAACAAGGTATACGGGCCCTGTGGCATACGTCAAAGTACGTGACGTTACAGGCCATACGAATCGCAACAAGCACCTCCAGCGAGGTGCGAGTTACTATTTCACGCCAGCTTAATATGTTGTAGCTGCACGTTTAAAAACACTCACGCATTTATGACCGAGTTAAGCTCTTTACTGGCTACCTTTCCATTCATATACTGATTTCCTTTCTGGGTATGGACGTAGCCCAACTTTCGCGATGTATGCCAGGCGAGGCAACTGGTGTAAAATCTACAACTACAGTTAAGATACAAATGAAACAATAAGACTTAAACCAACGAAGTATTACAGTTCTTGTCGTAAAGACTTAGGAATAGTAGGCCCATCTTGTTTTTCATAAAAATCAGAGAGTACAGAAATTATCTACTGTAACAAACGAACATATGACAACCAACACCGCTATAAGGAAATTAAATTAAAAATATTCACAAAGATGAGATGCGAGACAGCCATTATACGTCGATGGTGAAAGGCGATGGTTGTCTCACGACTTCCTCATGACCTTTAACTAGGCTACATCTCTTACCTGAGGATGCCTCGGATCTTCCATTATCACAGAACGAGGATTTTCGTTTGCTGTGGAACATACGTCGCAGCGGTCTCCCGTAGCGGAACTCATCTCAACTTGCATTGTGCTTGTTTCTAGTATAATAGCTGCTGCAGACAGAAACACGCGTGAATGTGATAGAAAGAAACAAGCCAGAACAATTTGACTCCAGATAGCGATACACCATCAAAGCGACTAGGTGTCAACAGCGTTGCTTTAAAACTTCGAAGACTAAACCTACTTAACCAAGGTCTTCCACATAACTCTGAAACAACAATATACAATTAACTACGCACTATAAACAGAAGACGACAGAAATATTTTTAATGAGCATGGAAGATATATCTATGGACTCCCTCCTCTGATAATCAAACTACATGTTTGACAAGCACGCGTGATAAGCGTTTCCACAAGCATGCATAAATCCCTCGCCTTCACACGGCTCAAGCATGCATGTATAAGCATCATTTCGTACGCGATATAGATCTCATGACTAGCCCACAGCGAATGATTTTTACAGGCGTCTTGCAAAGACGTAGAATTTTCCGCACTGTGCTGGTTGCATTGATGATAAACTTGCAGAGATAATTTCTTCAGCCGCAAGTGGTTCGTTTTATTTTAACTACAATTATACAGAAACGTTCTCCTTGCCACAGCCGATGCAAATTATGGATTTATTATGTTCGATTTCGATACAAATGGCAGAAAGTCAGTTCGAGTTATTTTTCAGATGGGACATATTATGGAGATATTTTCATGTCATAAACATTTGAAAAATACCGAAGTCGCAAACAGTTCATGATTATTGCCATATATATTCATAGGAGACTATGCTTTTACTTAAAGGACTGACCTACTAAAACCTTTTTTTTTTATTTCCCTACAATAATTTGTTCTTCGTGAATTTGCCTTTTCTTGTCGCGGTATTACATTTCTTTCTGATGCAGGATAAATTACTTTATATGTAACAAGATGGATATCGTTTGCAGTGTCCCATTTTACTTTGATGAGAGATTCCAAAAGAAAGGTGGACTTTCACACCCGCATATAAAATCTTCCAGCAGTTAGCGATTAATATGTTTGAGACTGCTCGAAATTATCGCTACGAGAGCCACCTCGCAACTGACATATGCTTTTACAAGCCGCCCTGTTGTTTTTACACACACTCAAGCATGCGCACATTGTATGTTTGTGCAAGATTACGTAACAGAAATTCCTTCAAGAATCAAAGAGCGTGTACAGTCATGATGCTTGTACGCGAACTTATCAAGAACGTATTCAAGTATGTAGCCGCGCCTTCAGGCAATATATTTGTTTGAGTCAAACATAAACTGCAACTATAGAGTAGGAATACCTGCAGAGTCAGCAGTCGGATGCGCAGAAAAGAATTTTTGTCGCCAACAGACACTGATTCCGTAAGTGACGTGGCTGGTGTGCCTCAAGAGCTCTGCAGATTTTGCACTTCATTATGTCACTAGTACAGAGAGATTCGTCTAAAGTACCTTAGATATCGTACATGCGTTTCATATAGGTATCTCAATAATTTGCATTCGATATTTGAAACGAATGCAGCTTGTAAATTTCAAAGACCATGTTTACCCAGTTAAAACCAAACAATCAAAAATCATTGCCATTAGAAGAGTACATAAAATCAAGTAAACGATGAAGCTCAGTCCATCAAATTCTTGGGACCAAAATTGGATAAAAATCTAAGCTAGCAAGTACATGTAGATTACTTAACAAATAAATTAAACAGCCTAGCTGTTGCAGTGAACATGCTATCTAGTGTAACAGACATTAACAGCAAACAAGAGATGTATCACAGTTACATTGAATCCAGAATTAAATTGGTTTCATTTTTGGGCAAATTCAAGCTACGTGTCACGAATATTGGTACTACAAAAAAAAAAAATTGTGAGAAAAATGTGTGCTACCCCTCCAAAAACATCCTTTCGCCCATTATTCAAGAATCTAAAAGTATTACCTATCCTTGCATTATACATATTTGAGATTATCATCTTTTTGCACAGTTATCCTGAGCTACCTGAAGAAACCATTTCAAACATATGTACAACAATAGACAAAGAAAATTTCATGCTCCCAATACATCACTTTGCCTACAGACACCTGAGTACATGGAAATGAGAGTCTACAATAAACTGAAGTGTAGAAATGTACTAAGCATGGAGATAGGCTCACTGAAGTAAAAACTACATGGTATCCTGGTGGAAAAGTGCTACAAGTCAATTGAGAAACTTATGAATGAAGAAATGATCATTTGAACAGTTTAAGGATTTAATATCATAGTGTTGTGTATAATATTGTATTTAATATTGTGTTCGACATTAACTTGTTCTGGTAAAATTAATGCTAGAAAATTATTTAACTATGTATATCACACGTCCAAAATTGATATCTCTACTGTACTATACCATCAGATGATCTGTAAAATGTATGTTATGAGACGAAAAAAATACAAAACAAATCAATGAAAAGGCATTTCACTTATTTGTGACAAGGGTCATAGCTCGCACTTTGCTATTTTCGTGTGGAAAAGAAGGGGTAGCCACTGTGGTTTCTAGATTTTTTTATTGCGCTTGACCGTATTGTTAAACCTCTGTTTTAATAACTAATGCTGCAGTGCATTGAGAAATATTTTTAGTGCACCACAGTGAAAGCGTTTCGAAATTGGAGTTACGACATGCAGCAAATTAGCGATTTAGCCCATTTTGAAATACATTTATAAGCAAAAGATTATGTTTTTGCATAAATCGCCAGGTCCTGATGGGATTCAATTCGGTTTTACAGAGAGTACTCTACTGCATTGGCTCCTTACTTAGTTTGCATTTATCGCGAATCTCTTGCCCAACGTAAAGTCCCGAGTGACTGGAAAAAAGTGCAGGTGACCCCTGTATATAAGAAGGGTAGAAGGACGCATCCTCAAAATTACAGACCAGTATCCTTAACATCGGTTTGTTGCAGGATTCTCGAACATATTCTCAGTTTGAATATAATGAATTTCCTTGAGACAGAGAAGTTGCTGTCCATGCATCAGCACGGCTTTAGAAAGCATTGCTCCTACGAAACGCAATTCGCCCTTTTTTCACATGATATCTTGCGAACCATGGATGAAGGGTATCAGACGGATGCCATATTCCTACACTCCAGGAAAGCGTTTGACTCGGTGCCCCACTGCAGACTCCTAACAAGGTACGAGCATAAGGGATTGGTTCCCAAATACGTGAGTGGCTCGAAGACTTCTTAAGTAATAGAACACAGTATGTTGTCCTTGATTGTGAGTGTTCGTCGGAGGTGATCTGGAGTCCCCCAGGGAAGTGTGGTAGGTCCGCTGTTGTTTTCTATCTACATAAATGATCTTTTAGATAGGGTGGATAGCAATGTGCAGCTGTTTGCTGATGATGCTGTGGTGTACGGGAAGGTGTCGTCATTGAGTGACTGTAGGAGGATACAAGATGACTTGGACAGGATTTGTGATTGGTGTAAAGAATGACAGCTAACTCTAAATATAAATAAACGTAAATTAATGTAGATGAATAGGAAAAAGAATCCCGTAATGTTTGAATACTCCATTAGTAGTGTAGTGCTTGACAGTCACGTCGACTAAATATTTGGGTGTAACATTGCAGGCGATATGAAGTGCGACAAGCATGTAATGACAGTTGTGTGGAAGGCGGATAGTCGTCTTCGGTTCATTGGTAGAATTTTGGGAAGATATGGTTCATCTGTAAAGGAGACCGCTTATAAAACACTAATACGACCTATTCTTGAGTACTGCTCGAGCATTTGGGATCCGTATCAGGTCGTATTGAGGGAGGACATAGAAGCAATTCAGAGGCGGGCTGCTAGATTTGTTACTGGTAGGTTTGATCATCACGCAAGTGTTACGGAAATGCTGCAGGAATTCGGGTGGGAGTCTCTAGAGGAAAGGAGGCGTTCTTTCGTGAATCGCTACTGAGGAAATTTAGAGAACCAGCATTTGAGGCTGACTGCAGTACAATTTTACTGCCGCCAACTTATATTTCGTGGAAAGACAACAAAGATAAGATAAGAGAGATTAGGGCTCGTACAGAGGCATATAGGCAGTCATTTTTCCCTCGTTCTGTTTGGGAGTGGAACGGGGAGAGATGATGCTAGTTGTGGTATAGTGGATTGCGAAGTATGTATGTACATGTAGATGTAGAAACACATTTCAACAACACTTCTTTGTCCTTTGAGCAGCTAAATAAGTCAAAGCAATACATACAGGCAACGTCATCATCCTCGTCACTTGGAATATCATCAGTGGGTCCGAACTCTTATCCCAGCTAGCACTCAAGCTTATTTCAAGGTGGATATTGAGTTTACGTTCAGTTGAAAATTCAAGATTGAAAAATCAACCTGTTAAACAGCTTGTTTCAAGGTGGGTATTGAGTTTATGTTCAGTTGAAAATTCAAGATTGAAAAATCAACCTGTTACACAGTTTACATCAAGCTGTAAAAATTTAGCTTGAATTAAAATAATTTTCCCAAGCTTGAAATAAACTGTAATTTCCCTGGAAGGCTGTACAGCAGATGCGCGCGCAGCATAGCTTCCATAGACGTCCACGGGAAGCGCCACAAGCGTTTATAAGCCGTGACGTAAGGGTGTTGTCGTGTGTGACGTCATGATGGCGCGGAGTTTGGTTTGAGTGTGGCTGTCTCCAGTTCTGTTTTATCTTATTTTATTTACTTTTCTGAGCCTTGCTATGTTTACGGCCATTTTACCTTTGTGACGCGCGTTAATGGTTGTGGTTTGTTGACAAGTTTGTTTTATACTAGAAAACAGTTCGGTACGTTAATGTTACAAATGTTAAATATTACGTAACGTAATTAATGAGGTTCAATAAATTCAGACTAATATTTATATAGCTTAAAACAAGCTGTAAATACCAGGCTGTATTCCACATGTGTAGATACAGCTGGAGCCAAGCTTGATAAGTCAAGCGTGAAATATAGCTTGAACTCTGCCAACTTTGATGTTTATTTCAAGCTAGAATCCAGCTAACAGGCTTGAATATTGCAGCTTTGATCAAGCTTATATACTTGAACTTTACAGCTGGAAACAAGTTTGAAACCGGCTTACTGTGCTATCTGGGATTCTTCTTCATCCGGTGCTGAAGTCATGAGCACCAGCTCAAGCTGATCTCCCGACAACTACGGCATTGGTTGTCAAACATGTTTGCTGAAGAGCCAGTACTGACAATGTGCGTGGGACCTCGGGTAGCGTATGTACCGATCTTCAAAAATGGTTCAAATGCTTCGACCATAGATATTTATGGTCAAAGTTCAAATGGCTCTAAGCACTATGGGACTTACCATCTGAGGTCATCAGTCCTCCATATTTTGAACTACGTAAACCTAACTTACCTAAGGACATCACACACATCCATGCCCGAGGCAGGATTCGAACATGCGACCGTAGCAGCAGCTTGGTTCTGGACTGAAGCGCCTAGAACCGCTTGGCCACAACGGCTGGCTATATACCGATCTTATTATTGTCTGGCAACCTATGTAAATCATTATTCTGTGAGCCGCCAATAGACTAGCTATAGTAAGGACGCGGTAAGTTTGCCACCTGCTCCCAAGTAGCGATCGTTAAAAGTCGGCGTCATTTGGCGCATTTCATGTCGATTTCTCCTATTTCAGATGTCTGTCAGCCATAGCAGCCCCAGAGTTATGATGATGCGGTTGCCTGACGAAGTGTTGCGTTGCCTGATTAACAAAAATAATTGTGCTTATATGTAAATGCCTTATCCAACAAGAGAAACGATCAGACATGTTCACTAAACGTTCTGAATCTTATTTTCTTCTACTCATTTTGTCGTATTACAACAGCCTTAATAATCATATAATGTCATATTCCTTGCTAAAAATAAGTACCGCATTTGAAGATGACTACCTCTGTAACGCATATTCACGAGTCTGTGTTATTTATGTGTCAAAATTTATACCAAAGCAGTTGATCGCTACGACTCGCACACCCCATAAGTTATAATTACTGGAACACAAACAATAAAACATTCGCCCTCTCACGTCCTCTAAATCGGCAGTAGCTGCACTGCTTATCCCTCTGCCCCTGAAGCAAGTGACCCACTTTACATAGCTCGCGGTCAAATTTACCAATGTCAATTAAAATTAGGTAGAGGAGAGTTGCCCGGTAATGGCCAGCTTAGGATTTTTGACTTTGCTGTGTAACTGTGATGGTTAATTAGAATATTAATATACTAACATCTTACCTCAGGACGTGTTCTATGTATAATACAGTGTAATGAATTTTGTTATTTATAGTGCTTCATTACATTGAAAACAAAAGAAATACAATTACATGGATTGTAGAAAGTTTTGTGCATCATCGGCCATTGTCTTTTTTCTGTGAGATTATTGGTTGTTAATGATACACTGAACTGATATTTGTTGAATAATAATGGAACATTTAGTCATGGGAACCTATTGTTACCATTTCAGCTCAGTTCGCCAATGTTTGGTTCACTGTTTTACAGAGATTTCAAATAAAATACAAAATATTTTCCTGCTCCACACATACAACCTATGCCCAGCCTCTACACATGGTACACAGCGACCACTCTTCTCCAAATGACTCCAAACACATATTGCACTGTTCAATCTGTGCTGTTGACCCTTTATTTCCAGTAGATTCCAATTTTTTTCGCCGCTTTGTAATTGGCTTTCCATTGTCACCCTATGCGTGTTTATTTTATTTTGAAACATCTGGTTTCAGATAAGCTTTTTCAGCTATCATACAGACTTTATTTTTTCTCCCATCTTTTTCTTTTTTAATTGTTGAAAAGCTTCAGCTGTCTCACTTGCAGTCATTTTGTTAGACATAATCTTGCTCACAGGCAGTTTCACAAATATTGATCCCATTTTCTCTTACTTTTTTCTCATTTCCCACCATTTCAGACAAGAAAGAAGTACGAAGAAGAAAATATAATTTAAAAATTGAAATTACTTCTGGATGATACTGAAAGACAAACATGGGCCCGGTACTGCATGACAAACACGCAGTAGGATCTGTTCATATTGTACATTCGTTAATTGAAAACCAAAATCTAGCAACGACATTAATCACTTACGTTAAAAACAGGTACCACAGTCATCCAAATATTCTCTGTATGCTAAGTGCTACAGCAAAATCATCAAGCACTCAGAGCAGACAAAGCACTGAAGAGAGGAAGAAGATATTCAACTCCAGTGTTCATGGATGCACAAGCTTGTTTCTGCTTACTGTACACTTCTGCAATTAGGAGACGGAAAGAGAAATCACCGTACTGGCCGGCACTGTAAGCCAGCCGATACTGCATGATTGTCCCCTGCATATTAAAATAATGCTGTCAAAGTACTTTTGTTGATACTGAGCAGGAAAACTACCCTCTTAAGAAGCTCTTAACATTAGTTGACGTTTTTTTAATTTCTCTTTCGGTTGCAAGATGCACATAATTATAAAATAGGGCTTAGAACTGTGGGCTGCATGAATATTTGATTTAGGCTGTATGCAACCCACAGGCACATTTTGATGAGCATTGGTGTACAGCAGAGGTCGTAAAACTTTCTTGCTTAAGAGACACTTCAGGGCGACACTTCGGACTGCATAGCAAGGGAGTGGACAGGGTAAAGCGGCCACTCGAAGACCAATTCAACTTTCACCAAACGTAGGTTATTGATAAAAGCTTACCTCTTACATAGTTTGAATCTATATATTGTAAAATATCACACCAAATATATGCACTGTTAAAAAATTTAAAAATCCTATCCATCCCCCTCACTTTACATATATGAGATGGTGGTGTTCCTATATAAAAATCAACATACACTAGACACTTTCCGTTTTGACCACAACTACAGCACTCGCCACAAAGATAACTTCAGACTTCCAACACATCGTTTAAAACTTTATGCCCAAACTCCAGAGTATATGGGGTTAAAAATGTTCAATAAAATAAAAGGCAGTAATATATTTGAAATGGAGATTGGTTTGCTGAAGAGATTGCTCTTTCATCTTCTGGTGGAAAAGTGTTATTATTCTGTCGATGAATTCATTGAGGACAGCTTCACAGTCTGAACACAGGGATTGTATTACATGTATTATGTATTATTTTATGTACATGTGTAGCTGTAACTTAGAAATGTAAAATATAATGCAAACTTTTGTATTTCTCTGAAAAAAGTTAAAAAAGTTTCTTTTGTAAACCTTGACATGTCTTCTGTACATCAAATCAAATGATTTGAAAATTGTACGTAATGAGATGAATAAGTCACATATCAGTTTTATCTGTTGTATTATGCGTATTTTTTTGGTCGTAAACTTTTCCCCCTAGTAGTGTGGTCACATTTCCCAACTGGACGTCATATCAGCATTAGTGGTTCACAGAAGAAAGTATCAAACTGAAATAAACAACAAGTCTCTACATTTGTAGGTCAAGGGCCATCTTTTAAACAATAATATCACAAAGAATCATTACTCTCCATAAGACTGAGGTAACAAAAAATAAATTAGTCATCTTACATCACACGACTCAAAAACAGAAACATCTGTTGTAAAAAGTAACGGAAACAAGCTTCCTCTCTGAAACTCACCGACAACAATGGCTACGTGTATTAGAACTAGACTAATCACTTTTTGCCAGGCAGCAGCGCTGTTCAAGGCAAAAAAACAAGTGAAGACCACTTTTCCCTTCCTAGTCACTTTAACACACCTTCCCCTACCGATCTTACTGTTAAATGGTAATCTACATAGATGAGTGTGTTATTTCAATTAATAACAGTAATTGCAGTATGAGACACAATCACAAATGTTTACTTAATGTTTTAAATGTAATTTTACTTTTACTTTTTCTGTATTGTATTACAACAGCCTTAATTTGGTTGCATATTACTTACTACAATTAGGTTTACACTTGAAGATGACTGTCTTTATATTGTACATTCACGAATCTATGTTATTTCCATTTGACATTTATACCATAGCAGCTAGTTACGCGCACTCATGAGTTGTCAGCATTGGAAGGCAACCAATAAAATACAATATTCCACTGCCTGTGTTGTTAAAAAGAATGATGCAGTGTTTCTTCGGACATGCATGCATGTCCAAAGAACAGGCAGTGTGGCAACCACTGTATCCCGATGGCTTCGTGGTCAGAGCATCTGCCAAGTACGCAGAAGACACAGGTTCGAATCACAGTCTTGAACAAATTTTTAATTTTCCCCATTGATTTAAATCAAGGCCCATTAGCAGCTAACATCTGTAATTCCTTTGTGTCTTAATTAATAGTGGCTGCTGGATGAAAAGGGTGTCTATTCTTTCGAACATGTCCGAAAGAACCGACACCACTTATGTACAATTAAGGCGAGGGTGGCCAATGATCTCTTCATTGTTGATGTACACCAGACTTGAATTCTTACAGGAATCATCGAAATGCCGTGAGTAATGAGAATAATGGGCGAGGTTCATTACACTAGTATTGTGTGGATAAGTCGAGAATTTGGGTCTGACAGGTGCTGTGCTAACGTAGTCCGTGCAGTCGCAAAGATCACTGTGTCTGGGTGGCTTAGTGGTCAGAGCATCTGCCTAGTGTCCGCAGCTCGTGGTCTCGCGGTCGCATTCTCGCATCCCAAGCACGGGGTCCTGGGTTTGATTCCCCGTGGGGTCAGGGATTTTCACCTGCCTAGAGATGACTGGATGTTTGTGTTGTCCTCATCATTTCATCATCATTCCTGAAAGTGGCGACATTGGACTGAGCAAAGGTTGGAATTTGTACAAGCACTGATAACAGTGCAGTTGAGTGCCCCTCACCAAACATCATCATCTGCCTAATAAGCAGGAGGTCCACATCCGAATCCTATTCTGATACAAAATTTCAAATTTCCCCATTGATTCCAAACAATGGCCATTCGCAGGCAATGGCCATTCACATCTTAATTCATAGCGGCTGCTGGATCAAAACAGTGTCTGTTCTTTTGAACATGTCCGAAAGAACAGACACCACGTATGTACTGATGAAGCATCATAAGATGATGATGATAATAATAATCGTAGTAGAGGTCGCGAAAAATATATTTACACTGATTGATAACTAGTTCACCCACTTATGAGAGAAACGTCAAAGGATAAGAATGTCAAGACATACTACACTACTGGCCATTAAAATTGCTACACCAAGAAGAAATCCAGATGATAAACAGATATTCATTGGACAAATATATTATACTAGAACTGAAGTGATTACATTTTCACGCAATCTGGGTGCATAGATCCTGAGCAATCAGTACCCAGAACAACCACCTCTGGCTGTAATAATGGCCTTGATGCACCTGGGCATTGAATCAAACAGACCTTGGATGGTGTGTATAGGTACAGCTGCCCATGCAGCTTCAACACGATACCACAGTTCATCAAGAGTAGTGACTGGCGTATTGTGACAAGCCAGTAGCTCGGCCACCATTGACCAGACGTTTTCAGTTGCTGAGAGATCTGGAGAATGTGCTGGCCAGGGCAGCAGTCGGACATTTTCTGTATCCAGAAAGGCCCGCACAGGACCTGCAACTTGCGGTTGTGCATTATCCTGCTGAAATGTAGGGAGACGTGTAACCAATGGCACCCCATACCATCGCGCCAGGTGATACATCATTATAGCTATGATGAATACACGCTTCCAATGTGCGATGTCACCAAACATGGAAGCGACCATCATGATGCTGTAAACAGAACCTGGATTCATCCGAAAAAATGACGTTTTGCCATTCGTGCACCCAGGTTTGTCGGTGAGTACACCATCGCAGGTGCTCTGTCTGTGATGCAGCGTCAAGGGTAGCCGCGCAGCCACGGTCTCCGAGCTGATAGTCCATGCTGCTGCCAACGTCATTGAACTGTTAGTGCAGACGGTTCTTGTCTTGCAAACATCCCCATCAGTTGACTCAGGGATCGAGACGTGGCTACACGATCTGTTACAGCCATGCGGATAAGATGCCTGTCATCTCGACTGCTAGTGATACGAGGCCGTTGGGATCCAGCACAGCATTCCGTATTACCCTCCTCAGCCCACTGATTCCATATACTGCTAACAGTCATTGGATCTTGACCAACGCGAGCAGCAATGTTGTGATACGATAAACTGCAATGACAATAGGCTACAATCCGACCTTTATCAAAGTCGGAAACGTGATGGTACATATTTCTCCTCATTACACGAGGCATCACAACAACGTTTCACCAGGCAACGCCTGTCAACTGCTGTTTGTGTATGAGAAATCATTTGGAAACTTTCCTCATGTCAGCATGTTGTAGGTATCGCCACCGGCGCCAACCTTGTGTGAATGCTCTGAAAAGCTAATCATTTTGCATATCACAGCATCTTCTTCCTGTCGGTTAAATTTTGCATCTGTAGCACATCATCTTTGTGGTGTAGCAATTTTAATGACCAGTAGTGTACAAGACGAAACCACACAATTGATCTTCCATACTCTACATTGTCTAAGATACATAATAGCTATAAATATGTAGGCCTTGAACTGTTTAATCTGCTCCCTAAAATTGTAAAAACAGTATCTAAAAATAAATTTAAGACAACATTGGGTCAATGGCTCAAAGGTAAAGCATTTTACTCAGTTGATGAATATAAAGATTGTAATATGGTAGACTTGCTGTTTTAACATAGAGAAAGGTACCTCTGCCTGTAGTAGGACCTAAATTTGGAAAAACGATATCTAACATACCGTATTTACTCGAATCTAAGCCGCACTTTTTTTCCGGTTTTTGTAATCCAAAAAACCGCCTGCGGCTTAGAATCGAGTGCAAAGTACGCGGAAGTTCTGAAAAATGTTGGTAGGTGCCGCCACAACTGATTTCCGTCGTCGAATATATGTAGAGCTGCATAGGCATGCTTTGCCGGCACAAAGATAAATACTAGCGCCAAAACCACCGCGTCAGTAAATAAATTTAAAAAAAAAAGGGTGGAAGACGAGCCTTCTTCTCCGCCCCGAGTTTCGATCACTGCATTTTATACATTATCCACGAAGTAAATACAAATTCCGTATTGTTCATCTTCGAATGTAGCAGCATTTCAATGTTGAAGGTACTATGAAAATCCGACTGGCAAGACTGTGATGATTTGTCAATATGGTCAACCCTACGTTCTGAATTTTTTCCTACCTGTGAGAAGAGATGGTTGCTAATAGGAACTTTTATGAATTGTGAATCACATACAGTATTCTCTTCGCCATAAGAATAATACGAATATAAATATTTTGCCGTGTATTCTTTCGTGTTTGCTGCTATCTCATTTAAATCCTGTCTGCCTAATAAACTACGAAACTAGGGTGAGACAACAGCAAACGCGGAAGAATATACATATCATGTCATGTTTATATTCGTATTATTCTTATGCCTAATAGTGATACAGTCACAAATGAAGCACGGCAATTGACTCGATTTTTAAATCTAATATGACTAATTTCTGTGCAGAATGTAATGTACTAAAGAGGCGTCTGCAAAGATTTTCAAACGGAGAAAAATTTTCGCTAAACTCTCGTTCAGAACGCCTTCTATCAAAAGCAGTCTATTATTTGGTTCTTGTTGATCATTATCAAAGAAAGCAGCAGTGTAAGTAACAACAAATAGCAGTCTCTTGCCATTATTTCGCTAATGAGACAATTCCTCTCTTTTTTTTTTTATTGTAAGCGGTGTTAGCGCACACAAAAGCAAGCCATGCCGCGAGCGGCGACAGACCGTTAACACGCACTATCAGAATGCGACAAACAACTCATGACACAGTACAGTAATGCATTTTCAGCTTAGATTGACGTAAACACCTACAACAAAGAGAACGGCACTTACCAGATCAAAGCAAAATAAGCAATCAATTCAAACCAGACGAAGCACGTGAAAAAGGAAACATACCCGTATAAATACGGACGGAGCGCGTGACGCATAGCAATGGCTACCTAGTAAAGCTTAACTGCTAAGCTTACGACTCGAACCTACTGTAGCTGTATCGTCATTCATTCGACCTAAATAGTGTCTCGTATTACAATGGACCAACTTTGTTTCGATTTGGAGGTGTGGCCTAAAACTTTTCTCTCCCCTTGAATTTCGAGTCTCAAATTTCAGGTGCGGTTTAGATTCGGGAAATTTTTTTTTTCTTGATTTCGAGTCTCATTTTTCAGGTGCAGCTTAGATTCGAGTGCGGCTTAGATTCGAGTAAATACGGTATAGGCATAGACCTATTTCGAGTGCTCTATATTTGTATCAATCTTAGGATAATGACATAGTGTTATCAACATGTATATGATAATGACGTAGTGTCATCAAAATGAATACTCCCCGCTTAATATAAATTTGTATAATGTTTTCTTTTTTATTGTGAAATTAACACTATATGAAATTCCAAATGTATGCTATTGTACTACACTAACATTCATATGCTTTATATATACATTGTTATGAGAATATAACCATCTTTATACTGTAATTCAACCTATTGATGAAGCCCATTGTATAAGACAATACTGAACAGCTAATAAAGATTCTTATTCTTAATCCCCTTAATTTTGAGTTGAATAGTAATTAATTTATGTGATGGCGACTATATTCTTTTATCAATGTAATGATTAGTAAATCTACGCTACTGTATATCTTGAGTTTTTACTAGAGGTAATGTAGATATTTTAAACATTAAGGTGATATTTTGCAAATGGGAAAGAAACAAAAGTCTTTCAAGTTTATCCAGTTTCAGACAGAGTTATGACTGAGAGTAATGCTGTATAGTGTAATGTGCACTTGATTTCAAAATTTTTTCTAATCAACACCTTTCGTACTATAGTCAATTTTAAGGCTAATTATTGTGATGTTATGAGAACTATGTAATGTATTTATTTATGATGTAATGTATATGATTTGTCGTTTGTGTTAAACATTTTTTTCTTAGACTTAAGTTAGAAGAAAAAGTAAGTGTTCTAAAGTATGGTATTTTGTCTAATTTTTTCATGTACTGTGGCGGAGGAGAACCACCTCCAAGGGAACTGATCGCAGTGCATTTCCTTGTTAACTGTCACTGGGACCTGTTGAAGGCGTGGACAACATCATGAGAAAAAGTGTAAAATCTCATTAAAAGTGTGAAAGTGCTTCTGAAAAACACTAAACATTGAGCAAGCAAAATTTTCTGCCTAAAAGTGAACTGCAGTGCGCAGTGTAATTTAACTTTTTGCAACCCATGAGGAATTTTTTTAAGCAAGGCAGGGCTTGTATAAAATGATATGGATCTTAGAATGTAATCTTTGTTTACCCAAAAAGGACATCACTTATGAAGAAGATACCTAATTTTTATTAAAAATATAACTTGTGGATATTTTCTGCAAATGTATAATAAACTGTACGTAAATATTTTGTGTGGGGATTTTCATACGGCCAGTTCATGTAAGTTTAAATCTGAAAAAATATATGTACTGTAGTTTTGATAAGATTTCTTATCTAATATTTTTTGTGCATAGATTTTTAACCCACAGTCTGCGGCCACTTGTGGTCATTGAATTGACCAGTTAGCTATTTGCAATATCTATCTGGTCAATCCAATGAGGGGGTGATGTGACAAAGCAAGCTGGGATATTTTTACTTCACTTCTTGTCTTGCCATCTGCCTCATTAAAATTCATTGTTTCATGTCTGACTCATTACCATTAACATACATGGATATAATCTGCATTTTCATAAAAGAGAATGGTTGGCAATCACATGTAAAGAATATAACACCAGATCTAGTTTTGTGCCTAGTTCCATGCATGTAATTGATTTCCTAATTTATTTTGACTATTCCTAGTTAATACTTTCGTTATAGGGTGAAATCAGTGATTGTTTATTAACTTAAATACTGTTGTTGACATATAAACAAATATAAATTCTGTACTAATTATAAACATTTGGAGGAAAAACTAAAGTATCCTTAAAGGATCTATTTGGCTCTATTCGAAAACATGTTAGCAAAGCCAGCCCTTAATTAGTTCCAAAGTAATTAACAGTTTTGTAAAAAGTATTGTTTGCATAACAATACCTGTTAATTTCATCATTTAAACAAATAATTTGGTCTAACTCTTGTAGTAGAAGAAACTATTAGAAAGACACAATTTTTCAATGTTTTCAGCTAAATTAATGAGTGGAGTTTTAATTGCAATTTTTGTAAATTAAACATCAAACAATGTATAGTTTCAGTGCCTATTATTGTGCTGATATATAAGAGTCCGAGTTTTGGTTCCGAGACAATCAGTCTACGGCAGAATTTCAGACAAGAAACCTGTGTTCGTTAGAACAACAACAATGCATCAAGTTAACTGTGAAATAAGTGTTACACCAACAGGCTGTGTGTTAAAGCAACGACAGTGTCTGTTCAATTTATTGGAAAGACTATGAAATGTGTGGTTAGGTTTTTACTCGTAGATGTTCAACAGTAAACTATTGTAGCAGTACGTTGATGTTTGCCTGCAAACTATTAATTAGACTTATTGAAAGTTAAACAATAGTGCACTGCCCATATAACTGTGTATTATTCTTGGGAGGGGAGGGGGTGAACAGTGAAAGTAAAGAACTGTGAAACGCATCTGTGCCACTGTCGGCTACATCATTTATGTAGTCAGTATCGATCTTCCAGCCCCCATTTTTCAGCCAGCATAGCAATGCAGTACGTCAACACCTAGAACAATCAATGAGATAATAAAGCAGGTGAATGTCACAACTTGCACAAGCATGCTTGAGCATGTGTAGGATAAATGTGCTCAAGAATGGTGTTGTACAAGCAGCTTGATGCCTCATTAAATTTCGATTATGCATGCTAGTGCAAGTGTTCAACTGTGTGTTTGCCTGAGTGTATGTACCAACAATAAAGACTTGTAGAAGTATTCATCAGTTCTAAATCAGTCTGTGCACTGTGAGTGTCTTGTGTTTTCATTTTCTTTCATTCTGTAATGATGACGGAGATAAAGAATGTTAACTGTGATGTGTTACAGGAATTTATGAGGCTTCACCTGAGTCATCTGTGTTTGTGGAAGTTTAAATGCAAGGATTATCATGATAAAATGAAGAGGGATGCTGCCTGTGATGCAATTCTTGCAAAGGACAGACAGTTAGATTAGACAGCAACAAAAGATATTGTCATGAAGAAGATAAATTCATTAAGAACTAATAACAGAAGGGAAAAGGAAAAAAAAGCAGTTTTAAATCAGGGGTTGGTGTTGACAAGATCCACAAACCTGTTTTGTGGTATTTTGATTTGTTTTATTTTTTAAATGAGCAGGAAACTCAAAGATACTCTTATAGTAATTTAGAAGGAAAAAATGTGAGAGGTTGTCAGTAATATTTATTCACAGTAGCACTACTAGAATTAAAATATTTGCCTCTACTTTTTTATGCAATATTTCAGTACACACTGTTTTTATATATTTTTCACAACATTAATGCACAAATATTTGTTTCCAATTAACTTGTCCTTCATTTACAAAATACCTATTTCATGAACTGCTCCTCCACATATTTAGCATCAAGTGGAGTATTTCCAGCAGTAGATCTTTGCAATGGTAGCATATTGGAATACACCGATGTTAAGCCATCATGGAATATACCATGTTCTATGCCCTCAATATCAAAGGAATCACATGCAGCATAGTTGTAACCTATTGTTTGGACAAAATCAGAATGCTGTATCTGGAACTCTGCTTGTGAGTGTAACTTTATCCTACTGGTTGTGTTTCCAACTTGTATTATTAATCTTTGTTTATTGTCCTCATGGAAATTAATGTAATAATGAACTAAATGTTTTTGACTTGTTCCACATCCATGGGTTAACACGCAGAACTGCATCTAGGGAAAACATATTGCAATAAATAAATATAATGGTCATTACATAACTGTGTAAAGCAACTGTTGCTTTCACCACCTTATCAATACCACTGACTTTCAAATTTACAGCTGTGTGTAAAATCCTGAAGTGTGCTGCTAAGATCCCAAAAATTTTGTCAATAATAAAGCACTGAGCTCTTTGTACCCTGCAGTTGTAGATTTTTTTCATGCAGTCCAAGTTACTCTGTTGGAATGGTTTCAGCATATTAGTCCTCAAAGAAAATGCATAGGACAGTTTTTGTGTACTGTTTGCTACTTTTTCCTCTTTTAGAATGTGCTGTGTGTTATTTTGTAATCTTCTTAAGAAATTCAGTTTTCTGAAGAACACCTCCATCTCATATTCCACCTCTTGTGTCAAAATCAAACAGAATAAATCTGTAACTGGCATTTTCTGTGCCAAGTAGGCATACATACTGTGTGTATGCATAGAATTAAAATAAAATGACACACTTACTGGTGGAAGCAAAATTTCTATATGCTTTCCATCAATAATCCAAGGCAGTGTGGAAAATTACACCTCTTTTCAAAATTATTTACAGCTGTGGTCCACTCACGTTCTCCCACTTGAAGAATGACCAATGCAATCAGGGAGAGCAAACAAGGACGTCATTAAATCAAATATGACAAAATGTCAAATAAACACAAATTATTGAGAAACTGCATCCCTAAATAGATCCAAATGGTGACAAATTGTCCACCAAGGAACTCTTAATTTTGAAAAGCAGAGACAATTGCAGGAGAATAGGAAGAGAGATCGCAGAAGAGAACAAGAGCTTATGAGAGGATAAACCTGTTACACCTTTCAGTCAACACCAACTGGGTATGCCATTACTGTGGGAGAATCTGTGGCTCCAGAATAGGACTATTTATCCACTAGAGAATCCACAGATAATGCTACCAAAAGACTTTTTATACTTGTCAATGAATAAATGCATATGATGATGACTCTAATGTTAACTGCAGGATCTGTGACAGATTGGTAGATTTTTATGAAGACTTCAAAGAAGCCCACAAAGACATTTTCTGTGCAGTAAGGAACATTACAAATCCAATGGCTTTCATCTGAATCAAGAAAGTGTATACAGCACTGCCAATGCTCCAGTGTACTGTGGCAAAAACAGTTCGGTTTTTACAAGATGTGATGTGTAGTTGTGAAAGATATTTTTTTAAGAGTTGCAAAATTATTTTCATAACCTTTTGATTCAAGTGAATTTTGAATCAACATTTTTATTTGTGTTTAACACATTGACGGGTCACTACAAGTGCCACCTGTTGGCCATTTTGTTATCTTCGACGTCTTGTAATGCCTTGTACTAGTCAGTAACCTCTGGAATGTGTAACATGCACACAACTCCATACTGGTCATATGAAGTTCCATCTCATGCAGTACTGTATGATTCTTGTACCTCCTGAGTTTACATTTCTTCTTTTTTTGTTGTTGCTTGTATATAAACCAACTCCAGTGTATTGCTCTTGTGTTCATTGTACTGTTTCTGATGACGATTCTAAATCAAAACACATCAGTAAATCAATGGCCTTACATCCAAATGGAATAAATTTTGAATGAGCATCCATTTCAGCACTGTTACCTTGTGACAATCCATTTTTGTTTTACTGACAAACGAAGATCCATCCATTTTGAGAGTTAATTGCAACTGCCACATCATAAAGAATACTGTAAAACATGGCTTTAAAATAGTTCTTCATGATGTAGAGGCATTAGTTTAGCAAATCTACAGTGAATTCAGTTCCTCTGCATCAAATGTCAAGTTACTGTAGGAATTACCACAGTTTGTGGAGATAAAGGTTAAGGAAATACTATGACATGTCCATATAAGGTGAGTCTCTCTATTTCCTGCCGTTGAAAGAACTGTATACTGCTGGCCTGCCAACAAGTCAAATTTTACTTCAAAGGGCAAGGAAAATTGCTCGAAATGATTTCGCAGTTTATCACATCAAATGGGGAACATGATGCTGAAGAAACTGAGCATTCACTTCCTGAATGCTATCTACATTTCTGCAGCATATTTTGCTTCTATTTGAAATTGCTGTTTGAAAATTGGGGAACAGCTCAATTACTTCTGTTGAGTCAGACTGAATAATAAGGGACCTTAAGAGCAAGCTGTAAAGCAGGAAACAAATATACTCTTGGGTAAGAAAGTTCACGAAATCTTGGAAGAAATGCCAAACAAACAGAGGTTGAGTTTTGAAAATGGTGTACGGTCTTCCTTGTCATGTTGCATTGATTGTTTGTCTGAAAAATATGAGTTTTCTAAAACAAAGTGTTCTACCTGCCTACAAATTTTTTGCCTAAAGAAAAGGGAAGATGTTTGACTGTAGCGATAGTACGTTTTAAAGGTTACCAACAAGTTGAATCTCAACCTGGATGAAAATCATTCATACAGCGAATTATGTGATACCTGGAATGCATGTGCTAGACTTGATAAAAGTAAAGCAGAAGACCAGATTTGTTTAAGCAGAAGACAATGAATCAGATCTCCCAATTGCTTAGGCTTATATCATACATATTTTCAGTTCCTACCCATATCTCATTTGCTGAAAGCATTTTCATTATGTTGAAGAAGCAGTGGGTAGAAGAAAGAAATCCAATGTCCATGTTCTTAGTGAAAAGAGACCTTCAAATAAAAGTGAAATTTGTGGTGTATTCTCGAATTTTCTGAAAGAGAGGGGAGACAGTGAAGGACTAATAAAAGCAGCAAAGAGCAATGCAAAATATGCATTTAAAAATACAAAACTTTAACCATATTACTGTTGGACATTTTCTTTAAGATTTCTTTACCCCTCTTTTTTATCTGAACTTGTTATATTGCCTGTAATTGATCATTTAATACTTCATTTAATGTTTAAACGGTAAATCCATACATTACAAATAGGAATGAAAAGGAGAAGACTTCATTTTTTATTTTAACACAACATTAAAACTAAGTTTTGATTTGTTTAGAAATCGTGGGTACAATAAACTGGTTGTAATACTTATGATATTTGCGGTAAACTATTAGTATTCTCTTCATTCTATATGATTGAGAAGCCCAGGTTTTCTTAAAAGGTCGCATTCCAACGTAAAAGTCACTTGCCCTTTATTTCTCAATGCAAACAAACAAATGGTCAGGTACGAGGGGAGGATGTCCACAGCTCATGGTCTAGTGGCTAGTGTTGCTGCCTCTGGATCACAGGGTCCTGAGTTCGATTCCAGGCCGGATTGTAGATTTTCTCTGCCTGGGGACTGGGTGTTTGTGTTGTTCTCGCCACTTCATCGTCATCATCTTTCTTGACAGTGGTTAGAATGGACTGTGCAGAAAAAACTGGGCTGTGTAAAAATTGGGACTTCATACAGGTGTTGATGACTGTGCACTCATGCACCCCACAAACCAAAAATCATCATCATCATCATCATCATGAGGGCAGGTCATCACCATAGAATGGAAGTACTGAATGGCACTCCAAGAAAAGTCATGGCCAGTCAATTGGTGAGAGGAGAGAAAAATTGAAACCATGTTTATTAAACAGCAATGTGACAGAAAAAATAAAACGACAGAAGCTATGCAGATAGAGTATTTTCAAAACATACATTTCTGGCAGGTCTTTAGTTAATAGGCTGCTCGTGATCTCCTGACACATTGACAGACACTGACAGAGCGTTGCTATGAAGAGTGCATAACACTGACGTTTGCTCTTTTAAGTCTGTGAACATTTTCAGGACCTTTTGACCAAGATAGAGCACATCAAGGCTCCAAAAAAAGTAGTAGCTACACCTGTATCATAATCAGCATGAACAAGTAAAGGGGTCAAATGATTTTCAGCTCATAGTTCAGTCTCATCCAAGGATTGTGCTGAAATCACCCCTGAAACAAAACAGCAATCAATGGAATGGAGGCACACTTCATCCCCAATGAAGGTTAAGCCTAAGCAAATCTTGACACCTCGAAAAGTCATGTGCACCATTGATTGGGACAGAAATGGCATTTTGCTGATTGATTTCTTACCATGAGGCCAAACAATCTGTACATAGGGTTACTGTGAGACCATTAGAAAATTGCACCATGCAATACAGAGCAAGTGCCAAGGATTATTGTCAAAAGGTGTTGTTTTTTTCCACGATAATGTCCAACCTCACACGGCACATGTGACCAAACAACTCTTACAGGAATTTCACTGTGACCTGTTTGATCATCCTCTGTACAGCCCAGACCTTGCTCCTAGTGACTTTCATCTCTTCTTACACCTAAAATCTGTCCTTGATGGTCAACACTTCAGCGATGATGACAAGCTGAAAGAACATGTTAACACATGGTTGAATAAACAGGTGGCATCCTTCTATGAAGAAGACATACAAAAACTTGTGCCACGCTATAACAAGTGCATACAAAATTTCAGAAGCTATGTGGAAAAGTAGTTTAACGGTTTTAGATTTTTGTACAATAAATATTTTTTCTGTATCTGTACATGTTTGTTTTATATAACCAAACATAACTTACTTTGTGGACATACATCATATTCCAACCTCCTACATGTCACTTCTGTAAGAGTCCTGAAGACAAAATTAGATTCATTACAGTGTGCATAAAGCCAAATGCACAGTTATTCTTCCAGTACTCCATACATGAATGGAATGTGAATTAGCTCTAATAACTGATACAATGGGAAATACCCTCTACCATATGCTACACAGTAACTTGCAGAATATTAATATAGATTTAGAAGTGAGTTGTATTTCAATGAGGGACATTGCCTATGTATCATTGTGGAGCTCAGTACAGTGTATTAGCAGTGGGGCTGTGTACATTCAAACAGTCTGTACTATTGCCATATTCATCCCGTCCTGTCATAAACTGATCAATGATATCATGCAGTGTTGCCAGATTTTCTCCTTCCACGCCACATTCTGAAGTCAGACCAGTTCGTGAGAAATTGAAACAATAGTGGGAAATTCACAATAGCCTAATTCTGCTACATGGTTTTCCCCCATTCTTATGACATCACTGTGGAAGTGGGGCAGTTGTTCTAACATGGTGGTAAATTCAAAAAATCCAAGATGGGGCAAGTCCTGTTGGTGTTGAATTCAAAAAATTCAAGATGGTGATCCAAGATGCCGGACCTGGGAATACTAGTGCAGCACTGTGACACCAGAATCCAAGAGGGAAGACCTGGTAATACAGGTACAGTCTACACAGTTGTCAGATTTCCCCAGCCAAATGATGTCAGAATTTAATATGGTGTTATGTAAACTGTAGGTGGAGTGGGGAGAAAGGAAAGGGAAGGGAAAGCTGCATCGGGACTTCATGTGGAATCAGTGGTGATGAGTGAAAATGTGTGCCAGGCCAGGACTCAAACCTGGGATCTCCTGTGTACTAGGCAGCTGCATTAACCACTGCACTGTCAAGCCACATCATTTGTTGCAAATATATGGACTACCTCAGCATTCTGCCAGGCTGTTTCACATTCCCAACCAGGTGGTGGGGTGAGTGTTGTTTAACGTCCCGTCGACAACGAGGTCATTAGAGACGGAGCACAAGCTCGGGTTAGGGAAGGATGGGGAAGGAAATCGGCCATGCCCTTTCAAAGGAACCATCCCGGCATTTGCCTGAAATGATTTAGGGAAATCACGGAAAACCTAAATCAGGATGGCTGGAGACGGGATTGAACCATCGTCCTCCAGAATGCGAGTCCAGTGTGCTAACCACTGCGCCACCTCGCTCGGTTCCCAACCAGCATCACCTGTTCACAATTCCTGTCCATGTCCTCTGTGCTCACTGATTTTAGTTTCCCACCTGATGTTGAATGTTAATGTGCATCTGCACTGGAGGCTGTGGATTCATTGTCCATCGAGGTTAATCAATTATATGATTGCATGGTGTCTGTTCATTCAGACATTGTTTGTACAGAAGTCCAAAACACACAATCAGCCAACCATGCTGAGAAAACACTACAAATCACAGTAGTGGGTCAGGGAGGATTCTACCTCCAAATTAAAGGTCATGGTGTAACCCAATACCCCACCCATGCCTCCAGGGCAGTTCGGTGTGGCATATTCAGTGTCAACATATAAGTTAGGAGGTAACCCGATAACTGTCATTTGTCAAGATAAACCCCCTCTCCAAGGTCATCCATACACTGTGTGCATTCTGATTCCAAAATCAAGTTTACCCTCCCCTTTTCCCAATCCAGCTGTGTGAGCATTGTCAACCTTCATCTATTCACAAACTGAAATGATTATCAGAGAGAGATTAGCTGTAGAGTTACACTACTTAAAAATTAGGAAATACTACCATAATTTATGATATAAGACACTTTGATGTTACAGTGTTTGACTTGGAAATTCGAAGGGGCTTGGTTGAATTACTATAATTTAATAATGCTCCAACATTTGATTGCCTCCCATTGCTCTTTAGAATTTGAGAGTAATTTATTGCAATGTCACCAACTTTCTCCCAGTTTTAAGAGTCATCAATCAAAGATGCACATACATATTTGACTTTAAATGTTTAACAATTACCATAGTGCATTATTTAAACAAATAAACTATTGCTATGATCCAAATCTATGAGAAGCTTGTCCCTGCATTATTAATGTGTGATGTCATAGTGTGTTAAAAACAATGAAATTTTCAGAAGCACTCCAATGTATCATCACCTCCCACAGGTGATTAAAATTTTGGGATAAACTCATTTTTGACTCATTATCTCTGACCTTTCAAGATCATCGTCCTAAGACATACCTGAATATGAGACTTCATATGTTAGACAATTTCCACATGGTAATATGTGAACAAATTCATCAATCTCTGACTTTAAACAACTATCACAGGGCAATATTTTAACAAATACAGCAATATCCCACGTTAAACAATTGGCATCCTGCAATATACATCCTCTTGCTACATACCAAGTCTACAAGGAACTTATTCCTGCAGTATTAGCTGGTTAAAAACAATGACATCACTATCACGCTGCCTTAGAGGAGCATGACACTAAGAGATTACAGTATATGTGTAAATAATGGTGGAAAATCCAAGTAATAATCTTTCCACAGACTACATGCTGCTAAATTTACACAGTAAACAATTACCTCCAGTCCTCCTGTGCTGATAACCACCAAAACTAGCATAAAAATGACTTCCTAGTAGATTAAACATTATTCCATAGGGTATATATGCAGACAAGGAAAAAAAATTCCCGGATTTCCCAGTTAAAAATACACTTTCTGCCAGGTGGAAACATAGTTTTTTCCTGTTAATTGACAGTATATTTTCTCTCAGAACTGTATAACTTATCAATCCTTTGAATGGTTATGGTTTTATACATGGGCGTAGAATTTCCCGGTGCTTTAGAAAACGAAACTCAGGGGAAAAAACACCCTTTGGAAAGATGTTTGATGTGCAGTAATATGTACACTGCATATTGTCGTATTACAAAAATATAATTCAAATTCCACCAAACACCGCATATTACTTTCCGAAGCATTGAAATCGAGATTGCGATGTGTGAACAGGAAAAGTTAATGGTTTAATTTAAAACATATAATGTTGCTACAAGAAAAACAAAGCTTTCCATATAATATTGGTCTTAAACACCAATACACTGCAGGAGAAGCTAAGCTTTCACATATAATGTTGGTCTTTTATGCACGTATTACATTTTTAGATATATCACACAAATGTGCCAGTAAATTTTTTAACAACGGCATAAAAGTGTGATCTTCTGGGATGTAAATTCTTCTAAATGGCTTGTTGTCAAAGAGCTGATTTTTAAATGAGTCCCAGATTCCCAGTGAAATAGGCATTGACCTGATATTAAGCTTTTCAATGTTTTTTTGGGATGTAAATTTCCTTGGGTACCAGTACTGTGTTATCTCATGTCTGGTTCTTTGTTATGGCATAATGCCATACGTGCTGGAAGATGAAAACGTACACTTGATATGCACTGAACAGTTTAAACTAGCCAATAGTTTGGAATTAAACCCTTTGCTTCTAATATATTGACTGTCTCAGCAGAAAAGATTAATAAAAGAAAATTTCTTCAGCAAACCGATAGAAATAACTTCATTGTTCTGCATGTCAATTAATGCTAGACTGTCAGAAAGGTGGGAATAAAATCTGAAACTAAAAACGTATTTTAGCCTTCCGTAATTATGTGAATGTATTTTAATTCACATGATAGTTCCCAGCCAAAGAAATCAATTTTGTTTTCATTTGACGTCAGAGCAGTAGACAAAGAGGAAACAGCAAAATCACTAAATGTAAACACGGGTCACATGGAGACTACCCACTTCCCTATTATAACTCAAACTGCTCTGCACATCAGACCATATCTATGATATTTCCAAACCAGGGCAATAGTAGATAGTGGCATACCTAGAGCATTTGAGATAGGACGTCAAAAATTTTTAAAAAATCAAATTTTAAGAAATATGTTCATTTTGTAGCGCACGTCTTTCTGAGGAGTCTGATACATAAAACATACGTGTCCGAGGAATTGTTAGACATGTTATTTGATCTTAAGTGTGCCAAAGTGCAGCGCCACACCTCTTCACACAGCATTCTTCTTTCCCACGTCACTGTATTTCGGTCTGTGGAATTGAAACGTGTATATTTTGTACTGGATTCCATCAAACTATATTCAGGACAGTGGAAATTAAAATGTCCTATGGTGCCTCTCCTGCTTCCAGTCGACCGGTCTGACATTCTGCCCATCCATTATATTTATTTTAAATTAAAAAAAAATTTTTTTTTTAATTTTTTTTAAATCTCCTCAGAAAATTTGCACTCTTTATTCCCTATTAGCTAACAACTTGCCACTTTGTGTGACATAAAATTAAGTTTACATGGTGTGCTTTCCTTTCTGTGAAAGGATCTGTTACCTCATCAAAGTTCGTCAAACATTTTGCTACATGAAAAATCAAAATGTTGTTGTCTAATACTGAAAAAGCTGTAATTACAAATAGGCCCAAGACTGGTGTGGTTTCTCGACCTGATTACCTGTGTTTTGTCACTGTGTGCGAGATAAAACAAAATAGGCCTTTATAATACTGCAGCAATTGTAACACACGCCAAATAAACAAGACTGTTTTGGCAGAAATTGTCATTTTTATAAAACGGCAGAATATAATTCACTAAGTACCAATATCGAATGCCTATTAGGCCTACTACAAGCAAAAAGCTTTACGTTAGGAAATAGTTTTACACTTCACTCATACGCTTCAGTTTCCCAAGCATAAGATTGAAAAGTAGTAGTGCGAAATTTTTATATAAATATGGAATCGTCATATTCTTCCATAATTTAAGTGATGTCACCGTTTCTTCTCCTCCCTCGTTCTAACAAACAATGTTGTCATCACTAATTCTGTATCTATTCCTGCCAATGTCAAAGCTTATTTGCTGGTTAACTTCACTAACTCTGCCAGAATCACCAGTTTAATTATCCCATGATTATTCTCCAGTTGGGCATTGTTACGTGTTCGTACAATGCATTTTCCTCACTACTTCCAGAATAGACCTTAAAGTGGCCGCTAGCCGGAGACTGTACAACTGGACCTTGCTAGTATAGCGATCTGGCCAAAAATTTTCTGTCAAAATTTCATTTTCATGGATACACCGAGAAGATAATACGTTATCTTTCTTACCTGTTATTCCTGTTAGTCATTTATTCGCACTCTGGTAGTCTGAATCTATGTATTTCACTGGTAATCATAACAATGCTCACAATTCGCAAACCCTATCAACCACATAATCAGACAATGGTGGGCTTTCTTTCGTTCAGCTTTACTCTGCTCAGCTCGTATAGCCACTTTTGTCCGCAGGAAAGTTTCTTTCTAGATGTGACGAGGATTCCACTGACAGAGACATCACATACACTATGCATGCATTCACAAATCAACTTATGACTCATTCAGAAATCAACTTAGAATGTGTTCAACAATTTTCAATAACCGACAGGGACACGTTTCAAAGTCATGCGAATAATCGATAGACTAATGTGCGCTGGATGCTAGGCGCCTTGTGAAACAAGGTTTTTTCCTCAAGAATATGAATTTCCCCCCCTCCCCCCCACTCCTAGATCCATGGCTGCTGCGCAATCTGGCAGCTTGGGCGCAGCAGTGAAATTTTTCCTGGTAGCACCTAGCTGCTGCTGCTGCTGCTGCTGCCGCTTCCCCCCCCCCCCCCCCCCCCTCCCCCCCTGTGGTTGCTTACACAGCCGAGCTAGAAGCAGAAGAAGATACCACTCAACTGCACATGTGCATGATCCCACTCATAACTGCTAAAACAAATCTAATGTTAGCAGTTCTGACGTCATGCTCATCGGAGGCAATTTGTTGTAACGAAGCATTGCATAGTCTTCCTAGAGCCTTTGACACATTTTGCTGTTGATAGATGCTTGTATGATCACTGTGTTTTGTTGCTGTATATGGTGCATTTCCTTTGCAATTTAAGTTTTATTTTAGTTTTTTCTCTCGTCCATATTTTATTGCTGCAGTATTATTCTGCAGTAGCAGGATACAGTAATAACCTTTGTTAGAGTATTGGTTCTTCAGTCAAAATTACAAAAATTTAACTGAGAACAAAAACAATGAAAAAGTCCTAGAATACAAAAAAATTCCCAGGTTTTTCCTAGTTTTCTCCCGGATGAAAAAATTACCAGGTTTTTCCCCGATCTACTGGTTGTCCCGGGTTGTAGACACCCTGTTCCGTCACTAATAGGATGCCTTAAGGGTATTGGACACCATAAGTTGTAGTAGGCTTTGTAAATAATGCTGGGAAAATCCAAGTAGGAACGTTTCTACAGGTAAGTATTTTACATTAAAAAACATGCTAAGTTGCAGTGTACAGTATTTCCCCTACCTATGCTGTTACTGTCACTACTGGCCCTGGATATGAATAGTAGAGGACATTTGCTTTATTAAAAAGAAAAACTAAAAAATGTGGAGACCCACATGTCATCGTCTCAACTGTCTTAGCAAATCTCGCCATAAGACGCCACTGTCTGGTGGGCCAGAACAACATCACCTGTAGGTGGCGTTGGCCAGAACCTACTGCCGTGACAGCTCACTGCTGCCAGACACCCACACACCCAAACATCAAAAGAAGCAGCAGTCTCAATAAGAGCTGGCAAGCCTATCTAGCTGTGATCACACACTGGCCAGGAACTGTCAGAATCATCCACCCTGATAGATACTGCTACTGAAGAGAGGGAGAGTGAAAGAGAGAGAGAGGGAGAGAGAGAGAGAGAGAGAGGTGGACTCTTGAGCACACTTTGTCATGTGGGGAATGGCACGAGATAAAAGGTAGCAGGTTGCACTTGCAGATCACAGAAGTTGTGCGCACCTTTTCCCAATATCAGCTGCCACTGCCACCAACTCCACACCACACTCCAGTGCCACTTTGTTTCTAAAGAGACACCACCTCCCCTCCCCTGCCATTGGACATGAGCCAGAGGAAGCAGCGGATGTGTGTAGGGTGGGTGTACAATAGTCGATTGAATGTGCTACCTGATTAAGTACTGAGCACTCCACAGGGAGTGACTCTAATAATCTTTCATGACACTGCTATTAGTTGGTCACAAACTTTAAGAGCCTGAAATTCCTGTTTGGTAACGACATACAGACTGCAAGAACCTCTGTCTAAGTCATGTGTCTCCAATAGAGATGCTTTCTGAGCTTTTTCTTGTTGACTGAACATATCTTTTACTTACTTTCATGTCTTAATGAACAAACATTGCTGTTGGTAGCTAACTGTCCGAAGTTACTTCAAAATAAATTAACTAAATGTGAATAGCTTGGCTTCAGCTGTGTTAGGTATTGATGTACTACCTATTGGTGAGGTCTGAAAATTTGGGATGTGCTGGGACTCGAACCCAGATTTCCCACTTATTGTGAGTGGTAGCCTTAACCATTAGACTAACCATGCATGCCTCTGCAACTGATCCAAATATGCATATGTCACACTGTCAACATGCCTATAACATAGTCTCCTACATTCACCACTAAATGCTAACAGCTATACTCTGTATTCCCACACCAAAGAGAATGAGACTACAAGTAATCGAGAAAAATGATGGTATCATCTTTAGAAATTCAGAGAGCTATTTTTTCCATGTGGCCATACAACAAAATTATTCTAAATCTTCTGAACAATATTAGCTCTAACATAAAGCTCACTACAGAAAAAGTGAAAGATGGTCCAATTTCAGATTTTGATGTACAATTAATTAGAAAATCTGAGGGAACTATAAGGCATACAGCCTACAGAAAATCCACTCACAAAAATTCCAATCACCATCTCAAGCAGAAAAGACTAGTGATAAAAATACTAGTAGACCAACGTGAAAGAGTTCTTTAAAACCACAATACTCCAGAGGACTTGGACGAGCTCTATCATTTACGAACGACTTTCAGAAGGAATGCCTACTCTGACAAAGATATAAACAGGGCACTATATCCTAAAAGATCTAGAGTGTTTAATGAAAAAGAAACAACTAAAGGGATATTTTTCTTTCCATTTGTAAAAACTATCACAGATCGCATCAGCAAGATACTAAGCAAATACATTGCTGGTATGGTGTTTAAAACAATGAGAAAGTTGTGTGAATATTTGAACACCATAAAGGATGTATGCCAACCTCTTGCCACAGTAGGACTATATAAAACCTCTTGCACTTGCTGCCATGTGTACATAGCAACTACAGAAATATACACTCCTGGAAATGGAAAAAAGAACACATTGACACCGGTGTGTCAGACCCACCATACTTGCTCCGGACACTGCGAG